>NC_063261.1:26688332-27306505 GCF_019578655.1 Ricinus communis | reverse complement strand
GTTCTTTAGCTTTTTTATTTACACACATTTACTCTTATTCGACTTTTGTTCTTGTGGTGTTTTTTGAGGATCTACGCATACCGTTAAGAGAGATTAGAAATTCATAAAAAATCTGATTAAGAAGTCAATCTGAAGACGAATTAATTACAATAGTTCGTATACCTTCACGATCAATAAAATTTCCACCAAACACATTCTCATAATAAAAATAATAAAATATCACGAGGTCGATCTCTCAATTAACTATAAGGCCACTTATTATAAAGATTAAGTATCAATATAAAATAATTAAAAATAAATTTAAACACTCTAAACTAATATTTTAAAAAAATAATAAAATTTATAAAATAAATAATAAACTAATAAAATAAATATGTAAATAAGATGATTTATGAAAACTATATAATAAAATAATATATAATCTAGCCAATTATTTAGTATTGTTCTTGTTTTAATAATAAATACAGACTCAATGAATGAAACAGTGATGTTCTTTTTTCTTTAATCACTCAAGCTAATGATGCAAAAAGTTTTAACAACAATTCACGCAGGTTTATCTAATGTGTATTTCGAAGGTGATGCAATGTCAGTTATTCAAGTTGTTAATTCAAATTATGTCATCTCGGTCGCGGTGGATATTGTCATTGAAGATATTAGTCAGCTTTCCAAAACTTTTCACTCTGTTTATTTTTGTTGCGTTAATAGAGTTGCTAATTGGACTCCCCATAGAGTGGCAGGAAAAGCCCTTTTAAATGAGTGTTTCTGCTCAAATGGCTAGGCACAATTGTAGTTGGTGCTCATGATGTACTGAACTGTTTAATCTTTTTGAGTTTTACAATGAAATTATCTTTTTTGTGTAAACTATATCAACATTATTTGAAGTAAATATGATGTCATTGATATATTTAATCTAAATACTTTTATAACAATTATTATTACTGAATTAATATGATGATTAAATAATATCAACAACTGAAACTAATAAAGGTATATTGGCAAAAAAATCATTCATTAAATATAAAAATAATAAGGTTCAAACAAAGTAATAAAGGTTAAATTAAATACTAAAAAAACTAGTCTAACATCTCTAATCTCACAATCATAGTGATTAAATAATCTAAATTTCTGCAAGACAGGAAGATGATTAATCTTTATTCTTCAATCTCAAAAAGCTTTCTTTGATCTTAAAAGAATCACTAAAACTAAATTAAATTGTTTATGAAGAAGAATCGTAGAGAGAATTGCAGAAACAAAAATAGTAAACAGATGCAGATGAAAAATGTAGCAAATAGCATATATGAGAGACTTCTCATTTTTTTTAGATCTAGATCTGTAAAAATGTATATAGAAGAATCCTCCATCAAAATAAATCTTCCTAAAGGTAAGTATACAAATAGTCTACATAATAAATAAGACTATAAATATTTTTAACTATATCAAATATTATCCCATAATAAATATAATATAAATTTTAATAATATATAAAATGACTAAAATATTTTTAGGTAAATAGTATAAGCGGGCCAGTATAGCAAATAGTAAATCCACGTGTTTTAGTCTTAGATCTTAACATAAATATGTCCAATTAGACTTCTTTTTTAGTATTTTGCTTCATTTTTCTCTATTTGGCTAATAATATCTAAATATATGCAAATAAGCTTAAGTCAGGTATAAATATATATTTTCATCATATTATACATAAAAAAATATATCATTAAAACTCTAAAATATCCTAAATAACTATATATAATTTGGACCTATCAAAACTATAAAAAGATAAACATATAAATCTCTAACCTCAGTTTCTATTATTTTTACATTTGATATTTTTATAATTAATATAATTGGTAGATTAATAAATTATTAAATACTAAAAGCATTGAATTGTTAAGTATTATGAGGAATAAAAATTACAAAATAATATAAGATTAAAGTATTTAAAACAGACTATATATATGAGTTCAAAATTACAAAATTATTAAAAATTACATTAAAAATACAAACTAAATGCTCGATTTCAAATCTAATAAATGATTTCCATAAATATTATACTCTTAAATAATTTCGCAATAATAACACTCTTTTATAAAGAACAAAATTTGATTTTATATTTTTTTTCTAGTGGCATATATGTATAAAATAAATTTCCTAATATTTGACGACTTCTAATATTTTAAATATAGTGCCTATTATAGAGTTATTTAATATATTATGGATGTGCGATAAATAAATAAATAAAATATATATATATATATATATATATATATATATATATATATATATATATATATATAGAAAAATCTTCTTTATAGTCATATATTTAGGACCAAATAAAATTTATGACTATGAAGAGGTTATAACTTAATAGAGGTTTCAATATTAAAATTTTTCTTTTGACTTAATACTTAATTTTGTTGGTGTGATGATAGAAACTATAGATAAGATACACTAATATATTATCAAATTATACAAATAAAATTAATGAAATAAAATAATAATATAGTAAGACAAAATATAGCATAATATTTATTTTTTAAAATTATATTTACAAATATTACTATATAGAGGAATATTTTTTTAAGATGGGACTTAAGAAATTTATAACTTATTATAATAGAAAGTTTATTTCTATTTATAACTGGTCCAATATTCCTATATAGAGTATCACTGTAGATAAGTTTTTACTTTATGTATATATATGAAAAAAAATTATTTATTAAAAATTTTTGGTTTAATAAATTTATTTATTTATTTTTAGAATTTAATGAATGGTACTTAATAATTATAAAATATACCTATATAAATAATTAAAAATTATAGAGTTTTATAAGAGTACCACTATAGTACTCCACCATTGTAAGTCTATTTTTTAATTATAGATTATTAATCAGTATTATAATTTAATAATTTATTAATTTTATATATTTTTTTATTAATTTAGATTGTCAATGAATTAATATATAATCATTAATTATTTATACAAGTCAATTATTTTTTTTGAATAAAACTAGATGGATCTTTCATAAGTGCACCCGAGCATCCCGGCTAGATTGGCATTCTCTTAGCACCAGACCTCTAATAAATTATTAAGTACTACCGATTGAATTCTAAAAATAGATAAAAAAATTTAATAAACACAAGATTTTAATATGTTAAAATTAACCAAAGAAAAGATGTAGTGATTTGTAATTTTTAACATCCAATTCTCACAAAATCAAAACTAACAAAAAATTAAAACTAATATATTAAAAGGAAAAGGGAAATAAGAACCAATACAAGCGCGACACAGCTCCTTTCTACAATGCATTTCTTGAATATGCATCACTAAAGAAAGCTCCATCGGTTCTCTAAGCCATTGTTTGGGATGGGAGAAAAGGGTCTCTAAGCCATTGTTTGGGAAGGGAAAAAAGGGAGGGAAAGGAAAGGAAAATGTAGTAAGATAGGGAAATCAGCATTCCATTGACTTGGAGAGTAAGAAAAAAACACGGAGAAAAGAAGGTAAATAGTAAAATTTTCCCTTGCCCTACCAATTTTGATTCAGCTTGTTTTCGAGAGGAAATCTTGGATTTTTCTAGTTTATTTACTAATTTTTCCATTTTATTACTATTTGTTCATCAACTATGTTTTACTTTTTAACTAGCTTAATGTCCATCTTTTAAGACGAGACTCATTTTATATAAATAAAATATTTATATGAATTAAAATCAATATATATGTTTGTAATATTATTAAAAATAAATTATTTAGATATAAATATAAATTTATATAAAAATATAAAGTTAAATTTTTTTAAATATAAAAAAGTATTAAATTTTTAATCAGATTAAATAAATGGTTATAAGTTATTCTACCAATAGAAAGTTCCATTATTTGAGAATTATAAATTATATATTACAATTTTAGAGATAATTTCTTTTAAACTTTCTTGCTTATTTATATTTTAATTATATTTGAAGGTGAAAGTAGAATATGTGAATGAAAAATAGTCATCAATAAATTGATTACGGTAATAAAATAGTCTAGTGCCCGTTCTCTGGGGGAAAGTCATTCTATACAAATAAAATATAGCTGAATACATAAATAGATTTCTGAACTTATTTCGTTTTTGCAATTGGTCCCACGATCTCAACTTTAAATCAGTTAGACTTCTTAATTTTATGAGTTATTAATTTTAAACCCTTCAATCGCAAATGTTATGCACGTATATTTTATGCCATCTAAAAATATGTAAGTTTGAATAAAATAATAATATATTTAAAATGTAAAATAACGATTAATTACATAAATGACCCCTTGAACTGTCTTATTTTTGCAATTAGCCCCCCGAACTCAACTTTGATTTAATTGGACCTCTCAATTTTACTGATTGTTATTTTTAAATCCTTCAATCATAGACATTAAGGGCGTGTGTTTTACGCCATCTAAAAAAATATGTAAGTTTGAATAAAATAATAATACATTTAAAATATAAAATAAATAAATAAAATTAAAAAAGTAAAACCATAAGTTTTGGTTTTCAAACAAAACTTATTATTTTTTGATATTTGTTAAATATTTCATTGCGTGGTTGTTGGTGTGGGCATAGCCTGTTGGTGTGGGCATAGCCTGTGAGAATAGAAAAAAGAATTTGATGACAGAAAATTTAAAGAATTACAACAGTTAATTTTAGTCATTTGAAAAATATATTTTTTATTTTATTTAATAAATTAATAAAATAATTTTAATGTACAATACATAATATATTAGAATTAATGGTATACGCCTTTTATAAGAGATTATCCAAAGTGCTTAACTTCCATTTATGAAGTATTTAAATATAACAACTCGTGAAGTTCATATGCACAATTGAATTAAAATTGAGTTTATGGGCCAATCACGAAAATAAGACAAGTTCAATAGTTTAATTATATATTTTATTTATTATAAGTAATGTCATCAGTGAAATATTAATTTTTTATTACTACCGTTAGTGGAAGGATTAAAAATAACAATCTATAAAGTTGAGAAGTCCAATTGAATTAAAATTAAGTTCATAGAGCCAATTGTAAAAACGGAACAAGTACAAGAGTCCATTTATATATTTAGTCATAAAGTATTTATGTGAATTAGACATAAATATGGATGTAGTGGTTTATTAATCATAAGTTATTTAGTTACATATACAAATCTTTACATTAAAATATGAAATTAGAGTTTTTCTTATGAAATCGAATAAAAAAATATATAAGAGTTAAATTAAAAGAAAATATTAAAGAATTTTATTATAATTCTTATGAAAGAGAATAAGGAAAAGATTTTGAGGTAATTAAATAAATAAGAAAAAAATTATAAAGATTTTTTACAAAAATTAAATTAAATTTATAATTCTAAGTAATTGATAAAAAAATTTAGAATAGTTCTTAAAATGATATGGTGATGAAAAATATTTTAAGCAATTAAATGGTTAAATATAAAAATAATTCTAAGAAGTGAATTGAAAATTTTAGAATAATTCTTACGATAAAAGGATGAGGAAAATAATTTAAAGTAATTAAATAGTTAAATATAAAATTATAACACTTTTAATACTAATTGATATATATCTTTCTAGAATAGTTAATACACTTTTTTAATACTCATACAGTTTTTTTTATATAAATTCTTAAACTCACTATAATTTAAATAAATAATTTAAAAATTATAAAAAAATCCATGTAAAGAGAGAGAAAAATTGCTTTCATATATATATAGATGTAAAAAAAATAACATCAATAATTTATAAAATAAGACAAAACCTAGTCGCATAAAAAAATCTCTCTAAATAGCCAAGGGTCGTCGTTCATGGCAAAGCCATGAAGGGTGAGCCTTCCTTTCTTTTTTAGTATGTATGTAACTTTCTTTATGCAGTGCATCTGAATGGGCTTTGTATCTTTGGTGTTTTTGTTGTTTTGGCTTCCCTTTAGGTGTTTCATAGCCTTCATATCCTTTTTGTTAAGCTCTCTGGAGTTCTACTTTGTGCGAATCGGAAGTGGAAGAGAAGGTTATCGTCTTCATTGATAGAACGGAGTCGAGGATTTATCCCCTGTATTTACAGCCGGCAAAGGAATTTTTCTTCCATTCCCTCTTTAGGACTTAGCCGGATCGAAAGAAAATTGTAGTTTGTTACTTCTAAGGTGTGGATTTAATATACCCAGTTGATACTTGATCTTGAAAGGCTGGTAGAGCTTTGAAAATCGTGGTGATGGCACTGCAGTTTGATTTAGTAGGTAGATGAAGAAGATTTCTTATATTGAGCTTGTGCTTAATTCTATTTGTCTTTAAGATTTATTATAGATTTTTAAGTCTTACTTATCAACGAAATTTCTCAGAAATATTTTAAAATTAATAAAAAAAATATTTTTATTATGTAATTTTTCTTTTTAAATACGGTGCGATTATTTTCAGTTATTTTTTTATTTGTTCTTTGGTTATTCAACTAAAAGAAAAATCAAAAAACAACAAATACCATATTTTTAAAAAAAATAAAAAAAACTATATTTTTAATATTTTTATACAGTAAAAATAAAAAAATTTATAAAAAATAAAAAACATAAATATTTTTATTATTTTTTTATATCAACTTTTTGTAGTTTTAGTTGGGCTTTAGCCCAGTTATGCAATAAAAGAAAACTTTAATTGATAAAAAGAGTAATTTATAAAATAAATATATAAATTTTTTTATGAACATCTGTTAGTCGATTTTGACAATAAATTAATTTTATAATTAAATATCAGCATCTACTAATGGCATAATATAAAAAAATAATTTAATATAAAGGATAAAATAGTAATTTAAATTTTTAAAAAATGTCCTTTATTTTTATAGTTTTTCAAATAAGAATTAATTAAATCATAAATTTTATATTTTTTAATAATTTTATCTAATTATTTTAATATTTTAAAATAAATATCTAAACATTTAATTTATTTTTTAAAAGCACTTTTCAATAATAATAAGTTTTAAAACTTTATAATAAAAAAGTAATGTTATAAGTCAATTCAACTTACTAACATTAAAATTAGTGAACCAATAAAAAATGTTGTATTTAGATGTAAAATATGTGAAAGAATGCACGTATATGAGATTTTTAATAGTTATATTATTAAGTCTATAATAAAATATTTTTACTTATTCATAATTGTTATTCTTTTATTAAGTATAATCGATTTCTTAAATCTTTTTTTATTTTAAAATTTAAAAAATTATCATCAAAAAAAATATTTTTAAAAATAAATTAATAGAATATTTATTTTAAAATCTTAAATCAATTAAATGAAATTATTAAAAAATTTAAAATTCAGAATTTAAATTATAATTAGGTCTTTTCTTTCTCTCATTTTCAGCTTTCTTTTCTATTCTTTTTTCCTTCTTTTTTTCCCATCCTTTCTTTTCCTACCTCGCTTTTTTTTTTCCAAACATATTTTCTTTTTCCACCCTTTCTTTTTCTATTTTACCTTTTTTTTCTCTTTTTCTACCTTAACTTTTTTCCAAACATAGTGTAAGAGATGTAGGCTTCACTCACCATCTCCGCTGTTGCTGTAGCTCCAATGGGCTGCTTTTGTTCATCTTGTTTTCCTTCTTACTGTACCGATTTATAATTGCGAGGGTTGTAGATATATTTAAGAACACCAAAACTAAAATGAATAAAGAAAATAAATGAGATGGGTAAATGAAAAGAAAGACCAGAGTCAGAAATGGTGGTGGTGAGGAGGAGACAACGTTGGAGGTAGGTAGGAGGAAGAAACGATTTACTTCTTCCCTTAATTTCTTGCAAACAGTAAATTTTACACAAACTCACCGTCTGATTATATGTGTATAAGGTTATAATACAACTAAACTTTAACAAGACAAAACCAAGCTCAATCCGAACTTTTATATTGAAGTTTAAACTCAACTCGTTTTAAGATTATAGATTTTGTGAGTAGCTCAATCTTAGTTTGTAAATAGTTCATTTACTATGCTAAACGAACTAATTTTGAGTTCAACTCGTAGTTATATAATAAAAAAAACTCAAGCTCATACTCCTTAAATATTTTTTAATTTTAATTATTATTATATATAAATATAAATATATTATATAAGTAATATTCATATTTTATTTTATCATACATATATAAAATTTTAAATTTAGAATAAAATTAATTCGAACTCAAGCTTAAATCAATAAATAAACTCTTATCAAGCTAATTCATGAACTAGATTGCAAGCCTGTTTCTCAGCTTCCTAATCGAACCAAATTCAAATTCAAGCTTCCTGGCTATTCACAAACTTGCTTGTGCGCCAATAAACGAGCAAACTCATAATAACAAACCAAACTTTGTCAAGACTCAAGTTCGACTCGATAAAGTTATCGAATTCAAAACTTAGCTCAAAATCAACTCGACTAACTTAACGAGTAATCTTAAACAAGCTTTTAATTAAACCGAGTTTCAAATAACTTGCGAAATGTTTAGTTCATTTACGGCTCATTTTGTGAAATGAGCCAACATATTTTTATGGTAACTCGTCAATTTAAAAAAAAGAAAAAAAAAAAACTCAAGAGTGTCACATAAATAAAAATTGCCAAATATTCAAGTTGATTTCGTTTGGAAATATTTGAAAATAGCTAGAGACTTGAGTATCCAGCTAAGTTTTAGGAGTAGCCAGCCACAACTCCTAAACGAATATCTGATATGCTTCAAACCCTATGGACTATCTGAATAGAAAGCATCTCAATGGTTGAAAATCATTTGATATTTGAGAGTCAGAGCAAGGCATCAAGATAAGCCAGGACTTGTTTATTACTACACCTCATTTTCAACTGCTATTCACACAGCAAACTAGATTAAGACTTAGCCATGCACTTCAACAAAGATCAATCTTGTCATGTTCAAGTTGAATATCATAATAGGTCATATTTGTATAATCTTGATTATTGATTATGTTTGTATAATCTTAACCATTGATTCAAAATCAATGGTTGAACTTTACTATCCAATAGAATACTACTCATTTTCTAAATTGCAAATTTAAATTTTTAATAAAACCTCAAAAATTTATTTCAAATTAAAGATACACACAGCAAATATAATCTATCATCTTCAACTCAAACATGAGAAGATCTCAATTGATTTACAATTCTCTACTGGCAACAAACAAGTAATCAGTACAGGAATTATACTTTCCATATTGTCAACAGTAACAATTCTGCCTCAAACCTACCCAAGCCTATTAAAATGATCCTCAAAACATGGCCGTGCTTCATTGTAATTTACAGATAGAAAAAGCAATTTCTAGCAGATAGCATCTTCATCAATGATTGCTAAGTAGTGTGTGTTAGAACAGATAGAAAAACTAATGGCAATACCAATTGAAATATTAAAATGGATTCTGTAAAATGAGATAAATATCAAGGAAAGAAGCTCATACAAATACTAAAATCACCTCACAATATATTTCAGGGGAATAAAAGGTAAAAGAAAAAGAAAAGAAAAAGAAGACTTGCATAAACTTGCTACCCGCTTTCCTGATGATAAAAACATTTGATGGATTAAAAACGAAATAATACACACTAAACTACAAGCGCAGTGTCACAAAGGATTTGAATCAGCTACATATGGTCAACCCTGCCATCATCATCGCTGATTCCATCTCCAGCATGTCTACAACATAATCCAAACAAATAAGATTAGAAGATTAAGCGTACAACATCATCAACTATAGGCTTTACATCAGTAAATCTCAAATAATTCATTCTGCAGGGTTGCTAGTTCACAACCAAAACCAATAAACAAAGCTAAACAATCTTTCTGGTACACTGGAGAAAGAGGGAAGAGGAATGGAGTCTTTCAAGTGTGATTACAGGAAACATGTTAGTGGAAATGTCAGATAACCCAATTTCAGTATGGAAAGCAGGGCCATCAGTAAACTAAGTCACCTTCTTTCTTGGTTATGCAAAATAGCTCACATAGCAAACGCATTTAGAATAAAACAATATCTAAACTGATGCTGGATATGAAAAAATTAGAGCAGAAAATGTTCATAGAGCAAAGGCAGGAAGCATAACTTGGAAGAAGCAATAAGAGAAAAGAATATTATCAACTAGGAAAAGAATAATTATGTTTGTAGCATCTAACTAGGAAGAGAATATAAATGTAGTTGATGAATTCTATTACCACATTTTATTGGCACAACAAAAACGAGCCTGAAACCTGTAACTGATATTTTTTAATATTATCAACTCCATCAATTATCAATCTAATCCCTCATCAGAACTCCATTTTTATCAATGGAATGCATACAATGAAATGTAAGAACTTAATATAGCGTAATCTTTTCTCCTTTTATTACTGACTTTTACACTCTTTCATACATTTTGATGCTCTAGAAAGGCAAAACTGTCAGCACACATCTAAAATTCACATTTGCCCACTACATAATTGAGGACTTCTTTTTTAGCAGGTATGAAAAACTAACCGCCAAGATGTAGTTAGATTGCGAGCTTTCCTGTCCAGTTGAAGGTTTTCCAGTGCAGTTGAAGCTCGCATCACTTCCTCCGGAAGTTCATCACTATCATATCTCCAATTGTATTCATCTTTCCTGTAACCAGACATGGAAGATCCTGCTCTCCTGTCTAGATGATCCATTGCATAAGATACAGGGACCCACAACTAAGGTGGTAATAGTACAAATGATGGACAAACTAATCACTTACCAGATGTCTGAGAAGAGGCAGGCCTGATATAAACATGCCAAAAACAAGAAGTAACAATCAGTGGCCCAATGAAAGAGAATATATATACAGAAAAACAAAAGAAAAGCAAAAGAGAAGAACAAAATACTAAAGAAGAATAAAATGAAAGTTGGAGAGGACCAGCACCTTCCTAAAGGTGGTAGACCACCAGCAACAGATGAGGAAGAAGGTCTCCTAACATTTCTCGAGTCTAAATTAGATAAGGACTCAGCTTCTGATACTCTCCTTCCAGTACCTCTACCCTGGGATAAATTCTGTCACAACAAATTCTATAGAGTGATTAATAGTTTACTTAGAGAAATTTTGAAAAAATAACATAAGAAAAGGAAAAAACATCACTAAATTTACTTCATATATATGCTCTACCTCCAAATTTCTGCTCCCACTATCAAAACCCCAAGGACGAATAGAAGAAAAAAGGGATAACCCCAACCCCACCCCACAACGCACCAAAAAAGAAAAAAAAAAAAAAAGAAAAAGAAGAGACTCCCAAAAGTTCATAAGGCCGATTCATGTAGCAAGAGAGAGTGAGAAGACTTTATGGACAAACCTCAAACTTCAAGAATCCTTCAAGAACATCCAAAAGCAAAGGACCACTGTCACCATTTCTATTAGGATCATATCCATTCTTGCTACTGAACTCCTTCAACTCAGTTTTCCAAGAATCCTTTTGCTGAATTTGTAAAATTAGAAGGGTAGCTTAACATCCATATAAAAGTAAAATGAATATCTAAAAACTCATTTAAGAGTTCTTGCAATAATATAATGCTAAACAATTTGATTACCAAATTGCACTCTGGCAGATAAACTTTAAGTGTATGATTCAGTTGTGCCCAATCCAAATATTCACATATGAGTGCAGTTAGTAACCTCCCTGCATTTGGTAAGAAAAATCAAACACAATGTTTGACACAATGAACATAAACTTTGTAATCAAACACAATGCACATAAATTTTGTGTTACACCAGACAAAAAGAAATTGTATGCATTTAATATGAATTACAAAATCTTCAAATGACATAAGCTATAGATATTTAAGGTGCTTCTATAGATGAATGCAAAATAAGTTTGTAGTTCCTAATCTATGACATACAGGTGTATAAACATCAGCATCAATCCAAAATAAGGGCCAACACAGCAACACTACCATTTCAGGTTTAACTTCTATAAGCATACCCACCCATGAAGCTACTGAAATTAATCTGTTGCAGTCCTACTGTAGAGCAATTTAAAAATGTAAACTTTGCTCTACCAGGAAAAAAATGTTTACTTGGCCCCCTCCAATCATTCAAAGTACACCAAGCAACTCTCTTTCCAGACCTTATGTAAGCTCTCAATAACACAGCGATACTAGAGAGTATTGCAGCTTATAATAATTAATTGAGTAATTCCCATAAGAGAAAAAGAAAATTCAGCATTTCTCAACTTCTGAAAAAAGAAAAGGCTGAAAATGAAGTAGCAAAAACCTGAAGGAGAAGCATGAAGTTGTTTAGCACGTTCATTGCAACTACCCAACAACGCAGGTGGTAAGCCTTCATCTTTTTCGATTACCCTATCCTCCTCTTCAATCGCCTCAAACACACTTGCCCTGAGTTCAGCCTACCATCAGCAGAAAAAGAATCAATAAAAGAAAAAAGAAAAAAACATTAATACTGACAATATTAAGCAAAATTCAACTATCCACCAAATAACAGTTCATAATGCCAGATTACATTGCCTTCATTCAGTCAACAAGCACGCCACTCAGCACAAAATCCACATCAAATACAATCTTTAAAAGAGAAAACACACTAATTCTCCCCATAGCCAAAACAAACAAACTATAATTAAAGAATGAAAATGCAAAAGTTTAAGGCCTTGATCTTGCTCCAAAAACAAAACCCTAGCTAAAAATATCAAATTTAACTAAATTAATCAGGAAAAGAAAACAAGTTAAGATCTACAATACCAAACCCAACTAAACATACACAGAAAAAATAGAGGATCTTCGATGTTTTCTCATAAACACGAGATCCGAGAAACAGGACCTTTATCTCAATTTCTCTTAACAGAATAATCCACACACAAAAAAGAACCAATTGGTTTCTCCAATAATTAATTGGCTCAAGTAAAGTTAAATTCGCCAATTCCGCATCTCATCTCCAATAACGAATTGGCTTAATCAGTTTCAGGGCAGCCAAACAGAGGTGTAAGAAACAAAAGAAAATAAATACCCGGATCTTAGCGAGAACACCTTTTTTCTCAAGGGTTCGAGTGACAAGAGTCTTCAGGTCCATCATTTCTCTTGTGTAATCGTCCATTAGTTTATCCTGGTTCAGTTACTTTCTTCTTCTCTGCTCACTCTCTATCTCACGCTATATGAGTTAATTTATTTTGAAAATGGAAAAATTAGATTTCTCTTTTCGGAAATTAGAGACAGAGAGAGAGAGAGAGAGAGAGAGAGAGAGAAACGAAACAGAGAAGTAGGCAGGAAGAGAAGGATGTAAATGTAATACTCATTTGTAAGTAACATTTTCTTTTCGGGTAAATTTTGGGTCGTTAAAATTGGAAACTAGATCTCGGCCGTTCGATTTCAGGATCTTTTTTTTTTTTTTTCTTTTGTTGATGGTGGATGAGGATCCCACCTATTAATGGAAGAATAAAATAACATTCTGTTTTTGCTATAAAAAAAGAAAAAACCCTTTCGAACACGCTCCAAAAATAAAGATATGATATAATATATAATACAATAAGATTTTATTAATATAATTATTTTAAAAACTTTAAGATTCAATTTATGAGAACAATACATTTTCAAATCTTAAAAATAAATTAACAAGATATAGTATGTTTTATATAAGTAATTTATTTTTAATATGCATGTAAATTATTTTATTACTAGTTAAACTAATTATTATTAATTTATTATATATATTTTTTCATATAATTTTTATATGTATTAATTCAAAAATTAAAAAACTACTTAGATAAATTATTATTTTTCATACTAATTATAGAATTTACAAATTGTATCAACTCAAGCTGTATTATTTGATTTGGTTGTTGAATCGATTATTAAAGAGAGTGATAAAATTTATAGAGAAAAGTATATAAGAAATTAAAATATTATAATCTATCAAATTAGTATTTTAATTAGTTATTTATCTGTGTGTTACACAATTATTTTTGTTACTTAATTATAAAATTAAATTTATAAAAAGTATTAATAAATTTATTAATTATAATTATTAACTATAAAATTTTAAAAATATAGTAAATTAATTTCTAAATATCTTTCTTAATTTTTTAATACCAAAAGATTTTATTAATACAATAGTATAAATTATTTTAAGAATATTAATTAATTAATTTTCAATATTATATAGATTAATACTATAAATATAATTGATATTACAACTTTTTAGGATTATAAATTATTGTATAATTAACAAATTAACTTATTAATAAACCTAATATTAAAATACAACTTAAACTATTATTTTTTAGAATTAAAATTATCAACTAATTACGAAATTAATTTATTAGTTAATATTATATTAAAATATAATGAACATGTTACCTTTTAAGATTGGAATCCTTATTTGATTAGAAATTGGATTTACTAATTAATAAATTAATAGAAAAATATAAAAAATTACATATAAATTTAAATTTTATATTTCAAAAATAAGTACATGTTAAAATAAAAATTTTATGTATTACGATGTGTCTTTTTTAGTACTCGCAAGTGCACGAACCGTTCTTATAGTAAAAGCAAGTTCACCACGTGGTTGATCTCTCAAGAAACTATGAGACCACTTAAAATATAATTAATATGTTATTTTTTTTAAAATATGATTAGTATCATTATCTCACTAAAAAACTATTTATTAGTTAATATAATATTAAAATATAATTACGTGTCTTTAGTATGATAGTTATGCACTTAATGTTGGATTTTAAGATTTCAACTTCAAAACTTTTTTTTCTCAGAGAAAAAAAAAAACTGAACTTCAAAACCTTTTTTCTTTCTAAATAGAATAATTTGTTCTTCACTTTATCAACAAATTTCCTTATTTTTAAAACAAGTTTTTTTATTTTCTTAAAATAACAAAGGCTTTTATTAGAGAAGGCTAGGGAACAAAAATATTGGAAAAGATATTCTTAGTTTTACACAAAATATTATTATTTTACAAATCAACCTATTTTAAATTACATTCATTTCATCTTTTATGTTAGGTACTTTCTCAAATATATATCTATTACTAAATTTGTTGAATTTAATTTTTCTATCATGAAAAACGACTCTTCCAAAAATCAAGTTTTGGTATATAAGATAAAAACAATTTTTTTTGAAATATTATATATATTATAAACTCTTAGTTTTAATTTTAAAACAAAAGTTTAATTATTTCATTTCATTTTTAAAACCATATCAAATGTCAATGAATATCAATATAAATATTATTCATCTTATTTATTAATTATAGAATATTATGAATAATTATTAATGTTTATATTGTATTAATTTGTATTTTATATTTTTTCTTTTCATAATTGAAAGGTCATTATTTATCACTACAATTATTATAATATAAATCACCATTTACTCATCCATACATGCTACAATTTTCAACTCCATCTTGATTTTAAATTTTATTTTCATCTCCATTTTTAAATAAAATTGAAGGGTAAGTGATAGAGGAGAATATAAAGAATATAGTTTTTGCCCTCACTTGAATTTTTTTTATGATTTCTAAGGCACTTCTTTTAGATTGTATTGAGTTCTTAATTTCTTTTATGAAAGAACAACTTCATTTATTCCATTTCATTTTTAGACAATATCAATTGCCAATTAATTATTATCTCCTCTATTAATTATAGTATATTATTAATAACTCTTGATTTTTATATTTTTCAAATTTTATGTCTCATGATCTCTCTTTTAATAATTAAAAATTTATTATTTATTACCACTAGTGTGTTTAAGTTAGTACTTGCAAATGCACGAATTGTTTTTATAGTAAAGCGGTAAATTCGCCGCGAGGTCGATCTCTCAAGAAATTTTGAGGCCACTTATTATAAAGAATATTTATCAACACAAAAAACTAAAAATAAATCTAAACACTCTAAATCAGTATTTTTGAAAAAATATGATATTCATTAATAAAAGTAATCAAACAATAAATAAATATGCAATCCAAATGCAAATGCTTATGATTTAAAGCTATATGATAAAGACAATATTTAGCCTAGCCAATTACTTAGTAATCTCCTTGTTTTACTTTATACCTAGATCTAATGAATGAGATGGTAATATACTTTTTATTTTAGCTAACTTATTGCAACTAAAATTCTTTCTAATAATATAGATTGAATCAAAGATGGTGTCTCTACTATATTCAATCTAAATATTTTCATAACAATTGCTATTGTTAATTAATATGATGGTTAACTAATAATATTAACTGAAACTAATAAAGATATAAAGGTAAATAAATCACTCATTAAATAAAAAGATAACAAGGTTCATATAAAAGTAAAAAAGTTAAACTAAACATTTATGAAAACTAGCTCAACATATTTAACCCAATGATCGTAGTATTAAATAGAAAGACATAAAATAATAAAACAAAAGCTCATTTGAAATTCAGAATTTCTTCAAGGTAGGAAGATGATTGGTCCTCACTCTTCACTTCTTGAAAACCTCCTTATATTTTAAAAGAGTAATGAAAACTAAAACTAAAATGCTTATGAAGTTCTGTAGAGAATTGCAGAGAAAAGAATGGTGGACAGACACAGGTAAAAGATGTAGCAAAGAGTAGACAGGAGAAAACACTCCTCATCTTTTTAGAACTAGGTTTGTAGAAGTATATATAGAGAAGAGTCATCTACTAAGATAAGTCTCCTTAGAGATAAGTATACCAATATAAGTCTATCTAATAGATAAGACTATATGTATTCTTATCTTCACCAAATATTATCCTACAACAACTCTAATATAAACTCTAATAATAATATAAAATGACTAAAATACCCCTTAAGTTAATTTTCAGCTAGTCTAGCAAATAGCAGTCCATACATCTTAATATTGGGCCTTGATATAAATACATTTAATTAGACTCATTTTTTAGTATTTAGTTCTATACTTTTTCTCTTTTGCTAATATTACTTGAAAATAGACAATGAAACTTAAGTGATGTATAAATACTTAGTTTCACCATATTATATATATATACACACACATAATATGTACCTATCAACCACAACCATTCTTATATAAATCACTATTTTCTCACTCATATACTCTATATTTCTATCTCCATTTTCATCTCTAATTTTATTTTTATCTCCATCTTCAAATAAAATGGAAAAGCAATTGATAAAAAGAGAATGTAAGAGATATAATTTTTGAAATGACATTATAATAGTATTCAACCTTAATTTTAGAAAACTCTCAAAAGATATGCTCAAAAAAGTTATTTTGATTTATTAAGAAGTTTCACGTTTATTACTTTTTTTCAAGTTAGTAGTTTTTGTTATTTATTGCTTGATTATGTTAAATGTTCAATTTAATAATTTTATTTATAAATTCATATATCAATATCATAGAAATAAATTAGTTGTATAGTTTAATAATCTCATCATTACATATTTAGTCATTTAAAAAAGTCTAAATTATATTCTTTTTAAGATCAATCTCTTATTTTTCTATTTTTTTAAATTTAATTTTTTTATATATAATATTTACGGCTAAAGTTCTAAATATAATTTTCACCAAGCAAATCAAAGTTTTAGGATTGCATATTAACTCATGGAATTTATTAGAAATGTATATTCAGTAAATATATGATAATTATAATGTTTTAGAAGCTGTGAGTAATAATATAGAATATAAAATAGTTGAATTTTACTTAAAAAGTTAAAAAAAGTACTATATTATAATTTACAAATTTTTACTTAAAAATTAAATTCAGTTTAAATTTTTTTATCTCATTCTATTAGATAAATAAATTTTAAGAAATATGAGTTTCTTAGAGTTCAACATGAATATGATGAAGTGCTGCATCAACAGGAAATTTGTTGGAAACAAAGATCCAAATAATTCTGGCTTAAGGATGGTGACTCAAACGCACGGTTCTTTCACTCTTATGCGCCTATGAGGAAAAAGCATAATAGAGTACACAAGTTGAAAGGGGATGATGGTGTTTGGCATCTTAATGATGATGACTTTGGCATGTTTATTACAGATTATCTTCAGAAACTTTTTTCATCCAAAGGGTGTGTGGCTAAAGAAATTCTAGATAGCATCCATTTGTTGGTAATGACTGAGCAGAATTCTTCTCTGATGGCACCCATTGATGATACGGAAGTGAGGGAGGCTGTCTTCAGCATGCATCCCGATAAATCCTCGGGGCCAGATGGGATGAACCCGGCTTTCTTGCAACGTTTCTGGTCTATTGTAGGAGAAGACGTGGTTGCATTTTTTCAAAACTCGTTCAACTCTTGTTCACTGTCCAGTGGTATAACGATACTCTTATAGCTCTGATGCCAAAAAAGAAGTCTCTTCTATTTGTGACTCATTTAAGGCCAATCTCACTCTACAATGTTTGTTGTCTACAAAGTCTTGGCAAAGGTCCGAACTAACAGAATGAAACAGATCCTGCCTAGTTTGATATTTGAAACACAGCGCGTTTGTAGCTGACAGACTAATAACAGATAATATCTTTACAGCATTTGAAGTTGCCCATTATCTTAAAAGAAAGAGATAAGGAAAGGTGGGTCAGGCAACACTCAAGATTGAAATGAGCAAGGCCTACGACCGGATCCAATGGGATTTCCTGGAGCAGGTAATGTTCAGAATGGATTTCTGCCAAGGATGGGTTGACATGATTATGCTTTGTGTCAGGTCTGTTCAGTATAAGATTATCAAAGATTCAGGAGATATTGGGCCGATTATTCCAGAATGGGGGCTGCGCCAAGCCACCCATTAAGTCCCTATCTCTTTATTCTTGAGAAAATTACATAGAATACGTTATTTTTTTCTTCTTCTAGTTTTATACGCTGAAATTTAGTTTTTATTTTTATGCTTTTCCTTCTTTTTCTTTTTATGTTAATTTGATATTATTAGTTTCTTTTTTACCCTTTAACGCTTGTTTAAATTTAATACTCTCTTGTTTTACAAATTTCTTCTTACAATACTTTCTAATTTTTTGAATTTTTTTTCATTCATTTTCTTTTCTTTGTTTTTATTTCATTTTCTTTGGAACTTTCCACTATTGCTTGAAAATCAATAACTAATTTATTCATGCAAGTATTATGTTTTTCAATTTTGGACTGTGTGGCTTTCATTTTCAATCTAATTCACATATTAAGTGCTAAAAATTTGACTATTTGATTTGATTTTGTTTTCTAGAAATTGATGCTTTGGTGTTTTGGATTATCTTTATTATCGAAAAGACTCCCAATTGGTTTAACATACTCAAAAAATTTTTAGAGTTCATTCCCTCTGCTATTATTGAAGAGATTAACTTCCTTCTTTCTATTTTGTTAATAGTTTATATATATTTATTTTAATAATGCAAAACAGTTGATTTAAAGCTTTTATTTTGGATTTAAAGAAAATGTTGATACTGGTGGTAAAACTATCATTTGTATTATCCATGAATACAATATAAGTGTTTGATGAAATGCAAAATAATTGCAATAAAAGAAAAAAAGTATATGTGTAATTTGAGAGTTTAAAAACTTTGAAGGTAATAGATACTCATTATCTACTCATAATATGTTCAGGATGAAGTTGTATCAATTACTTTGAATATTCTTCGACCCTTTTCAGGAATTCAGGATCTTGTTGTGCAAACCATTCCTGAATTTGCAACTGTTGTTGGGCCGGATCGGCCTTGCTTTGGTCAATTTCTTCCTAGATGATTTCGGTCCAGGTTCTGATGGGCTTTGAAGAAGAAGGCAAAATTTTCTTCTTTGGACTTTGGACAGGCTTTGAACTTGCTTTCGATTTTTCTTCTTTTGCTTTTAATTTTCTTGGCATTTTCACTCCTGTTTTTGAAGAAACTCTCTAGTTAGAAAGTCTGGAATTGAATTCGAATCTCCTCTTATGTATTCAATTTCAAAGTCAAAAACAGAAAGAATGGCTTGCCATCTGGCAAAAATTTATTTTGAAGCTATGTTTTAAACATGTTTTTGTAAAACTTCTTTAGCAGATTTACAATCAATCCTTAGAATAAATTTTTGGTTTAAAAGATCGCTTTGAAATTTTGAAATGCGCAGAACTATCGAAAGAATTTCTTTTTTGATAGTTGAATAGTTTTTTTGTGTATCATTCCAGTGTGCAGAAGTAAACTGGACAATACATTCTTTGTTGTTTTGGACTTGCTTAAGAATCCCACCATATCCTAGATTTGATGCATCGGTTTCAACAATTTTAAATGCAGATGGATCAGCTAGGTGTAAACATGGTATTTTAGAAACTTGCTTTTTTATGCTTTGGACAATCTTTGTATGTTCATCGGTCCATGCAGGGGGATTTTTCTTTAACCTATCATGAAGGGGCTTTGCAAGACAGTTCAAATTTGGATAAAAATCCATTACATAATTTAAACTACCAAGAAATCTTTGTAATTGTGTCTTTTCCAAAATTTTGTTTGGAAACTTTGAAGTAAATGCTAGAGACCTTTCAATTGGGGTGATAGTACCCCGGGAGATATAGTGTCCAATAAATCTAATTTTTGTTTGAAATAAAGATATCTTGGATTTTGAAACCACTAAACCATTTTTCTTAACAACATAGAAAAATGTCTCCAAGTGTCTGAAATGTTGCTCTAGAGAATTTGAAAATAGCAACACATCATCAATGTAGACAATGCAAAACTTTGAATAAGGATTGAAAATGTCATTCATGATTTTTTGAAATTCAGAAGGAGCATTTTTTAATCCGAAAGGCATTATATTCCATTCGTACTAGCCAAATGGAACTGTAAAAGCAGTTTTGTACCTGTCTTTTGGATGAATCTGGATTTGCCAAAATCCTGATTTCATATCAAACTTTGAAAAAATAAAAGCAGAATGAAACTTTTGAAGAAGATCTTTTTTGTTTGGAATTGGATATCTGATCCACTTTAGGGCTTTATTCAAAGGTTTGTAATTAATCACCAACCTAGGTGTTCCTCTTTCTATCTCACTATTTTTGTTGACATAGAAAGCTGCACATGACCAGGGGGATCTAGATTTGGTAATCAAACCTTTTTGCTCTAAATCTTTTATTTCTATTCTACAATGGGTTTCTAGAGTTTCATTCATTTGGATGGGTCTTGCTTTAGTAGGGATTTGTTTATCAGAAAAATCTTTTTCATATGGTAAATCTACCATATGTTGTTTTCGTCTCCAAAAAGCATTAGGAAGATGAGAACAAACTTCATTTTCAATCTTCTTTTGCAAATCAGAGATTTTTCTTTGGACAAAATCATTTTGCATTTGATTTTGGATTCTTTTCAAACCCATATCTTGTTTTAAGTGGAAAAGCTGGGTTTGTTTACCTTTGATCAAAGCATTTATCTCAAAATTGTAAATTGAGTGGGCTTTAATAAGATTGAGATTTCTCTTTTTAGGTTTTTCTATAAAAGGGAAAACAATCTTTGAATCCTTGGCTTTAAAAATAATACCAGCAGTAGTTATTTTGAAAGGAATAATTAAATTGATAAAAGGAGTTCCCAAAATAACTGTTTGCTGAAGATCTTTTGTAAGAATAAAAATATTTTTTAAAGCAATATTATTATTTAGAATTGCAGCTTCAATTTTTCCCGCAATCCTAATCTTTGAACTATTGGCTGAAGTAAGCCTCTCTTTAGTTTCTTGATGATACCTTTTAGGAACCAGCTCATAATTGATACAGTTGAGGTCTGCTCCTGTATCAAATAAAGCGATGGTTTCTATTTGGAAATCACCAGGGAAAATAAGTTTTATTTGAATCAAATATTTTCTTGAGGTAATTTCCTTTAAAACATTAATGAAGTTTTCTGGAACACTTTCAGAAACCTCAAGATTTTGAAAATCATTTTCTTCTTCAGAATCAGAATCACTATTCTGTTTGAGAATCAAGCTTTGGAGTAAAACAGAATCATTTTGTTGTTTTTCTTTCAAATCTTTGAGCTCTGTTTTGATGGGTTTGATTTCTTTCTAAAGTTCTTGAACGGTAGGAAGAGGGTTTTTTAGCTTTTTCCCTTTATCCAAGATCACAGTAAGATCATAGGTGTTCTTACTAGACGAGAGGACGAGGGTTTTAGTTTTTAGGATTTCTTTCAAAACTTATTTTTGAATTTGGGGGTCATTAATATGCTTGACGGCATCAAGAAGAGCTTCTTGCTGCCTAGTGAGCATATTAATATTCTTTGAAATACCTTCAGAATCTGATTCAAAATAATCGTATGAGGTTTTGATTTTATCAATTTGAAATTCTTCCTCATTATTTGAAAATTCTGATTCAGAGGAATCAACAAGAAGAGCTGAAATTTTGCATAAAACTTCATCTTCTATTTGGAGCTCATGGAGTTTTTTGGAAAACTTGCAGTACTTTGAAGTATGGCCCTTCTTGCCACATTTATAGCAAGTAATTTTGGTAAAATCTTTTTTAAAATTTTATTTTGGAAATTTAGAAGAGAATAGTTTTTTGTAGAAATTCTCTTTGTTCTTGGGAGTCCTTCTATTTTTGAAAAATCGTTTTTTCTTAAAAGATTTGGAAAAATCTTCTTTGCATTTTCCTTTGCAGGTAGGGGAAGGCTCTATGGGATTATACTCAAAGTGGTTACAAAAACTACCTAGTTCTTGCCTAGTCTTCTTCATTTCCCATTTGAGTTGCCTTTGAAGTTTAAGGTCATGGCATATCTTCAATCCTTCTTTCTCGGTAAGGCTCACTAATTCACCATAAGTGTAGTAATTATAAAGGATCTGGCCATTATAGGCTTCTCTTATGGTATTTCTAACTTTTTCACCTAGTATCTTAGGTAAACCAGCTAAGAATTTCTCTTTCCAGAAAGGTTGACTTGAATCTTCCCTAAGCATGACTCTGGTCTGGAAGGTATCTTTGTAGGCTTGGAAATTACTAAGCTTTTTACAGGTTAGATTGCTAAGGAGTTCAGCTTCTTATCTTTCAGAAGAGAAGGGTCTCCCATGAAGTGGAAGGAAATCGTTAGGATTAAGGTTGACACAGCATCCTCAATCGGATTTCCTAGTTCATCTAAGATGGGGGTCCCTTCTACTGTGATTTGGATGGCTCCTAGGATTTGGAGCTGTTGTGCTTGTGTGAGATGGTAATCCGACCATCCTTTAAGCTGGCTAGAAAATCCAGCTATGAGGAGTTCGGCAATGGCTCTATCAGAGGTACCACTTTGGGTTTTGTAAGCATTGGCTGCCATGGTCATCTGTTGCAAGAGACCAAGAATATTGTATTCTGACCTTCCATCTATATTCCATTCATAGACGGAGGAGGCATTGAATCTAGATTGGGTTAGAATATTGTTCCTATTTTTAATTCCTAGATCTGGGGCAGTATTCCTAGGAGTATGCCAGGTTAATCTAGGGGCTTGCCATCCCAATCTGTTGATGTTGGATGGTTTTTCAGTGACACTTTCAAGCTCTGAATCATTAGATTCATCGCATTGGGCTTGATCTATTGCACTGATATTCCTGCTGCTTTGAGGAGTATTTGGCATTAGGTTTTTGGAAGACTTTGAAGTTGCTAATTTGCTAAGCTGTTCTCTGACTGCTCTAGCAAACTCAGTTTGCTTTTGAAATTGATCTTGGCTAGGCTTTGAGATTTGGTAGGGTTTGAAAACTGGATTTTTTAGTTTTTTTGACTGGCTTGTCTCTTTTGGATGTTCAATGTTGGGGATTGGAGAGGTGAAGACTATAGGAGGTTTTTGGATTTGGCTTTCTATCCTAACAAGCTGCTTTCCTATTGTGTTAAGATAGGTATTCGAGAAATTGTTCTGCTGAACAATGTTCTTGACATTCTTTTCAAGATCTTCTCCTACCAATTTGTAAGGTGTAGCCTCTATTTCATTCTCTCCATATGGAATGGTTATTTTCCTAAGGGGAGGATGTTCAAACTGGATGGTTAGGTTTTCTCCAACCTTCCACTCTGGAGCCTTGTTTCTTACCGTGACAGGACTAATAAGTTTTTCTTTGAAAGGATAAAGAATACTATTTTCTTTGCAATAAATTTGAAACCAATCAAAAAATTTGATTTGGACTTTGTTTTGAATGCAAAATTGATAGTATCTTTCTTGAATACTGTCTTTTTCTTGTAAAAAATTCTTTAAAAAACCAAAGTTTTTTAGAATGGTTTTTCTTTGAATAGAAATTTTCATGTAAAAGCTTTTTATCAATTTGAAAATATTTTGAAATCATGTTGATCTCTGCTTCAAGATTTTGTGTTATTGCAGATGGTGATGGTGAAGAGGGGGTAGAGATGATCTCTATATCCTCATCTTCTTTCTTTGGTTCATTGTAGACTAGTCTGGGGATATTGCTTTGGTAATCAACATTCTGTAGTATATTGTTTGAGCTTGGTATATCAGATATTGAAAATCTGGATTGTGTTTGAGATGGAGTTGGTTCTTTGTAAGGAGCATAAATAATAGAAGGTATTTTTGATACCCTTCCAATATCTATGGTCGATGTTGAAGAATCATCGTTAGAAAATCTAGAAGAGGTTGATTTCCTGTTGAATGTGAGCTTTACTTTTCCATCTGGAAATTAGGTTATATTTTTTAGATTTGTATTTGGTTCTGTTTGCTTTGGTGATTCAGGTTGGGTTGCACCTTCAAGGATCCATTCTTCTGGAAGAGTGATGTCTTTCCATTGAATGGTTTTTGGAATAGTTGCGTTGGAGTTGGAGAGATCTGTTTGTAGGAATAAGGTTTCTCCTTTTGGTGAATGGAGCTTGTGCGATGAATCCAATGATTCAGAGCTTGAAAGTGTCATTGAAAAACCATCCAACATCAACAGATTGGGATGGCAAACCCTTAGATTAACCTGGCATACTCCTAGGAATAGAAAATAGGAACAATATCCTAACCCAATCTAGATTCAGTGCCTCCTCCGTCTATGGATGGAATATAGATGGAATGTCAGAATACAATATTCTTGGTCTCTTACAACAGATGACTATGGCAGCCAATGCTTACAAAACCCAAAGCGGTACCTTTTTTGCTCTAAATCTTTTATTAATATTCTACAATGGCTTTCTAGGGTTTCATTCATTTGGATGGGTCTTGCTTTAGTAGGAATTTGTTTATCAGAAAAATCTTTTTCATATTGGGAATATCCTAACCCAATCTAGATTTAATGCCTCCTCCGTCTATGAATGGAATATAGATGGAATGTCAGAATACAATATTATTGGTCTCTTACAACAGATGACCATGGCAGCCAATACTTACAAAACCCAAAGCAGTACCTCTGATCATCTCTACCCCCTCTTCACCATCACCATCTGCAATAACACAAAATCTTGAAGCAGAGATCAACATGATTTCAAAAGATTTTCAAATTGATAAAAAGCTTTTACATGAAGATTTCTATTCAAAGAAAAACCATTCTAATAAATTGAGTGGGCTTTAATAAGATTGAGATTTCTCTTTTTGGGTTTTTCTATAAAAGGAAAAATAATCTTTGAATCCTTGGCTTTAAAAATAATACCAGCAGTAGTTACTTTGAAAGGAGTAATTAAATTGATAAAAGGAGTTCCCGATTTTGGTCCAGGTTCTGATGGGCTTTGAAGAAGAAGGCAAAATTTCCTTCTTTGGACTTTGGACAGGCTTTGAACTTGCTGTCGATTTTTCTTCTTTTGCTTTTGATTTTCTTGGCATTTTCACTCCTGTTTTTGAAGACGGAGTCCTTCTATTTTTGAAAAATCATTTTTCTTAAAAGATTTGGAAAAATCTTTTTTGCATTTTCCTTTGCAGGTAGGGGAAGGCTCTATGGGATTACACTCAAACTGGTTACAAAAACTACCTAGTTCTTGCCTAGTCAACAAGAATAGCTGAAATTTTACTTAAAACTTCATCTTCTATTTGGAGCTCATGGAGTTTTTTGGAAAATTTGCAGTACTTTGAAGTATGGCCCTTCTTGCCACATTTATAGCAAGTAATTTTGGTAAAATCTTTTTTGAAATTTTGAGGAATCAACAAGAAGAGCTGAAATTTTGCTTAAAACTTCATCTTCTATTTGGAGCTCCTGGAGTTTTTTGGAAAACTTGCAGTACTTTGAAGTATGGCCCTTCTTGCAACATTTATAGCAAGTAATTTGGGTAAAATCTTTTTTGAAATTTTATTTTGAAAATTTAGAAGATGATGGCTTTTTGTAGAAATTCTCTTTGTTCTTGGGAGTCTTTCTATTTTTAAAAAATCGTTTTTTCTTTTGATGTTGGATGGTTTTTCAGTGACACTTTCAAGCTCTAAATCATTGGATTCATCGCATTAGGCTTGATCTATTGCACTGATATTCCTGCTGCTTTTAGGAGCCACTTTCTTGGTACAGAAGTCCTTCATAATTCCAAAGCTAGCAGCGGCTTAAACAGAAGAGGATTTCTTACAGTTGATCAAACAATTGTCGGAGAACAGCTTAGCAAATTAGCAACTTCCGAGTCTTCTAAAAACCTAGTGCCAGATACTCCTCAAAGCAGCAGGAATATCAGTGCAATAGATCAAGCCCAATGCGATGAATCCAATAATTCAGAGCTTGAAAGTGTCACTGAAAAAAATAACAAAATGATTCTGTTTTACTCCAAAGCCTGATTCTTAAACAGAATAGTGATTCTGATTCTGAAGAAGAAAATAATTTTCAAAATCTTGAGGTTTCTGAAAGTGTTCCAGAAAACTTCATTAATGTTTTAATGTTATTGCAGATGGTGATGGTGAAGAGGGGGTAGAGATGATCTCTATATCCTCATCTTCTTTCTTTGGTTCATTGTAGACTGGTCTGGGGATATTGCTTTGGTAATCAACATTTTGTAGTATCCAAAGCCTGATTCTCAAACAGAATAGTGATTCTGATTCTGAAGAAGAAAATGATTTTCAAAATCTTGAGGTTTCTGAAAGTGTTCCAGAAAACTTCATTAATGTTTTAAAGGAAATTACCTCAAGAAAATATTTGATTCAAATAAATTTTCAAAACATTTTGACTATTGAGGAAGGATTCTGTACAGAAAGCCCCTCAAAACTGATTTCAAAGATTTTCCCTCTAGGATGGTATTCCAAGCCCTGGAATATTTCAAAGCCTCAATCCTACTACCAGTCTAAGAATCAGAATCACTATTTTGTTTGAGAATTAGGCTTTGGAGTAAAATAGAATCATTTTGTTGTTTTTCTTTCAAATCTTTGAGCTCTGTTTTGATGGCTTTGATTTCTTTCTGAAGTTCTTGAATATAGGAAGAGGGTATCTTTGTATGTTTGGAAATTACTAAGCTTTTTACAGGTTAGATTGCTAAGGAGTTCAGCATTCTTATCTTTCAGAAGAGAAGGGTCTCCTATGAAGTGGAGAGAAATCGTTAAGATTAAGGTTGACACAGCATCCTCACATCGACCATAGATATTGGAAGGGTATCAAAAATACCTTATATTATTTATGCTCCTTACAAAGAACCAACTCCATCTCAAACACAACCCAGATTTTCAACATCTGATATACTAAGCTCAAACAATATACTACAGAATGTTGATTACCAAAGTAATATCTCCAGACCAGTCTACAATGAACCAAAGAAAGAAGATGAGGATATAGAGATCATCTCTACCCCCTCTTCACCATCACCATCTGTAATAACACAAAATCTTGAAGCAGAGATCAACATGATTGTAAAAGATTTTCAAATTAATAAAAAGCTTTTACATGAAGATGAAAGGAGTACTTAAATTGATAAAACGAGTTCCCAAAATAACTATTTGCTGAAGATCTTTTATAAGAATAAAAATATTTTTTAAAGCAATATTATTATTTAAAAATTGCAGCTTCAGTTTTTCAAAAGAGAAGGGTCTCTTATGAAGTGGATGGTGGGATTACCATCTCACACAAGCACAACAGCTCCAAATAGACACAATTACAAAGATTCCTTGGTAGTTTAAATTATGTAATGGATTTTTATCCAAATTTGAACTGTCTTGCAAAGCCTCTTCATGATAGGTTAAAGAAAAACCCCCCTGCATGGACCGATGAGCATACAAAGATTGTCCAAAGCATAAAAAACTGGACAATACATTCTTTGTTGTTTTGGACTTGCTTAAGAATCCCACCATATCCTAGATTTGATGCATCAGTTTCAACAATTTTAAATGCAGACGGATCAGCTAGGTGTAAACATGACAATGGTGGAATTTTTATGGCAATGTTCCTGAGACCATAATTCCAGAAGTTCTACCTCTGTTTAACCTTTTCAAAGCCCACTACAAATCAAAAAACCTAGTGCCAGATACTCCTCAAAGCAGCAGGAATATCAGTGCAATAAATCAAGTCTAATGCGATGAATCCAATGATTCAGAGCTTGAAAGTGTCACTGAAAAACCATCCAACATCAACAGATTGGGATGGCAAGCCCATAGAGCCTTCCCCTACCTGCAAAGGAAAATGCAAAGAAGATTTTTCCAAATCTTTTAAGAAAAAATGATTTTTCAAAAATAGAAGGACTCCCAAGAACAAAGAGAATTTCTACAAAAAGCCATCCTCTTCTAAATTTTCAAAACAAAATATCACTCTTCCAGAAGAATGGATCCTTGAAGGTGCAACCCAACCTAAATCACCAAAGCAAACAGAACCAAATACAAATCTCAAAAATATAACCCAATTCCTAGATGGAAAAGAAAAACAATAAAATGATTCTGTTTTACTCCAAAGCCTCATTCTCAAACAGAATAGTGATTCTGATTCTGAAGAAGAAAATGATTTTCAAAATCTTGAGGTTTCTGAAAGACAACTTTCATAAAAGGAGTAAAACATCTTACTCCATTATCACAAGACTTCAAGAACAAGTGGAGCCCTCTTTATTCCACTAAGAAGAGTATCCAAAGCCTCAAGAAGATTCAAAGCCCAACTCTCAAGAAATAGTTTTGTCACAAATAAAATTTTTTAAATCCAATGAATATATAGAAAAGCAAAATTTTCAAAACATTTTGACTATTGGGAAAGGATTCTGTACAGAAAGCCCCTCAAAAGGGAAAAAGCTAAAAAACCCTCTTCCTACCGTTCAAGAACTTTAGAAAGAAATCAAAGTCATCAAAACAGAGCTCAAAGATTTGAAAGAAAAACAACAAAATGATTCTGTTTTACTTCAAAGCCTTTCTTTGGTTCATTGTAGACTGGTCTGGGGATATTGCTTTGGTAATCAACATTCTGTAGTATATTGTTTGAGCTTGGTATATCAGATGTTGAAAATCTGGGTTATGTTTGAGATGGAGTTGGTTTATTGGCTGAAGTAAGCCTCTCTTTAGTTTCTTGATGATACCTTTTAGGAACCAGCTCATAATTGATACAGTTGAGGTCTGCTCCTGTATCAAATAAAGCAATGGTTTCTATTTGGAAATCACCAGGGAAAATGAGTTATTGGGTTCCGGGAAAGAAACATCATCTACATAAAGAAGATTTTAAACTCATTTTAATCTGCATCATATCACTAATAAACAAGCATTGTTCATTTATGCATAGTAGTAAGTCCCGTCAGGTGTATGAATCATTAGATTCATCGCATTGGGCTTGATCTACCCTTCTCTTCTGAAAGATAAGAATGCTGAACTCCTTAGCAATCTAACCTGTAAAAAGCTTTGAGATTTGGTAGGGTTTGAAGACTGGATTTTTGAGCTTTTCTGACTGGCTTGTCTCTTTTGGATGTTCAATGTTGGGGATTGGAGAGGTGAAGACTATATGAGGTATTCTGAATCAGATTCTGAAGGTATTTCAAAGAATATTAATATGCTCACTAGGTAACAAGAAGCTCTTCTTGAAGCCGTCAAGCATATTAATGACCCCCAAATCCAAAAACAAGTTTTGAAAGAAATCCAAAAACAAGTTTTGAAAGAAATCCTAAAAACTGAAACCCTTGTCCACTCTTCTAGTAAGAACACCTATGATCTTACTGTGATCTTGGATAAAAGGAAAAAGCTAAAAAACCCCTTCGGGTAAGGATGATTTCTCCATCTGCTACTTGATTAAAATGGAAATACCAAACACATACCCAGGGGAGAAAAAAGTTTGAACAAAATAGAAGTAACGGGGGAAAACGTCTTTCTATTTTGTTTGGTTTTTTTTTCATTGGGCTTTTGGCCCATTACAAAATATTTTGGGCTGCCATTTCTGGTTTTCAACCCAAGGGCTTTACAGAGGTGTCATTTAATGGGCTTGAAAATTCCAAAACAGTCATCTTCGTTTGAGTCACCATTTAGGTCTATTGCTGCCGAGCTGGTGCTGGAAGAGGAAGATGAGGCTTTTGATTTTCCTTTGGAAGAGGCGGTTTCCGACAATTGTTTGATCAAGTGTAAGAAATCCTCTTCTGTCTAAGCCGCTGCTAGCTTTGGAATTATGAAGGACTACTGTGCCAAGAAAGTGGTTTGTTCTTTCGGAGGTGGCAAGAAGTTATTTTTTGAAAGGAAATTTTGTACCAACTTTAGTGATAATTTTTCTTGGTGGTTAAATTTATCCCACCATTTGACTTTGAACCTTCAGGTAAGGATGATTTCTCCATCTGCTGCTTGATTGAAATGAAAATACCAAACACATACCCAGGGGAGAAAAAAGTTTGAACAAAATAGAAGTAACTGGGGAAAACGTCTTTCTATTTTGTTTGGTTTTTAGTGGGCTTTGAAAAGGTTAAACAGAGGTAGAACTTCTGGAATTATGGTCTCAGGAACATTGCCATAAAAATTCCACCATTGTTTAAACCAATAGGGGATCTTTGAAGTTCGGATTGAGCTTGTATCGAAGTAGAAAAGCTAAGAATGGCTTTGTCCTTCGTTTTGAAGAAGAAAGGTATTAAACCAAGCTTGTTGGTAATCCCAATAGTTGAAGGAAGTGTTTAGGTTTGATGGGTAGGTTTTTTGGAGAGAAGTTGGGAAAGATCTTGAAGAGTGTAAATCCATTCCCTAATCTGTAGGGTGGAGGATTCTTTGTATGGTGCATGTGGAATATGCCGGGTCTTTATGGTCTTTGTGTTTTTTGAAGTGTTTGAACTTTGCAGAACTAGTTACCTCAAGGATAGACTGGTAGTAGGATTAAGGCTTTGAAATATTCCAGGGCTTGAAATACGAACCTGGAGGGAAAATCTTTGAAATCAGTTTTGAGGGGCTTTCTGTACAGAATCCTTCCTTAATAGTCAATATGTTTTAAAAATTGTGCTTTTCTATATATTTGTTGGATTTAAAAAGTTTTGTTTGTGACAAAACTATTTCTTGACAGTTGGGTTTTGAAATACTTTTAGAGCTCTGAGATAGGTTTTGAGAGAAAATTTCTATCTCGGGTTTTGAAAAAGGGATAGAAAGTATACCTTTACCCTTGTTGGAAGAGGAGGATGACTTTAGAGATGGTTCGGGTTGAAGTTGTATCAATTGTTTTGAATATTCTTCGACCCTTTTCAGGAATTCAGGATCTTGCTGTGCAAACCATTCCTGAATTTACGGCCTTGCTTTGGTCAATTTCTTCCTGGATGATTTCGATCCAGGTTCTGATGGGCTTTGAAAAAAAAGGCAAAATTTCCTTCTTTGGACAGGCTTTGAACTTGCTTTCGATTTTTCTTCTTTTGCTTTTGATTTTCTTGGCATTTTCACTCCTATTTTTGAAGAAACTCTCTGGTAAGAAAGTCTGGAATTGAATTCGAATCTCCTCTTATGTATTCGATTTCAAAGTCAAAAACAGAAAGAATGGCTTGCCATCTGGCAAAAATTTATTTTGAAGCTATGTTTTGAACATCTTTTTGTAAAACTTCTTTAGCAGATTTACAATTAATCCTTAGAAGAAATTTTTAGTTTAAAAGATCGCTTTGAAATTTTGAAATGCACAGAACTATCGAAAGAATTTCTTTTTTGATAGTTGAATAGTTTTTTTGTGTATCATTCCAGTGTGTAGAAGTAAACTGGACAATACATTCTTTGTTGTTTTGGACTTGCTTAAGAATCCCACCATATCCTAGATTTGATGCATCGGTTTCAACAATTTTAAATGCAGATGGATCAGCTAGGTGTAAACATGGTATTTCAGAAACTTGCTTTTTTATGCTTTGGACAATCTTTGTATGCTCATCGGTCCATGCAGGGGGGTTTTTCTTTAACCTATCATGAAGGGGTTTTGCAAGACAGTTCAAATTTGGATAAAAATCCATTACATAATTTAAACTACTAAGGAATCTTTGTAATTGTGTCTTTTCTAAAATTTTGTCTGGAAACTTTGAAGTAAATGCTAGAGACCTTTCAATTGGAGTGATAGTACCTCGGGAGATATAGTGTCCAAGAAATCTAATTTTTGTTTGAAATAAAGATATCTTGGATTTTGAAACCACTAAACCATTTTTCTTAACAACATAGAAAAATGTCTCCAAGTGTCTGAAATGTTGCTCTAGAGAATTTGAAAATAGCAACACATCATCAATGTAGACAATGCAAAACTTTGAATAAGGATTGAAAATGTCATTCATGATTTTTTGAAATTCAGAAGGAGCATTTTTGTCACGACCCCACCCGTGGGCCCATGACCGGCACTAGGGAATGGGTAGGCTTAAGGCCACCGAAACCCGTAGTAAGTCTGACACTCACTGATTTAAACAAATCTCATCTCAAATTAATATTATTAAAGCCACAATTTATCTTAACAGCTACATTCTACATAAATACTTCGGTCTGCCAGAAAAACTAGGCGAGACCTGAAACTCACATAATTTACAACTGATACATCTACTATTACTACTGCGGAGAATCTAAGATTTACCAATTTACATACCAAATCAAATACATCACCCGATGATGAAGGAGTCGGGTTACTGAATAAGAGTCCCGAGAGGACTAACAGTCACGAATCTGAAAAAAATGGGGTATGGGTCTAGAGTGAGTTAAAATCAAATAATCTAGAGACTAATGCAGTATTCACAGGAAATATTAATTATTCCAATCAATATATCAAACCCTGAACATAAACAGAAATCATGATGTCATCATACCATAATGAAATAAATAAATAAATAAAAATATCTTTGTTTCTTTTCTTTTCGGGACGAGTGGCTCGGTAGAACCCTAAACCCCAAATTCTAGTGGCTTTCGGCTCTCTTAATCCAACAGGTCTGGCGCCCAGAGAGCAAGCTCGATCAGGGTCCTTACCTCCAGCCTGAACACTTGAATTCCAAATAAGCCGAGAGCATTGCTCGATCGGGGACCTTAACTCGTGCAATCAATCGAACTCGGCCAGAGCAATGCTCGATCGGGGCAAACAAATCCATAATAATCTTATGTCCATGATCATTCGCAACCCACCGGGTGGCATGTTCTACGAAAGCCACATTTTCCAAACGCAATCATCACATTTAATAAATATCATTGTTTAATGAAATCATTCAACACATATCGAAATAAAGATTAAAAATTTAGGATAAGGCAATGTGCAATTCGTGTCGATAAAATAATAATATATGTATTATTATAACGTTACTAATAATAATATTTATATTATTTTCAATAATTAATAGTCCAGTTGAAATTATTTACGTTCGCGATACTAATAACCATATTATGCATAAACTTTCAAAATAGCATATTAAATCAGACTTAGCAATAGTGCAATGATTAAATGACTTTAACTCACAGGATTGGGCGACCTCCTAGCTCTGCTCTGGTGCCTCGGTTGGAGCGAGCCGAACAAACGGACAATCTAGTCACGGAAAACAATTTATTAAAACGCTGAAACAATCGGTCATTAATCCTAGGTCTAGACTCCTAGGGCTAAGAATCTCGACTCGGAGAATTCTACCGAGAACCCCCCTACAACACGGACATTACCCCCCGTAGAAACGGGTCCAGGACCTGCTAGAAAAACACTTCAAATATCCAACAATTCAAAACAACAGGAATTGGGTCCCCAAACTTCACTATTTTCCCGACTCCGCCACACAACACAAAATACGAGGCAGGCAACTGACCGACAATCATTTTTGACTCACAAATATCATCAAATACTCAATATAAACCAATAGACACAAATTTAAAATCAAAGGATTTCCAAGATCAACGGCCAGAAAATTAAGGGGAGTCCGATCGACGATCTGGACACACCATCGGACTCACAACGACGCGCTGACGATGATTCCCACTTCCAATTGTCCGATCTGACGCCCGATCATTCGGAGAGATTAGCGGACGATCTCGGCCGTCGATTTGCAAACGGAGCCCGATTGCCACGAAACTAGTGCCCAATTAAACCGAATAAAAATAAAGCTAAAATTAACTTAAATAAAAACTCATTATTAAATATATAAAAATTCGGGGTATTACATTCTCCCCCCCTAAAAAAAATTTGCCCTCGAATTTTAAAAGAAAAGGGGCTTCACTTAAGACTGAAACTAATTAGGAACCTCTCATCTCCACTCGGCTTCTCGGGAACTTTTCTCGGCAGAAACTAAACTAAACCACAAGACTCATCGATAAAACCCTTGAATAAAACTGGCGAACCTGAAAATCTACGATCCTCACTTACTACTCATCGGAAACCAAATCTTTACTTGCTTCCACACAATAAGGGTCCAACACGAGCAAAAGATCGAAAATACACTTCCTCAACTCAGACTTACAAACAACTGGATTTGACCTTAGAGAACATTACTAATACTTGGCGGCAAGTCCACCTTACATGCCACCTCACCAACTTGCCAACAAAACCAAGGGTCTCCATAACCTTATTTTCTTACCGAGCCACATCACTTATGACATAAAAGTCACCTTATGAATACATACTCTCTAACACCAATCTCCACGTGCCCCCACTCGGGTTCGCACAAACCTTCTGCTTCTAAAAGTCGTCATGAAAATGAACCTCCTTTTATAGACCTGGACCAACTCTAGTCTTGCCTACAATCTACTCGCCAACTTCCTTCCAAATGACATGCCCTTACACACGCAGAAAATTCTTAACATCCATATCACATCATCAATGACATAACATCCAAAAGCGTCCTTTATTATCTAACATGGGGCCTACTACGCCACAGATTCATTCTCACAGCAACTCAGCTCGTCATCCAGAGAATTCTCAAGCTAACACCATTCGCTTGAAATATTTACTTATTTATTTACTTTATAATCATCATTGATAAAGGCTTTATTATCTTGGAAAAATACTTTTATAAAATCGTAAAACCTCTAACCATTTCTTTATATAAAATTTTACAATTTCGCGCACCAGGGTGATGATGCCCCTATCACCAAGGGTTGTAATGCACGATGTATGATGCATGCCTTAAAATGAATTTATGTATGCCTAATAGTGAAATGCCATATGCATTCTTACGGGACTGGGCGCAATATTGTATTTTAAAACACTTGTTCTACTTAGAAAAATAAACAATGTTCGCTTAAGTTTCTCTGGATTTCCGAGCATCCGAAAATACTCCTGCCACCTTTCTTAAGCTTCTTACAATCACCAACTCAACCATAAAAGTTCTGACATCCGCTCGACTTTCTAGGCACTAATGTAACGCCTGCATTTTCTCATCATCCATGTTATGTGCATTTACATTTAATCATTGGGCATATGATGGTATATCAATGATATTTTTATTTTATGAGAATAGATATATATTAATTATAAGTAGAGAATAAGAAGCATGATATTAGATTATTAATTTAGATAAGTTGATTAAGTACTTGGGTTATGTGTATTAAGCCTTAAGACTTAATTGAACTAATAGTTGAAGGTCAGGTAAATAGATTGGACTTAAAAGATACAATTAAAAGTTAGTACCTATATATGGTTAGTAAGAATTAATTTAGGGTGATAAAAATAGTTTAGTAGGTGGTGGCATTAAGAGAGGAATATTGGAAATTGGAACCATGAGCAAGCTCATTTTACCTCTTCATTTCTCTAAAATTCGTACATGGCCAAAAACATAAAATTTGGAATAAGAGAGAGGAGTGGAATACCTAGAAAAACTTAAGATTAAGATAGGATTTTGCCAACTATTGAAGGAGCCAAGCTAAAGCTAAAGGATTTAAGCATATTAGCAACCCAAAAGCTGAAATTGGTAAGTTACTTGAGTGTTATTAATTTGTCATTAGGGTTCTTGATTACAAATTGGAAAAACTTCATTTGATGCTCTCATTGATTAATTAAAGGTCTGATTATCATGAATTAGTAGAGTATTGAATGATTGCATAAAGATTAAGCTTGATTTAAGTTTAAGTATGTTAAGATAGAAAACTGTCAAAATTCCAGCAACCTTGATGTTCTGTATTTTAGGCATAACATGGGTTATATAAGTCCAAATTAAGCTTAATTGGTGTCTATGGAAATTTTAAAGAGTCCTCTATAACTTTGTAGTTTTGTGATTTTGCTATTTTTACCTTTTTGGTTGCTTAAATTGAGCAAACAGATTGCTGCTCGGGTACAACTAGCTGTATGACCCTTGCTCAGTAATTTGAAAATAATTAAATCTATAGAAGTCGGAATTGAGTAATTCTTCTTGGAGATGAAACTAGACGGATAAATGGATATGTCTATTTAATATGAGATTTTTTTATTAAGCCAATTTTGCCCAGCAATAAATATACCTTGGTACTAAATTCTGTCTAGAAAACAGAAATGTTGGAGATTAGTTTTATGCAATTTATTGATGTTAATTTGAGTTAAATTGGTATTTAACTAGATGGGAAATGTTTATAGGATATTAAAACAGTAATTGAGAGTCTTAGAAGAAGAGTTAGACCTATGAATTAGAGAGGGGATGATCTTGTAATGCATTAGAACTCGCATTTACATGAATATTTGTAATATGCATGAAATGTGAATTGATGAATGTGTTGACAGGTACTCAAAGGCCTAGAAAGAAAGTTGTGGAGAAAGGAGGTTCTTATATGCTAAAGGAATAAGTATATTTTGAGTAAGTAAATAGTTAATATTTGCTATGTTCATATATTTAATCAAATGTTCCGCAAATGGTTGCGTTTGCTTAATATTGTTTATGTTTGAATGACTGAAATGGAAATGATTGGTGTTGAGTGGAACAATTGTTATTGCTGAAATATGATATAAGTGAAATGATTGAATTGTGATGTTAAGTGCATATGTGCATGTGAATGGTGGATTCCCCTGTGAAAAAAAAAATATATATATATATATAAAGCCTTGGGAGGCTAAAGCCTAGAGAGGCTATAAAAGTGTATAATGTGAGATGAGGCGGAGCAGCTTACGTGTGTGATATGTGAGGATGAGGCGGAGCAGCACATTAAAGGGGATCCACAAGCCGTGAGAACTAACCATAATTGTTGAATTATATTTCTTCTATGATAGTTGTAATGAATTGAGTAGAATGGTATGACTTTATACCTAAACTATGAATATCATGGAAAGTTATGTGATTGGGTGGAAATTGTATTAAGTGTATGTGATATAGATTATGTTGATTATTTATTTACTGTCGGAGGCTCACCCCTCTCCAAAATTTTTCTTTTCAGGTTTGTAAATAGTAGTGCATCCGTTGGTTGTATGCGAAGTCTAGCTTTTAGCAGTTCTGTCAAGTTGGGCCAGTTTTGTGAAGTCTCCTCCTGATGCATTCTTGTATGCAGTTATGTGATATATATGGAAGTATGCCTTATAAGGCATAAGAAGATGTTTGTAATTCTTGTTAAATGATGTTTAAGTATAATCATATGTTTATATGTTAATAACCTTGTGTCTGGATTCTTAACAACCTACATATTGACCTATCTACCTGTAGTATATATTCTACGACGCTTGTATGCTTCCTGGCTAATGTTTATTGGTTAGCATGTGATGGGGGTGTTACAACTAACTTCGGCACTACTCAATAAGACGATACCTGATGCGATGACGAGGCAGTCCATGACACGACTGCAACCACGCTCTACACTAAAACTAACTACGGTGCCCACTATCGAAACAACAATCAAAGCTTCTAAAGGCGGACTGCACTAATCACTTGAAGAAACAGCACGAGTATATCGCGCTTCAGATCTTCCCATCGCTACAAAGCTCATTCTCAGCACAACACCAAAGACAAGCTTATGAGAAAGAAAAGACTGACTCTCTAACAGAGAAGGCTGAGACACTAGAGTCAATGAAAACAACAAGACAAACCTGATCCTAACTCCACAGTACCGAGAAAAATATCAACTTAGGTTGAAGGAAATCTAAACCTAAGCTCTGATACCAACTTTGTCACGACCCCACCCGTGGGCCCGTGACCGGCACTAGGGAATGGGTAGGCTTAAGGCCACCGAAACCCGTAGTAAGCCTGACACTCACTGATTTAAACAAATCTCATCTCAAATTAATATTATTAAAGCCACAATTTATCTTAACGTACATTCTACATAAATACTTGATGCGGAAAAACTAGGCGAGACCCCGAAACTCACATAATTTACAACTGATACATCTACTATTACTACTGCGGAGAATCTAAGATTTACCAATTTACATATCAAATCAAATACATCACCCGATGATGAAGGAGTCGGGTTACTGAATAAGAGTCCCGAGAGGACTAACAGTCACGAATCTGAAAAAAAATAGTAAAAATGAGACTGTCAGTCTCGAGAGTGAGTTAAAACCAAATAATCTAGAGACTAATGCAGTATTCACAGGAAATATTAATTATTCCAATCAATATATCAAACCCTGAACATAAACAGAAATCATGATGTCATCATACCATAATGAAATAAATAAATAAATAAAAATATCTTTGTTTCTTTTCTTTTCGGGACGAGTGGCTCGGTAGAACCCTAAACCCCAAATTCTAGTGGCCTTTCGGCTCTCTTAATCCAACAGGTCTGGCGCCCAGAGAGCAAGCTCGATCAGGGTCCTTACCTCCAGCCTGAACACTTGAATTCCAAATAAGCCGGCGCTCAGAGAGCATTGCTCGATCAGGGACCTTAACTCAGGCAATCAACTGAACTCAGCCCAGAGAGCAATGCTCGATCAGGGCAAACAAATCCATAATAACCTTATGTCCATGATCATTACCGGTGCGCACGCGGTCCTGATGCAACCCACCAGGTGGCATGTTCTACGAAAGCCACATTTTCCAAAACGCAATCATCACATTTAATAAATATCATTGTTTAATGAAATCATTCAACACATATCGAAATAAAGATTAAAAATTTAGGATAAGGCAATGTGGAATTCGTGTCGATAAAATAATAATATATGTATTATTATAACGTTACTAATAATAATATTTATATTATTTTCAATAATTAATAGTCCAGTGAAATTATTTACGTTGCGATACTAATAACCATATTATGCATAAACTTTCAAAATAGCATATTAAATCAGACTTAGCAATAGTGCAATGATTAAATGACTTTAACTCACAGGATTGGGCGACCTCCTAGCTCTGCTCCGGTGCTTCGGTTGGAGCGAGCCGAACAAACGGACAATCTAGTCACGGAAAACAATTTATTAAAACGCTGAAACAATCGGTCATTAATCCTAGGTCTAGACTCCTAGGACTGACTGTCTAAGAATCTCGACTCGGAAGAATTCTACCGAAAATCCGGCAGAACCCCCTACAAAACGGACATTACCCCCCGTAGAAACAGGTCCAGGACCTGCTAAAAAAATACTTCAAATATCCAACAATTCAAAACAACAGGAATCGGGTCCCCAAACTTCACTATTTTCCCGACTCGCCACACTGAACCTAAAATCTGAGGCGTAGGCCGGAGGCAATCATTTTGACTCACAAATATCATCAAATACTCAATATAAACCAATAGACACAAATTTAAAATCAAAGGATTTCCAAGATCAACGGCCGAGAAAATTACGAGGGGCGCTCGTGAGCTACGCCTCCGGCCACGGTCCGATCGACGATCTGGACACACCATCGGACTCACAACGACGCGCTGACGATGATTCCCACTTCCAATTGTCCGATCTGACGCCCGATCGTTCGGAGAGATTAGCGGACGATATCGGCCGTCGATTTGCAAACGGAGCCCGATTGCCGCGAAACCAGTGCCATCGCGAAGCTTGAGCTGAGGAGAGTCGGGATATGTCCTCCGATCGTCCATCCTCCGCCGGAGCTCGTCGGAAAAGCTGAAAAACCTCGGCTGCCTCCATTTTCTCTCTCCACCGGATCTTCCGACCACCATCGCCGACACACGCCTGGCCAAACAAAGCCAAGAGCGAGAGGAGTCGATCGGCACAAGATCAGATACCGCCGCGCAGAAGCGCCCGCGACGAAGGAAGCTTCTACCATCTTCCTCCTCGCGAGGCCGCCGCCATCGCCTGCTAGTTGCAGGCTTGGGCCATTCTTGGCCTTGAAGCCTGCCAGTGCGCTCGGCTTAAGGCCATGCTCTTTCTTCTGCGCGCTCCTCTCTCTCCCGACCTCTCTTCTTCCCCGATCACATTCCTTTCAATATCAACATTAGGCCCCCTAACTTTTCCTTATTACAATTTGGTCCCTCAACTTCCTTAATTACTTACAATTTCATCCTGCAGAAATCCAATTTAACCCCTAAACTATCCTTTTTAGCCTTATTCCAAAATAAATTTTTAATTTAGTCCTAACACACAATTAAATTAAATAATCAATTTCCAACTTAAAATTTAATACTACTAATCAATTATAATACCAATTTTCCCAAAATTCTTTTATAAACATCCGTTACAATTCTACCATAATTTTCCAATATATAATTTTACTTATATAAATATGCATTTGGAAAAATTTTGAATAACCAAATAAAAATATAATTTATTCCTCAAATAATTATTTAATTAACTCCTTAAAAATCAAACTAATTGGATATGAAAAAATAACTCATTTATTTATCTGACATGAACATTCAAAATTTGTATTTAAATCATTCCAATTAAACCGAATAAAAATAAAGCTAAAATTAACTTAAATAAAAACTCATTATTAAATATATAAAAATTCGGGGTATTACAATTTTTTAATTCGAAGGGCATTACATTCCATTCGTACTAGCCAAATGGAACTGTAAAAGCAGTTTTGTACTTGTCTTTTGGATGAATATGCATTTTCCAAAATCCTGATTTCATATCAAACTTTGAAAAAATAAAAGTAGAATGAAGCTTTTGAAGAAGATCTTTTTTATTTGGAATTGGATATCTGATCCACTTTAGGGCTTTTTTCAAAGGTTTGTAATTAATCACCAACCTAGGTGTTCCTCTTTCTATCTCACTATTTTTGTTGACATAGAAAGCTGCACATGACTAGGGGGATCTAGATTTGGTAATCAAACCTTTTTGCTCTAAATCTTTTATTTCTATTCTACAATGGCTTTCTAGGGTTTCATTCATTTGGATGGGTTTTGCTTTAGTAGGGATTTGTTTATCAGAAAAATCTTTTTCATATGGTAAATCTACCATATGTTGTTTTCGTCTCCAAAAAGCATTAGGAAGATGAGAACAAACTTCATTTTCAATCTTCTTTTGCAAATCAGAGATTTTTCTTTGGACAAAATCATTTCGCATTTGATTTTGGATTCTTTTCAAACGCATATCTTGTTTTAAGTGGAAAAGCTGGGTGTGTTTACCTTTGATCAAAGCATTTATCTCAAAATTGTAAATTGAGTGGGCTTTAATAAGATTGAGATTTCTCTTTTTGGGTTTTTCTATAAAAGGGAAAACAATCTTTGAATCCTTGGCTTTAAAAATAATACCAGCAGTAGTTACTTTGAAAGGAGTAATTAAATTGATAAAAGGAGTTTCCAAAATAACTCTTTGCTGAAGATCTTTTGTAAGAATAAAAACATTTTATAAAGCAATATTATTATTTAGAATTGCAACTTCAGTTTTTCCCGCAATCCTAATCTTTGAACTATTGGCTGAAGTAAGCCTCTCTTTAGTTTCTTGATGATACCTTTTAGGAACCAGCTCATAATTGATACAGTTGAGGTCTGCTCCTGTATCAAATAAAGCGATGGTTTCTATTTGGTAATCACCAGGGAAAATGAGTTTTATTTGAATCAAATATTTTCTTGAGGTAATTTCCTTTAAAACATTACTGAAGTTTTCTGGAACACTTTCAGAAACCTCAAGATTTTGAAAATCATTTTCTTCTTCAGAATCAGAATCACTATTCTGTTTGAGAATCAGGCTTTGGAGTAAAACAGAATCATTTTGCTATTTTTCTTTCAAATCTTTGAGCTCTGTTTTGATGGGTTTGATTTCTTTCTGAAGTTCTTGAACGGTAGGAAGAGGGCTTTTAGCTTTTTTCCTTTATCCAAGATCATAGTAAGATCATAGGTGTTCTTACTAGAAGAGGGGACAAGGGTTTCAGTTTTTACGATTTCTTTCAAAACTTGTTTTTGGATTTGGGGGTCATTAATATGCTTGACGGCTTCAAGAAGAGCTTCTTTTTGCCTAGTGAGCATATTAATATTCTTTGAAATACCTTCAGAATCTGATTCAGAATAATCGGATGAGGTTTTGATTTCATCAATTTGAAATTCTTCCTCACTATTCGAAAATTCTGATTCAAAGGAATCAACAAGAAGAGCTGAAATTTTGCTTAAAACTTCATCTTCTATTTGGAGCTCATGAAGTTTTTTGGAAAACTTGCAGTACTTTGAAGTATGGCCTTTCTTGCCACATTTATAGCAAGTAATTTTGGTAAAATCTTTTTTGGAATTTTGTTTTGGAAATTTAGAAGAGGATGGCTTTTTGTAGAAATTCTCTTTGTTCTTGGGAGTCCTTCTATTTTTGAAAAATCATTTTTTCTTAAAAGATTTGGAAAAATCTTCTTTGCATTTTCCTTTGCAGGTAGGGGAAGGCTCTATGGGATTATACTCAAAGTGGTTACAAAAACTACCTAGTTCTTGCCTAGTCTTCTTCATTTCCCATTTGAGTTGCCTTTGAAGTTTAAGGTCATGGCATATCTTCAATCCTTCTTTCTGGGTAAGGCTCACTAATTCACCATAAGTGTAGAAATCATAAGGGATCTGGCCATTATGGGCTTCTCTTATGGTATTCCTAACTCTTTCACCTATTATCTTAGGTAAACCAACTAAGAATTTCTCTTTCCAGAAAGGTTGACTTGAATCTTCTCTAAGCATGACTCTGGTCAGGAAGGTATCTTTGTAGGCTTGGAAATTACTAAGCTTTTTACAGGCTAGATTGCTAAGGAGTTTAGCATTCTTATCTTTCAGAAGAGAAGGGTCTCCTATAAAGTGGAGGGAAATCGTTAGGATTAAGGTTGACACAGCATCCTCAATCAGATTTCCTAGTTCATCTAAGATGGGGGTCCCTTCTATTGTGGTTTGGATGGCACCTAGGATTTGGAGCTGTTGTGCTTGTGTGAGATGGTAATCCCACCATCCTTTAAGCTGGCCAGAAAATCCAGCTATGAGGAGTTCGACAATGGCTCTATTAGAGGTACCGCTTTGGGTTTTGTAAGCATTGGCTGCCATGGTCATCTGTTGTAAGAGACCAAGAATATTATATTCTGACATTCCATCTATATTCCATTCATAGACGGAGGGGGCATTGAATCTAGATTGGGTTAAGATATTGTTCCTATTTTCTATTCTTAGATCTGGAGCAGTATTCCTAGGAGTATGCCAAGTTAATCCAAGATAAAGAAAAACAGAAACAGATCAACAAGTTTCTGGTGTGCAGGATCCTCAGACGAGGCAAGCACAGAGCATACGCTTGTTAAATCTTAAAAATGGTAGATAAGAAGATAAATTTTATTGATAGATACAAACTTTGAACAAATATACAAGCTTTAAAATAAAAGCTTTAAAAATGAAAGCTTTAAACTAGAGAAATATAACTTACAAGAGGAGGATAAGAATATAAGAGGGAGGTGTTTCTTCTCACTATCACTCTCACACTATACTCTCTCTTTTCTCACTATATTTCTTCTTTGTGTTTTTTGAAGTGTTTGAACTTTGCAAAACCAGTTACCTCAAGGATAGACTGGTAGTAGGATTGAGGCTTTGAAATATTCCAGGGCTTGGAATACAAACCTAGAGGGAAAATCTTTGAAATCAGTTTTGAGGGGCTTTCTGTACAGAATCCTTCCTCAATAGTCAAAATGTTTTGAAAATTTTGCTTTTCTATATATTCGTTGGATTTAAAAAGTTTTGTTTGTGACAAAACTATTTCTTGAGAGTTGGGCTTTGAAATACTTTTAGAGCTCTGAGATAGGTTTTGAAAGAAAATTTCTATCTCAGGTTTTGAAAAAGGGATAGAAAGTATACCTTTACCCTTGTTGGAAGAGGAGGATGACTTTGGAGATGGTTCGGGTTGAAGTTGTATCAATTGTTTTGAATATTCTTCGACCCTTTTCAGGAATTCAGAATCTTGCTGTGCAAACCATTCCTGAATTTGCAACTGTTATTAGGCCGGATCGGCCTTGCTTTGGTCAATTTCTTCCTGGATGATTTCGGTCCAGGTTCTGATGGGCTTTGAAGAAGAAGGCAAAATTTCCTTCTTTGGACTTTGGACAGGCTTTGAACTTGCTGTCGATTTTTCTTCTTTTGCTTTTGATTTTCTTGGCATTTTCACTCCTGTTTTTGAAGAAACTCTCTCGTTAGAAAGTCTGGAATTGAATTCGAATCTCCTCTTATGTATTCGATTTCAAAGTCAAAAACAGAAAGAATGGCTTGCCATCTGGCAAAAATTTATTTTGAAGCTATGTTTTGAACATCTTTTTGTAAAACTTCTTTAGCAGATTTACAATCAATCCTTAGAAGAAATTTTTGGTTTAAAAGATCGCTTTGAAATTTTGAAATGCATAAAACTATCGAAAGAATTTCTTTTTTGATAGTTGAATAGCTTTTTTGTATATCATTCCAGTGTGCAGAAGTAAACTGGACAATACATTCTTTGTTGTTTTAGACTTGCTTAAGAATCCCACCATATCCTAGATTTGATGCATCGGTTTCAACAATTTTAAATACAGATAGATCAGCTAGGTGTAAACATAGTATTTCAGAAACTTGCTTTTTTATGCTTTGGACAATCTTTGTATGCTCATCGGTCCATGCAGGGGGGTTTTTCTTTAACCTATCATGAAGGGGCTTTGCAAGACAGTTCAAATTTGGATAAAAATCCATTAAATAATTTAAACTACCAAGGAATCTTTGTAATTGTGTCTTTTCCAAAATTTTGTCTGAAAACTTTGAAGTAAATGCTAGAGACCTTTCAATTGGGGTGATAGTACCCCGGGAGATATAGTGTCCAAGAAATCTAATTTTTGTTTGAAATAAAGATATCTTGGATTTTGAAACCACTAAACCATTTTTCTTAACAACATAGAAAAATGTCTCCAAGTGTCTGAAATGTTGCTCAAGAGAATTTGAAAATATCAACACATCATCAATGTAGACAATGCAAAACTTTGAATAAGGATTGAAAATGTCATTCATGATTTTTTGAAATTCAGAACGAGCATTTTTTAATCCGAAGGGCATTACATTCCATTCGTACTCGCCAAATGGAACTCGCCTAAGCGAGTTTATACATCTGCTTTTGGATGAATCTGGATTTGCTAAAATCCTGATTTCATATCAAACTTTGAAAAAATAAAAGCAAAATGAAGCTTTTGAAGAAGATCTTTTTTGTTTGGAATTGGATATCTGATCCACTTTAGGGCTTTATTCAAAGGTTTGTAATTAATCACCAACCTAGGTGTTCCTCTTTCTATCTCACTATTTTTGTTGACATAGAAAGCTGCACATGACCAGGGGGATCTAGATTTGGTAATCAAACATTTTTGCTCTAAATCTTTTATTTCTATTCTATAGTGGCTTTATAGGGTTTCATTCATTTGGATGGGTCTTGCTTTAGTATGGATTTGTTTATCAGAAAAATCTTTTTCATATGGTAAATCTACCATATGTTGTTTTCGTCTCCAAAAAGCATTAGGAAAATATGAACAAACTTCATTTTCAATCTTCTTTTGCAAATTAGAGATTTTTCTTTAGACAAAATCATTTTACATTTGATTTTGGATTCTTTTCAAACCCATATCTTGTTTTAAGTGGAAAAGCTGGGTTTGTTTTCCTTTGATCAAAGCATTTATCTCAAAATTGTAAATTGAGTGGGCTTTAATAAGATTGAGATTTCTCTTTTTGGGTTTTTCTATAAAAGGGAAAACAATCTTTGAATCCTTGGCTTTAAAAATAATACCAGCAGTAGTTACTTTGAAAGGAGTAATTAAATTGATAAAAGGAGTTCCTAAAATAACTGTTTGCTGAAGATCTTTTGTAAGAATAAAAATATTTTTTAAATCAATATTATTATTTAGAATTGCAGCTTCAGTTTTTCCCGCAATCCTAATCTTTGAACTATTGGCTGAAGTAAGCTTCTCTTTAGTTTCTTGATGATACCTTTTAGGAACCAGCTCATAATTGATACAATTGAGGTATGCTCCTGTATCAAATAAAGCGATGGTTTCTATTTGGAAATCACCAGAGAAAATGAGATCTTATTAATCTATGCATAGGACAACTAAAATTTTGAATTTTAAAGAAGTAAAATGTAAATCTTGTTAGATTATTTTTATTAGGTCTTTAAGAAATTAAAATTTATAGTTTTTTTTCTGTATTTTCTAGTTTTACATATGTATGATTCTTTTATGGAAAAGATCAAGTATAATAATAGTTTTTAAACAACAGACTTACGAATATTGGAGGAGGCTTACAATCAATATTATTCTCTTATGTAAAACTGAAGAAAGATAAAGATTTTTTATTATGAGTCTAAATTATGTAGTAAGCTTAAGGATGTGGATATGGCAAAAAAGAATTGGAGGAGGAACTTGATGTTATCGTCATATGATTTTTTAGTTGACACATTGTACATAAAAGATTATTAGAGTATACTTAGTAGGAATTATGACTATATTTAAATTTTAAAAGAAAATATATATAAAAGATGATTTTAAAATTTGAATGGAGAAAATTCAGTAAGAATTAGCATATTATGTACTTGAAATAAACTCGTTATATACTTACTAGATTCTATTTACTGTATTCGTTTAGGTCAATAATAACAATAGCAAAAAATTTATATAGTTAATATCCACACATGTATTTTTTTTAAACATCTAAATTGCAATATTTGATTTAACACAATAGTTATATTTACATAATTTGATAATTTTGAGTTTGATTTATGATTTTAAGTTCATGAAATATAGTGAGAAAAATTAATTAAAAATTAAGTATTATATATATGAAATATACTCATATACTAAATATATATTGATTACTATATATCTTAAATTTCAAATTGGTATTACACCATAAAGGGTAGCGTATGGCTCATCAATAAAAGAAAATTTAAATACTTATTTATTTTTAATTTTTTAATTTATTTAATACTTTTCTTGAATAAAAATCATACATAAAAAGCTTGAGCTAATTAATTTCTATCTTTCTAACAAATTTCACTCAAGAAACAATAAATAATATTGTTATTGTCTTTTATTTTATGTCTCATTTCTTCTTCTTTCACATAATAAAATGATATTAATGAGAGCAAATAAAAATGAAAGCTTATCAATATCTAAAAAGAAATTCACTGTATACTTAATAAAACTAAAATCTAAATAGAAAAAACTCAATGAGAATCAAAGTATCATATACCTGAAATAAACTCGTTATATATTTAGTGTATACTATTTACTGTATACTTTTAAAATTGTCCTTTAATAATAGAATATCCTTTACATCAAAATTTATGTATATGATATTTTCTTCCCAATGTTCGTTGTGGTGAAGAAAAATAAGTACTATTGCAATGTTTGTATATGAGATAAAATATAAAAGATTATTTCATAATCAGTAACAGTTGCAGTATAATATATTTAAAATATACTAGTTATATACTCATTATATACCTTTTACTGTTTATTTTTAAATCTGTTTTATATACTTATTGTCAAAATATACATTTTTTTTATACCTGCATATACTCGTTAATTCTCAATATACGAATTTTGTACAACATATATATATGAATCAAAAATTATTTAAATATTAATTTTCTACAATCTCATAATAGATACTTATTACCTGCCTCTGTATATTCATGATATACTTTTTACTGTATAATTATTTTTTCTTAATGTATACTTATTATATACTCTTTACCTTAACTTTTAGAACTTATTTTATATTTTATTTTAAATTACTTTTTATAATCTATTATTGATTTATTTTTTATTTTTTTATTTATATCAATATAATAGTCAATACAAGTACTTTATAGGATATATATCATAGCACATGAATTTGAATCTATTTTTGTAAAATTTCAAAACGTAGTATACTTTTGTGTACTCATTATATATAGTTTTTTGCAAATAAATTTTGATTACTTATTTATTTCCAGATCTAAGAACTTAAATTCTTTAATCATCTTATTCATATAATATAATTGTTTTGAAAGATTTTAAGGTATTTGTTTTTCAAAATAACAAAAAATAAAAAAGGTAGATGGATGAGATTGAATTACTTGTTTTTAACTTTCTGTTCTCTCGTTTTCTATTGTTATTGCATATCAAAGACATTGGGGTGATTTGTTTGTGCTCGCTGCCCTTGAATCAACAAATTATGGGGAGAGTTGAGAACAACTTGGACAGAGCTTTTCTTACTATTCCAAACTATGCTGTGACGATTATGGCAAATCTTCCAAACTATCATAGGCACGATAGCACAAACTTCGGTAGAGTTGGAGCGCAGAACTTCATCTAGCCAGTCCGCAAAAGCGCTCAGTTGGATTAAAGAGAAGAACTTGGATCATCTCATGGTCGAGTTGGACGCAATAGAAGTGGTTGATAACGTCAGAGGTTTAAATGGTATTTCTATTTTTTTTATTTTGCTATTAAGGACTGTAAAAACCTTGTTAGCTTGTTTTCGCAACTTGCAATTGCGCTTTGTCTTTAGATCTGCGAACTGTATAGCACACCTGCTTGCTAGAGGTTGCCAGGTTTGGCGGAATGGAATATCTGCCCTCCCCCTTTTATTTCTCATGCTTTGTTTTCTGATTCTCCTTAATGAATTTTCCCTTTCATTCAAAAAAATTGTCTAAGTTACTTGTGTGTAATATTGTATTTTCCTGCTAATTCTGACGCAAGGAAGGAATAAAGTAAGAGATTATTTTCTCCTCTTTAATCAGTTAGCTTTGCATTGGGAGCTTTAGAAAACCAAAAGATATTTAACATATTATATAATTTATGCAATGTATTATTGATACTTTTTTAGTTCAGCTCAGTTGATTAACATCGATGAAATTGAAAACTTTGTTCAAACATAATATTAGTCATCCATTTTATCATTTGAATTTCTTTTTTAAATAAGAAACCTATCTACCGTTGTTTAGCAATAAGTATAAAGTATAAAATTTAATAATAAATTTTTCAATTTTCTAAACCTGTTAAAAGTATAAATCTAATAGTAAAGATGGTGAAGGCACAGTTTCTCAGCCGAATGAAAGTGCCTCCGGATCTACCATTTCATCAACTTATCTACTATCTCAATATTGATTTCCTAAAGTACTTTTGGTTTTAGTATGTTAATACCTTATACTCCAAGTTTTTTCCCTATGGGGGTTGCATGTGTTTGGTTTAAAGATTTTGTGGAGTCGGTGATTATTTCTCATCCAAAAGCTATATCAAATTCAATTTATAAAATTTAAAAATCATACATGCCTTAATCTCAATCAACTGTTAATTCTAATTCTATCATCTCTATTTTAAAGTCTTTTTCTTGTCAGTTGATTGCTAATCTGATTTTTTATTTATCTGAATAATATTATTTTTTATTAAAATTATTAATAACAACTTAATGTAAGTTAATTTCATATAATTTATTTTCTTATAATTCATGATAAATAATAATTATTTTAAAATTAAAAGTTAAATAATTATAATATTTATGATTATAACATTTAAAATTTAAAATTTTTTTATTAGTAGTATTTAAATTTTAACCTTTATTTATAAATTAACTTTCATAAATATTTTCAATAATAAATACAATTAAGTTAAATTAAATTAATTATAATATTTTTAGTTATGAAAAACTACTTTTATTAATTTAGATTATTAAAAATAATATTAGTAAAATAAAAATAAATTATCCCATTAATTATCATTTAATATACTGACAACAACAACTAATAAAATTTTATTAAATAATTTAATTTCTCAGCTATATTAGCAATGAACAATCCGCAATCAATCAAGCCCTATATTATAGTCATATGGGGTATTTTAGTTAAGTTATTGCTATAAGTATTTTTGGCGAATTTTGATTTTTTTTAACCATTAGAATTTTTACATTAAAGTGCAAAGCCCAAGAAGTATTCAAAGGCCCAAAAAGGCCAAGCCCACGAACAAAAGAAAAACAAGTCATCCCTACGACAAAGAAACCCTAATCTCTACTTCTAATAGAGCAGCTGCTGCTACACCTTCAGGTGCCACCATGGGAGAAAGCTCCAACAACTGAACTTTCAGGAAGTAGCAGAGAACAATTGATTGTGGACACTTTGATGCATTTCGATTTGATGAAGGAGCTAATAACCAATGCAGAAATACCTAATCAAAGTAGAGAATGGGATAGAAATCCAAGAGCCAAAACCTTCTTCAATCAAAATCAGCTTACAAACAAGACATCAAAGGTGAGATCTTGATTCCATAAAAAGATTCTCATACTAGAGAGAGATATGTTCCACCGTAAGAGCTCCAATAAAAGCTCATATTAAGAGCACAAAAACTTACATTCTTTTAACTATAAAAAACAATTAAACAAAGGAAAAGTTGAAGAAAAAGGGATGGATGAGGTGGTTTGGTCAAAAAATGGCCAAAACCACCTCTTCAGAACCACTTAATGATACTGAACTTCAGAGAACTAAGAGAGACGGAACAAAAACTCTGTTCAAAGGCAACATTTACGTTCCCCAAATTTTGGTTTTGAGGCCTTTCACACTTGCCGTCATCTATAGGAGCCTCTTTAATATGATATACTTTCATGCAAATTAGACTTTTCATAATGGTAGTCGCTCTTTACGAGTAATATATATATATATATATATATATATATATATATATGTATATATATATATATATATATATATATATATACATATATATATATATATATATATATATATATATATATACATATATATATATATATATATATATTACTCGTAAAGAGCGACTACCATTATGAAAAGTCTAATTTGCATGAAAGTATATCATATTAAAGAGGCTCCTATAGATGACGGCAAGTGTGAAATATATATATATATATATATATATATATATATATGTATGTATTTATATATATGTATATGTATTTATCGGGTTTCATTATTTTATAACTTAGATTATGTAGTTTTTTTTGAAACAAAAATAATATTTTTTAGATCGTAAAAAAAAATATCTCACCATTAAAAAAAATCGATTTGTCGGAATTCAGCTATCTTTATTCCGATTAGCTATCATTATCAAGTTACTCATATTTGATAATATGAGTTTGGAGTTTAGAAACTTTTAATTCCATTATTTAACCGTTATATTATGGTTTAAGAAATCATTAATCCGATGAGATCGTTTACGATCAAATAATAATATTTTGAATTATTAAGTTTTAAATTCATATTATCAAATACGAGACATATGATAATGACAACTCATCAGAATAAAGATAGTTAAATCATTATCAATCGATACTTTTTAATGGTAAATATATTTTTTTGTCATAATTTTTAACTATATATCTTTTTTTGTCAAAAAAAAAAAAGATATTCTAAGTTGTCAAATGTTAAAATCACAAGGTATCTTTTTGTACTTATCCCTATATATATATATATATATATATATATATATATATATATGTTTAATTATATTTTTAATATTATATTAACTAACAAATTAGTTTTTAAATTAGATGATGATTCTAATTATAAAAATAATATTTTTAATATTTGTATTAACTAGTAAGTTAATTTTCTCATTACACAATAACTTTTAATTCTAAGAAATAGTAATATTAATTATATTTATAGTATTAATTTATATTTTTTAAATATTATTAAATAATTTTTGTATTATTAAACTGATAAAAATCTTCTTTTAAACTAATAAGATCTTAAATATTAAAAAATTTGAGATATTTATTTTATTTTTAATATTATAAATAAGTATAAAATATCAAAATTTTATTAAGTTTTATCTATAAACTTCATTTTTATTGTTTATAATTAAAATAATTAAAGCACTCGTGCAACATATGAATAAATGGCTACTGTGTATTAAATTCTGAGACATAAATTTTTTGACATGTATATTTTGACAAATAAAATTTTTATTTTGATATATGTACTTATTCTTAACATATAAAATTCAAGTTTATATGTGATTTTATTATTTTATATTATTTTATAAATTAATAAATTATATTTTAATTAAATAATAGCTCTAATCCTAAAAATAATATTTTTAATATCACATTAACTAACAAATTAATTTTCTAATTAGACAATGATTCTATATAATTCTAAGAAGTAATATTGTAAATTATATTTTTATTAACTAATATGTTAATTTTCTAATTATATAATAATTTATAATCTCAATTATTACACTAATAAATATGTTTTTAAACCAATAAAATTTTAAAATATTTAAGAAAATATTTAAAAATATTTAATTTATTATTACTTTTAAAATATTATAAATAATTATAAAATATTAAGAATTCTATTAAACTATGTCTATAACTCAATTTATATTATTATATATAATTAAAATAATTATAACGGTCATTCAACATTCAAGTTAACGACTAATATATATTAAATTTTAAAATATAGAGGAAAAGAGCAAATCACATTAAAAAAAAAAAAAGGGAAAAGAGCAAATCAAATAAATGATTTCTGAATAAATATGAATGAACAGTTCTTTATTTGATTTTTCAGAAGAATCTGTACCAAAATCAATCTCCAAGAAAAAGAAAAAAAGAAAAAGCAATACCGTTTCAAAAATATTCCCCATCAACAAATAATGTATGCGGTTCTGGTGGCTCTCCATTTGGTTTAATAAGATACACACCATCATTTTGAATTTCCCAGTTACATTGGATGCATTGCAGTCTCACTTGATACGCCCAAAAGACTCCATGATACGTATCATTAACATGGGCATAACACCAAGCTAATGGGAACATTACATCCAAAACCTGCCATGATATGCGTTCTCCTGGTTTCAATACGATAAGATCTTCTCCATCTTTACCTCCGCACATCACATCTACGTTGTGGGTCGCGTTATTAGCAAGCGACACCTTCACTGTCGGCACCAAATAATCCCATATTTGTTTTATCGTCGATTCCTCGGCAGACGACACAATCGACAGCAGTAGAAAGAGCGCAACGCACAGTATGCATTTCTTGCTCTCATGGATGGTCATCACAGTCGGTGATAACAATTACAGTAATAACGATATTGATATTGATATTAGCAGTCAGATCGCATAATTGAAATGGGATTTTATTTATGTTTTGGATCTGCAGTTATTGCAGAACACACGGTAGCATTTGTTTCTGTGATTATCAGATTCCTTTATATAGAGCTAGAGAGGCTCAAGGACAGAAAAGAAGAAACAAAGAAAGTAAACTGTACATGTGTTTTTGTCAGTTAGTTTCCTTGTCATGATTGTTCAGGTGTACTAAAAGGGATGCGAATTCTAGTCATTTTGTGAAGGATTAGGTGGGTTTTAAGGATGACAGTTAGCAAATAAAGATTATTAGTATTATGGTTGTAATGTAGAGAACTTTTTCCCTGTATAAGGAAAAAAATAGAAAGAGAGCCAGTAAATGAATTTACATATGTCGTTATTATAACAAACAAAATTATTTTGAGTTAATAAAACTATCAAAGCTAATTTTATTTAGATGTTTTGCTAAAAATGGTGGCAATTTTCAGAAAAAATGAAGGTTCCATCCTCAATGCCATACCTTAAGAAATTTATAATTATATATTGAAAAATTTAATTACTTTGAATTCTTTTTTTTTAATATATAATTATCTTAGAAAACCTAATATATAATTTAGGAGAACAAGTTAATTAAAAGAATATGTTCGTTAATCTAAATAATGAATTAACAAAAGACTAATATACTTTTATACAAGTACAATTTAATTTATTTGATGGATTTGAAAATTTTACATGATAAATAAGATGTAAACATTACAAAATACTATTAAAAGTTAGTGGTTGCATAAAAATTTATAGTGAATGGCATTAGAAATTTTATGATTTCATACTTAAAAATGTATTTTTACTTTGAATTCTTTTCATCCGACTTTTTTTCCAAAAGTTATTTTAGGAGTATTATACTTCTTTGAATTATAGTGACACACAATATTTACAAAAATATATAACCTAAACTTTTATAAAAGACAACTAAATTAGTATCCGCTTCTATGCAAGGTTTAATAATAAAAAATTAAAAAAATTATTAAAATTAGTATTATATTATATAAATATAGAAAAATATTAAAAGGAGTATATTAGATTAAGAGAAGTAAAAATTTTGATGGAATTGAAATGTCATAGTATATATATATATATATGAAAGTAAGTATCTCTTCTTTTTATTTTTTTTTTTATGAATTTTAAGATATTTTCTTACATTTTTGTAAGTTAATCAATTACAAAAGGCATTTAAATAAGTAAATAGATTTTATTAAATATAGTTAATTTTTCAATTAGATATTCAATGATTTAAATAATATTGGTAAATTATAAATTCTTTTATAAATAGTTATTCAAATAAATAACTAATGAGATGCAATGGCTCAGTTTGGATAGAGTCAAATGGTAAAAATCGATATATATTTTAAAATATGTCTATAAATTCTATATATGTAAAATTAAGTACGAATACCGTTAAGTTAGTTTTTATTTCAGTTTTTTATTGAGTAAAAAGTTAGAATAACTATTCATATAAATAACCAGTGAGATTCAATAGCTCAGTTTGGATAAAGTCAAATACTAAAAAATCAACAAATATTCTTTTTTATTTTTAATACTTGTGATTTGGTCTTTTTATAAAATTTAGAATTTCTCATAATCAAATTTTAAATCGGAGTAGTGAATAAATCCAACAAATTTAATAAAACAATAGGAAAAAAAATAACAAAATGGGCAAAGATAATTTAGTATATTTATTCAAGTCTTTTTCAAAAAGAGTACATCTAAAATTTTTGTTTTTCCATTTCAATGTATTGTTACTCCTTGATTTTCAATAGGAACTTCTTTTAAAGAAGCTCTCTTAAGACAAGTACAAATAGTATTTATGCAAGTACACAGAGCATGGCAAAGTGATGACCCACATCCATGATTAGTTATGCAATCTGCATTAGTCTTGCATCATAAGGAGACTATTGGACCTCTTGCCTCCACCTCCGCATGCAAGTCTGCAATCATATCATTTTATTAGTATAACATTCACACTCTACCTAGGCCATTCTTACAAATTATTTATTAATTAAATTTTATTTTTGACATTTATATGTTTATGTTTGAATTAAAGCATGCAAACCTAAAAATGAATTTATTCATAATACTACAAAAGAAAAGCAAAGATCAGTCCTTATAAGAGCCAATCAGCAAAAAAGAGAGAAGGAAAACAAACTTGAGCGTAGACATTTTAGTTTATATGTTGATTATGCTATTCGTTTTCTCTTATGTATATATGTTTCTCGGTTTGTATGTTGCTTATGCTATTCACTTTCTCTTGTACTTATAAATAAAAAAATAATTATACTAATATAATATTACCAAATTGAAGTAAATTTTGTTACCTTAAGATAATTATTGTCATTAAGAGATGGATTAAATTGAAATTAGAGATGCAATATTACTAAATAAAAGTATATTTCATTGCCTTCAAATCATTTGAGAATCATGAAGACGTTAGCTAAATTGGTTATTGAGTTGCTATATATTGTTAAAATAAATAGATTTTCTTTTTAGAAAAATAAAATAGATTTTATTTTTTTATAAAAAATAGATAATAGGGTTTATTTTTTTGAAAAAATAAATAAATTTATTAAGAATTTGAAGACAAGAGACTGTATAAATGTAAATCGGCTCAATAACCCATTATTGATTGTTGAGCCCATGGAGAGCCAATCGGTGTAGAGCTGATTCGGCTGTGCACAAAGCCGATTGCCTCTAAGGAGCAAAGTTTTAAAAATTTTAATAATTTAGTCCATGAACTTGTGAAAATAGCCGCTTTACCCTCAAATTTTATTTTTTCCGTCAATTGGATCCATATTGATTCTAGAAAAATAATTTTAAGTCTAGTTATTCCCATCCTTCTTTCAGACTCATCCCTTCTCAATTTCCGAGACTCGAAAAAGACAATAACTTTCATCATCAGATTTTTCGTAATTTCCTCGATATCACATCCGGAAAATGGGTGATGATAAGCTCATATTATTGAAAATCAATATTTTCTTAAAGTCATAAAAAAATGATTAACTAAAATTTTTCTTAATTTAATTTTAAGATGGATCCTAATAAAAAAAAATTTCAGAGAAAAGTTTAATAGTAATTTTTAAATTATATAAAAAATATTTAATAATTGATGGTTATAAATATTGAATGTTTATTTATAGAAAATTTGTAACTTATTAATACTATTTAAATTATTGAATATCTAATTGAATAACTAACTATATTTAATGAAATATATTTACTTAATTTAAATGTCTTCTGTAATTGCTTAACTCATCAAAATGCAAGAAAACATCTTAAAATTCTTAGAAAAATTGAAAATAAGAGAGAGAAAATAAATTTGAAACATTACTTTTATATATATATATATTATAATTTTTGTTTTAGATAAAAATTCGTTTTTATTTGTCTTCTGCTATTATATTCTTCATCTTTCTTATTTTTAAAATTTTCCCTGTTTCTTTTCATTTTATTTTGGTTAGTTGATGTAGATTGCTATATCTTTTTGTAAGTAAAAAAATTCATTGATATTTGTAAATCTTTTCTTTATTTTTATTTCAATTTAGTGTATATGTAAGCTTTGATTAATTGTGCTGTTAGTGATATAATTATTTTTCTCTAATTAAGAAGATTTAATATTCTACTACACTTTTTATCTCTCATTTTCCTTTATGTGGATAAAGATCTCTAATAACCTTTTAGCCTATTTATTTACATTATCATCTTCCTTTTAATAATTAAAAATTACTATTTACTACTAACATTAATTTATATAAATAACTTTTTTGGTTCATATATTCTATCGCCATTATTAAATATAAATAACATATAACTAGAAAAAATTAAAGAAAATAATTTCTAGAAAAATGCTACAAAAACCTATAACTTTTAAAGACTACTTTTTCTAATTTTTAATATATCTCGTAATTATTTAATTATTTAGATTAGAAGATTCTATATATCTTTATTTAATTATACAAAAGGTTTAGTTTTAATGTAACCAAATAATTTATTTTTAATAATACTACAAATGTGTATAAAAAATATATAATTCATATAAATATTTTATTAATATAACATCTTATGCTCAAAAGACGAATATATAACTGGTTAATAATGTTAAATTTCAAATAAAATTTTCTATTAGTGAATGGTATATGATTATAAATAAAATTTGTAATTAATTATTTGAAAACTTATTTAATAAAATAACTCTCACAATTCTTAATATATATAAAAAAAGGAAGACTTTCACAATTAAACTTTTAAAATTAATTTGATGTTTATGACAAATTTGTCCTGACTCTTATATTACTTCATTATAAATTTAAATGACATAATTACTTAATTTAATTTAGATATATATTAATTTTTGATACTTAATTTTTTTGACATGTATATTTAATTTTTAATACATAAATTTTTTTTATTTTGACATATATATTTGCTTTTGACACGTATAATTTAAGTTTATATATAATTTTATAATTTTTTCTATTAATTTTTAGATTCATAAGTTACATTCCTAATTAAACACTGACTCTAATTTTAAAAAATAGTATGTCAGTTATATTTTAATATTATATTAACTAATAAATAGTTTCTTAAATAAATAATGATATTAATTCTATCTTTAGTTTTTCTGTTAATTTATAGATTCATATGTTATATTCTTAATTAAAATATTAACTATAATCTTAGAAATAATGTATTAGTTATATTTCTAATATTACATTAACTAATAAATAATTTTCTAATCAGATAATGATACTAATTTTATCACAAGAAATAACATATTAATTGTGTTTTAATATTATATTAACTAATAAATTAGTTTTCATAATTAGATAATAATTCTAATTCTAAGAATTAATATCTTAAATTATATTTTTAATATTAAATTTAGTAATGAAATAATTTTTTAATTTAATAATAAACTTTTAATTTTAAAAAGTTGTAATATCAATTATATTAATATAAATAAATTATAAAATTTTAAAAAAATTAAAAAAATTTAAAAATAATTAATTTACTATTATTTTGATTATAAAATTAAATTAATAAATTTAATAAGAAAACTAAAATTTAATATCAGATAAACGTATAGTTTATTAATTAAATCCTAATATGACTAAAATTCCCAATTGACATTGTCATTTTCCCGCGTAATTTAGAGTTTATTTAAAGAAAGAATTTTAAAAACAAAAGCTCCTTCAAAGCTGCACCACAGACACAGAGATAAAGAGTAATAGAAATAGAGATGAGATTTCAAAAGAGATTGGCGTTGCTTAGGGTTTCTAAAATCAACAACATATCACCATCGCCACATCTGTTTCAATCTCATGTTTCTCCTTCTCTCTGGCAGCTTAAATCAAATCAGCTCCAGCAACAAAAACTGTTCGTTACATCATTTCCCTTTTTTTTTTTTTTTTTTTTTAATTTTGTAATTTAGATTGTAAGTTGCAATTCAGAGGGTTACAATTCGAATATTTTGCAGGTTTTCTTCTTCTTCTTCTTCTTTTGGAATTGCATTTGACATTGATGGCGTTATTCTTCGTGGCCGTGTTCCCATCGGTGGCTCTCCTCAGGCTCTGAAGAGATTGTATGGATATAATGGTAATTTCAGTTTCTTCTTCTTCGTTCTTTATACAGAAATAAATTCAGTTTATTACATTTTGTTAAGCTAAACTTATTATTAAGTAAAGTATATCAATTGAGTTCCTAAACAAAGTGATGATTAAAAGCTGAAATAGGATATCTGAAGCGAAATGGACTATGCAAAGTAGTTATGCTTGATTTTTCTTTGATACCAATGTAACCATATGAAGAAAAGGATGTTCTCCTCCTGGTTTATGGATTTAATCAATTGTTTGTGATTATTAGGGATAATCCTTACAGATTTGCTTTAATTATATTTGTTTCGTCTAATTTGAATGACTACTGCTTCTTTACAGGATCTTTGAAGGTTCCTTTTCTGTTCTTGACAAACGGTGAGTTGCTTAATGTGCTACTTTTTGGTTTATGATGTAAATTGTGTTTATGTGCGTGTTTATATCTATATATATACACGCATATTGCTTGTCTTTAAGGCAGGGTTTCATTATGCATATATATATATATATCTGTATTGATCATGACAAGTGGAACGAATTATATGTGGCATCATTGTACTATTTAAAGACTCGGAAGAATATTTTTCTTTAGATATTTCAAATATCTAATTTTTCTTAGGGCAAACCAATTTCCCTATTTCAGCCATGTCTAGAGTGTAGACAATTAACTAGGATTTATAAGAAATAATGATTTAGTTTATGAAACTGTAGAGATGATTTTTAATATATAAGTTTTGCTAAAATTGGTCTATTTAAGATAAAATTATATGTATTTAAACATGTTGACATACCTTGAAGAATGCATCATTTAGGAGATGTGTGCTTGACAGAGTATTATGTTTGGGCCTACATGAATAATCTGTATTGAACTTTCAGTGATTCCATAAAGTATAATTCCAGTATTTCATCAAACTGGAATTTATAGAAGTAACGCAAGTGGTTTCATGAAATTTGTTCAAGGAACATAATAAGTTTCTTAATAATACTCTTTTACCTTTGAAAGCCAGGATATATTACTAAGCATATGAATGACTAATTTCTTATATTTCTATTTGATTAGGAGGTGGCATTCCAGAATCCAGACGATCCATTGAGTTAAGTGAAATTCTAGGTGTAAAGATTTTACCTTCTCAGGTACAGCTTAAACATACTTTATGTTTTATCCATTGAATTTTACCTTAGCATCATTTGACTAATGGAACCTGTGACATAGCTGCTCTTTCTTCCTGATACAGGTCTTACAGGGTCACTCACCTTTTAAAAATCTGTTAAAGAGGTATATATTATACTATTGATTTTCTGCATCTCTTTCCCTATCTATACATTTTCAGTTTTAAATACCATATTCTTCTTTGACACACAGGCTTTAGTCGTTTTCTTTTATTGTCTCTGCAGATATGAGAATCAACTCATTATTGCCACCGGAAAAGGGGAACCTGCTGTAGTAATGTCCGAGTATGGTTTCAAGTAAGTCTCACTGATTTTTCTTGATAATATGACTACTTGTTTTAGAGACTGTTGTTTTTAAATTTAGCTACATTTGCATTTACCCTCATTTGTTATTATTGGCAGAAAGGTTCTCTCTTTAGATGAGTATGCTTCTCTCTTTGAGAATATCGATCCTGTGTCTCAATACAAGGAATGGGCAACCAAGAATGTAGTGAATGGGACTAGAAGTACTCTCTCTGTGAATATGCCTCCCAGATGCAGTTTTTCTTCTGAAGCAGTTAATGCAGTATTTATTGTCAGTGATCCTGTAGATTGGGGCAGGGACATTCAGGTGTTTCTCCTTTTTATATTCATTTATCATGAGCCTGGCAGTGCATGTTTGGATTTAAATATGGCAGTTTCAAATTTATAAAAATTGTGCTTGGTGTAATTTTCTTATATTATTTACCATTACCTTTTAGATGTTTTATGGATATAATATGAAATTATAACTTTAGCTTATTCTCTTTTATAAACCATAGGCTCTTGAATTAGATATTAAATTCTTGGGATTAATACATGCATGCATATGACCTCCATAATTACAACCTGCAGTAAACTAGGTTTGCAAAAAATATTTGAGCCAAGCATCTAGCTGTTTCAAGCTGGGCTTGGTCACTTCAAAAACCTGCTTAAACTCATTGGAGCTTTAGAGAGGCAAGTTCGAACTTCGCTCAACCAAACGAGCCAAGCTAGAGCTTGTTTAAAGCTCTGTTTAAGTTCAAGTCGTAAAGCTTTTATTGCCTTCCCTTTTCATTAATACCCTGGATAAATGATAAAGCTGGCAGGCCTACTTAATTGTTGTCCAGCCATTAAAAACTTCTGCCTTAGGAATGTGAAAGTGGAAGGGGGATGCTTCTTTTTTATATTGGTGGAGTTCCCTCCTTGTTCCTTTGAGGTAGAATTATTTTATATTTTTTCTTTCTCTCGTTTTCTTCTCTTAATGTGGTAATGTACTAATCTTGCAATGCTAGTGTTCTACAATCAAGTAATCCAATGTGGGAGACAACATACCTTCATAAAGATCTCAGAGCATACTATTTCAAATGCTCTTTGAAAATAAATTAGATCCATCAATATAAGGCTAAACTATGATGGCCTAAAATTAGGGTTATCTAGTAAACATTTCTTGGGTTGCTCTTCTCCTTTTTGTCTCAATTCATTGAATGTAAAGGGACATACATTATCTTTCTAAATTTGTAGCCTCTAAAGGTTATGAACTCACTAATGAGTCGCATCAGGTTCTCTGCGATGTGTTAAGATCTGGAGGCATTCCTGGACAGGATAAAGGGCATCAACCTCCTTTATATTTTGCCGCTGATGACCTTGAATATCAGGTTGGCAGTTATATTTTCTGACATTGTGGTACTTTATAGTTCTTTTCATATGGTTTTTGTTCCACTTCTGATACTGCAAATGGACTTTGTGTGGTAAAAAATTTTATAGATATTTTTATCACAGGCAATGGGTTAATTGTCCTGTTAGAACTCACTTTAATAGTCTTGTGCCAATCTATGGGAAGGACGGGTTCTTTCTTTTTTATTTTTTATTTTTTATTTTTTTTCTCTAACTCAGAAGTTGATGAGAACTTGGTAATTGATGATCAGCTTATTTTTCAACACAGGCTGCATTTCCTTCTCAGCGTCTTGGAATGGGTGCTTTCAGAATTGCACTGGAGAGCATCTTCAACAGGTAAGGTTAGTGTCCCACGAAATTTAAAATTTAAATTTGTTTGAAGTTCTCCCTTGTTCTTATTTAGTCAATCTAAGTGTTTCACACTGGTAGCCTATTTTTTCGTGTTGCTTGTTTAAATGGCCCTAAAAGGCAACCACAAATATATTGTGGTTGTTAGATGGGCTTTGAGATTGCTTCCTCAGTCTGTTTCACTAGAGTTGTTTCCCTCTCACTTTTCTTCTCCTCCCTTAATTCTGAATATCTAAATTCTTGATGCAGAGCATATTTACCTTGTTTGTCACTCCTCTAATGTGACATATAATGTGTCTTTTGCCACAGCTTTGGGTAAATTTAAGTCTGCCAGTCCAAATCTGAAAATCCTGGCTGCTTGCTTTTGTTCATATTGTGAATTTGTGGTTGGAATTTGCTCTGAAAGCAGTTAATATGTTGGGTCAAATGCTTTTGGATGCTTATTATTGGCGAAATGCATTGTAGACTTTGAGATTTCTGCTGGTCGAATCTTTCAGGGTGTTCAGCAGCAATGCTTGTTGTAAATGAGACTGTTCTTGGGACATTGTTGTGGTAGAACAGCGTAATTGGACTTGAAAGCAATGTGAGAAATATTCTTTTGTTTTATATATAACTGAACTGGTATTGCCAGTTAACCGAGTCATCAGTTAACTGGAGTTGTTGGTTTTCTGCTCAAGGGATTAATTAATGTACTGATTACTCCACTTGGACCATTTCTTTGTTTTTTCTTCCTTTTAATTTTTATGATCAATCTTTGAAACTTGAGGACTCCTAATTCTCATTTGTTTTGCTCCGCACCATGTCAGCACCTTGAGTACAGATAGCAGCACATGATGATCGGGCACCTATCAACTGAACAAAAATTATACTCGCACAACTTAATTACTTTGCTGTTGGTTAAAAAACTTTGAATGTATATAGTTTTTGAGCTCATATCACAATACATGATACTTCCACACATATATACCATTACAACTGCTAAAATCTTATTGCTATATTGTCAATTGTTCCTGCACTAAAAATCTTTTATGTTTGAAATTGCTTGCAGGATTCACCATAATGCTCTAGAGTATGTAACATTTGGGAAACCAAATCCATTTGTATTCAAGAATGCTGAAGCTGTACTAAGCCAGCTTCTGCTGTCTTGTCATACCGAAGCTAATCTCAAGAAATGCAGAGGTCCTGAAATACCTTATTTGAAAACCCTTTATATGATTGGTGACAATCCTTCAGTTGATGTCAAAGGTGCACAGCAGGTTCGTTCTGCCTATTTTCTTGTAGTTGTAACATGATTGATTGAGCTCTCTTTGCAGACTGTTTCAACCATCATAATTAACCAATTTTTGAATTTTACGATGGAAAATCTTTTTTACTTTAATTTCAGGCAGGAGACCCTTGGTTTTCTATCTTGACAAGGACAGGCGTTTTCCGTGGAGAAGATAACCATGCAGAGTTTCCTGCAGATCTGGCAAGTTAAACAAACACTTCACCATATGCGCACCAAAATATTTTGCAGCAAATACTTGCACGCACTCATGTACATGTACATGCAATTTGCCTTTATCCTGGGTGGAGAGAACATATCTCAGAAATCATTATATTGTTTTATCTGACGTATTTTGCTTTCAAAATGGCAGGTGGTTGATACTGTTGAAGAGGCAGTGGATTATATTCTGCAAAAGGAGTCTAATTCTTAGTACTACTGCCATGTAAGGTGTTCAAGTAATAACCATTAAAATCATTTTCTTATATGTCATGCTGAGTATATTTATTTTGCCAAAAAAAGCAAAAAAAGAAACATAGGCGGATTTTGAGGCTTGATTTCGGACCAACACACTTCCTAATGGCTTGGCTTTAGGAATTGCCATTTGAATGAAAGTTGAAATAACGGTTTACATGTATTTGGTTTAAATCCCACAAAGAATTGATTTCGCTTAAGATAAATTCTTTTATTTAGTGTGAGATATTAATAAATGTAGAATTTATTTAAAAATTGATTAGTTGAAGAGATAGGAGAGAGAGAGAGACAAAAGGAAAGGAAAGATGAAAAAAGATGTGGAAGAGTGTAATTGAATCAAAAGTAAAATAATCTCATAAGTTTAGTTTTCATTGAAAAATTCTACAAAAATTGATAGAATTCATACTAAGCACAATGGTAGTGTTTGATGTTACAGTGGAATAATTGTTGAGCGGCGTTCTGGCTATCTGTTTCTGGATTATGGGTTAGGAATGGAATTTGGGGTACATATTATTTTTGGATTGGAATGTGTTTTATTCTTCAGTGTTTTATTGATTATGTAAACCAAGTAACAAGACACCATCAGCTTTGTTGCTGATGATGACCTAACTACTACACTACTCTAATTGATTAGATTGGGTTGGATTGAGTAATTATTTGTTGGGTGTCAAGAGTATCATTGAAGAGCATGTGGCGTAGTTACATGAGAAAGACATCCTTCTACATTAGGTTCATGGGATAGCTAACTAATAGAATAGTTATTCTATGTGAAATGACTATTTCAGGATTTGATTCAAACTTGAACTAGAAATAATATTTGCATGGAATAGCTGTTTTAAATTTTATAGATGTTATTTTATAATGAGTTGAAAAATGACTATTCTGAACCTTAAGAAATAATATACTTTTTTAGTTGGTTATGTTAAGTTCACTTGGCATTATCTTTAATTATCTATCACTATCCACCACCCACCCCATCCCACCATCCACACTACCGCAATCATTGTATATAATATATTATTATAATTTTATTTAAAATGAGTTAATTCAAGTTCGTGAAGCAAAGAGTAGAATAAAGCTTATTTAGAAATAATTCTTCTATCTCTATTTATTATATTCCTTAAGAATTGATATTTTATTCTATTACATGAACCAAACATTACTTACATATAGCAGACTGGAAACTGAGTTTGGTTGAAGCATAGATGACCAGATCTTGCAATGACAATGGATGACAGGATGAGCAGATTCCTGCTGTATTACCAAGAGTGTATTTAGCTATGAATCAGAGTCTGTATACTTCTGGTTTGTTAGTAGTCTTATTAGGTATTATGTCAGCTATTCTTACACAGCAGAGAGAATTCCAGAGTTGTCTGGTTGCTATGTAGAAATTGGCAAGTGACAATGGAACTATGGAAGGAAAATCTTTTGCCCTTCACATTTTAGAAGATAAGGAAGAGCTACTTTACAAGCATGCTACTATTTTATTCAGCAGCAGGCCATCCAGCTTCTCAATACCACCACCACCACTGAACCATAGAAGCAGTGATCATAAACTACAAAAGAAATTTATGATAGATCTCTCAAGCTCCTGCATAAATAATTAAGGCCTTGTTTGAACATGTTATATCAAATTCTTTGGTATTAATCCAAATGAAATTTTCAAACATGAGATATGCTTTTGATCAAATGAGAATAACTTTAATATGATAAATTTCAACCTCAAACAATGGCAAAAGTATCGATTCTCTCATTAATTAATTAATTATTGTAACAATGAAAAATTTTATATTATCATTTTAAGTATTTTATCTTTTTAATCCTTTTTCTTTTTTGTAAAAGAAGTATTATTCTCTTTCAACTTTAGAAGATTGAGATCATTACTAGTAAGCTTTTGTTTGATTCCCCCTCCAAATTTGAAAAAGAAAAGAAGAACCAAACCCAAATTATTGTTCTCTCACACACTCTCTACCTCAGGAAGAAATCTGAAAACCCTAACATTAAAATTCTTCAACAGAAATGGCACCGGTCGATCCACACTCTTACACTGATTCAACACACCCATTAACAACCCATATTTCTCTCTCTCTCTACTTCGATTTCTCTGCCTCCACGATCCACGGCACCGCTCTCTTTTCCCTCTCTACGCCGCACACCGGCCATATCTCATTCGACACTCGCTCTCTCACTATTCATAAAATCGCGGACCCTGTAACTCGAGCCTTAATCCCTTTCTCTCTCTCCCCTGAAATTGACCCAATCAAGGGCTGCCACCTTACTCTCTCTCTCCAAAACCAATCCTCGTTTCTCATTCTCTATTCCACTTCACCATCTTCCTCAGCTCTCCAATGGCTCTCGCCGCCGCAAACTTTTGGGAAGGCTCAACCTTTTGTGTATACGCAGTGTCAGTCAATTCATGCTCGCTCTGTCTTCCCTTGTCAGGATACTCCAGCTGCAAGAATTTGTTACTCTGCAAGGTTGAATATTCCTCGCCAGCTGGCGGCCGTTATGTCGGCTAGACATTGTCATCGCCGCGCCCCTGTTTCGGGTGATGTTGAAAATAGTATCGACGAGGGTACTGATTTTGATTTGAAGTCGATATGGTGTGGTGAAGGTAGAGTTATTGAGGAATTTGTTATGGAACAGCCAATTCCTCCGTATTTATTTGCGTTTGCTGTTGGTGAATTAGGGTTTAGAGAGGTGGGACCGAGGACTAGGATTTATTCTGAGAATGTTGGTGATGTGTTGGACGCGGTTGCAAGAGAGTTTTCTGGGACTGAGGAGATGATTAGGCAAGGGGAGAAGTTGTTTGGGGAATATGAGTGGGAGAGGTTTGATTTGTTAGTTTTGCCACCCAGTTTTCCTTATGGCGGAATGGAGAATCCGAGGATGGTGTTTTTGACTCCTACTGTCATTAAGGGTGATTCCAGTGGGGCGCAGGTTGTGGCTCATGAGTTGGCCCATAGTTGGACTGGGAATTTGATCACTAACACGAATAATAACCATTTTTGGTTGAATGAGGTAATTGGGTTGTGTACTCGATAACATGTTCTGATTCATGCATTTACCATTTGCTATTGACGAAATATGTGTATATTTTTGCATGCAATCAGTTGGTCAACTACACTGGGGAAACTAATTCTGTCTTGCATCATCATCCGATTTTTTCCCCAATTCATTAAACCTATATTAGAAAGTACTGCATTTTGATTTCCAATGTAGTTTAATTGCTTCATATTTTCATGAGGTTGAGTATCCTGGATTGGCGCGATTGAGGTTGCAGTGTGTAAGGAAAGCCTTCTGTATTGACAATTACTGTAATGGATTTTAGAAGAATGCCTATTACATTTAGGAAAGTTTTTATTATGCTTTTGCTTTGTCAGAGCATATTTATTATGAGTTGTTATTATTTTTGTGTTTGTGGTTATAGGGTTTTACAACATATGCGGAAAGGAGAATTGTAGAGGTTGTGCAAGGAGAAGACAAAGCTGTACTGAATATTGGAATTGGCTGGAGGGGTTTAAATGAGGAAGTAGAGAGATTTAAGGACAACATGGAGTTCACTAAGCTCAAAACCAATCAAGAGAATGCAGACCCCGATGATATGTATTCACAAGTTCCATATGAGAAGGGTTTTCAGTTTTTGTGGCGCATAGAACGCCAGGTATATTGAGTTATTTATTGGTTCCTTGTTTAAACTCAGATATCCATCCATGAAAAGTATTCTCACTGAATGTGTTTTAACTTTGGGATGCTTAGATTGGAAGACCTGCATTTGATGAGTTCCTCAAGAAATATATTGCCACCTTCAAGTTTAAATCAATTGATACAGATATGTTTCTTGACTTCTTGAAAGCAAATGTCCCTGGAATAGAGAAGGACATTGACCTACAATTATGGACCGAGGGTACTGGCATCCCTCCAGATGCATATGAACCAGTTTCCAATGTATACACAAAGATTATATCACTTGCACATGAGTTTAAGCTTGGTACGATGCCTGGGGAGGTTGAAGTTGCTGACTGGCAGGGGCAGGAATGGGAGCTTTACTTAGAAAACCTACCGAAATCAGTTGAAGCTTCTCAGGTAGTAAAAGATGTCTTATATGATTTCATCCCTTGCTTTGGATAGAAAGTATTTGATTGGATTATAACTTTTGTATATTTACTTTTTACATGCTTGATCTTTTTTTATCTATGTGACTGTATGCACACCTTTTATGGAACTATTTCTGGTACAGCACAGTATCTGCTTTATTATATCACAAGCATGAAGCACAAGCTCTTGGAAAATTATTCAATTGGTTAATGGAATCATAACTTGGAAGATTCTGAAATTTATTTACTGCACTTGTCGATAAATTTTGCTTTATATTGTTTCAGCTGGGGCTCTGCTTTTCAATTAAGCCAATATACTTGTTGAATGTTTTCTTTTAAAAGACCATGATGTGATAGAAGCTCACATTGTATCACTTTTGTGCCTAAGCCAAGGCAGGTAGTGGTCATGGATGTGGTAAAAATTCATATTTTCTTTTCACATCTGGTTATTGATGCAGATCATAGCCTTGGATGCACGCTACAGGCTGTCAGAATCAAAGGATTATGAAGTGAAAGTAGCATTCCTCGAACTGGCCATTTTATCTGGCTGCAAAGATTACTTCAGCGCGGTGGAGAAAACCTTAAAGGAAGTTGGGAGGATGAAATACCTTCGCCCACTCTACACCGCCCTAGTTCAAGGTACTGGAAAGGAAGAAGAAAAGATTTTGGCTAAACGGGTGTTTGCAGATGCTCGTGATTGTTATCACCCTATAGCTCAAGGTGTTGTTGAGGCTATCTTTGCCAAGCATTTGTAGAATGATATATAGCAATAATATCTGGAACCTAATATCCAGGCCAAACCTTGATGTTTTGGGTCTGTCAACTTTGATCTTAGAGATCCAGGACGGTAATAGTAACTTTTATCTTGCCAATGTTGGCGTTGCAAAGCAAGCTTTGCTGCCAATGCTAATCTTGCAATGTTAATGGAAACATCATATTTTGACAGTGAAAATTCCTCTTTTCAATTGCCTTCAGCATGCAAGGCTTGTGTATCTGGAAATCTTTTGATTGAAATCCCTGCTATTTAGATTTTAGGGTATTGTCTACCCGAAAAGAGGAATGCCTATCCTCGTTTTAAGTTGATCAAACACTTCAGTTTTGATATAATATTGTTGCATACTTCTTGTTTTGCAATATGGTTTTCATAGGTTTTCCGAGAGGTACCAATCAATGGTCTAGATTGATTGGGTATGATTTTTTTTTGGCTCAATTAAAGGTGAGGAGTTTTACTCTCAATTTACTTGTAACTGCATTTAAGTCTTAAAAAAAATTAAATTATGATTTCCTTTTTTATTTTATTTTTTAAAACATAGAATCTTATAAAAATAACTGCAATTTCCATTAAAAATAAACTGTAAATTTGGATAGGCAATCTGAAGCACGATATTCACAAATTTATTAAATCAAAAAAGATTTTTGTCATATATAATGAAAAAAAATGCTTGATTCATGCCATGACATTAGAATTTAATGGATTAAAATGTATAAATTAATCATTTGTTTATAAATTTTTGTGAATTTATTGAACTAATTATTTAATAATTTATTACCAAACAGCAACAGTTGACTATTTCCATTTATTGGTTTCACAGTAAACGGACATCATATAGTAATTGCAACATAAATCTCTCTAGTAAATAAAAAAGAAAATCTGATTTGACAAGTATCCTTGTGAATAAAGATTTATTTACTTGTGACAAATTATCTAACGCATAATTATCACCAATTTACTTTCCATTTTTAAAATCCGTTTTTTATGTTTCTCATTCAATATTATTGCTTTTTTATTATAATGTTACCTTATTATTTATTGCTATCTAATCCAAGAGGATATCCTTTTCCTCTATAAATACCCAATGAAGCATTATCCACTATGCACTAAAAAAAAGAAAAGCATACGTTTCTAAAAGCTAAGAAATGGGTCTTTCATGGGTTCAGTTCTGTCTCATTTTCCTTGTAGCAACTCAGCACCAAGTTTTTGCATGGCGGCCAATGGCCCCAATGGAAAGTACAAGTGGTGCAGATGGTCTGTGTTTCAAATTTAGGGTTCATATCATAGATGGGTTTAGCAACAATAACAACCCATTGTTACTCCATTGTTGGTCTCTAGATGATGATCTTGGTAACCACACTTTGTATATTGGAGGAGATTTCAACTTCAAATTTGGCTTGAAAGTGTTTGGTGGAAAAACTAGGTTCACTTGTTCTTTCAATTGGGGTGCAAAACACCAACAAATTGATGTGTTCAGGGATAATATTGAGGCCTCTTTGTGTTGTGTTGGGGATGATAATTGCTATTGGAGAACTCAGGATGATGGTATCTATTTTAGTGTGGATAATCAAAATTGGTCCAAAAGTGTTGACTGGTTGCAATAAAAGGAGAGACATACCAAAAATTACAGAAATGATGTAGTGATTATGAATTGTCCTACGTATGTGTAATGCCTTTGTTTTACATATGGAATGGATGAATAAATATTTTTCTATTTTCAACTTTGTCAAATAAATTGATATATTTCTTTTTTTGGTCTTTCCATAAGTAAAAACATAAGATAAATATGTTAAAAAATAAAAATTTATGTATTAATATAATCAGACGGAGTTTATAAATTAAAATCTTATAAATCTATTTATGCAATGAATTAGGAAAGATATGTGATGATTTGAAGAGACCGAAAAAGATAGAGAAATTATATAAGACACTGTTACATACAATTTTGTATAATGCAATCGATATTATTCCAGATTACTACAGATTAATTTCGTGAGAAATTCTTATGCTTTTCAGGAAATATATATTTTTTTTTTTAAATATGAACTTTTCGTTCAACGAATTGTACCTTTTTCTATTTAACCAATAATAGAAAATCAATTACACAGAATGTACACATAGGGAAAATTTCGGTCATTTCAACAGAAAAATTTTAAGAAAACAAAGAATGCAAAGAACACTAATTTTTGTTAAATAGAATTCTTCAGTCAAAGTAAAATTTAGTCTAGTTGTGGATCATGAGTAAATTTCAATTTGTAATTTTATTTTTCAATCAAATTATTAATTCGAGATTCTTTTCGTTATTCTACTACTGCAAATCCATTTTAATTAGTAGAATCGAGCAATTCAATTATTTATTATTATAATTACTAAAATATGTATATGAAAATAACAAATGGATAAAATAAGGCTTTTGTGAGAGTAAATAATTGATAATAAGTAGTTTTACAATGTATAACAATTATAATAATAAATATATTTTATTTAGTATATTTATGATGAGTACTCGTAACCATTTAAAGTATTATACATAAATCTTCCTTTGTAGCCTGTTCAGAATTAAGAAAAGAAAAAGGAAAGAAATATATAGTTCAAAGCAATAAATAAATAATTGATTGGTTGTATTTTTAATATGGGGTAAATACAATTTTAATTATGACTTTTGCCATTTTTTTACAATTTTAAAAATTTGAATCATAAATTTTAAAAAGAATATACAATTCAAAGCAAACAACTAAACTACGTCTAAAATTAAATACGGAACTTCTTAAGCTTGTTCAACTCAATTAAAAGTGTTTGCCACGTCAGAAACCCTTTCAACACACCCCAAAATGCAAAACGCATCGTTTGCCTTTAACAAACGTCAGAAACCGCAAATGTAATTTGGGAATTTAATGTCATTCTCTTAACAAAACCCAAATCAAGAAAAGAAATAGAAATTTCTCATGACTGAAATGATGGATACCGTATCATCAACAACACCCAAAGCTCCACCAGTCTCTGAAATGTTTCAGAAATTCGCCTTGGCTTTAAGACCAAAACTTTCGAGTTCTTCGCTGATGAAGAAACCACCACCGCTGCTGCCGATGATGACGGTTTATCTCTCATTGACTCCGCCGAAGACTTCATTCCTAACCAGAAAACGGCTTAAACTTTGATTTCTTTAATATTTGCAACGATTTCTTCAGTTGAAGCTTCATATTTACAGCTAGAGACTGTCCATCTGCCTTTTAACGAGGAGAGCATCACAGCTGCTGATGAGGCTTTAGTTTCGCATCTTCAAAGATTGTCTGATTTAAAGCAATTGTACGGGGATATATGAAAAAATCTACACTTTGGTGTTGATTTAGGTATTGGGTCTCGCTTAGAAGCTCAAGTACAAGAAAATCAAAGCAAGGGGAACTGTTTCTGATCATTTACAAGAAGAGATTGATAGAAAGGATAATGAAGTTTTTGAATTAAGGAAGAAATTGAGTGACATAGAAAGGTCTAATTTTAAGTTGTCAATGTGGATAAATGGTAATTTCAATTTGAATTCATCTTCTTGTGATGTTTTATTGTCTGCTATTGTTTTTGATTCTGTGTTAAAAGATACTTATAGAGCTACACACAAGTTTATTAATATTTTAATTGAGACGATGAGAAAAGCTGGGTGGGATTTGGATTTGGCAGCTAATTCAGTTCATGCTGATATTCAATACGCTAAAACAGGGCATAATCGCTAGGTTCTTCTGTCATATGTTAATTTGTTCAGGCATGTTTCAAGGTATTGATTTAAAAGGGTTTGGTTTATAGGAGAAACTTGATGCTGAAATCCTGAGTAATATGCACATCTCTGATTCCATGAAGACCAACAGTAAAGAGGTCTTTTCACAATGCAGCTTCTTTTCCTTTCCACAAATTCCTAATATGACCAAACCATGAGTTTTGAGCGTGGAGAAGGGATTTTTAACGTGGCAAACCCTTTTAATTGAGTTGGACAAGCTTAACAGCCACGGCATTTGATTTTGAATGGAGTTTAGTTGATTACTTCGAATTGTAAATTTTTCAAAGCTTGTGATTCAAATTGCTAAAATTGTAAGGGTTGGTTAAAATTGTAAAAAAGGGGAAATGGTCATGATTAAATTTGCACTTAACCCTTTTAATATTGATTCTCAAACAGTAACTGATTTATTCGATAGTATTGGTTGTCCTAATAACTTTCATACTAGAAATTCTTGGCCTGACATTAATTTTCCGATATGCTTCTTTTGATTACCATTTATATGCATATTCTTTTGTGATTCGGCTTGCCTTTTATTCTAATCTTACCTTCTTTGTTCCAATTTCCAAACTTACAACATTAGCAGATATATATGTATATAATCTGAGATACTCTTATACTTACCAAAGAAAACTTTCTTTTATCAACAAAATATACATCTCTAAGCAATGGTACCTACTACTAAGGTTCATTCCTCTCCCTCATTGCTTCTTCTTCTTATTCTTCTTCTAGCAATTTATCATCATCGTCATCACCCAGTTCTTGCAAGGCGGCCTGTAGAAACTGAAAATGAAGATGGGTTTTGTTTTAAGTTTAGGGTTCATGTTATAAATGGCTTGAGCAGCAATGCAAACCCACTGTTCCTCAGATGTTGGTCACTAGATGATGATCTAGGGGAGCACCACCTATATATTGGAGGAGATTTCAATTTCAAATTTGGGTTAAAAGTCTTTGGCAGAACTCTATTTACTTGCTTCTTTGAGTGGGATAACAAAAATCAACATGTTGATGTGTTTAGAGATAATGTTGAGGCAAATCTATGTTGTGACACACAAACTTGCTTCTGGAGAGCTCAAGATGAAGGGATTTTTTTCAGTGTTGATAGTCAAACCTGGGACAAAAAATTTAATTGGACGAGTTCGGTAGTTTAGGAGGAAAAATAAAACAGAAAATTACACACAGAATATGAAATAAATAAAGTGAAGTTGTGGGTTCTTTTTTCTCTGTTGTCTTTAAAAGTATGCTTAATGTTGTGTAGGGTTATCAATAAATTTGTTTATGTCCATAAGACGCATTGTGTAATAATTAATTGATGAAATGAAAGATAATAGTGTTGTTTGTTATGGATTTGGTTTAGGATCTTGAGAGTAGTGAACTACTACGATAATCCTGGATTCTAATAAAAGATATTCTGTAATCTCTTCATTTGAGAATATAAACATTAATCAAATAGATAAAAGATTACTTGCTTGATGATAAAAAATAAAAAGGAAACAATTGATATATATATATATATATATATATCTAAAATATACTTAATCTTATAAGGTAACACACAATTACTAACTTTCTTATTCTAAATTTATATATAATTAATTTAATTTTTTTTAATTCTAATTGTAATAGAATTAATTATAATTAATTCTAATTCAATAAAAATTTCACTCATGATGGAATTCAAATTACTTAATATAATTTTTCGTAAAAATCAAAGATAGAAAATCATGAAAAAGATGTATGATATTTTTAATTTTACTTTATTAATTAGGATTATTTACTACTTAATATTTTTGTTAATTTTTGATTTTTTCTATCATGAAAATTTAAAATTCATTTCTTTTTTCTTTTACTAATTTTCTTTTAAAAGATCAAAATTCTATTGAAATTTACGTGTATAACGTGCATATATATATATATATATATATATATATATATATATATATGAAACCTAAGAATTTCTTGACATATGTGATTATATTTTAATATATAAGATTCAAATTTATATATAATTTTATTATTTTTATTAATTTATTAATTAATAAATTAATATTAATTAAATAATGACTCGAATTCTAGAAAATAGAATTTTTAATATTATATTAACGAATATACTAGTTTTTTTAATTAAACGATAATTATAATTTTAAAAATAATATTTTTATTAACTAATAAATTAGTTTTCTAATTATACAATTAATTTTTAATTCTAAAAAGTAGTAATATTAATTATATTTATATTATTAATCTATATATAATACTAAAAATCTATTAATAAATATATTTAAAAAAATTTATATTATTGCATTAATAAAAAAATTTGAAATCAATAAAATTTTAAAATATTAAAACAGTTTTAAGATCATTTAAAAGTATTTAATTTATTACTAGTTTTTAAAATATTATAAAGTATTAAAAATTCTATATAGTTTTATCTATAAATTCAATTTATATCAGTATTTATAATTATAAAAATTACAATGACCGTGCAATGTGTAAGTAAATAACCAGTATATATAAATTTGGAAACATCAAACACATATGATTAATTTTTTATATGTATTTACTTTTATCACATGAAAATTAAGATGATGTGTAATTATATGATATTTTTGTATTAATTTATCAATTATTAAATTACTTTTCTAATGTAGCAATAGTTCTTTTTTTTAAATAATAAATTATTATATTTTAATATTATATTAATTAATAATTTAGTTTCCTAATTAGGTAATGATTCTTTCTAAAATATAGTATTTTAATTTATATTTTACTATTAGATTGACTAATATATTAGTAATAATTTCTAGTCCTAAAAAATAATAATATTTGCTGCCAATTTCCTAACGTTTTTTTGGAGTTTTCTAGAATTTGAGAAAGATTTCTAAAGTTCTTTCATATAATAAGTGTGATATTCCTAGCATGTGTCTAAGTAGGCATAAATTGAAATTATTTATATTCCTATCATGCTTTCTACGCTGATATTTATTAAAAAGATAGAACTAAGTGATAAATGCAAGAATCTCAAAGATCGCTCGAAAATAAGAAAACAGGGTCAAAAAGAGTTTACAGAATTAAACCCTAGATATAAGCTCACGCTGGTTTAGGGTGAGCTTGGGCGAGTTCACCCTAAGCTTGCGCGAGGCTAGCGTAAAGTGCCAACATGGTCCTTGACCTAAGCTTCACAAGTTCAAGCTGAGCTTGCGCACGCTCAGGCTAAACTTGCGCGCATAAAGCTCGGGCTTGACCTGAGCTTGCAAGAGCTTAGCGTCTACAAAGACCTTATTAATAAGGTATCGCTCTTCTAATGGTGGAAAAAAGTGCAAAAAAATTTGTGAGCCATTCGATTTTAAGACCAAAAATTGCCTATAAATAGAGGACTCATCTTCTAAGTCAAAGGTTAGATTTTTAAAAGAAAAAAGAGAGGAAAGGAAAGAAAAAAAAAAGAAAAGAAAGAGAAGAAAAGGAAAAACCAAGTCAAACCCTTGAAAATTCATTTTGAAAAAGAAAAAAAAAAAAGAGAAAGGAGAGAGTTTTCTTAGTTCTTGAGTGGTTGTAAGTATGTTAAGACTAGAAACTATTTCCTTTCCTTCTCACCCATTTACTTTTACCACTTGAGGGCCTAAATCTAATATTTATCTCGATTTCATCCTCTATTGCATCTGTTGCATTGATTTATTGTTGACTTTTTTAGTTTTTTTGCGTTTTTACTCAAAATATGGAGTTTTAGCTTATGGGTAGCTGATCTCACGTGAGTGGACCCTGTAATCTGTGTATTCATGCTTATTTAGCTTGGTTTATGTTGTTTTGTTCAAATTTTATAGTGTTTTGCTTGTATATGTTGTTATTTTGGCGAGTTCCAAAGTTTGAGCCATTAAGCACCTCGCACTTGCAAGACTAGAGACTAATTGAGTACAAAATGACATTGTTTAAGCTTAAAATTATATTGTTTGGCGAGTTCCAAGCTCTGAACCTCTGAGCTCGTGCGGGTTTACCTCACGAGCATGTGTCTAGAGACTAATTGAATCATAACAACATCATTTCTAGCCTAAACATCACTATTTTATTGTTCTCTGCTTCTGAGTGTTTGAACTCCCGCAAGTGGAACCTTTACTTGCACAAGTTCAACTTAATTTGGTTCAAAACTACGCAATTTTAAACCTTTAGAATACCTGAGGAGCTTGACTTCGTGCAAGTTCACATTTGACTCTTGTAGATTCACTCCTGGGATGAGCCAAGTAACTTAATTTTAATTACTTTATGCCCTATTTATTTTATTATATTTTCTTTATTTAAATGTTATATTCTACTTTTATTTTCTAGTACTTTAATAGTTTTCCTTTTATTAAATTTTGTTTATTAATTATCTTTATTGCTTTTATTCATCATTTGCCTTATTTTAATTGTTATTCATGATGTATTAATGTGCTAACGTATTGATGCATGACTTGTTTCGTTCGGTAGGAACGTTAAGGGTTCGTAAGAATTCTTTTATTATTATTGGCATGATTTATTTATGTGAAGGCTTTTAAAGTTTGTATTGTGATTAGGCCCTCTACATTGTACCTATTATCTTAATTCCTTTTTGGTTATTCTATTCTCCTTACCTCCCTCTATGTATGTTTATTTGTATTCTTTAGGATTAAATTTCACATGATTAAACCTTAAAATCAACTTGTTAATTTATGTTATCACTTCATAAGTCTATATAAAATAAATCAAATTTACCAATGTAAGCATCGCATGCCTCAACACATATGTTCATCTCAAATACTAAAGATAAGAAAAACTCAACGCCTAGACTTAAGGGAAATAAAACTGGATGATTGATTTTATCACTTTGATATGTGGAGAAAAAATTTAAGGTATTAATGTGCCTCATGATTAGAAGTAGTAAAGGCACTAATGTGTTTCCTTTCTAGGACTAGTTGGGGTACTAAAATACCTTATTTTTAGGCTAGTTTTTTTACTTTTCTCACCTTATATGCTAATAAGATTAAAAAAGTAGATGTTAAAATATGTATAAAGACTAGATTAAGATAATATTATTAGACTAGACACAGACTTATTTATTCTAGTAGAGGCTAGGTGTTATTGCCTAGGTGAATAAAGGTGCTTCTCAAGCCTTTTCTATTCGTGCTTAACCTTTCGAACTTAGAACTTTTGATTTTAGAGAGGAGAATCTTAGGCTCTCCGTAAAGGATGTAAAGCCATCATCTTCGCTCCCTCACTTGTCCCGATCTTTCAGGTGAGAATTCAACTTTTCTAATGGTCTTAAAATCATTATAATCCCTTAGGGTACTCAACCAAATGGCTCATTTCAAAATAGATATAGTATGAAGAATGATTCTTTGACACGATAATGAGGTCATAAAATTGCTTCGGGCCGGTCCTTAAAAGCTACGAACTAATCTACTACTAACTTATGTACAGATGACCTGTATCATTTAAATAGTTGACATAATATGTGTATCTCTTGCCATGTGATCAAAGTTTTTTCATTTTACCCTTGCTATGTTAATTCTATATGACATCATCTATTTACAAATAGAATGAGCCATAAGATATCTTAATAAATATGAAAATAAAATCCATGTAATACTATATGATCAAGCATCAAGTCACATGATATGTATTTTTCTCTTTTTTTATTGTGAAATTCATAATTTATGATCCATTGAATCTATAACGAATAAAATAATTTAAAAACTAAATAGCAACTCACATGATATATTTAACATTTAAAAAATATAGTAGATATTCTTAACGATATGGAGGCTATAAACCTTCGGCATAAAGCCCTTGTTATGGAGATTAGGATGATCAACTAAGAGTAGGAAGTGTAATTCTAATACGTGCTCAAAGAAAGTAATAGATGCGCAGATTTCTAGCTAATCAAGGCTTCAAATTCCCAATGGGGTATCATGCTTTCCAAGGGCGGAACTGAACTACCTTGGGTTTGGATGGGCTGTAATTCGGGGTGGCTTAGGGAATAAAATATTTATTTTTTAAATCTGTTAATTTATTCGAGCTCAGAAATAATTTAAGAGAAATATAATTAAAATATACCGCTTTAGTCTGATGTAGTTTAATAATTATCATTATAAAAAATACTTATTTTCTAGCTCGAGATGAATTTTTAATTACGTTGCTGATGCTTTTCAAATAAAGAAAAAAAGAGAGAAACTCAAAGAAAGTCGTGAGTTTTATTATAGAAATATAGACCATAATCTCTTAGTATTCATATAGTAAGATTGAAATTTGAGCCACAAAAATGAACATAATTAATGCTCCCTAGTTATACTAGTTAAAATTTGGTTCATTATTCCTTGGATTGAGGTCGAAGTGTAGAGAATTTTTGTGAATGAGCATTTTTGTGGTCCAAACTATTTATTTTCCTTTTTTCTTAAGAATGATGTACATAAATAGTTTTTGAAACTATCAATTGCATTTCTTTAGGTTTATTTTAGAGATAACTATTGATGTCTCAAACTTAGTATTCGCAAGTGTACGAATCGAATTGTAGTAAGGGTAAATTTACTATAAGGTCGATTTCACAAAGAATTGTAGAACATGTACTATAAAGACTAATTATCACATAAAAACACTAAGAATAAATCTAAACGCTCTAAACCAATGTTTTAGAAAAATGAAATATAAAATAAATTAAATAAACTACAAGTAAATATGCAAATGATTGATGAAAACTATATGATATAATAGTATCTAGTCTAGTCAATACTTAGTATTCTCCTTATTTTGCTTTAAGCCTAGATCTAATTAATGAGATGATGATATGTATTTTTCCTAAGTCATTCAAACTATAATGATACAACTTAAGTTCCTTATACCAACATGGATTGAAGTAAAGATGATGTTCTAATGTATTCAACTTAGATATTTTCATAACAAGTATTATAATTAAATTGACATATTAATCAACTAACAATAATATTTGAAACTAATAAAGATATGAAAGTTTAGAAATCATTCATTAAATAGATAAATAACAAGGTTGACATAAGTAAAATACTAAACTAAACACTTACGGAAATTAGCCTAAAATATTTAATTCAACGGTCATTATAATTAAATAGAAAGATATAAAAATACAGCAGAAAATAAAAACTCCTTCAAGATTTAGAAATTCTTCAAGATATAAAGATAATTGGTCCTCATTCTTCACTTCTTGAAAAACTCCTTAAAATCTTCAAAGAGTAATGTAAAAACTAAAGCACAAAGAGTAATGTAAAAACTAAAGCACAAAGAGTAATGTAAAAACTAAAGCTAAGTGTTTATGAAAGATGAACTATAGAGAGTTGGAGAGAGAGAAATAATAGACAGATGTAGACTGAATGTGTATCTCCTGTTGTATAACTAATCTCCACTATTTATAGAGATTTCTTTTGCAGATTCCTTATCTAAGCAAAAACACCTCTAATAATTATCTTCTTAACTATCTTAAATAAAATAAATAACTTAAAAGTAGTTGTCTATAATTATGAAATAACTAATTAATTTTTTTGTGGGCTTGTATTTTTCGATTAAGCCTAATAATTAGCAGTCTGCACGTTTTTTATTCTGAGTTTCAGCAGTAGCAATTCAATTTAAGTCTATTTATGAATATTTAACTCAGATTTCTTCATTTTTTACTATTAACATCTTAAATTAAATAATAAAAACTAAAGTGATATAATAAGTACTTATTTCCACATATTACGTATATAAAATATATTACCAATAAATTATTAAAACACCTTATTTATATAATAAAACTATCAACTATTATCTAATTTAAAATCTTGGTTATGATGTGACCCACAATAATAAACGTTCTTTTTTATTTTCCTTTGAAGTAACATTTTATCAAGAGATATTATTGCATTTTGGGATTGATTGACTCGCTTGAGTGCAACTAGAATGGGAATTGAGGAGAAAAAGAAAGAAAATACCCAGTGTTGAATTTGTAGCAGAAAGCAACTGCAAATTTGTTTCATTGGACTTTAGTAGCTAAGGCAACACCAGAAATTCTAGTCAAAAGAGACATGACCATGTGCATGTCGGACATATAAGAGAAGAAGGCCACTTAGAATCTGCTTCTTTACTCATCATTTCAAGAAATACATGGCTTCTTCCCCCATAAAAAATAAGAAAATAAATAAATAAAAAGAGAAGTAAAGAGCCAAAGATGGTCAAAACATATAATTGTTGGGTATTCTAATAACTAACAAAAAGAAAAGGTGGGTTCTTCTTGTCCTCTTCACTTATGATTCCTCCATTATTAAATCTGAGCATTTGACACTTTTTAATCCTCAAATGACATGCTTAATAGTTGCATAATTGCATGTCTCTTTTTCCACTCCTACCAAATACATTGAAAAGTTCTACACCCAAAGAAAGGAAAACATGTTCAAAAGAATTAAGATAAGAATCTTTGAAAAAAGAATTTGATTAATTCTAGACAAGTGAAAGTGAGAAGTAAATATGACATGTTAACTTAAGCATGAAGGCAAGACTCAAAAGATAGACCAATTTGTGTTCTTATCTTCCGGGGGTCACTTGGGTGGCCTCTTATGTTAAACTAAGTCTAGTCGAACAATAAGTGATCCATGATTTTCTATAAATCACGTTTTGATAGTGGGATAATATACCACAAACAAAAATGATGGAGTAATTGAATATGTAACATAACTTTATAAGGGAATTTCTCTAATAATTATTAAATTTTAATTTGTCCTCCTTTTTTTGTAATGAAGTTTAGGTACACTGGTTAAGTCAGAGTAATTTCTGTCTTTTATTAGGTCATTAAATTATTATTAACATCAATAATCTTCTGCTTAATTTGGAAGCTAAAATATAATGGCAAAAGCATTTATCCTTATATTAACTTTAGGTACAATTAAACTCTTAAATAATAAAAATGTTTTGACTCTATACCTCTCCGTGGATGTAAAAGTGAATGGAGTTAACATCCGTCTAATCTCTATGACTGGCAAAGAAGATGGATCCTCATATTCACACCTCATCTCCTTCTCTTTTTACTTTTAACACAAAATTTATAGTTTTCTTTTTTATATTTTAATACTCTGAAAATAAAACAATTTAGATTGAAATTCAATTAACAACTATAATTCATTTGTTCGATGTCAATTGTTAGTGATTCAACCCCACTCGATTCTTTATTAACTTAAATTTCATCCAAAATCAGCTATATCAATTTTTATTCAATTTAGCGAAAAAATCAAAAAAAGAAAAAATAGTCTCATAATTTGATATATATATATAAAATCTCTGAGACTTAAAAATTCTTTTGATATGTGTGCTTATATATAATTTTTATTTTAACATGTGTATTTATTTTTGGCACATGAGATTTAAGTTTATATATAAATTATGATTTTTTCTACTAATTTATTGATTAATAAGTTACTTTCCTAATTAAACACCGATAAATACTATTTATTTTTTGATGTTTGATTTACCTGCTAAACTTATACAAGTTTAATAAATGTGATTTTAATTTATTTGTTAGTCTTGACTCCAGTTCGAGTGCTTGCTCCTTAGTAGAGAAGTGGGAATTGTTATTATGAAAAACGTGTTTTTTATATATAAATAAAATATAGTGTCTAATCGCCGCCAAGACCACAAAGTTATATGATTATATTATCAAGCGCAATTGCTATACCTTTTTTTGTCTTTTTATCTTTCTATATTAAATGATTTATCTCACAATATTTAAAAATTAATATTTTTATTTTATTATTTTATATTAAAAGTTACTTTCATTAAAGTTTTTATTAAATAATTATTAAATTAGTCAAATAAGTAATTTAATTTAATATGCAAGTATTCAATTATTGGAGGATCTCCACCGTTAGAAAAAATTAGATTTGTCGAAACATTTCTAATGGACATGTTTTCTTGGAAGATTGTCAGTTGCGTCTGATCATCACTACAAGTTCCATCCCTATTATCACTTTCATATCTACTCTCATGTTCTTCTTTTTTGCTTCTTCTACCACCGGTCGTTCTAGTCTTTTTTTTTTTTTTAATTTCATCAATTTTTTTCCTAATTAATTGTTGGTATTACTGTTAAAATATATCCTTACTTTCTTTATTTTTTAATATTTTTATTATGTTATTGCTTACTCATTTTATATTTCAGAAAAAGTTGATTTTAAAAGTTAAATGTCTTAAAATTTACTTTGGGGGCATAAATGTTACTCAATTCAAACATTAAGGGCTAAAATGAGTCTTTTCCTCTAATACTTATCTTTTAGTGTAATTCTTACGTGGAGTCATCGCTCTCTGATGGATCAAAAGACATGGAGGTGGATCCCACACATATATGTCAGTGGGTTTATGATGGCCAGACTTGGGAGCTTTTTCCTTATTATTATTATTATTATTATCATATAACATAAATAAACTATAATATCCCTGGCCTTCGGGACCTAACGCTATCTATCTAAGTTCATAGTAATAATAAAAAATTAATTATTATTGTTATTTATTTATTATTTATAATTATGTGGCATGGCATGCGAGATGAGGTTGGAGCATACCACATAACGATGACGTATTGGCAATGATGTAACGTAAAAAATGGTGAAATCTAAAAGGATCTGACAGGCTGTCTTCTTTATGGCTTCCAACTTAAAAACGCAAAATATATACTCTTAAATTTTTTTATTATTATTAATTATTTTTTACATCTTAATTTTTATTTTTATCCTCTTTCACATTTATATATTTATTTTTTATTCACTCATATTACAGAAAAATCATATAAAAATAAAAAAAACATAGAAATATATATTTAAAAATAAAAATTAAAAAGTATAAAACATTAAGAAGATAGTTGAGTGTGTTAGAGATTAAAGGGATATATACATTAAATTTCGGTAAAATTATGTTAAACCTTTTAGTTGTATTTTATTTTAACTTCTGAATTTTTATTTTATTAGTTTTTTATCTACACTATTATTGTTATTACTTTAATCACAAATAATAATAATAAATTTTGTATACATAATTTTAATGGGATTATATTTATTTATTATATTTAGAAAATAACAAGCAATTTAAAATATCTTTCAACATCTTTTTAAGATTTTTGATACTTTAAATTTTATTGATGTAATAATATAAAAGTTATTTTAAAATTATTTATTAATTAATAATAAATATATATTATTAATTTAGAATTAGAAATTATTGTATAATTAATTATTAGTTAATATATATTGACTGATTTATTATATATTATAAATATTATTAAATTATTATTTGCTAGAATCATAATCATTGTTAGCTAGAAAAGGCATCTATTAATTAATAAATTGAGTAAAACTACAGCTTCAATTCAATGAATAAATATATATGTCCAAATAACACCGCATATCAAAGAATTTTATATTTAAAATATATATATATATATATATATATATATATATATATATATATATATATATATATATTAGGTTTTCATATTTTTATTTGTATTTAAATTTTGAACTTTTCATATATATTTTAATAGTTTCTTTTATCTACTCTATAGAATTTACATATTTTCATTTTTAGTTTTATTAGGGACTACTACGTTTTTAATTAAAATAAATATAAAAAAATAAAAATTCAGTAAAACAAAATTAAGATTAAAAGGGTGAAAAGTTTAAAGGTTTATGATGGGTTTTACCTAAACAGTTCTATGAAGTACTAAAATCCCATTCACATAAATCCCACACGTAGAAAAATCAGAGCCAAAACTTATAATTAAGCATTTGAAATTGTTTATTTTATTTTATTTTCTTGGAATCTTATTTCTTATCATTTTTTAAATTAAGAATTTTATATATTATCTTATAAAATTCTCATGTATTGTATTATTGAGTTTTAATGATTGGAAAAAGAAGTTACATAATTTAATAAAATAGAAAACTTAATAAAATAAAATAAAATATTCAAAGATTTAGTAATGCATTTTCCCTTTATAGGAAATGAACTAGAATATTTAACAAAAAAAAAAAAAAAAAAGGTAAAACCAAATATGGTCCCATAAACCACTTTATATGTTTCTTTTTAAAGTCAAAACATATGAGTATTAGCTTGAATAAAATTCTTCGTGACTAAATTGAAAAATATTTGGACCCACTTCAAGATCATGCAAGGATTATATATTAATGAGGACACAGTCTATAGCCACTTGCCAATGTAGTAGAAGAAGACTGGTCATGCTTAACTTCCTTGTTTAAGTTTGATTCTTCAGGATTGGATTTTGTGTGATTCTCTTGATTTCTGTCAAACCAGAAGCATTATTAGGTTGATTATTGGGCTATTAATTTGCAAGTCTTAATCCACCATTTATGAATTAGAAAGACAGAAAAAGAAAAAAAAAGACAAGAAAAACTAAAATAGAAGTGGTAAGGCTGCACTGGAGTCTTGGTTTTACAGTCTAAGAAATATGCTAATCTTAGCATCATCCTATTATACTAATTGAATTTGATTTATAAATAGGAAATACATCAGAATTAGAAAAATATTTTCTAAAAGCAAATAAAAAAATATATTACTCATGTTCAAGCAAACAAATATGCAAATGTAATCATCAACCTTATAAGAATTTAGAGCAACTTATCACAGTAAAGATAATGGATAAAGAAAGAAAGTAAGGATAGTGATTTGTGCAGTGGAAATGGACAACCTGATAGCTTCCTAAGTTATCCAGATTCATTGTATTGGTCCAATGTTGCACATGTTTTCCAGTGTTTTATATACAATAATACTGGGATCCCAACAGTAAAGAATCCTCGACTCTTTCGTCAATTATATGTGCTTTTTTAATGCATTTAATTGCTGCATGTTGAGGACCCAATGGAGAAAAAGTACTTGTGTTGGCAAGTGTTCATGTGCATAAGGATCATATACTTTACTTGGGTAATTTATTTATTTTAATAGTAGTAGTTATTGTTCCTTAATTAAATGTGCTTCTAAGTGTATACATAAAAGTAAAGATTCACCATCTGCAGAACTGAGCTAGAAATCAGACAAAATATGAAGGAAACATGCAGAGAATGGTGCTTTATCTATGGAAGTACATTTGTTGCATCCATGTCTTACTAAGAGTACCCCCCACCCACACATCCACGTTGACACCAAAAAGAATAACTGTACTGCAGCTCATAATAATTCCAATATTTACAAATGCAATCCACAGCTTCTTATGCTCAAGTGCTTATGGGTGTAAATGAGTAGGGTCGAGTTGAATTTTGAACAATGTAAGATCAAGCTCGTTCCTATATAGATGAGTTCGAATTTAATTCTAAATAGATGGGTTCAAGTTGGAGCGATTTCAAGTCAAGTTTAACCTTAATCGAATTTAAATCTATTTTTTAATATTTAAACTATTTAGTTATTAGATTTAAATTAGTTCACCAATTCTATAAATATGACTATCAATATTTATATTAAACTATACTTTTTTTTTCAAAGTTTATCATATAGAATAATTAAAATTATTTTATAAAATATAAATATAAATATAAATTCATCAACTATATTTGCAAATTTATGTTAAAATTAAAAATATTATAACGAGATCAGATTTATATATATAGTGGATATCACTTACATATTCTAATAAGATTGTAAAGTTAAGCCCTATATTTCATATAATGATTATATTTTTTAAGTCTAGGCTTCATTAGACTCTCCAGCAAATTATTATAGAGCTCAAGTTTGGTTTATCAAGCTATTTGAGTAGTTGGAGTTTAAAGGATCGATCAATCTTGAGTCAATTTTAAATATTTTTCAAGTCAAATCCGAGTAGCTCGTGTATTAGTTCGACTTGATCACACTTCTCATAACTAAAACAAAATTCAATTTTAGAGAGGCAAATTATCAAAGTTTGGTTACTATTAAGGTCTCATTTTCTTTTTTAGTTTCTTCCCATTTTAGCCATTATCCTACTGCAATAATTCTTATGAAAATGGTGATAAAAGGCTTAATTTATTTTAATAGGAACGCCGGTTTAAAGAAATGCGAAAACATTATCATTGAGCATACTGATTGATTGTTTGTCATATACCGTAGGAAAGTGAATTCTTTAAAGAATTTCTAAAATATCAGAAAAAAAGGACAAAAGATAGAACATATGCAAATAATTAAAATAAGTGAAAGATGGAGACGATGGAATTCAGCAATTTCTTCCTCTCAATCTTTTCATCTTTATATATATATATAACTTCTGGAAAATGGCAAAAGAAAAAGTAGATTTGCAATGGGACAGCTACTGCAAGTTAGTTTGAACACCTGCACAGGAAACAACTGATCCCCTTTTCTTTTCTTTTTCTATAACAATTCTCCGAATCAAATTCAAGAGTTGGCTAACTCTACTAGTTAGAATTGTCATTTCTTGCTGGTTTGCCACCATGACCACCATCTTCCTCACCCTTTCTTCCTCCTACTATAATAAGACTTTTCATACTCTCAACAATATCTTCAAAAATCTTGGTCTTGATTTGGTCTCTTCTTGGTGGAAGACCTCCATTTCTTCTCTTCTCTGGCTTACTGCTTCTGCTCTCCATTCTTTAGGGAAAGACTGGATAAGTGTTTGTTTAGAAAGAAAGAATGGACAAGAAAGTGGCTTTGAAAGTCACTAATATATAGGTGAGAGATATAGTAAGAAGTGTCTCTATAGGTGGTTCAATAAATAAGGCCAATTGTATCACAAATTTAAAGCATAGTGTGAACACATAGTACTTTTGAAAGTTACTAATTGATGGGTGTGTGATGAAGGATTTATCTTTTCTTTTTCTTTTTCTTTCTATTTTTGAAGGCAATATGTGATGAAGGATATTTTTGACAAAAGCATTCTTTGAATTGGGATCTAGATTCCATTGGGAATTTTCTTTGCCCTGTTGGGTGTTTTTTTTTTTTTTTGGATTGTCTTACTAGTCAAGAGAATGGTTAAATTTAGCAAAACACTTAATTAACTATTTAGATAAAGAAAACTACTATATGTTAAGACAGACATAAAATGAACACTGAAATCATGTGTCACAAATTACAAAAGGAAACACATTAACAATTCTGATATAGTATTAGAAGCATGTCCTAATATACCAAGTCAATGGAGTCTAGCTGCGTAGTGGCGCAGAAGATAAAAAGATTCCAGCACCTTCTCTTAAGGAATTTACCATGTAACTCCCCAAAGAAATAACACATGTAACTTATAATACTAGTTAAAATTCAAGACATTAAATCTTATGGGATCCACTGTCTGCTAAAAGGATAAGAACAGGTATACAGCTCAAGTAAGTTTTAAATGGGTTCTGTCTAGGAGAAAGCTTCAATTTACAGTACTAATTGATAACACTGAGAAATCCCATATCTTTTGATGAATTCACACTGCTGATTTTTATTTTCTTTCTTCTATTTTTGTTCTTTGTTGTATTTTTCTATTCTGATCACTAATAAAGAATTCATAGAGCTGGCAGGCAACAAGTAATGTAAAAAAAAAAAAAAAGAATTGAAGAGAAAAAATTGGACTTGAATTCTTGAAAACCTTTCTAGTACTATTCCAAGATTTCACCATTATCATCTCATGAAATTGTCAAAGATTCATCTCATAAGCACTACCCCACCTGTAATTTATTTAAATTATATACTTTATATGAATCCCACCACCAAACCCAATAAACTTAATATCTTAATCCTATAAAACCCACATCAAATAGATTCGCCTACCATTTATAAAGAAAAGACCCATGTATTTTTTTTTTTTCTTATGTTTACTTTTATTTTAGGCAAAGACCCATGTAATCTTTTGAGTGCATAAGGAGTTTCCATCCTTAGGTCAATGCCCCATTCAATGTCCTTACCCAGGAAAAGGTTGTATATTGCCTTTAATTCTCTGCCAACCATATTATTACCAAAGCAGATAAAGAGAACAAACCAAGAACAAAAATTTCATGAAATGATAATAATGATAATAATAAGAAGAAAAGAAAAGGCAAACATCAAATTTATGTATACATATACTGTATAATAATATTAACCAAAGAGACAGAAGATTCTGCATCACCAATAATCTAAAACTAAAATGGGGAAATTAAATCTAAACTGGTACATGCGTAATTTGTATATATATAAAACAACAACAATGTAAACTGTGGTTTCCTACAACAATCTCCCTAGTGAAACGGGTACCTTCTTTAATCTGATATACTTCAGTTTTTAACTGTTAAAGCTTCAAATCCATTTTCTTAAAAGAAACCTCAAGAAAAATGAATATGAAATGAAGCAAAAGAAAGAAGAATGGTGGCAGTCAAGAATCAGATTGCAGATTTCCTTCTGAAGTGCATGATTAACTAGCAGCATCTGAATCACCATTGTCACCATCTGTCTTCTTCTTCTTCTTCTTCACAACTCCAACCACTGACACTACGCTCTTTACTAGCTTTGCCAAATTTTTGAAAATCTTTGCCTTGATTTGACCCCTTGGTGGAGGAATTCTGACTTGTTGCCCTTGTGGAGTGTTCTTGAATTCATATTCCATTGTTTTAAGATAAAACAGAACACAAACCCTGTTAGGAAATGGAGCAAGAAACAGAGGAGATGTATATATAAAAGAATAAGGGAATTTAGGGTTACTAAGAGGAAGAATGATAAGAGAAAGAAAGTTTCCAGTTGGAGACGAAAATGATCGAGTAGGGTTTCTATTATATTTAATGCACAGTAAGGAATAATTCTATTTGGTCAAAAGGATTCACATCCGGTACAATGTGAACATGGTGTTTTTTTTTTCAATATTGAAGTGAATGAAGTGGAAAATTCAGGTTTTTGAGTGTCAAAAGCAACCATCAGACAGCTGTTTTTCTTCTTCCTTTTTTATATTCAAACTCTAGGATTTTATAAGGGTCACATAAGACAGAGTGGCTTTTTGGACACTAGGGTAGTGTGTGCGTGTGTGGACTGAAGTACTTGTATCTTTCTAAAGCCTCAATGGTGGCAGCAGCAAACAGTTGGATCAAGATGGAATAACATAATTAAAGATTATTAATTGATGATGTACATATTTATAGTAGAATCTGTTTAGTGACTTCTTTGCACCACTTGTTTCAATTTAAGGCTGTCATATTTTAGTCATATAGTTCACAAGTTTTGGGTTATGAAAAACTATCCTCAAATTTTGGATCTTTCATCAATTGAATGATAAATGCTGGGGTTCTTAAATGTTCAAAAGGTTGGACTATTGGAGCCCTGAACCTTCTTGGAAGTATAGATTTCTTTTCTTTCTTTTTTCTTTTTTCCCTTTTTTTCTGCCTGATTTGTAAGCATTAGTAGTTGATACATGTTTGTGAAGACATCATCGCATTTTAACATCAATTTTGCACAAACAAATCGGTCTATAAGAAATCTTAGTGGGACTAAGTGTGAACTTTATATCTCTCTAACACTTGAAAGAAAAAGAAAAAGAAAGATTTCTAGTGCCTTAGTCATGGGTGCCTCACCCTTAGCTACTAGCTAAAGGCTCTTTGGCTTAAAAAGTATAGACTTCACATGATGGGTATTTTGGCATAATCAAGATAAAAAAGACAGTATAATTATGATAAACACATAGATAGAGGGGGCATTATTTACTTTTTTGGGTTATTCTCTTGCCATTTATCCAATCTCTTATTTGATTTAATTGAAACCTGGTAAGATATTTTCATAACCCAAAAAAAAAAAAATAGAATAAAAAAGGATTAGTGAGTCTGTATTATAAAATTATGAGACTCATTTAATTTGACTCAAGATTTAAGTAGTCTCATCTTTACTATTAGTCAAAGGATTGATTCTATGCCACTGGCTTTATTCAATACCGAGACTGTGATTTTGAATCAATAATAGATGAAAGAGGATAAAATTGATAAGAATACTTGTTCTTATAGAATCCGAACTTTTTAAAATTTGACAATCGCATAGTTATATTTTTTATAATTATAATTTGATGGTTGAATATGTTATAATCGCAACTGTTGAAGTATTAGTAACTCAGCCCTGGTATAGACATATTGAGGTGGATACTACTGAACCTGTGGAGCAGACTGAGCTAAGTGTTGAACCCTTGAAGGAAGTTGAGGATCTTAACTTTCAATTTAAGATTATAAAAATAAATCATGAAATTAATTTGATCCAACTATTAATTGTCAAAAAAAAAAACATAAAAGAACTTTTTCCTTACTAATTCAATGATTATTTTAAAAGTAATCTAATCTGAATTATTTATTTATTTTAGGTATAATGCATATTTAAACACTTGAATTTTAATTGTTTAGTCATGTTAACATCTTAACTTTTAATTTAATCTGTCAAATGTCTGAATTCTATTTCCATAACCTCATAAACACATTTAATTTTCAATTTAATCTAATAGATACCTAAATTTAATTTTCTAGTAACAATTAAATACTTATAGAGTAATATACGTGAACGTATTGAATGAAGCCACATGTAAAAAAAACATTTTAAATATCATTAAGAAAAAAATAAGTTGAGATGTTTATATCAAAAGTTAAGATTCTAAGATAACTAAATAGTCAAAGTTCATAATCCAGCAATTTTATTTTGATAATGGATGCTATAAACAAATTAATGTAGTGTCAAAAATGCAACAGAAGTTGAGAGGTGAAAAATATCAAAATAAAAGTAAGAGGTATCAGTTGAAGAGTACCGGAAGTTAAATTGATAAACATTATTTTGCCTCTAACTCTTTATGCAATTTTTTTTATGTTTTATGAAGATTATAGTCTTACCATAATCTTATTTTCAAAAAACTTATCAAAATATTTTAAATTAAATATTTCCTGAGTGGCTTTATTTTTACTAAATAATTAAATACTAAATTTTTTTTATTTAATTGCTTCGTATCAAACTAAATAATTAAATAACAAAAAAATTTATTTTAATTGTTTAGTATTAAACTTAATTTCTTGAGTGGCTTTATTTTTACTTATATATGTTTTCATCTTTAGTTAGATAAACGATTGGTTTGATATTTTATATTTTTTCATATTATAATATATATATATATAAAAGTGCGAAAGGAGAGGATAGATAAATTTTTCTAAAAACAGCCTTATTAATTATTTAGTTAATTTTATTAATTATGTCATTTATTAATTAATTCTATTAATAATAAAAAATATTAATAATTTATTAAGTATAATCTAACTCTAAAAGTTTAACTTTATTAAGATTTCAATATTAGTTATAAAATAGAATTTTAAAATAATATTAAATTAAATAACAATTACGATATATCATTTATCATAACATAGATAAATATATTAATCATAATTAAAAATTATTGTTATTTTAATTTTTAATAAGCGGGATAATAATTATGGTCTTTTCAATTGTACTGTTATGCATGTTATAAAGTAATGATTGAGTAAATTTATATTACATAACTCAATAACAATAAAAAGGACTAATATTATTATTCTTATATAAATTACTTTATAGCAATTTATATTAATTTAAATTAATTATTATTTACTTTGTACAAAATACTAGCTTTACTTTTTGCTTTGTGCTTTATATAAAAAAATGTCCTATTTAAATTAGGATTATGATTTTAATAATTTTTGAGGTATTTAATTGTATTTTAATTGTGTTATAAATTAATTTATTAATTAATTTTATTAAAAATTAAAATATTAATAATTTATTAAATATAAATCTAATTTTAAAAGTCAAACTCTATTAGAATGTTAATATTTGATCGTAAAATAAATCTTTTAGATAATATTAAACAAAACAAACTCAATAACAATTAGGATATATCATAAGCCAAAAGGTGCAGATAACCCCTTACAATTTTGGTTGAATTTCAATGAAGTCCTTAAATTTTAAGTTGGAGTAATTAAACCCTTAAATTAAATAATTTGGAATAATTAAGTTTCTCTATGCAATTCCGTTACTACTATCGTTAACTACTTTGGAAAATGTTCCAATAACCCCCATAATTTTGGCTAAATCTCAATTAAACCTTTAAAGTCTTAGTTAGAATAATTAAGCCCTTAAACTAAATAATACGAAATAATTAAACCCCTCTATGCAATTCCGCTACTACTACCATTAACTAATTTTATTGACAATGAGCCACATAAAATGACAATCAATAGCATAAAGACACCTAGATTATGAATTCTATTTTTTTTATATTTCTAAAAAATAATTTAAAATAAAAAGATAATACAAGAATTAAAATAATTATTTCAATAAAAAAAGATAAAACCTACATTTTCACACCTAGATTTTATCTTAACCCTTTCATTTTTCACAGCTAGGTTTAATCTTTTTTCTTGTTCAAATAATTTTTAAAATATTTGTATTATTTTTAGAAAAATCAAAATATAGAATTTATAATCTAGGTGTCTTTATACTATTGGTTGTCATTTTATGTAGGCCATTATCAATTAAAATAATTAACGAGCTTTTTAATTATTCCAACTAAAAGTTTAAGGGTTTAATTGAGATTTGGCCAAAATCTAGAGGGTTATCCGTACCTTTTGCCAAATAACGGTAATAGTAACAAAGTTACATAGAGGAGCTTAATTGTTCTATATTATTTAATTTATGGGCTTAATTGTTCTAATCTAAAATTTAAGGGCTTCATTATTCTAACCTAAAATTTAAAGAATTAATTATTTTAACTTGAAATTTAAGAGCTTAATTGGGATTCGACAAAAGATTTAAGAAGCTATCCATATCTTTTGCCTATAGTATAATCATGACATGTATAAAAGTTCGAAGGGGAAGAACAGATAAATATATTATTATAATTACTAAAAATTATTATTATTTTAATTCAATTTATATTATTTTAAACTCGCCTTAATTTTTGCTAAATGTTTGCTTTATATGAAAGATTGGGCTTTAAAGATTATAACAAACTTATTTATTATTAGCTGTTAAAAAAATAGGTTATTAATAATAAATAGATTCTTCTATTTAAAAATATAATATAGAATTTAAATAAATAGTTTATAATTTAGAAAACTTTTACTTTTTAATATTGAAAGTGGTTATAATTCTAATTGTGATAAATTTCTATCTTAATAAAATCTACTAATTTAATTAATGGAATTATAAATATAATACATTGGCGAATCTATTTAAAAAGAAAGAGTGACATTTAGATCAACATTGTACTCTAAGGGCTACACTAATTTTTTTATAATTTTAAATTCTAACAATAATTATATTTTATTTTATCAGCAATAATGAATTTCAGTTGTTTTAATATGGACAAATAAATTTATCAAAATAATCCTTGCATATTATTTAATTAATAATTAAATAATAATTTATCAATTTTGTCAATTGATAATTAATATTTATTATTATTTATTATTTACTAATTTATATTAAAATTTTTGTAAGATTAAAAAAATCTTAAACTAAAATTTTAATTCATTAGTAATTTTATTAAATTAACTATAAAAAAATAAACAATTAAAATTTAATATAACACATGAATTTTTCTCCAAGAAATTATATATAAAATCCTATTAAATATCGTACTTTTATGAGATTAGTAGTTTATATTTAAACGAAATTTATAATTAACAAGTAGTTAGAGATATTATAAATATCTAGCACACTAATTTTTATTTTCTTAGTTATTTTATTTTCTTATTATATGAATAATAATGAGTTAAAATATTACATTCACGTGCAACGTATGTAAAAAAATTATATTAAAAACATTTTGGTCTAGAAGATCACCAATATGATATATCCAATATTGTAGAAATAATTTCTTGATGTGATAATTTGATTACTTTTTGTAATTTTAATTTATATTTATTTATTATTGAATTATATTATTATCTTGTTAAGAATCCATTAAGGAGCAACTAATAACAGAAAAATTAGTTAAATAGATAAGTTAGAGTAGGAACTAAATGTATAATGTTATTTACACTCTAATACCTATGATATTTATACAGAAATGCTATTTCCACAACTTTATATGATATTACTGCAGCCCAACAGCCTACTTTAATTAAATAACTCCCTTTACTTCTTTTTTTTTTTTTTTTATGTAATTCAGTTTATTATTATTATTATTATTATGTAAAGAGGTTCTATAACACAATTATGTTAGGATTCCTCTCGATTAGTAGCATACCTGAATGTGGTGTTCTTTTCGGTTTAATGTAATAAAAGCATAAACTTGAGTAATTATTTTTATTATTTTATATTTGGCCTCTCTTGAATGAGAATTTACAGAGTCAAACTAAGGTCTCATATGGGTCGTAACTCATGATGATAACTATAGTCTCGTAAGGTCTCACAGTGGTTGTCTCAAAGAGAGTTTCCAAACTCTCTGAATGATACTACTATTGTCCTTATTCTGAAGTATCGTGCCCTTAAGATGGTAAAGGATTTTAGACCAATTTCTCTTTGTAATGTGTTGTTCAAAATTATCTCTAAAGTGTTTGTTAACCAGTTGAAGATTGTGTTGTCTAAGATTATTTCTGATGTTCAATTCGCCTTTGTCCCTCGTCAGGCCATAACTGATAATGTTTTTGAGATAATTCATTACATGAAAAGAAAGAGGTCTACTTTCCAGTTGTAGAGTCTGTCGCGGTGCCCTTAATGTCTCTCATCTTTTGTTCGGACACGATAGTTTCTTTTCTTTAAAGCAGAAGAGTCTGATTGTATTGCTATGGAGAGGATTATTGATGAGTATGATGAAGCATCTGGGCTATCCATTGATTTCCAGAAGCTTGGTGTTTTCTATAGCTCTAATGTGCCTTCTGCAATTCAGAATCAACTAGCTGCTGTTCTTAGTATTGTATAATCTGCTGAATATGGGGCGCTATTTTGGTCCTCCTTCATTGGTTGGTAAGAGAAAAAAAAGAAAAAAAAAAAAGGTAGTTTGCTTTGTTCATGAAAAGCTCTGACAGAAGATTCAAGGCTAGAAAAGGTCGGTTGTTATTAGAGGTGGTGAGAAGATGCTTCTTAAATTAATAGCTTAAGCCGGGCCAGCATATACTATGAGCACTTCCATGATCCCTTTTATCTCTTTGTTAAGAGCTTGAGCACATGATGGATTATTTGTAGTGGGGTCTAAATCCTAATGAGAATCGTGGTTTGCGTTTGGATGCCATGGGATCGTACGTGCATTATAAAGGAGAATGAAGGTATGGGTTTTAGAGACCTGTAGTCTTTTACTCTGGCCTTTTTAGCCAAGCATGGTTGGTTATTAAACTTTAATCCATATGCTCTTGTATCATGGATCTTCCTTCAAAGCTAAAAACTACCCTCATATGGGGATATTTTTCATAACCCTTCATGGCCATAACCCAAGTTTTACTTGGAATAGCATTTGGTAAGTTCCCCCAATTCTAGAAAGAGGGTGTTGGTGGAAGGTGGGAGACGGTAGCAATACTAATATTTGGAGAGATTCTTTTAACTATTCTTATTTGGAAAAATAATATCTTGACTTCACCAAGCATACCTCTAACCGAGACTTCGATCTTTCATATTTCCGTGAGATTCGGGTGAAATAACGATTTTTATTATCAGATTTTTCATAACTTTTTCGATATCTAGATTTAAAAATTTGATACTTGCAAATTTATTTTTAATTTTATATAAAAATTAATACTATAAATATAGTTGATATTACTATTTTTTAAGATTAGAAATTATCACATAATTAGAAAGCTAACTTATTAATTAATATAATATTAATAATATTATTTTATAGAATTAGAATCATTGTCTAACTAGAAAATCAATTTGTTATTTAATATATTATTAAAAATATGATTAAAATATTATCTTTTAGAAAATCAATTTGTTATTTAATATATTATTAAAAATATGATTAAAATATTATCTTTTAGAATTAGAATTATTACTTAGTTAGAAATGTAATTTATTAATGGATAAATTAATAAAAAATTATGTAATTACATATAAGCATGAAATACAAAATTAATTACACATGTCCAAATTAAAATTTTATTTGTCAACATAAAAAACTTTTTATATTTAAAAAAAAAAAAAAATATATATATATATATATATATATATATATATATATATATATATATATATATATATTACAACATATATGAAAGTGCGAAGAAATTGGAAACAAATAAATTTATTGGAACATTTTATTAATTTTTAATTAATGATCTTTTATTAATTTAATTTAATAACAAATAAAATTATTAATTCATTAATAAATAGTTTAATTCTAAGAGTATACGCTTACATTTTTTAAATGATGTTATATTGAACTCCTTTTCGATATAGTTATCTCTTTTTTAATAAGCTTACGTTCTACGGTGTTATCTCCATGGGCAAAAATTATGTCCATAGACAATAATCAAGTCTTATGAATAATAAATAATAATAATAATAATAATAATAATAGTCTGCTCTAATTAATTTATTTTAGTTTTATATTCATCTAATACTAGTCCTAATTGAAATATAATATAAAATTATATATTGCTATTTAATATTAATTTTTTAATTAAAATACATGCAACAAATTTATTTTTTTTATTTACTCATTTATTAATGTAATTTAATAATATTTAATATTTACTACTAATAGTTCGTAATAGTATAATTTTAGAAGTCAAACTCTATTAATTGAATATTAATTTAAATTTTAGATTATAGTATTTTAACTATAATTTTAATATTATATTAATAATAATTTATTTTTTAAATTGTATAATAATTTTTAATTCTAAAGTGAGTATATCAATTATATTTTTTATATTAATAATATTTAATTTAATATAATTTGTTAAATAAATTGTCATATTAATTACTACTTTAAAATTATTTATTATTTTATTAAATATAAATAGTAATGAGTCAAATTCTTAAAATTTATGTGCAACGCATATAAATAAAAAAAATTAGTTATTACTAAATAAGCCTCACTAAAAGCCTATTTAATTTGGCTGATAAATGCAGTTAGTGGCTCGCAATTGATTGTTAAAAGCGGGTAGCTCATAAATTAAACTATTTTTTAGCGGTTAATGTTAGTATATTAAATGATAAGCAAAGTATACTTTATTTTTAGATATATTTTATTTATAATGACATAAATTAATTTAAACAACTTATAATAATTAAAAATACTATAATTAATTTTGTTAACTCAATTGTTTATTATTAACAATATTTATAAAAATTATTTCAAAATCAGGGATTAAAATTTAAATTTTACTAGTAAAAGATTTTAGTTTCAAATATTATAATTATAAATATTATAATTATTTAACTATTAAGTATTATTTTAAATAATAACCATTTATCATGAATTATAAAAAATCAATTATATGATATCAACTTAAAGTCATTATTGATAATTCTTAATAAAAATAATATTCTCCAGATAAAAAAATAAATCAAATAAGTTATCAGCTAATAGAAAAAGCTCTAAAATAAAATTAATGATTACGACAATTAATTGGAATTAAATCAGTTATTAGCTGTTGACTGTGACTAAATCAGCTATCAGTTGTTGATTGTTAAGTCTTACCAAACGAGTTTAATATAGTTGTTAAGTGAGAAAAAACTACCAACTCTATAAAATATCTACACCAAATACCTACTAAAGGCTGCATGCACCCATCTAATTACAATTATATTATTATGTGACAATCCTTCATTACCTTTTATATTGGTGATTCACAGCGCAATTGTAATACTGATCATAAAATATCAGCTAATATATCTTAAATTATTTAAAATTAAATAATAACGAGCTAAATTATTTAAATACAACACAATCTATATAAATAAAACATATTCTTTCATACCAAAAAATATTTAATTATTAATATCTCAAAAGTGATAATGACTTGAATATATTTTAGATTTATGAACTTTAACAAGATATTAAAATTAGAAGACATAGTCTTACAATTTTTTAAAATTTTTGCTATATATTATTTTATTAAATTAAAATAAATTATTTGTGCTTAAGTTTTTAAATTAGATTAATAACTCTTATAATATTTATGAGTTTTAGTTTCTGTTTTGTGATTAGTAATTTTATAATATTAATTAATTTTTGTCATGACCTGATTTGTGGCTCGTGACCGGCATTAGGGAATGGGTAGGCGTAAGGCCACTGAATCCCGTAGTAAGCATGATACTCACTAACTCAATTAAATCTCATTTAATGTTACTGATGTCACAATTTCTTAACCATTACATTTCAAATATTTAATTCGGTCTACCAGAAGAATTAGGTAAGACCCGAAAACTATAATAATTTACAACTGACAAGCCTATATTTCTACTGAGGAGAATCTAAGATTTTACAATTTAACATACCAAATCAATTACATCACCCGATGATGAAAGAGTCGGGTTGCTAGATAAGAGCGGCGGAAAAACTAATAATTACGGATTTGAAAAACAGTGAAATTGAGACTGTGAGTCTCAAGAGTGAGTTAAAATCATATATCCCAAAAATAATCTCAAACACTTCAATAGCACATTTATTTATTTAGAAATAAACATTATGTCATGCAACAATATTCGTGTCATGTCATGCTTAAATAAAATAAAAAAAAATATAACCTTCACATACAACAGGACGGGGTACCACAGCAGAACCCTACTCTCAACACTAAACATCTCATCTCTCTCTCATTTTAACAGAACTGGTGCCCAGAGAGCGAAGCTCGACCAGGGTCCTTAAATCCAGTTCAACCACTAATTATCACTAACACTCTTAGCCTTTCGGCTCTCTTACTCCAATAAGACTGGTGCCCAGAGAGCGAAGCTCGACCAGGGTCCTTAACTCCAGTCTGGTCACTTAGGTTTCCAAATAAGCCGGCGCCCAGAGAGCAATGCTCAACTAGGAACCTTTACTCCGGCAAACACATTCTACTAAGCCTAGAGAGCAATGCTCGATCAGGGCAAGCCTAACCTACCTTTTTAAATTTACCAATTTACCCTCTTTCCATCACTCTCGGATTTATCCCGGTGCACTCATCAAAATAATACGTCCTACTGTCGTCCCATCCCAAGTCAACACAAAATCGATAAAATCATAATGCGGAAAAATGAAACATATATAAACAGCACATAACTGATAATCAAAATATTAATCATTAAATTAGAGATATCGTGTAAAATATTAGCATGACATAGGTAAGCAGATATATGACTTTAACTCACAGCTTTGATGACCTCCTAGCTCTGCTCCGATGCCTCGGTGGGAGCGAGTCGAACTGACGGATTTATCTAATTACGAAAAATAATTTATCAATAACGCTCAAACAGTTGACAATTAACCCTAGGTTTAGATCCCTAAATTGTAGAGAATTTCCTCAACAATGTGGACATTTACCCCCGTAAAACAGGTCCAGGACCTGCCAGAAAACACTTTGAATAATCAACAATTCATCTTAACGGGAGTCGGGCCCCTATGACTTCACTAATTTTCCGACTACGCCACACATCACAAGACCCAACCTAAGGCAGGCAGTTCGATAAATAAATATTTTAACACACAATATTTTCTAATACTCAATACAATTCAAATAAACATAAAACTTTACCAAAGAATTCTAAAATCAACGGGTTAGAGAATTACCGAGACGCTTGATCGCTCGGTCGATTCGCCTTCAGCCGCCGAAGTGCATCGACGATCCGAACACACCAACGAACTCGAAATGATGCGTTGAGGACGATCTATGCTTCCGATTTTTCGATCCAACCCCCGATCATTCGGAGAGATTTACGGATGATCTCAGCCGTCGATTTGCAAACGGAGTCCGATTGCCACGAAACCGGTGCCATTGCGAAGCTTGAGCTGAAGGGAGTCCGGATATGTCCTCTGATCATCCATCCCCTGCCGGAGCTCGCCGGAAAAGGCAAAAAATGCGGCTGCCACCCACTTTATCTCTCCACTGCGAACTTCCATCTCCGGCCACCATTCGTGTAATACCCCGAATTTTTATATATTTAATAAATGAGTTATTTTCTATACCCAATTAGTTTGAAATTTTAAGAAATTATTCAAGTAAACTATTTGAGAAATGATTATATTTTGGTTATTCAAAATTTTCCCAAATGCAAATTTATATAAGTAAAATTATATTTTGGAATAAGGATTGAAAGTATAATGTTATTTTTATGGGGTTTTAATGGAAATTTGTGAGCTTGGTATTTTTGTAAATAAATATGTCGGTCAGGGGTATTTTTGTAATTGTGTATTTTCAATAATTCGGATTTGGCCCAAATTAAATAGTTAGAGGCTTAATTGAAAGGCTAAAAGGAAAGTTTGGGGGTTAAATTGGAATTCTGCAGGATGAAATTGTAAGTAAATAAGAAAGTTGAGGGACCAAATTGCAATAAGAAAAAGTTTGGGGGCCTAATGTCGATATTGAAAGGAAAGAAATCGGGGAAGAAGAAAGGAGGAGAGAGTGAGAGAGTGTTTGTGGGAAGAGAGAGACAGTGCGGTGGCGGCCGTCGGGGTGTGCGGGCGGGCTTCTTGGCCAAGAGCGTTTCTTGTTTCGGCGTTGTTGGCGGCCGAGTTGGGTGGCGATCGGCTCTCTCGGCGAGGGCTCTCTTCAGCGTGATAAGCGGCGCTTTGGGTGGCCGGAGTTGCAAGATCCGGCAAAGTGAAACTTAGCGTTTTTGGGCTTTTCCGTGAGCTCCGGAGGATGGATGATCGGAGGATGTATCCCGACTCTCCTCATCTCAAGCTTCGACTGTACCGGTTTTGTGGGCGATCGGGTTTCGTTTGCAAATCGATGGCCGAGATCGTCCGTAAATTTCTCCGGATGATCGGGTGTCGGATCGAAAAATCGGGCGGGATCGTCTTCGTCATTGTGAGTTCGATGGTGTGTTCGGATCGTCGATCGGACTCCGTGGTGAGGTAATTATCTTTGGCCCGTTAATTTTGGAATTCTTGGTTTAATTGTGTCTAATGGTTTATATTGAGTACTTGATGATATTTGTGAGTCATAAATATTTGTCTGTCGATTGGCCTGCCATAGTCGTATTTTGTCTTTGAAATAGTGAAGTTCGGGGACCCGACTCCCGTTGTTTAAATTGTTGGATATTTGGAGTGTTTTTCTGGCAGTCTGGACCCATTTTACGGGGGGTAATGTTCGTCTTGTAGGGAGGTTCGCGATTTTCTAGAGAATTCTCCGAGTCGAGATTCTTAGGAGTCTAGACCTAGGATTAATGATCGATTGTTTCAGCGTTTTGATAAATTGTTTTCCGTGATTAGATGATCTGTTCGCTCGCCCAACCGAGGTACGAGCTAGGAGGTCGCCCAACCCGTGAGTTAAAGTCATATATCGCTTACGCACGTGTCATGCATAAAATTTGATTTGCTACTGTGAATATTTATTTGCAATTTCAATTTTTCATTTAATTATAATTATTATCATTTGCATGATGCTTTTAATTACTATTTAAATATGTTTTTCCTTTATTACCAATTTTAATATTGCATGATGACTCGGGATGGGACGGTAGAACATAGGAGTTGGATGAGTGTCCCAAATATAATCCGAGAGAGATAGGGAAAGGGTAAAGAGGTAAAAAATTTAAGAAAGAAAGATTAGGACCTGCCCTGGTCGAGCATCGCTCTTTGGGCTTAGTAGAGTGTGGTTGCCGGAGTAAAGGTCCCTGGTCGAGCATTGCTCTCTGGAAATTTAAGTGACCGGACTGGAGGTAAGGTCCCTGGTCGAGCTAAGCTCTGGCCAGTCTTATTGGATAAGAGAGCCCGAAAGGCTAAGGCCGAGAGTTAAGTGACCGGATCGGAGGTAAGGTCCCCGGTCAAGCTTTGCTCTCTGGCCGCGATCTGTTGGAATGAGAGGTTTGAGATGATAGAGTTGAGGTTAGTTGAGACATAAGTGTTGAAATAATCGAGATTTTAGAGTTGGGATTAGAGTTCTACTGAAGTACTCCGTCCCGTTGCATGTGGAATAAATTTTGTTTAAGCATGGCATGACACATATGTTTTAACATGACACGTATGGTTCGCGTGATTTATTAATTATTTTAAAATTAAATAAGGTAACATTGAGATATTTGAAACTATTATAGATATATGATTTTAACTCACTCTCGAGACTGACAGTCTCTATTTACTGTTTTTCAAATTCGTGACTGTTAGTCCTCTCGCGACTCTTGTTCAGTAACCCGACTCCTTCATCATCGGGTGATGTATTTGATTTGGTATGTAAATTGGTAAGTCTTAGATTCTCCGCAGTAGTAATAGTAGATGTATCAGTTGTAAATTTTCTGAGTTTCAGGTCTCGCCTAGTTTTTCTGGCAGACCGAAGTATTTATGTAGAATGTAGCTGTTAAGATAAATTGTGGCTTTAATAATATTAATTTGAGATGAGATTTGTTTAAATCAGTGAGTGTCAGGCTTACTACGGGTTTTGGTGGCCTTAAGCCTACCCATTCCTAGCGGGTCGTGATAAAGTTGGTATCAGAGCTTAGGTTTAGTTTTTCCTTCGACCTAGGTTAGCTTTCTAAACTACTGCGGGAACTAGGAAAAATTGAGTTTGTCCTTGCATGTTTCGTTGATTCTAGTATCTGCGCTATATGTTAGAGAGTCTGTTAGGTTAATAACTTGTTGTTCATTTTCGAGCTCTTGCCAATGCCGAGAACCCGAGCGACCGGTGCAATGATCGACCCGGAAGGCGAAGATGAGTTTTCGCTCGACGGCTCCTCGGACCCGACCATGGTACCCGGTAGGCCTCGGCGGCCAACCAAATCAGGCGAGGCTCGGGAGGTACATGGTGTCGGTGAAATTCCGATGGAGGCTTTTGTGTCCGATGACCGGGATGCGAGGGCCTTAGAGCGTTGATAGTCTTCCAGGCAGTAGTCGCCGTGTGCTAGTGGGTCCGACGGGGAATCCGGACGATGTCCCTATGTCTGAGTATACCACGGGTGGGGTCGTGACAATTCGCGTCGCTGCTGTCGCCAAAAGGAAGCTCACCGGGCGGGGAGTCAATCGCCACTGAATCGGCCACCGACGCCAAGCGCTCGATCGGCGTCAAAAGGCTTTCCTACCACCACCCGCCGCTAACTTCCTCGCCGACGCTAGTAGCTCCTTCGGCCAGCTCGAGCCCCCGGATGGACGCCTCCAGCCGCGAGCCCCTGAAGCCCAATGCCTCCCCTTCTCCTTCTTTTTCCTCCTTCTTTCTTTTCTTCTATATCGACAATTGGCCCCCAAACTTTTATTCCTTACCATTTGGTCCCTCAACTTTTTTAATTACTAACAATTTCATCTAGCAGAAATTCCAATTAATCCTTAAACTTTTCTTTAGCTTTTCAATTAAGCCCCTAACTATTTAATTTGGGCCAAATTAGAATTATTGAAAATATACAATTACAGATATACCATTGCTTTCAAATGTAAAATTATCAAAAAGCCCTTGCCGGCATATTTAATTATAAAAATATCAAACATACAAATTTTCATTAAAACCCTATAATAATAAAATTATACTTTTAATCCTCATCCCAAAATAACTTTTCAATTTAGTCATAACACACAACTAATTTAATTAATTAATTTGCTAACTATTTTTCAACTTAAAATTTAATACCACTAGCTAATTAAAATACCAATTTTCCCAAAAATTCTTTTATAAACATATCCTTTATAAATTCTTCCATAATTTTCCAATATATAATTTTATTTATATATATATATGTGCATTTGGGGGAAAATTTGAATAACAAAAAATATAATTTATTTCTCAAATAATTTACTTAATTAATTTCTTAAAAATCAAACTAATTTGATATAGAAAATAACTCCTTTATTTGTCTAGCATTAAAATTTCCATTAAATCATTCCAAATTAAACCAAATAAAAATAAAGTAAAATTAATTTAAATAAAAACTCATTTATTAATTATTATTATTATTAAAGAAAAATTCCGGGTATTACAATTTTAATTTTTATGATAACATATTAAATTTGATAATTGCTAGCTATAAAAATAATCAGCATATATTAATTTGTAAATTAATTTATTATAATTTAAATTTTTTTATTTTAACACTAAAAATATTTATGATAATAAATTTAAAAATATATGATATATTTTTACTTTTAAGTGATAATAAATTAAATATTTAATATTTTTATTCTGTCCATCTAAATAAAAAATTATCTTTTATTACAAAATATAATTTATTATATGTAAATTAGAATTTTATTAAATTTACAAAAAAAATTGCAAAGCTAGAACTTTAATTTCTAAAATAATAAAATGACAACGTTATTAATTCAAAATGAATTAAACTAAAAAAGCTAATTGATATTGTTAAGTTTAATAAGTGAAAATTCTATATGATAATAATAAAACTGACTGGTACAAAAACTAATTGATTATATTTTTATATTTTGATTAACTAACTAACTAACTTATTTTAAGTATATAATGCTTTAATATAACAGTAATTAATTTTATTTTTATTATCTTTTAATTTCTTTCATTATAATAAATTAAAATAATTGTAATTGTAACGATGTTTTAATAATAATAAAATAATATATAGATATAAATATATTAATATAAAAAATAAAGTATATTTTAATTTAGTACAATAGTTTTAAGATAAAAAATTACATATAAATAATAAGTGAAAATAAATATAAATTAAAAATTGAAACTTTAACTTAAAATTTTAGTTATAAAAATGATATTTTTAAAATAATAAATTCAATTTATTAAAAACTATTATATTTAATTTTATTTACTATTATTTTTAATTTATTAATATGTAAATAATAAAAATAAATCAAGTTATTCTAAATAAAAAACTAATAATAATAAATAGATAAAAGAAAAAAGTGCATGAAAGATTCTAAAAGAAACTAGGAAAAATATAAAAAATAACTAAAAATGACAGAATATCTTTTATATGGTATATAATATATATTTGAAAATTATCGGTACCTTCTTCTTTTTTATCAATTATATGGTGCACTCTTTCAAATACACATAATTAACTATTACCCTTAACCAACCCAACCCTTGGAAAATATGACCACATGCATCATTGAAATATTTGAATCTTTTTAATGTCCCACTAAATTAACACTAATCCATGCAGATATTTTTAAAACTAAAATTATTTCTTTTAATTACTAGTATAATTATACAGTCTATCATTTTGTTAATTTATTTATCTGTAATAATATAATAATAATATGTAATATAATGATAACATATTATATTATCTAAATATAATTAATAATATCTTATATGTTTATTCTAATTAGCGTATTTCTCTAATATTGTGTTCTAAATTTTTAAAAATAATTGTGTCTATTAGCTCTGAGCATGGATTGGTCCAATTCGGTTATTTATAAATTACCAGTACCATACCAAACCTCGGTTATTTTAAAATTGAAGGTACCAGTACCGTACCAAACATAAAAGGATCCAATACCGTATTGTACTAATTTTACGGTTCAATACAGTTCGGTTCGGTGCTATTTTCGGTTCTAAAAAATTTTAAAAATACAATTTTAATCTCATCTTTAATCAAATACATTTAGAGAAAATATGATTACCAACCTAAAAAAAGTAGTATGAAAATCTGAATTAAAATTGCAATCACATTCTTGAACAACCTATTTCGCAATTCAATCACTTGCAAATACAATAATTCATTCAATATTCAAATATAAACCATTAAAATATATATTACTGCTAGCATAAAAATATTTTACAGATGGCAATCATTAAAATAAATAAATTTACAAACTTTATGTAGCACTAAAATATATGTCCAAAATTAGCAAAGAAATGTTATTACCTCCCCTCAAAATTAGCACTCCACATTTAATCTTGGCATAAGGGACTCACCAATCTCAAGATCTTGAATAATTTCTACAATAAAAGTAAAAAATTACGTCAATAAGGCTTAACAGCATCAACAATAAACAAACATATGTAAGAAGTAAAGAAATGTTACCTGACTCTATGCTTTCAATATCCGTTATTGATTCTTCTCGTTGGATAGGTTTATTTGAACTTTTAAGCCAATCTTGACAACAAATAACTCCGCTGTTGTAGGAAGTAAAGAACTTCTATATTGTTAAAAGATGTTTTGACAATTTTTTCTCAAGTTTTGTTTGATCCTTTTAAAAAAAAAATTAAATTTATAAATATAATTTAATATTTTTTATATTTTAATATTAATTTATAATATTTTAAATGTTAATAAATTAATTATTTCTAAATATTTAATTTTTTAAGTTTTATTAGTATAATAATATAAAAATTATTTTTAAAATATTTATTTCTTAATTTTAATATTTATATAAATTAATACTTTTAGTATAATGAATATTATTATTCTTAAAATAAAAATATTATATAATTAAAATAAATATAGTGTAAATAATACTATATTTATATAATAGTATCTTTTTATAATTTTTACTAATTTATATAACTTTTTATTAAATTAAGTAATTTTTTAATTAACTTGTCAAAAATTTCTAGATTGTAAATAAATTTTAAATCTAGTATTATAGTATGTATACTAGATTACTAGTATCAATATACTACGTGACATATTAATATATATAACTTATATTTTTTATAGAGTATAAAGTATATTATAATATTATAGTTATTTTTAATATGTATTATTTTTTGTATTTCGATAACAATTGCTTGAATTATATAAATGATAAATATAAAATAATATTTTATAGAGTATATATATTATTTTTTAATATATGTATTATTTATATAATATAAATAATTATTTATAAATATATGTAAAAATTCGGTTCTACGGTTTGGTCCGAATCAGTACAAGACGGATCGGTTCTGATACGGTTACGGTACGTTTTTTACTAAAGAACCATTACCATACCGTAATAGTAAAAAAATTCTGATCGGTTCAATTCGGTTATAAAAACTTTCAGTTTTTTTCGGTTCTGGTACTTTTCGGTACGGTTATTCGGTTCGGACGAGAATCACCGAGATCCATGCCCAGCCCTAGTGTCTATATCTCTGTATCATATCATATCGTGTCTTGTCTTCATGTATGTGTTTCTTAGCTAACATCTTTTTATGGTTCATGTTCAAATCATGAATCTCTATCATCTAGGTGATAATGTTGTTTGAAAATAACTTTATTATAATTGAATCTATAGTATCTGTATGTATATTTTAATATCTATTTTATAGGCTAAATGTCCCTAAAATTTGAGGAGAATATTATTATCGTCCATAAATTTTAATATAAACACTAAACTCACTGAATTTAAATTTTATGTCACAAAATTATATCCCTTTCCGACTAAAAATTTTTGAAAATAATGATGTGAAATATATGTATAAATAAATTTATTTGTAATTTTATAAAATATGTTATTTCATTAAATAGATTAAAAATCAGTAGATTAAGAAATAAATAATAGCATGAAAGGTTTTTGTGATATCATAAACTATAAGTTACAAATTGACTTTATATCATATTAGATTTATTAAAAATATAATTTATTTTACATATATATAAATTATATTTAAAAAAATAAAAAATAATCATTAATTTTTTTTTAGAAATGTATAGTAAAAGGTGCATGTTAGGTATATATTTAGTATATTTTTACCAAAATTTAAATTAGGTCAACATATTTTAATTTTAAAATTATTTTTTCAGTAGGAATGGATATAATACCAGTGTTTATTTAATATAATGAAATATATTTAACTTATTTTAATATATATTCTTTTATATATAATATAATTACTACATTTATCTCTTTAAAATAACGCAATTAAAAATAACAGTAAATGGTACAGATTTGTGTATATGTTTTGTATATATTTAATATATAACTGGTTTATAATTTATTTTATATATATGTCAATTATATTTTAATTTATTTTAAATGCACACTAAAGGATATATGTTTAATATATATATAGTATATGTTAGCATTTTGGAATCTAGTTATATATATTTCACTTTTATACACAAATGGTATATGTTAACAAAAAAATTAGATTTTTTTTAAAAGTATTATCAATCATTAATGTTAAGTTATAAATTGAATTTGTATCATTGCTGAATGTTAAAAATATAATTTATTTTACATATTTATTAATTTTATTAAAAAAATTAAAAATTATTATAGAGAGAACTTTTTTTTAATAAATGCACAGTAAAAAGTAAATGTTAGATATACATTTGGAAAATTTTATTTATTTAGTTAACATATTTTAATTTCAAAAATTATTTTTTTCCAGTAGCAATGGATATAATACCAGTTTTAATTGATTGATTTAGTTAAGATTTGTTTATAAAAATATTAACTATTATTAGAATATAATTAATTTATTATTCTATATTTTAATAAAATTATTCAATATTTTAGACACTTACAACATAATATAATAAATAAAAATAAAAACAAATGAGATTCATTCGATAAAGTATGAAATACATTAAGTATATATTTAATATCTAAAATAATATTTTGATGTATATATAATATTTGAAATATAGAAAACTACAAAGATAAACTCTTAAAAAATGATACACATGACACTTATTTAAGTATTTGCCAAACATATTTATAGTATATTTTAAATATTTACACCTTTTAAAAAGTAAAAATAGCAGCAAATAATATGCACTCGACAAAATATGTTATACAGTAAATATATATCTGGTATCTACAACTATTTTAATTTATATAAATTGCAGATCTATAAAAGTAAAAAGATAAACTCTTAAGAAATAGTATACATTATACTTATTTTATTATATGTTGGATATAAAATATATATGCTAGCTATACATTATGTATATATTAGGTAGCTTTTAACCAAATTTCAATTTGTTTAACATATTTTATTCTGAAATTTATTATTTTAGTAGTAAGGGATATAATACTAATAATTTAAATTAATATAATACATATAATTTATTTTAATATATATTTCTTATATATAAGGTACTTGCTATATTTATATATTTATAAAAATATAATAAATGGTATACATTTCAGAGATGTTGGTATATATTTCATATATATTTAATATATATTTAGTATATAAAGGGCATTTCAAACTATTTTCCAAGTTATTGATATATACTTACACGTAAGTTTAACCATATTTAAAAAGTGTTGCTAATTTCTTAGAACAAGCATTTTATCGAACATCATTAGTATAAAATATAATCTCATTTAATACAATTTACTAGCCAACTCAAATGGTCATATTATTGCTTGTCCATACATGAATAACATCATTACAAAAAAAAATCAAATTAAATTGAATAACTAGCTAGCAAGTCTTGAATTAATGCTCCATGTCGTCTCATTTTTTTTGCTAGTTATATAATAACATACATACTCTTTCTTTAATCATGCTATATATACATTTTTCTCATTATCCTTATTTACTATATACTTCTAAATATAAAAATGAAAGAAGATAATAATGTCTACACCACAATATATAAAAGTTTCTAGTATATCAAAATAATAAAATTTTGGTATATATATATTATATATACTTTTTTTAATATAACATCATACTCATCAATACCATATACATTAAAACCATCACCAAAAATTAAAAAAAGTTATATTATTTAGAAAATTTATCAAACATCTTAGATGCGTGTACAAATGTTAGTTACAACTGTCTATTTCTCTATATATTTTAATACTAAAAGAGTAAATCATATAAACTCATTCATACACATCCATCTATATACAAATCCAACAATTACTGTGTAAAAGTATTGGTGATTTTCTTGTGAAGAAGTTGAGAAGGGAGAGAAAAGAATAAGATGATATGATGTAGAAGAGTTAAAAAAAAAGAAAATAAAAGCTTTTTATATATAATTCTGTCAGAAATAAAAAAATAAAAATTTGCAGTATTTTTTAAAACGTGAATTGTGCATATTTAAAAAGAAATTTTTTTAACCGTACAAATGATATTATTTAAAAACAAAGTATTTTGTGTAATTGCTTGAAGAAAATAAACAACTAATAAGTGAGGCCCAATATGAACGGGTCAATCCATATTCAAAACCAAAGTATCCGGGTTTGGCTAAATCGGTTTCAAAATTTCGAGCATTGAATTTCTCATGCCTAAACAAAACCTTTCTCTCTCTCCCTCTACTCAAGTTCCTTACTTCTCCGTTAACTCTCCGGTTCATCTCTCCGATCAGGTAATTCCATAACCCTAGCCCTAATCCTAACATTATCCTCTTTATCTAGACACGCATACTAATGCAGGTTCTTTATTCAAAATTAGCGCGTTTATTTATTTATTGATTTTTCTCTGATTTTATTATCACTTTTTGCTGTTCGTCTCATCTTTTTTTTTTTTAATGATTTTATGTGTAATTGTAGCGTTGTAATGATTTATGCTAATTATTGTGTTTTCTTAATTGTTTTATAGGTTTTCGATTTTGTGAATAGAGTTAGTTATTATAGTAGAAATGGAGCAGCACGAAGATGATGGCCGTGTTGGCGGTGAATCACAGTCCAAACAAGATGATGAGGTAGGTTATACTTTTAATTTTTTTTTTCCAATTTTAAAGGTTTGTTGGTTTGTATTGTGCATTTAGGTGTTTACTTTTGTTCAGTGGTTGTGGATATTAAACTGGACTGAGTTTATAAAAACTGATGGCAGTGTATCTAAGGTGTAGGATTTATAGTCTGGTGAATTTAATGGTTAAGCTGTTTTCTTTTTTCCTTTGGTTAGGAAGCTGCTGCTCGACTTGAAGAAATTAAGAAATCAATAGAGGCGAAAGCTGCCCTTCGTCAAAGCAATTTGAATCCTGAAAGGCCTGGTTTGTGATGTGCAAAAGTCACAAAATTACTTATTAATTCCTGAATAATTGCTGAAAATGGATAATATCTGCAACTATCGGTCATATTTTTCTTCTCATCTTTCCTTGTTGAATAGAATTATGTGTTAGTTACTTTATGATTTATGTACGATACATATGTGAAAAAGAATAGACTGATCATACTTCTGATGTAGCTGTAAAGTATGCTGTTAATAAAATTGTCACGAGACAAAGTTCTATTTGGTTGGATTATTAGGGAACTGTAGAGGAAGCATGAAGGAAAAAGGGAAGGCTGATTTTAATGCAAAGAAGATTGAAATTTCTGTTGTGAATGCATCTGGAGGAATATCATCTCTTCTCTTATTTTAGGTCACTTTCTAGGGCATCTTATATCTTAGTTTAAACTATATTGTAATTATATCCCTAAATTTCTTTCTAGGAGAATCCTGGATATAATTTTATTTTAGCAAATTACTTGTCAAAATATTTTGACTGTCAAATTTTATGGGTCTCTTATAGTGTCTGGTCAAACTATAGGATGTATTCTTCCACGTCTCTCCTTAGCATGATTACTCTCTTCTATAATTAAGACTTAAGAGGAGTAGGGGTTGCGCTTTAGATTAGAATGGAGGTCAGAAGAATCTTTTGTTGGCAGGATTGAGTGGGAGAGATCCTCAAGCTGGTAGATATGAATCGGTGTGGTGATTCAGCTATGTGCTACATGCCTGGGATAATAGTACAACACTATTATGCCCAAGTAAGATGCGGTTCTTCATTAGTTAGAAAAGTCATGGAGGGATAAGGGGAGTTTCTTTTTTTTTTTTTTGGATGTTAGATTCCCTGAGGAGGTTCTACCATGTGGAAACGCTCTTTAATGGAACTTTATCTTTAGCTGGCCGTGACCAAGAAACCACCCGGACAGTTCCAATAAGATCGCTTTCTTGAACAAAAATGCATTTTTTGATTTATTTCATCTATTCCATGATCGGAACGGGGAATGAACCCGATGTGTTTTGAAATTGTAATTTCTTCTTAGTGCATTTTTTAAGGTACTTGGGTACATAACATTCAAGTTTATAGTCTTCCAGCAATTTGTGAAAACATAGATACCAATTTTATTTTTGGATTCTGCATGGTCTCTGGTGTGTAATAGGATTCTAATGACGATAAGGATCCAAGTCATCATAAATGCATACATAATTGGTCTATTTTCCCCTTGATTCATGATAATGGAATTGGAGTAGATTGCCTTGCCATTGTAGGATATATGCGTGGTTCGATCTGCTTCTTTTTCTCATAATGTCTTCTGCTCTTCATTTCCACAAATTCCAGCTCTCAACTTCTTTACTGCCAGTGCCAGTTTCATCATCACATTTAACTTAATACTCATATTTTAAATTCTACACACTTTAGCACTGAATTTACTTCCCAAATCTGTCTTACTACATGGTTTTACCTCATTTGTTGTATAAGGGGCTCTATTAGTGAATTTAGTTTTAGCTACTTTGGTATATATTCATGTCAAAATCAGGGTAATGTACTGAGGAAGAGAAGTTCTCTTTTTTTGGATAGAATACTGAAGAGGATAGAAAGTATTGGTAATATGTCTAATTTTGTTTGTCCTTACCTGTTTTTTAATTGATCATCCTTGAGAATAGTTAGCATAGAGAGTGATAACTTCATCCATTTTTGTCATAAATGGGCGAGTTTAATGGGTTCTATTGTGTCCTCATGAAAAAAGTCTTGTCTTCCATAATTTTCTTTGGGATCTAGAAACAAACATATTTATATAAATTTATTTTTTAAGAGGATCTACATTTGTATTTTATAGAATTTATAAATAATGACATTTAATTTTTTATCTCTTTTTGTCAAAAAGATTTGATTTCATTAAATGCTCGGTTTGAGTCCATGCATAAAAGTCTTGTCTTCTATAATTTTCTTTGGGGTCTAGAAACAAACTTATTTATATAAATTTATTTTTTAAGTTCTTGGATAAGAGGATTTACATTTGGATTTTATAGAATTTATAAATAATGACATTTAATTTTGGATCTCTCTTTGTCAAAAAGACTTGATCTCATTAAATGCTCGGTTTGAGTCCATGCATGATCTATAGTGTCTCTGGTTCTTTGAAAGTTACTCATTTTGGAATACATATTCTGTTTTGCTATGTTTATAACAATTTGGCATATTTAATAAATTTTTTTGGTAAAGTATGTTTCAGGCATTTGATAAAGTACTGCTGATGATAATAATTCAGTTTGCCTCTGCTTCCAGATTCTGGATTCCTTAGGACATTGGATTCAAGCATTAAGCGTAATACAGCGGTTATTAAAAAATTAAAGCAGATAAATGAAGAGCAGAGGGAAGGGCTAATGGATGAGTTGAGAAATGTCAACCTTAGCAAATTTGTCAGTGAAGCCGTAACGGCAATTTGTGATGCAAAACTTAGAAGTTCTGATATACAAGCAGCAGTTCAGGTAGGTTGTACAATACTAAAATGAAGTTTCCTGTAGATACTACCTGTAGCTGAGATATATCATCTGTAAACTAGTTATCTTGCCTTATTATGATAGCTTTCTCAAGGGGCGGGTTGATAATTACTAATTAGTTAAAAGAGTCGAGAATCATTGACTGCACCTCCCTTTGCTCTAGTAAGCTATTATTTATCCAAATCATTGGTATGGCATGTGACTGATTAGGTGACGGCATACTCTAGATCATGAAGTTATCTGCAATGAAATAATCTAATTCAGTAATTCTTATACCTCCTCTAGAAGTGTTGTTGAATTAGCTCTTGAAGAAGTGCTCTGCAGTCACTTCTCACCAGGATTTGAATAGAGCTCTGGTGATCTATGACTGTCCAATAGGGGTGTAAATCGATCTGAATTTTGAGTTTGGCTTGGGTTCAGCTTGTCTTTTATCTCGTTCAAGCTTGTTTAAAAGTTGCAACTATCTGAACTTGATCTTATTTTTAAGCTTGTTAAAAATTTGAGCCGAGCTTGAGAAAACAAATGCTTGGCTCCGTATGTTCATGAGCTTTTAGACTTGTTATTAGTAATATATATTATCTGTAAAAGTAATAATAAGATACATATTTCTAAGATAAATTTTATTAGATAAAGTGAAACAAAGTTTTTTTTTTCTATTTTTTTATGTTTAAACATATGCTAATAATTTTTAAGTCTTATTACAAAAAATATTTTTTATTTAATTTTCAGTTGAGTAAGATATTTTTATTTAGTTCTTTAGAGAATTTTTTACTTTAAACTTATTACTCTGTGTTTTTTATTTTACAATTAGTTCAATATTAATTAAATTTATTTGTCTTTTATTTATTCTGATTTATATAACAAGAACAAGTGAAAAGTTTAGACAAATTTGAATATTTCGAACTGTTCGAGCTCTACTCAAATTTTGTTATTTAACTCATTTGAGTTCATTCAAAATATCTCGAACTCAAGCCAATCTCATTCACTAATATAATCTCACCAAGTTGAATCTGAATCTGAATAATGACATGTACAGATCAGCTCCGCTCATTTTCATTCCTACTGTTCAAATGCACATTTTTGGGCTTTCAGTGTTCTATTTTTCATTTGTTATACAAACTTTATTCATAATGTACCAGCTGGTTTTTGCTTTATGAATATTTATATTTCTCTTTTTATTTTATTTGTATTGATGTCTAGCACTCCTTTTCATCATTTTTGTACAGTTTGATTGGTGTAGTCTGTGCTGATGTTCAACTAATAAATTGCTTATGTAGCTACAGTTAAAAAACAGCCAAGTAGGTCACTTGTTTGGGTTCAAATACATAAAGTTTTCCAATGCAGCTATTTATGTGTTGAACATGCAGTTCTTACTTGATTACTTGCCTTAAGTCATAATAGTACTTTTCCCTGTCTTTTGGCACTGTTCTGACATTTGTTTTACCTTGTGAAGATCTGCTCTTTGCTTCATCAAAGGTACAAAGATTTTTCTCCAAGCCTGGTACAAGGGCTTTTGAAGGTCTTTTTTCCTGGAAAATCAGGGGAAGAGTTGGACGTGGACAGGAACTCAAAGGCTATGAAGAAGCGGAGTACTTTGAAACTGCTTTTGGAACTTTACTTTGTTGGAGTTATAGAAGACAGCAGTATTTTCATCAATATTATTAAGGATCTTACTAGTGTGGAACACTTGAAGGATCGGGATGCTACTCAGACAAATCTGACTCTTCTTGCTAGTTTTGCTCGACAAGGGAGAGTTTTCCTAGGACTTTCCCTCTCTGGACAAGAGATTCATGAAGAGGTACGGCTTTCTTCATTGTTCTTTGTTGGAGTTACCTTGTCAATCTTGATTATTTTGAAGCTTATTTCTGACATTTTATTACAGTTTGTTAAGGGTCTTAATATCACAACAGATCAAAAGAAAATCTTCAGGAAAGCCTTTAATACATATTATGATGCTGTATCAGAATTACTTCAGTCTGAGCACACTGTAAGTTTTTTTCCCCCTTTGATTGCTGATTTTAGTCACCTGTTCTGCTGATCATGTTAGGCTCTTGTTTGATGTAGAAATTTCTTCCCATGCACATTATTTGTATGTTTGTATTGCTTTTGTTTGATTGAAATATCTACAATTGTCAGATTTTTGTTTTTTAACAGTCTCTGCGCCAAATGGAGCATGAAAATGCAAAGATTTTGAATGCTAAAGGAGAGCTCAGTGATGAAAATGTTGCTTCATATGAAAAGCTTCGAAAATCTTATGACCACTTGTATCGCAATGTATCATCGTAAGTTTGCTTGTTGATTTAGTTATCTTATGGTGTCTTTTAATGTTGGCTGGATAATAGGAATCTATTCCAAAAGTGGGACTCCTATTGCAAAACTAAAAGACATCACGACAACTGAATCCAACACCCTTCTAAGAATCCAACACTCCCTTACCCTCTCTTCCTTCTCAGTAGTGGTATGTTACTACTGACACCCTTCTATGCAGCGACCAAACGACAAACACATGCACCTCTTTCCCATCAGTAGTGGAATGTTACACTGCATATTACTCACCTTTTCATCTGTTAGATTAATAGAACGTTTTTCGTGTTATAGCTGGCCCTAGTTTCGTGTGTAGTGATTTTAGATAGAAGTTATGCTTGCTAAACCACACAGGATTTCTTTCTCTAGTGTTTATCCTTTTAGGCTGTAGTAGAATTAGAAATGTACAGGTACGATATCAACCTGGACACAGTTTCCATCCCCTACTCACCAATTATTATAAGGCCTATAAGGCTTAAAACTAATGTTCGTGCGGATTTTGTTTCGTAATATTGCCACTGTGATTTTCCATTGAAACATTGATTTTTTTGGGCAGTTTGGCTGAAGCCCTTGATATGCAACCTCCAGTGATGCCAGAGGATGGCCACACAACTAGGGTTACCACTGGGGAGGATGCTTCATCACCTGCTACTGGGAAAGATTCTTCTGTTCTTGAAGCTTTATGGGATGATGAAGATACTAGGGCATTTTATGAATGCTTACCAGATCTCAGGTTTGTTGAAATTGCATAATCTTTACGTATGCATGTTGTGTTATATTGTTGATTACACTGTCAACTTGATGGTGTTTGAAACATTTGTTTATCGTGTCCTATATATTTTTTTCAGAGCATTTGTTCCAGCAGTATTATTGGGAGAAGCAGAGCCCAAAGTGAATGAACAATCTGTGAAGACTCAAGAACAACCAAGTGTGAGAATTTAAAACTTTGAAGCTATATAGTTCTATTAGTTTATTATGGCAAGATTGATGAAATACGAAAAGTTTGCAAAATCTTCTTGTATGATTTTGCTTTTGTAGTTTGCGAAAAGATATCATGCATCATTTCTGAGTTAATTTTGGATGGTTGCTTCTATTTCCTCATTTTCTTCCATCAATAATTTAATAGTTTCTGAAATAAAAAGCTGTTGGTATAAGGATACATTGCCTTAGCCTCCCTGTCTCTTTCCCCTCATTCCTTCATCTTCTAATTGCTGGCTTCCTGGTTGTTCCCGAATTAGTCTTTTTAGAATGGCCACTGGAACTATGGCCATCAAATTATCCCGCTCTCATAGCACATTTCTGTTAAAGGTTTATATTAAGGGCTGAACCCAGATCTGGCTAGACCTGTCAGCTGTGAGCATAAAGTTTTGGAACTCTGCATTTAATTTGATTGTTATGATTCTTGTTTTTATCTTTTATTCTTGGTTGGTCGCCCTTCTGTAAAAGAAAAAGGGTTTCTGTACTTGTTTAGAAAAGGTTATTTGATATTCTTACATTGGTTAATTTGAAGGAGGTGCCACCTGAGTCTGACCAAGGCCAACCTACTCAAGATACTGCTGAGTCTTCTGCAGACACTGGTACTGTGCAGGAGGGGAAAAGCATTGAGAAAGGAAAGGATAAGGATGAAAAGGATAAAGAAAAAGCTAAAGATCCCGAAAAAGAGAAAAATAAAGAAAAGGATGCTGAGAGAAAAGGGGAAAATGAAAAGGATAAACTCAAAGGTCTTGAAGGGACAAGCTTGGATGCTTTACTGCAGAGGCTCCCTGGTTGTGTCAGTCGTGATCTTATCGATCAATTGACTGTAATCATACTGATGCCTTCCCAGTTCTTACTGTTTTATGCAATCTTCTTTATCATTATGTGCCTCTACAATGAAGATTATATTATCGTGTTCCTTTTTCAACTTTCTTTTTTCAGGTAGAATTCTGTTATTTAAATTCCAAGTCAAATCGGAAAAAGCTCGTAAGGGCATTGTTTAATGTTCCCAGGACGTCCCTAGAACTGCTACCATACTACTCACGGATGGTTGCTACACTATCAACTTGTATGAAGGATGTCTCTTCCATGCTCTTGCAGATGTTAGAGGAGGAGTTCAATTTCTTGATAAATAAGAAGGTCTGTCTTACATACAGACATGTCTCATTGATAAGAAAAGTGTCTGTTTATCCATTTATTCCTCATATGTTGCTTATGTAGTCATTTGCATTCTGATTCCAGTTTGAAATATTCTGCAGGATCAAATGAATATTGAAACAAAGATCAGGAATATTAGGTTTCTCGGAGAACTGTGCAAGTTTAAAATCGCGCCACCTGGACTTGTCTTCAGCTGTTTGAAGGTATAATTATTGGTCGGAGCTAATTGATTTATGCATGTCATTTACTTGGTGAAATTCTTAGAAACTTTGAATTTGTTATTTGTAGAACTATGTGAGACTTGATTGCTGCATGAATCATTTTGAGCTGTTCTCTTTTCTCATTTTTTTTGTGCCCCCTACATTGTCATTTAGTTGGGCCTCCAAATCTATTATTAGGGGGTACTGGCCATTTTTTATGTTTGGTTATAGGGGTTAATGCTGTTCATAGTCCCTGAACTTTGGCATTTTCCCATTTATATTTATAAACTTTAATTGTCCCTCTCATTTTTGTACATAAAAGTCCTTATCACCTAATTTCAGTTAAAATTTCATAAAAAATTGATGTGATAGAGGCAATAGTGCATCGTAATGATTACCCATTGCTTTTTTCATGCTAAAGTTCACTATATTTACTTTTCTCACTTTGAATTTCCAATACATTTTGAACGAATTAGACAAGTAAGACTTTAAGGTGCAAAATCAAAAGAATAGTTAAGGTACAGATTGAAGTTTAAAGGGACAGATTGAAGTTTAAGGACATTAATGGGATACACACATATATTTAGAGAGTGAAAATTTCCCAATTTTATAGTGGTCCAGTGTATTTATTGAGACCTGAGATAACTTTCACTGAGATTGGGACACATTATTGCTCTTACCATTTGTGGTTTTATTCACTCGCAGGCTTGTTTGGATGATTTCACTCATCATAACATCGATGTTGCCTGCAATCTTCTTGAGACATGTGGTCGTTTTCTGTATCGATCTCCTGAAACTACTGTACGTATGGCTAATATGCTAGAGATTTTGATGCGCTTGAAAAATGTCAAAAATTTAGATCCTCGGCATAGCACCCTCGTAGAAAATGCTTACTATTTGTGCAAACCACCTGAAAGATCTGCACGAGTGTCTAAAGTCCGCCCTCCATTATACCAGGTATAAGTCAATTTTCTGTCTCAATGTCTTCTTCTAACTGGTTCTGACATAAGATATATTTAATCTACCTCTTGAATTGATCTTTGATGCAGTACATTAGAAAATTGCTATTCTCAGATCTAGAGAAGTCTTCCATTGAGTATGTGCTGAGGCAACTTCGTAAACTGCCATGGAGTGAATGCGATGCATACCTTTTGAAATGCTTTATGAAGGTTCACAAGGGGAAATATGGACAAATTAACCTAATTGCTTCTCTTACTGCTGGTTTGAGCCGTTATCATGATGAATTTGCAGTTGCTGTAGTTGATGAGGTTCGTTATTTTCTTCTTTGGAATTCTTCACTTCAGTTTGTATTTTTAGCTGCCTTGATTTAGATATATGGTGCTTTCCCATTGTTTTTTTGAATGGCAGATGGTTTGCTTATCGTTTCTAATTCTAGTGGTTGTTGATATTGTTGGTTTTATGCTTTTTAGGAGAAATTTTCCACTTGATTGTTTTTCACAGTTGCAAATATGAAGCCCGATTTCTGTAATTATAGAGTGACACTTGCACTATAGGTTTTTTTTTTTTTTTTTGGCTGTGGTACACAACTATAATTTGCTGGTTAATATCATTTGTTGGTAGGACCGGGCTTATTGGAAATCTATGGTTGTGTACCTTTTGTAAATTCAACTTTAATCTCATTTTGTTAATTCTTGCAAGGAGAACAAATACTCTTCTTATGCCTCTTCACTTTTGGCTTTTCTTTTTCTGAAACTGCAATTAGTTTAGAAACTTGAGTTGTTCTGAATTTCCCAAAATAAATCTTGGTTGTCCGGCCTCATCCTAGAACCAATTGCAGACAGACTTGCATATCTATCCTATCTCACCTGGCTGGCAGTGGTTATTTTGATGTGTGAACTGTTGTGAATTGCATAATTACTAGTATATTTTTGCTAGGGATTTTCAGACTTGCACTCTAATGTACTAAATGGGCATGCATGTGTATTTGTAATTTTGCATTTTTTTTGAATTACAGCAATTTATTTCGGGTTTCAGGTTCTGGAGGAGATTAGGCTTGGGCTGGAATTAAATGACTATGGCATGCAGCAGAGGCGCATTGCCCATATGCGATATTTAGGAGAGCTTTACAACTACGAACTTGTGGATTCCTCCGTAATTTTTGAGACACTCTATTTGATCCTTGGTTTTGGCCATGACACACCAGAGGTATGAACTGTGATCATGATTTGTATTGAAGGAGTTTAATATTAACTTGCTCTGCATTTGCCCTAAATTCTCATTAGTTCATCTTAATTAAAGGCACGTCTTAGAATGCTCTATTTTGTGCCAACTTTCAACTGGCTGCCTGTTGGGCATCAGGCAAAATGAAAATGGAGACAGACATGTCTCTACTTGATAGGGAGCATTAATGGGAATTGCTGGGAAACTAACTATTTATTTGAAAATGTATCATGTGAATGCTTCGTAAATTGTACTAGTATTTGTAGATGATGATAAATCGCATCTTCTTTCTCTATACATGCAATGCTTGGATAAAAGTTATTGTGAAATTTTGCCTAGATGTTATTTTTTTCTTGCTATGTGATTTGACTTTTGGTAACATGTGTTATTAGCGTGATGTACTGGATCCACCAGAGGATTGTTTTCGCATCAGGATGGTTATCACTCTTCTTGAGACCTGTGGACACTACTTCGACCGAGGTTCTTCTAAGAGGAAACTTGATCGATTTTTAATACATTTTCAGCGGTATATTCTCAGCAAGGGAGCACTACCTCTTGACGTTGAATTTGATTTACAGGCAAGTCATGAAGCTTCATTTATACATTTGTTCTCTCCTCTCTCTCCTAATAGAAGGTATTATCCAACTTAAGAACTTTGGTTTCAGAAGCTGACAAATTCTTTGATCTGACAACTGTGTTTAAGGTTTTTAAATTATGCTATTAGGTGTAGGTAGGAGCTAGTAGTGACCTTTTTAGTCCATTTTTTTGTTATCGTATCAAGTATTTTGACTTGTGTATTTTTGTTGAGAATTAATCTGAAAATTTTTATTCTATTTTTTGGCATGCAAGGTTATCTCACATATTGAAAGCATTTGCAGGACTTATTTGCGGATTTACGCCCTAGCATGACTCGGTACTCATCCATTGAAGAAGTTAATGCAGCGCTTATAGAACTTGAGGAGAATGAACGGACAGGTTCCATTGACAAGGTCAATAACGAGAAGCACTATGACAGCGAAAAACCTTCTAGCAGGAATGCTTCCAATGCCATCTCTGCTAATGGACAAAATATTGTGAATGGTAATGAGGAAAACGGTGGAATTCATGAGGACATTGGTGACACTGACACTGATTCGGGCAGTGGCACCATTGACCAAGAGGGACATGATGACGAGGACTTAGATGAAGAGAATCATGACGATGGGTGTGACACAGAGGAGGACGAAGATGATGATGGAGGTGGACCTGTTTCTGATGAGGATGATGAAGTCCTTGTCAGACAAAAAGTGGCTGAGGTGGACCCAGTGGAAGCAGAAAATTTTGAGCAGGAGCTAAGGGCAGTAATGCAGGCAAGTTTTGGATTCTGCTTTTTATTTCATTATTGCTAGTGCCTTGCCATACCATAGTGTAATTACTTTTCTTACTATAGCTCCAAAGTTCCAAGAATTTATGGGATTTTGATGAAAATGCTACAAGGGTATTTTATGAAGTTTTGCGGTATACGTTTTGGGATTTTTTAAAAGTGTCCTAAGTAGATTTATGGAATTACATTCTTAAAAAGCTAATTGCATCTTGTTGTTTTATGCATATTATTTGAGATTCGATATGAAGAATTATGATGATGGCAATCATAACATGCAGATTTTTTTTTTAATTGCTTATTTCTACTCATGCATTGCTTCAACTGATGCCACATTGTTTATTTAAACTGTGAATGCAGGAGAGCATGGAGCAGCGCAGGCAAGAGCTGCGGGGTCGTCCAATGATAAATATGGCGATACCTATGACCATGTTTGAAGGATCCACTACTCATGGAAGGGGGGTAGGAGGTGAAAGTGGTGATGAGGCATTGGATGAGGAGGCAGGAGGAAGTAAAGAGGTTCAGGTGAAAGTACTCGTGAAGCGTGGGAACAAGCAACAGACAAAACAGATGTCCATTCCTAGGGATTGCTCTCTTGTCCAGAGTACGAAACAGAAAGAAGCAGCCGAGTTTGAAGAGAAACAAGATATCAAGAGGCTTGTCTTGGAATACAATGATAGAGAGGAAGAGGAAAATAATGGGTTGGGAACCCAGACATTGAACTGGATGCCTAGTGGTAGCAACAGAACTGGCAGCCGTGGCAGTATGTGGGAAGGAAGCAGCAGTAGAGGCACTGGATCTCGTCATCGGCATCAGTATCAGCATCATTCAGGCAGTGGTGTTTATCATGGCAGAAGAAGGTGAGCAACAGCAGAAGTATATTGACATGCCGCCACAATGTTCTGATTGTGGATGAAATGTGTAGCAGAGGAAATTGTGTTTTTTTGACACAGCCGCGTTTGCCCTGATTGTGGGGGCAAATGTTTCTTTGACAGCAGAAGTAAAGGAAACTGCTCATTTAATAGCACCATCCCCAAGTGCCGCATTAGCCATTCACCCACAGCAGAAGAATTGCAGTGTTATCCATCGAGGTCTGTGAAGAGAAACATTAGATGCAGATGCTATTGTAAATGCCCAATCTGGTTATGCGTTATGATGTTGTGTAGCAGAAGAATTTTGTGAAGGAAAAGTGGTTATGCCCGAATACCTAATTATATTAAGGATTTGTCACCCATGGTTTGCAGGACCAGTATCTTATTATACTCGACAAAAAACGAGATTTCTATCTGACATTGTAGTTTGTGGTTTGTATATGTGTAGACCACCCAGTCGCTAATTTAAATGGTACATTATTCTAACGACTTGCACTTTGTTGCTTACTCCTCCAGGCTCATGCCAATGCCTTCTTTCTTTGTACAATGCAGAGTCGAACCCAATCAAACGGTAGTGGTAGATAAGTAAACAGGCTTTGGGCCGACAGCTTGTCATTCCTACTACAATTCTCCTGATATTTTTTGTATTTCGCCTTGTGGATTTGTTCGAGTCTACATGAACTTACTACAGTTTAACAAAAACCGAAGAAAGAAAATCCTGAAATTTGCCTCACCAACTGAATTGGTAAGTCTTACATTTCCGATTTTCGAATCCTATGAATGTTCTGTCGCCATGTTTCGATTCACTTATGTTTGTATTCAAGCAATTGTTGTCGAATTGCATTAAGCAGTGAGGTAAATATGTCTACGTTTCAAGATTCAGTTAACATTCGGATCTAAGATTCAACCCAACCTATTATCTGGACGTATCCAAGTAGTACATATCCCAAACTTTCAAGCTATTAGTTGAAAATATTCAAAAAGATAGCCCACTCGATTTTTATTTTTTATTTTTATTTATAATCAGTAAACAAAATTTATGCAAAATCTTAAACTTTTCAGTTTTATTCTCTTAAGCTCTTTAGTGTTCTTTTTTTGTTCTAATACTTTTATTTTCTAATTGGATTAATAATTTCTTACACATATTTAATAAAATTTTTGTTTGTTCTATTGGATCTTTATATTTATTTTTGTTTTCATAAAGAACTATTGGTCCTTGATAAAAAAAGTATAATTATTCAATGAAATAAAATAAAAATTAAAGGTCTCACTAATAAATTTAAAAATTTAAGGACTTAGCATTCTTTTTTAAAATTTTTCTTCTTAACAAGATCATTGACATATGCTAAGACCTGACATGCATGGAGGAATTAGATGATGGGTCCAAATTTCATACTGTGGATAAGAAATTATATAAATGATTATGATTATGCAAAATGGAGCATTGGGCGGTTACTAATTTCCTGGTTCTAATAATTGTATATGTAGAAAATGGACTAAATATATTACATTTGTATCTTAATCCAAACTCAAAAGCTTAAGCTATTGGGTGGAAGTATCTGAATGTGGAATGTTATTTCTTCCATAAAAAGTCATTTGATTTAGAGAAGAAAATGAATTGAATTTGCAACGAGTGATAAACACATTTTTTTGACTATTCATAAGTAGAAACACTCTACATTTGAAGAGAATACAATAATCTTGATGCTTGGAAGAGAAATAAAACAGACCTTATTCCATCTCTTAATTATTGAGTTTCGACAGCATGGAATTTGACTTTTTCATATCTAATGAATCCGAAGGCACCTTTAGTAATAAAAGATTTGAGGAGATGTACTTATAGTTGTTTTTTAAATTTTTTTTTATCACAAGTACAAATTGAATATATACCAAGATTATGAGTGCTTAAGCAAGTGTATGTGTTAATATATGAAATTGATTTGATAATTTTTTGAATATTATTTAGTGTAATTATTACTTAATTTAGATTAACCCACTAAATAATTTAGTATCCAATAATACAAGCCCAACTGTTGATGGGCTTCTAAAAGTTCCATGTTAAGGGTTGAAATATTGATTTCACCTTCTCCTTCTTAGGAGAAACGAAGAGAAAAAAGAAAATTACATAACATGTTTGAGTAATACATGCCTCAGAAAAGGTCCCACTTCTTTTTACCATAAAATGATGCCATTGTCATCACACAGTTTATAGAATATAGGCCAAGATATATATTTAAGCATCTATATTTTAAATATTTAATCATTTTAATATTTTAATTTTTTATATAATTTGATAAAATATTCTTTATGGTATTTATGTGTTTTTCTAATACATGATTTCTTTCAAAATTTTCACGCGTATTACATATTAGATATTTTAATATTATTAAAAAAATTTAATTCGGATGTCTGTAGGTTAAATTAAAAATTAAAAATATTTAAAAAGTTATAAAATAAAAATTTAAGTATTTATTATATTAGATTGAAAGTTAGGTGTTAAAATAACTAAATTATCATGTTTGAGTATGGCTTCTACCTATATATATATATATGTATATATATATATGTATATATATATATATGTATATATTCACATTACAGCATTAGCATGAAAAGAATTACTATTAAGTGCCTCTTATAAGTGTTTGCTCATCTAATCTGCTTTTATAATCAACTTCAAATGATAATATCTTTTTTGTTAGGGGTACTCAATAGCAAAATAATATCATGTACTCAAATGTAATATAGGAATTTAGACACTGAAAATGAAAATGTCATTACCTAAAAGTAATATTCATAATCAATCAAACCTCAAAAATTAAATGTTACCAAATACAATCTTTGATCATATAAACTATGCAAATACAAACTCACAACTATGAATTACAAATTCAATTTTTCTATTAAATCAAAGAAACAGGAAAAAGAAAAAGCATTTTTGGTGATGATATGCTCTTTTAAGTTGGAAGTGTCATTTCTTGATTGGGAGAAAATAGTTTCCAATAAAAATTAGTGAAAAGCAAACAACAAATTATGGTTTAGTTGGTTGCCCATTCTCTTGTAAGATGCCAAGAATAATAAGATTGGAGCAAGTGATTCCAATTCTAGGGATAAGAATTGTGTGCCATAAACCCTACATGTGGAAACTAAAACACTTTCCAATTTTGGAATAAATATAAGTAGGGCCAAACTAAACTTGTTGGAGCCACTTTATAATTAGGGTGCAACAGTTATCTTCTCCATATGATCCATGCCAATGCTGAATCACATGCTTGTTTTTTATTATTATTGTTGTTGTAATTATTATTATAAAGATTAAAAAAAAGACAATTTTGTAAAATCATGGATGTTTATATTAAATAAATCCTATAAAGGAAGAAAGTTGGCATGATGTGTTCATTGTTGATTGCTGAAGAATAATTTATATTCTACTATGTGCTATTGATAATGGACAGCAAGATCTCAAGAGCAATATCATAAAGTCAAATTTAACAGTTTCAAATAAAAGCATATATTAAAAATGTAATATTGGGTCTCCTTTCTTGCTAAAAAAGAAAGAAAGAAAGTATGTTCATCTTAAAAGAATTTTTATAAAAATATTTGATGACAATATCTTAGAAGGATGAATTTTTTTATAATCTATACTAAAAAGAGAATTAAATTATAAAATTATAAACCTTTAATACCCTTTTATAAATAATATCATGTTTTTCACTAAACACTCATTTGTTCGAGAAGCTATGCTTTATTTATTTATTTATTCTCAGATGCTCTTTAATGGTATATTAGAATTTTTTTTTTTTTAAAAGAAGAAGAAAAGTTAAGAAGTATGTAAGGTTTTCCAATTAGTTATAAACTCTATAAATGTGTATTAGATAATATGAAGATACAAAATCTTATTACTTATTTGAGGAGAAATATTGAAAGTACTATCAATATATTAGATGATATTGGAGTAATCAAAAGAAAAATATTATACTGGCATGTATGAATTTTATAACATTTTGGATGTAAATGCGCTCAAGAATGAGTTATTATGAAAATCATTATCCAACTGACTTCATGCTTATAGTAACAATTATTAGTAATAGTTGGTAATGATATGCCTTAGTTAAATATGCTTGATTTTCATTTATTTTTCTGTAATTGTTTCCATCACTGTGTTGCTCTTAAATCTTTGATAAACCTCACATCATTTTGCTTCTTACAGAAAAACTTTGCAATGGTAGCATAAAGGGAATAATTCTAACACAAAATTAAAAAACATATGTTTTTTCCGCTCATTTGTATTTTCCTACTTTTGTAATTCAATTTCAACAACATTATAAATATTGAAGTTGGTTAGTTCCAAGAAGCTAATATTCTAAGTTTTGATAATGATAAATTAATGTATATGTGAAGATTTGTATATGTGCATTTTAGAGATTTGTTGCAGGATGAAATAATCTTATTAGAGAAGAAAAGCTCAGAATATAGCCGTAGAATATATATAAAACTGTCAGTAGTCTATCGTACCTAAAAGAATAAGATAACTCAATAAATTGATCAGATGACTAAGCGTCTGGAAGGTTGCTAAGGAATATAAAAGAAAACACGAGAAGCCTATCTTCTTGAAGCTAGACATAATAGGAAGACTTAAAGTTAAATGTCTTAGGACAGTCTAAAAACAGTAGGTCAAATAGTCATCTTGTTAAATGGACCAATTTTAACCTCATGCACTAAATTAATTTTTCAAATGAAAAATCTTTAAAAGAATATATCTATTAAACTCCTATACATAAAGGTCTTTTTTATGCACACCGCAATATTCTTTGTTTTAAAGTGTTAGTCCACACCGTAATATTTAACAGAAAACTGAAATGCTTTTCTTATTGAATTAATGAGAGAGCTAATTCGCTCTTTTATATAATAAGATAAGCAAATATGTTGAGCTAGTAAAACTTACATCAACAAAAATAACAAACTAAGAACGGTTACAAACTACTAAGAAGTCAACAAGCTACAACATAAAAGTAAAAGTAACAACCCCTAGTAGCTCTCAATCAATCAACACTAGCAACACCATCACTTGATAAATAACCTTGAAGCTCATTCTGGACAACCTGTGATACTCCCCCCCTCCCCCTTCAAGCTGGAATGTATAGACTTTGTAAACCTAGCTTGAAAATAAAGGACCAAAAAGCAAAAGGAGCCAAAGGTTTCGTAAAGAAATCGGCCACTTGATTAGGTGAAGAAATGGGCAGCAACTTAATAACTCATGCTAAAACCTTTTCTATGATAATATGACAATCAATCTCTATATGTTTAGAATGCTCATGATATTGGATTATGAGCCACTTGGATAGCAGATTGATTGTCATAGAATAATATAGCAGGTTGAGGATGAGAAATCCGAAGATCACGGAGCAGATACAATAACCACTGAAGCTCACAAGTAAGAGATGCCAAAGCTCGATATTCTGCCTCTGAAGATGACCTGAAGGCAATAGCTTATTTCTTGAAATTTTAAGAGATAAGAAAAGTGCCAAAAAGAGACACAAAACCCTAAGACATACCTCCTAATAGCAACACAGAATGCCCAATCTGAATTATATAAGCTTTTCAATTGTAAGTCTATTGTAGAAGAGAAAACGATGCCTTGACCAGGGGAACCTTTGATGTCCCTTAACACCTTATGAGCAGTAATATGATGAGATTGAGTTGGCTTATCCAAAAATTAAGATAATTATTGGACTGAATATGAAATATCAGGGCTAGTTGTATATAAATAAAGAAGCTTGCCAACCAACTTTCTATACTCAATATTATCATAAAGTAAAGGACAGTCTTGCTGAGAAAACTTAGTTAAAGTCGCCATCGTACCAGAGAGAAAGTCAAGAGCATATTTCCTCTGAGATAGATCAATGCCAGCAGAAGATTGAGCAACCTCAAGCCCTAAGAAGAATTTCAACTATCCCAAATTCTTTATCTTAAAGGAATCATGGCAAATAAGCTGTGGCAGCTTAAATTTCATCTATAGAATCACTAACAAGTATGACATCATCTACATAAATTAAGAAAGCAATGAAAGATGCTTCTGTGACCTTAGTGAAGAGAGAAGGATACAAGGAAACTGAATAAAATCCTTAAACAATCAAGGCAATAGTCAACTTAGCATGCCATTTTCTATGAGCTTGTTTAAGTCCATAAAGAGACTTAACAAGTTTAAAAACCTTGAAAGGAGATGAAGCTTGAAAACCCTGAGGCACAATCATATAAACTTTTCATGCAAATCACCATAAAGAAAAGCATTATTTATGTCTCAGTTGGTGTAAATGTCATTTATTGACAAAAGCAAGAGCTAAAAGAGTTATGTCAGTAGTCATTTTGGCAACAAAAGAGAAAGTATCTAAGTAATCAAGCCATGATTGCTGAGTAAAATCCTTTGCAACAAGTCTTGCTTGGCATCTTTTTATTATCCTATAAGCCTTGTACTTCACTTTATAAATCATTTACAACCTATAGGTTGTTTATTAGGAAGCAAATCTATTAATTCTCATGTGTGATTAGCTTTTAAAGCCTGAAGCTCAGCCTGCATAGCCTCTTCCAACACTGATGTTTAATGGCATCAATATAAGTCTTTAGTTTAATGATAGAAAAGATAGCAAGAGAAAAATATTTATGAGAGGGGGAAGGTGATGATAAGAGATGACTGAGGCTAAAGTATGTGGAGAGATAGCATGAGATGTGGTAGAAGGTAAATTTTGATGGTAAGTCTGTAAATACGTAGGTAGGATCTTGTGTCTAGCTAATCTTCAAATAACTGAAAAATCTTATTTTGTGAAAAGAGTAGACTGAAAAATAGATAAAGAATGAGGTGAAGAATAAGGTGGAGAGAGAAGAGGTTATGGAGGTGAAAAATAAGGAAAAGAAACACTAGTATCTAAATCTGGAAAAAGTGGTGGAAGCATAAAAGCAGTAGCATGCAACGTATCAACTTTAGTTGTAGTAAAAGAAAAAAATAATTTCATAGAAAAGAATATGTCTAGGAAAAAAATACTTGTCTAATTTAAAATCATACAATCTATACCCTTTGTAGCAAATGGAAAACCTAAGAAAATACACTTGATAGATCTTGGATCAAATATAGATCTATAAATATTAATGGTTGACGCAAAAGCTAAACAGCCAAGAACCTTGATATGATAAGAGAATGGGGTTGATTGAAAAGAAGTTCAAATTAAGTTTTATTGTGAATCATAGGAGAAAGAGTCTTGTTAATCAAGAACACAATCAGCCAAGAAGGAAATGGTTAAGGAAGCTTAGAATTTAAGAGACTTGGAAACATTTACAATGTGTTGGTGTTTCCTCTCAACAACATTTTCTTTGAGGGGTAGACACGTACAAGGTTTGATGTATAATTCCTTTGGAATTATAAAAAGAGGGCATATCAAATTCAAGGCCATTATCTAATCCAATAATTTTGGTAGTTTTAAAAATTGAGTTTCAATATAAGAATAAAAGTTTTGAATTAAAATTTGAGCTTTAGATTTTGATTTCACAAAAAATAATCAAGTGATACAACTGAAGTCATTAATAATAGTGAGAAAGTATATGTGACCATAAAAGAAGCTATTTATACAGGGTCCCAAATGTCTGTGTGAATCATATCAAAGCAAGCATGGACAAAAGAAGTATTAACAGAAAAGGAAAGTCTCTTTTGTTTTGCCAAGTGACAAATGTCACAAATTGAATTTGTAGTAAAACTTATCGAAAGTTCAAGCTTTTGTAAAAGTTTGAGTCTATTAACAGATAAATGAGCCATTCTAAAGTGCCAAATATTATAAGAAACATCAATTTTAGAGGAAACAAAATTACACTTAGAAATTTTGGTAAAAACTAGTTAATACAAGCCTTCTTTCTTTTTAACTAATCCAATAATCTTCTAGGACTTCAGATCCTGAATAAAGTAAGAATCATTACAAAAAATGAGAAAATAGTTAATGAAATTGGTAATCTTACTAGCAGAAATTAAATTGAAATTGTAAACTAAAACATAAAGAACATTTTGTAGTAATAGAAAAGGAGAGAGTTTTACTGAACCAATATGACTAATATGATTTTGTTGACCATTAGGAAGATTAACAGTGACATTAGTAACCAATTTATAAGAAGCAAATAGATCAAGGAGCCCGGTGTCCACTATCCAGTCATGAATATTACTTTTAATAGTGAAATAGCAAGAATGAACTGATGTACCTAAGGTATTAACATCTGGTGCAAAGTTTACTGTGAGAGCATTAAAATGAGAATTTGTAACAATAGTAGATAAAATAGAAGGTTGGATTAATGCCATGATATTAGCATATTGCTTTGGTGTAAAAGAAAAAGAAGCATTAGAACTTGGATCAAATTTCATTGTACTCCCTTCAACTAAAGTTGCATTATGGACATAATTTTGATTGTTTGGATCAATATTCTCCAACTCAGGTCCATTGAGTTGTTGAAAAGACAAGTTAATATCAACTTGATTTGCATAAGCAGAACTATATTGCTTGTTAAACTGAGAACCAGGAGGATACCCATGCTTATTGTAGCATTTGTTAATAATATGCCTAATATAACCATAATAAGCACAAATAGGTTTCTTAATAAGAGAAAACTATCAATTAAAGCTAGAATTATTTCCAAATCATCTTGGTAAAAAAGAATTAGGCTTCCTTTGTCCACCTAGCAGTATACAAATTAACATCATAAGAAACAAGAAAATTAATGCCTCTAGCCATAAAAATATTAGATTTCACAGTGCTATTAAAAATATATCCAATTTACCTTTCATGTTGGAGTACCGTAGAGAAAATCTATAGAAGGTAAAGTCTAAATAAGCATGATCTAAGACCTAAAAATATTGTAACTTCCATTTAACCTCTTCAAGAAATTAATGACATAATCATCAACTTGATAATTTCTCACAGTAGTCAAAGCTGGACAACTACATTTAGGAACACATACATAATTTGGAATAGGTCTCAGATTCAATAATTCATCCCAAAGAATCTTGAGACGAGTAAAATGATCTACCACAGTGAAGTTATTTTGATTAAATGAATAGATCTCAATCTATAATTTTTCAATTCTATAGCATCACCTTATGCAAATCTATCTTTCAAATGATTCCAAATATCAAGAGCATTATCTAACCAAGTAATGAACTGAAGAATGGAAAGAGAAATAGCTTTATAAAGCTAAGAGGTTACTATAGTATTACAATGTTCCCATGCTGGAAATAAAGGATCTTCTCTGTTTGGAATAAAAATACTTCTATCTACAAACTTTAGCTTATTTTTCAAAGACAATGCCATTTTCATTTATCAACTCCATGTTTAAGAGTTTGTTCCATTAAGTACATTTGTTACCAAAATAAGAGAAGGATTCTCACTTGGATGGAGTAAGTAAGGACTCGAGATGTAATCTTCTGATCTAATAATGTTATTCACCATTGAAAATACAAATTGAAGAACTAAAAATCTTAAAATTTGAGTAAAAAAAAAAAAGCAAATGAGAGTGTTTGGTTACTGAGAAAATATTGTTTGATTACTAAGAGAAATTTGAGAAACTTTATGCTCTGATACCATAATATAAAACTGAAATGCTTTCTCATTAAATTAATGAGAGAGCTAATTGGCTCTTTTATATAATAAGATAACCAACTATGCGTAGTTGGCAATAATTACATCAACAAAAATAACAAACTAAGAACGGTTACAAACTACCGAGAAGGAAACAAGCTATAATAGAAAAGTAAAAGTAATAGCCCTTGATAGCTCTCAATCAATCAACAACAAAAGCACCATCACTTGATCAACAACCCCGAAGCTCATTGTTGACAGCTTGTGATAATATTCCTTATTTTGAAATCATGAATGCACACCATAATGTTCCTTATTTTTAAGGATAATTAATTAATTTAACTAATTATTATTAATTAATTAAGTTAAAGGATAAATAGATTCGAGTCAATAATAGGGTTCGAGTCAACCCCTAATGGTCGACCCAATCCAAATTCTAACAACTACCATGCCATAAGTTTTTAAAGCATAAAAATCACCATTTAAGGGCAATATTTACTAAAGATTCCTAGGTTTTAGAGTAATTCCTGTCATTGTCTTTAAATTTCAATTTGTAATATTTAATTATCTAACATTTGGTTATATTCTCATGGAAACCCTTGATATTATTTTTTTTAGTTGAGAATCTGCTAGATTAATGACTTGGTGTCTCTCATGTAAATAATTTTTTAAAAGAATAAAGTTATAATGTTGCCATGTGTTCCACTATTTCATTTAATGAAAAAATTTTAATTAAACTCTCATGATTTTCTATCTCTTCCACTCACACCTTCCCTCTCAATATCATTATTGACACCATCATTTATCGCTCATTCCACTATTGAATTTAATCAACTTCTATGAAATCCTTACCCTAAACCTCTGACCAATATCAACTTTACTTTAATCTAAAACTCGCTAGAGATGATGTACGCAGAGAAGAAAGGAATAGTAAAATGATTATCATCATCGTTTATCACTTTTCTAAGGTCATCATCTTTTGCTACCATCATAAATTAACTTATTGCCTTAAAATAGCTTTAACCCTAAAGTTTCAAGCTAATTCAATTATGGAAAACTCTTAATTGAAAAAGGTGTAACTTCACCGGTGTCCTACACCATTTTTCCTTTGACTCACTCATCATATTCATTAAGTTATTCGAATTTTAACTCTTCAGCTGCCACGAGATTGCATTTCCAACATTAGTGTACAATATTTCAATCTCTGTGTCCTATTCATATGATGTGGCTTTTGCTTTTTTAAAAATATTCATAATATAATGCCATATCACTATTCCGATGAGCTATCAATTAGAAAATCACTCTAAGGGTTATTATAAATAAAATATATTAAATCTTAAAGAATAATATAAATATCACTTTTATTTCTTAAAAATATTCATAATATAATCAATATATCAACTAATAATTTACTTTCTTAATTAAAAAATATATTCAGTCTTAAAGGAATAATATATATTAATTATAGTTTTAATATTAATTTATATAAATATGATTAATATACTACTTGATAATTAATAAAGTAATCTCATCCTATAAAATATATTGTAAATTATACTATTTATAAATCATTACTTATTTATTACTATATGTATTTAATTCAATATTAATTAAATTTAATACATATAAATATTTCTTAAATAAAAATTTAATATTAATTTTATAAATTAAAAATGTTTATAATTAATAACACAAATGCAGTAATATAAAGTAGTTTTGTGCTTAATTGTTACGGTGAACCAAATCCTATATATTGTATAATAATTATAGTGTTATACTTAGGAACACTAGCTCAATTTTGATTTCAGTCTAGCGATTTATCCGGTAAATTGCCCAGCTGGTACCAATTCTTTGGACCATATTTCAAATTGATACACATACTTTAATTTGAATCTAATTGGTACCAGAACTACACGAAAGTATATCAATTTAGGGCAGCTCTTCAATTTTTGACTAATTGATGCTGATTTGGCAATCTAAGGAGGTATATTATGTTTGAATCTTTGCCTCAACATGTGTTATGTCATAAAAGTCAGTCCAATCTGCCAGCGGGTCCCACTCCCTAACTTCCCCTAATGACATGGCACATGCTGAGGCGAAGAATCAAACGGAATATACCTCCTCCGATTGCCAAATCAGCATCAATTGGCCAAAAACTAGAGAGCTGCTCTAAATTGATATACTTTCGTGTAGTTTGGATACCAATTAAATTCAAATTAAAGTATCCTTATCAATTTGAAATATAGTCCAAAGGGTTGGTACCAGCTAGGCAATTTACCCGATTTATCTTTAAGCTCCTTCCTCGCCAATGCCTGATTCTCAAAAACGTTGTCGTTTCGATAGTGATCACTTTTGTCTTGTACTCAACACACCATACTACATGTGTCAGCACATGAGGTCTATTAAATATGTAATAGGATAAAATACTTCGACTCTCCTGAAGTTTATTGAAATACACAGTTTGACCTTCCTAGATTAAATAATACATTATGGCGCTCCTAATATTTATTAAACTATAGTACTTAACTCTTCTGTTAAAAGATGCCGTTAATTATAATATAAAGATCATTATACCCTAATATAAATAATTATTATAATATCTAATCCTAACTCTAAGCTTTCTCCAATTCTTTCTCTTTTATGAATTTTTTCTTTTTCTGCAATAGATTTTTTCTTCCACTTTCTATTTTATATTATTAGAAATTGATTGTGGTCCAATTTTTGGAAAATGACTTACGATAAAACAAAACAAGTAAGTCTATATGGTCTCTTACTTTCTTTTTAACGATTTTGTAATGATAGTCCATAGTTTGTTAAGATAAATTAATGGTAATTAGTTGCTTAATTAATAGTTTGTTCACATATGCAGATTTTTTTTATTTAGATGTAGTTTGAGCCTTAAGTTATCACTTTGCTCACATTTGCTCATTAACATTGAGTTAATGAAACTGACGAACATATTCAGTTAGAATTTACCAAGTCAGAAATATTTTGGTAACAGAGCATTTTCAGTGCCATTCTTAATTATCATATTTGTTCCAGTCAGAAATATTTTGTGATTTCAATATTAATAACAGAGCATTATAAGCCAACCTGTCATGCTCGAGAAAGACGGCATTCCACTATAACTAGGACTCTTAGATGTAGTGTCGTGATCAGACTCTATTTAAATAGTATTACCCGAGTTAGAACTCTTGTAGCAGCTAAGAAGAATAGTCCTATTACAATTAGGACGACCTGTAACTATGGAGTCCTTCTTCTAGTAGGACGAGAAGACCTTCATTATCTATATAAGGAATCTTGGTACAACGATTACAGGACATCATTAAGAAAGAAAGAGCAGACTACGTCCTCAAAGAATTCCATGAAAAAATATGTGGGGCTCATGAAGACATCAACACCATAACTAGAAAAACCATTCTCTAGGATATTTTTTTGGCCGACCATGCACAAGGATGCAAGAAGCTCGTACAAACCTGCACTAAATGTTAAGAGCACCAGCATGTATCTCATTTGCTTACCGTGCTGCAATGCCCGATCATTAGTCCTTTGCCCTTCGCAGCTTGGGGCATGGATATCCACGTGCTCTTTTTAACAACAGTAGGTTAGAAGAAGTTTCTATTTGTAGCCATAGACTGTTTCACAAAGTGGGTTGAAGTAGAAGATGCGGCGACCATCACAGAGAAGAAAATAACCGAATTTTTCTATAGAGAAATCATGTGTAGATATGGTATCCCTCATACTATGGTGACCGACAACATAAAACAGTTTGATAATAAGGAATTCAAAGGATTCTGTACTCATATGAAAATTAACCTGAGGTATACATTTGTCCTTCATCCACAAACCAATAGGTTAACGGAGGTTATAAACTGAACAATCCTTCAAAGACTCAAAAGGAGAGTGGATGAAAGGAAAGGTAGATGGATTGGCGAACTTCATAGTGTTCTATAGTTGTACAAGACCACACCTAGAACGACAACTGGAGAGACACCCTTTAAACTAGCATACGGGGCAGAAACTGTAATAACAGTTGAATTAGGAATGCTGACATTGAGGATCCAATGCTTTGACAAAAATAAAAATGAAGAACATATAAGGTTATGTCTGGACTTACTAGAAGAATGGAGAGTAGATGCCAACATAAGAAACGAGGCCTACAAGTATAGAATGGCTAAGTACCATGATCAGAAAGTCTGACCTAGATCATTCTTGGAAGGAGAATTAAATGAGAAGAGCTGACATTGGCAAAGGAGGAGCTAGGGTTAGCAAGCTACAGCTTAACTAGGAAGGCCCTTATAAATTAGTCAAAGTACTCAAAGGAGGAGCGTATAAAATAACCGACATGGCAGGAAGAGAGCTCTTGCGATCATGGAATATCCAAGTACTCAAGAAGTACTGCCAATAAAACCCAAAGAAAAGCTCGGTCCGAGACACTTTAAGGTGTAAACTTCTTATTATTATTTACTCGTTTTTTGCTCAGTTAATAAAGTTCATTATTTTTTAGCACATTATGAGTGCATATTTTCAAAGACGCCATTTTAGGCGCATCGAGCTCATCTCAGAGCACTTAGCATATTTTTAGTGCATACCTTCAAAGACGCCATTTCAGGCGCACCGAGCTCATCCTAAGGCACATAAGCACATTATCAGGGTAAGAACGCAATCGAAACGCTCCAAGTCCACCATAACAGACTACTAATAAAAGGTGGATTACTAAAAGCACTAAGATTATATCCAAAGGCATGTGAAATATAACGGAGCTCCCATACTTAGTGAAAAAGGAAAAGGTATGAAGGCTCATCAAAACTACAAATACTGATTTTCTATCCTTAGCATAATTATGAACTTTTGTCATTTATTATTGCTGAATAAATATAATCAGCAAGATATTATGTTCGAGTAAAAATCAAATAACAGAGAGAAAAAGGTAAATTTCATTAAAAATCAAAGTATTGCAAAATATTGAAGCTTAAGACTCATTAATTATGTCTCGAGCTTCGTTGAGGTCGCTCTCTACAATAAGGTCATCTCTTAAAGAAAGAATTACATCAGCGACTGTAGAATCTTCAGCAGCTTTCTCCCGAGCTTTGTTATCAATCTCTTCAATATATAGCTCTTCCAAAAAGGTTAGATCAATATCAAGAAACTTAGTTTAACAGCTTCATTGAAAGCCTCCTCGTAGCTGGAAAGGAAAAACAACATCTCCGAGCAAAAGCCCTCTTTTTCAGCTTCTAGTTTCTCACTAAGCAAGGTTTGATCAGCAAGTCTTGAAGTAATAGAAGCAGAAACAAGCTGTAACTCAGCGATGCGGAGATCAGCATTCCTCTTCTCGGCGGTAATAGAGCTGAGCTGAGTGGTAGCACTTTCAGCTTGAGCATTAGCAGCTTGAAGCTTGCCCTCCCATTTTCGCTTCTTAGCAGCAAAATCTCAGCTTGTTTTTGGAGGATATGCTCGGCATTCTCGGCCTTCACGCGATCGTTGGAAGCATGGTCGCTCAACTGCCTTTCATAATGCTTTCGAGCATTATCCAGAGTCACAGCCTACAAGAAAAGTATCAGAATCTTAATCTAAGGGAAATGAGAAGAAAGATAGGATTGGTAAGAAACTAAATTACCTGAAGAATAAGGGACATCTGTTGAGCATGAAACTCGAAAAGATAAATATTATTAAGCTCTTGAACATCAGCCTTAAAGGAAAGAAGGCTAGCGAGCTCTTGGGCCAAGGGAGGGGTTTGTACAATCAGTCATATCCTATACTTTTTTTCCAAATAAATATGAGGATTTAGGACAATGATCCAAAACAGGGGTATCTACCTCCATGCAATCGTCTTAGTCTATCAACTGAAGACTTTTCCATAGACTCCGAGAGGAAGGAGGCGAGCATAATACCAGGGACTGACCTCTAGTTTCAACTCCTAAGGTCGAGTTAGCAGAAGCCATGTTGTCCTTAGAGACTTTGTTAGAAACCGAAGTGGGAAAAGGAGCTGAAGAAGAGCTGACATGTTTTTTGCCTTTGTTAAGCTTAATCTTATTTATTTGCTTCATATCAATTACTATAAAGAAAAAAGAAAACAAAGTTAGAGGCATAAAATATAAAAGAAAAGTACCGAACAAGAAGTATCGAGTAGGTATACATGAAGCATTGACACCTAGCTCAGGTCCTTGTTCGATGGTGTCAAGTTTAGAGAGATATTACTCGATTAAGGGAGTTACAAGTAATGCAGTCCCTTTCTTCCGGATATTCATTAAAGTTTGGCTATTTATAAAGTCTGTCTTTAGGGTAAGTTTGATCAGTTTTTAAAGAGGAAGAACATGTCATCTCCTTGGTAGGCTGGTAAAGTTGATTTTGTAGGCGATCAAGAAAAACGGTAATATGCCAGTTATGAACAAAAGAAACAAGACCATCCAGTAACTTGGATCCAACTCGGGCCCTCAAGTATATAAAAGAATACTAAAGAAACCTGAGCAATTAAGTAAAAACTAAAGAAAAATAAGAAGTCGGAACTATACTAGAATTTTTACAGATTTACTTAAAAGCAACAAGGAGAGGAATTGAGTTTGGGTGTAGCTGAGCTATAGATACATTCATGTCAAGAATGACTGATGTAATGAAAGGATCTAAGTAAGAATTAAAGAAAAATAAGAAATTGGAACTATACTAGAATTTTTACAGAGTTGCTTAAAATCAATAAGGAGACGAATTGAGTTTGGGTGTAGCTGAGCTATAGATAGATTCATGTTAAGAATGACTGGTCCAATGAAAGGATCTAAGGGGAGCCTTAAACCGGCTTTAAGATGCTCCTCGTACAAGACTATATGACCAGCCTTGAGGACGCTATTTCCTAGAAAATCTTTCAAGACCTCTTTCAAACTATAAGAGGTCGAAATTTTTTACTGATCTTGGATATACCCAAGTTGGATCAAGGTCATTTTAGAAGGATAGAGAGAGTGATCATTTTCACCATCCTAGTAGGAAGATTCAAGACCCTTCGCCTCTTCTTGTTGAGGAATGGGTTATTCTCTAGAAGAAGAATGGTCAGGTGGGTTTTAAAGGTGAGTTTGGGTAAACTCATCGCCATCAACATGCACATATTCTAAGTGGAGAGAAGAAGGCTGAGACGACTCTATAATAGTAAAGAAATGAAAAGCCTAAAGAAAAGGTGCAGAAATCCACAACAAAAAAGAAGGAAGAAACTAAAAGGGACTAAAAATACTTACTGGTGAAAAACTTGAACTTTTAAGGCATGATGCAGTTCTAAATATTAGAATATGTTGAAGAACAGGATGCGAGGTAAGCACTAAGAAACTTGAAAATGGTAGAAAGTGTTTTACAAAGGAAAAGTGCCAAATTTATAGTGATACTAGATGTTGAAAATAACCCTCAGTATCACTAAAAGAATATTTCAGAATGCAAGGACGAAACCGTCCTTCGACAAAGATATAAATGATAAAGGGCTATCATTATGAAGGACGTGTCGTACGAAACGTCATTGGGAATGTCAGACATCACAGATGTTTTGAATTCAAATAATATGGCCGAGCTTACTTCCGACCTAATTAAGCACAATGCAACAATATGTTATTTCGACCATTCGAAAATGCCAAGCTCGTTAAAAGATAAGAATTAAAAGATAAGAATTACCGAGTATGAGTAAAGAAATAAATACCGAGCATAAATACTCTCAAGCAAGAGGGGGGAACTAATGATAACAGAGCATTATAAGCCAACCTGTCATGCCTGAGAAAAACGGGGGTTGACCAAGTCTGTATTCCACTATAACTAGGACTTTTATGATTAGTGTCGTGATTGGACTCTATTTAAATAGTTCGACCATGCTAGAACTCTTTTAACAGCCAAGAAGAATAGTCCTATTACAATTAGGATGACCTGCAACTACAAAGTCCTTTCCCTAGTAGGATGAGAAGACCTTCAATGTCTATATAAGGAACCCTGGTATAACTATTACAAGTACAAAATACTCTACACACTCATTATACTTAAGACACCCTTTTACAAATTACTGACTTAATCATCAGAGTGAATGGTCGGACAATATCGTCCGACACTTTCTGACTATTCTTGCAGGTACTTTGAAGATCAGGTCAGCCTTTGGAAAATCTTGTTGATAGCTCAATCTTTGACCAAGTTATCAAACACCAACATCGCTTTTTGGTCCAAATAATAATAAATAAAATGGTTTGTGTCACGAGTTATATATGAACCTATTTTAATAAACACTTCCTAATTTCACTACAACAACTCAAGAAGTAGAAATCTTAGCACAAAAACTTCACTGAAAAAGAAACTTCCATTCCCTTCATAGTGAAACAACTACTACAATTCAAAACATAAATAAACTTAGAAATAATTTTTCATTACAATTTCCAAGTAATTACCACAATTACAATCATAGAGATTACAAAGACTAAAATAAAACAAACACACAATATTGGCTTCAAGTAAAATAGACTCATTGTAAGCCTATCAATCTTTGCTTGTAGCTTCGTATTTTTAGCATTAATTTCAGCTAACCTTCTTTATACTTTGCTAACTCTTCTTCAGCTCCTCAATCAAACCATACAAACTCCTCTGCCTACATTTTGTCCTACGACTTTGTAAGCTTTAGCTGTTACTGCTTATTGACACTTCATCTACAAGTATTGTAGGTATACATCAACCAAGCCAAAAGCCGCATTTATTTTCCTTGCAATAATATTAAAGTCAATTTTTATTTAAATTAATCTTAGAAATTCAAACTCCAATGCTTTCTTCACAACCACAAATGATATTCTTATGCCTTCTTTCCATTATGTTGCTAATTGCACTTAATGTAGACATCTTCAAATCTTCGACTCCTCAATCCCTAAATCGAATCTTAATTCAAAATAAGAATAAATCCTTCTACAATTCAAATAAATTGAATGGAAATAAAGAATGATGAAGAGGTTTGATTAGGAAGAAGAGAATTTATCATCAAGAGCAAGAAAACTCTAATATATTTCAAAGAGGAAAGAAAAAGTCCTTACAAAATTAGTTAAGAAATTCTCAAAAAAAAAAAATACATTGACTCTTACTAACATTATTGACTAATAGAATATACTCTTACTTTTTAACGAATGGGCTAAATCGTTAATAGAATCAAACATGATGGGTATCGTAATGTACCATTCAATCTAGAGAGTCAAATGGTGTAATAAATATCAAAGATCAAAGTATTTTACCTTATGTAATATCTAAGAGAAAGTATAAAAATTGACCATGTGATGTAATCTTTTGACGCAAGAGGTCCTGTAGTTTTTTTATGACACTTTAGTACCCTCAGAATTATATTGTTAGCAATTTGTGTCCAAATTTATTAACACAGTTAATAGATTTGAAAATTGAATCTCAAACGAAGTCCGATCGCTGTAAAATCAGTCTTGTCAGATAAATAATAAAGTATAGAATTTTCTAGTCTTATCAAATCATTCAGATCTCATTAGACTTGATTAGATTTAACGAAAAGATTGAATTGTCAGACTATTTTCTCTCTCTTTGCCAAACTTTATAAAATTTGACATGGCTAGTCTTCAATAAGAAAAGTTAGTAAGAAGTGGAATACTGGTGGAATCGCAACCAATTAACACTAAATGAATAAACTACAACAATCGAATTAATAGTATTAGTGAATCCGAATGCAAATTGTTGACGTTTTAATTTTTAGGATACTAAAGTGTCACAAAAAAAACTATAGAACCCTTTGTATTAAAAAGATAAATCACATGATTAAATTCTATACTTTTTCCTAATATGCGTTTGTTACGGTTGGGTGTTCAAAAAAACAGGTATAGATTTTTTTAAATTTAATATATTATTTTTTTAGTTATTATAAACCGTTTTTCTGAAACCGGTTTTTGCTAAGTAAATGTATTGATTCATCTGCTTTCTTTTAAAAAAAAAGTAATTTTTATAATTTAAAAATCATTCAAAATATAAATTGAAGTTAGAAAAGTATTTTTCCAAACTCAAACGTCTTAATTGTATTCTCACACGTGTGGCAATTCATGGCTGGGACACGTGGGGTTAGCTTCCTAAAAAATTCATGTTTACCTAAATGTCCTCATTTTACCACATGGATATGTATAATGACTGTAGAATGCTTTTTCTTACGTACAATTATATGTTAGTATATTTTGCTATGTACCACAGTTATGCAAAAACTATCCTGAAAACAACCTTATTTCAGACAATGTGTAGTGAATAGGTTCTTTACTTTTATATTATTAATGCATTATAAGTAGTTTATTCTATATATTTTTATTGGATTTAATCCGTGACATTAAACAGGTGATTTATATAGTATAATATATAACTGTGCTTGAATTTTTACAATGAACCAAATCCTACAAGATTTGCCCTTATTTTGCATGTGTTATGTAGCCACAAAAAGAACAGTGTAACTATAGCTAACACGTGGACGGTCTATAATGAAAAAGCAAGCACAAGATGGACGGCTGAAGATTAAAGACACGTGCATAAAAAAAAATACTAGGAGGACAATTTCGTAAATAAAAGGCGAAATGATGGCCGAAAACTAAAGAGCAGGAGAGAAGACTTCGGTACGAAAGGAGGTGAAGCGACCACGTCACCCAACTGCCTTTTAAACCTCGTACCCCTGCCGACAAGTACAAAGTAAAATTTTAAGCGAATAAAGAAAACTATTATTTCATTTATCATATACATGGCATATAATTATTATATTAAAAAGATGTTTTAATAATTAGCCTACTTGCATCACTTAACTAAATATTTTATTATAAAGTATTATTTTATTGATGGTAGTGACTAGATATGGATTATGGACAACCCTTAGCTCAAAAGGAAAGATCACAAAATGTAAAGAAGAAAAGAAAATGATAAAAGAAATTATTGTACGATTCCTATCATGAGTAAGACTAATTGTTTTTTCTTTTTAAATATACACTGGGGCCTCCTTCCAATATATTTCTTTTAATATATAGGTTGATTGATCTTTTTGCTTCTTGTTTGAAAGAACCAATTATGATTTCTTAAATTTTACCCAGGTTAAATTGTTTCTAATGGTCATTTCTTTTTTGAAAAATTAAAAATTAAATCAATAAATTAATATTTATATTTATATTTTTAAAAATATTAAATATCTAATTATTATTTATTATAATTTTTATCCATTTAATATCGCATATATTAAATTGCTTCTAAACTTTAAAATTTTAAAAAATGATTTAATAAAAAAAATTTAATGTTACAGTACGTGAGCAACAGATATTACCTTTTTGAAAAGATATAAAAGTAATTTAACTTTTCATAGCTTCTTTTTATGTAATTATTTATGTTTCCTTCTCATTTTAGAAAGATTGATAGAAATTGAAAATAATTTTTTTTTTTTAATTTTTTATCTTTTTCCAAATTTATGGAACTAGTTTCTGTTATAATTTTTTAAGATGATTTTTTCTTATGTTTTCCCTCCTGAATAATGTTAAACCAAAAATTGCCACATATTTCAACTAACTCAATTTATAAAATGTATTTAAAAAATATAATAATTTTGGTGGTGTTAATTATGAATATCAAATTGGAATAATAGATTGACAGAGAAATTCAGTTATAGTTCAAGTTAACTCTAGACATCTTCAGCCGAATTTATCAATGTATATTTTAATTAATAATAATAATAATAATAAAGCCTCCAGTTCCATATTCCACCATTTCTTTCACGTTCTTCAATTTATTTTGAGGTCAAAATCCGCTTTCTTTAGAGTTGGTCAATAGCTGAAAGAAATGACACAAACTTTTAAATTTTAGCAAAATTGTTTTATTGTTGCCCAACAATGTTGTTGATATCATACATTAGTTGTAGTTTCACATGTTCTCCATAAAATTGATAGATAATGACAAATAATCCATTGCCATAAAAGAAGAAAAAAGGAAAAAGAATTTAATACTATATCATCTCTAGTTATCACTGCCATTCTCAATAAAAAGGACAATTTCTTTTTTTGTATACAACTTAAAAATATTGACATTTTTGTCCCTAATTTTCCACATCAAACACAATTTCATGCTTTTCTTTTCTTTCTTTTTGGAGAATAACACAATATCATGCTTATTTGCTTGTTGTTTGGTAGAATCCATCCACAGTGAAACCATTTAAGAAAATATTAAACAAACATTAGCCCAAATAATTTTAATTAGAAACATATATTATTAATTTTTGCTATTAATAATAACCAATAAGGTGATCGTGATCTATGCAATGACATAATCATTTGTATGTGATGCACGTGTGAGTTGTATAACGAATTAAGAATTCTTATTTTTCGAAAAATGATTAACAAACAAGTCCTTTTAGTCTAGGTTCTGAACAGTAGGGGCGTTCAAAAGCGTGTTATTCTTTTCTTTTTCTTTTTTTTTTCTTTTCAATTTTTATAGCCAATAGCAATGGCCCCACCTTATCCTCTATTGAAAAGGTTTTCTATACGTGGGGAGCAACGATTGGGTTGCCAGTGATACGAGGATCTTAACTAATGACCATTAAAGAAAATAAATAAATCATTCAATAAATTACGACATTTTTGTTTCTAAGAAAGAAAAAAAAGTTTCGGACATTTTTTTATTACTATCACCTAGTGTAATATAAATTCCTTCACCCACCAAAATAATCTAGAAATAATCACAAAATCATTTATTTCTTGAATGTCGAATAAAAGAAATAGTTATTTTAATAATAAATAGACATCAAATAAATATTTTGCTTCTGAATTTTAGCTATTTAGTCAGTTTAACACTTCAGCTTTCGACGTAAACTTAATAGATATTTTAAACTTTTTTTTGCGATATTTTAACATGTTTTGACATATGTCTTTATTTAATACGTCCACATGTATTGCACAAAGATATTCAAATATTGCTAAAAAAAATTCATTTATATATTATGTTAAATTGAATATTAAAGGTGGTTAGATATTAATAAAATAAGATTCAGATGTCTGTTAGATTAAATTGAAAATTAAAGTGTTAAACTAACTAATTGATATAAGTTCAAGAGTATAAATGTGGCCATAAATACATATTCTATTTGTTTGAAAAAAAAAATACGCCCAATTCCTTTTTTTATGTCAAAAATACATGCCACTTTCTCTTTTTAAATTCTAAACATCATGTTGTTTTACAAGACCATAACGACGTTACATATAAGAGATTCTAATTTTTTGGAATACACAATAAACCAATTATTACAAAGAGAATTAGAGGACAATTCTTTTACTAACCAATCGATTAGTTTGTTAGATATTATGTAAATATGATTGAAAGAGCAAACAATAAATTTTTTACTAAGATTTTTAATACCTATAATAATTGCTCAATTAATCAATTAACATCTTATCCATCTTTATTAATGGCTTAGATGACTTTCTAGATTTCAGATCCATTTGATGATATCCTCTCCTTAAGGCCAGTGCTATTGCCTCTAGAATGACATTAGCATCGATAGCTAAAAGGCTCGTGCAATTGATTTGCTTACTGCTCCATAAAATAGACATCCCTGATAGATTCTTATGAGCATTGTAATCTCTGTTTCTCTCACAATCATCCCAAGCAACATCATAATTATATTTTACAGAACTATAAGTAGGATACAACCACCTAGGATCCATAGTCGTGTGAGTTGACAAACAATCTTCACTTTCTTTTATTTTGTCTCTCCTCCTATAATAGGAGAGAGATTCCTCCTAAACCACCCTGATCCTTTTAACTGTCTACACCAGACTTAAGGTCGTGCCTAGGAAAATTACTTCCTTTTGAGATATCCATATATACTAACATGAATAAGCTCTAAAGCATGTTTGTCTCCTTTTAGCTCATCAATAATTTTTCACTACCAATGCTTTATAAATTGGAAAGCTATAAAACTTGATTTTTAAGCACATGACCATCAAACCATGTATGCAGTGTATGTACAAAAAGAGCATATGCTCTGTTCACATGCAAAGTAGAGAAAATAGAGAGAAAACTAAGCTAAGATACAAGACTACAATATAGTATGTTCATATACTAACTGTTGTATACTACAATTTACAATACTATGTAAATACAATACATTACTTAATAGCGCCCCCACCCCCCCCTTCCCCCCCCCCCCAAGTCAAGATTGATGAATTTGAATCAATCCCAACTTGGATAGTAAGAAATGATGTTGAGAAGAAGCAAGGGCCTTAGTAAACAAATCTACAAGTTAGAGTCTGGAAGACACATAATCTATTCTCATAAATCCTATCTATAATTGTTCACGCGCAATGTGACAATCGATATCTAAATGTTTGTTGCGCTCATGAAAAATAGGATTAGCAGCTATATACAGAGTTGCTTGATATCAAAATTAAGTTGAATAGGAGAAGAAACCTCAACATAAAAATCCTTAAGTAGGTAAGAAAGCCACAACAATTCACATATAGTAAAAGCCATGCTTCTATACTAAGCCTCAGCTAAAGATCTAGAAACTGTCACATGTTTCTTACTCTTCTATGAGACCAATAAAGATCCTAGAAAAATAGAAAAACCAGTTAATGACTTCCTAGTGATTAAGATGCACCTTAATCAGCATCACAATAAGCTTCAAAAACTAGTGCGGTATTAGCAGCAAAAAATAAACCTTGTGCAGGAACTCCTTTGAGATACATGAAAACATGAACTGCAGCATGCCAATGTGGATCTAAGAAGACTCATGAACTGACTTAAGTACTGAACCATAAAACTTAAATATGGTCTTGTTAATGTAAGGTAAAGAAGTTCTCTAATCAATTTGCGAAACTGATTTGGACTAGGTAAATGATTACCAACAACTGGATCCAACTTGAGATTCTTTGGGAAGGGAAATAAAGCTGGTTAACTCTAGTCAATCCAGTAGTAGATAATAGATCAAGAAAATACTTTTGTTGATGAATAAACATACCAGAAACTGATCTAGCTATCTCCAAGCCTAAAAAATATTTGACATAACCAAGATCTTTAATGGTAAACCTTTTATCTAAAGATCTCTTCAACGAAATAATAGTTTTCTTATTTGTTCATGTAATAAGAACATAATCTATATAGACTAATAAAGGCAAGAAATATACCATCCTTCTTAGAAGGAAACAAGCAATGATCATTAGATGACTGAGTAAAACCTTGAGACAATAGAAAAGAAGTGAATTCTTTATTCCATTATCTAGAAGCTTGTTTAAAGCCATATAAGAAATGAAGCAACTTACAAACTTGACATGACTAAGCCTTGAGATATCCCTCAGGAGGCTACATATACACTTCCTCATCCAAGTGACCATGCAGGAATGCATTATTTATATCAATCTCAAGAATAAGCTAAGACTTACTAATTCCAATGGTAAAAAACACCCTAACAGTAACCAACTTTGCCCACAAGCCTGGCTTTAAACATGTCCACTTCACCACTATGCTTATATTTCACCTTATACATCGATTTAAAGCCTATAACCTATTTACCAGCTGGCAAAGAAGTAAGAATACATGTACTATTAGCTTCTAGAGTAGATAACTTTTGAGACATTGATATAATCCATTGTCATCTAAGGCAGCCTGCGTATATGAATTTGGTTCATGAATACTGGATACATTTACAACAAATTTAGTGTATGAAGGAGAAAAAACAACATTTGGATATGAAAAAGAGGAAATAGGATAAGCTCGACCATGAAGGAATATCAGCAAGACAAGCAAAATCTCTAAGCCAAGCTGGTTTAACATTAGGTCTATCAGATCTTTTGAAAAAAAACAAAAGCCCTAATAGGTGAAGGAATAAATGGAGGTGAAGGTAAAATGGGGGAAGAAATTGGATCAAAAAGTGAAGAAGCTTGAAGAGAAACAAGAATAAAAGAGTGAACATGTGAAGAAATAGAAGGAGAAGAAAGCTGTAAAAAAGAAGATAAAAGAACAGAATCAGAAAAATTTGGTAAAGAAAGAGAGTATGAGAAATTTCTTGTAACAAATTTTGAAATGGAAAGATGTTCTTAAAGAACACAATATCTCTATAAACAAAGAAAGAATTATCCTATAAATCATATAATTTGTAACCCTTTTGGTTCTAAGGATAGCCAACAAAAACAAATTGAATAGCTCTAGGTTTAAATTTGTCATGAATTGGTTTAGTGACAGTTGCATAACACAAGCAACCAAAACTTTTCATATGAGTGTAAGAAAGGGGGTTTTTGGTAAAGAACCTCATAAGAAGTAAGCCATTGTAATACTAAAGTAGGCAGCCTATTGATGATATAAGTAGCAGCTAATATACAATCACCCCAAAATTTATTTGGTAAATTGGATTGAAATTTAAGGGCTCCAGCTACATTAAGTAAATGTATATGTTTTCTCTTAACAATGCCATTTTGTTAAGGTGTGAAAGGACAAGTAATTTGATGTAAAATTTCCTTAGAGGCAAAGAATGTTTGATAGGTTTGTTTAACAAAATCTATACCATTGTCTAATCTAAACACTTTAATAACAACTACAAACTATGTAAAGATCATATTATAAAAGGAAATTAATATAAAGGAACATTGAGATTTATGTTACATCAAATAGGTTCACGTAGCTCTAGAAAAATCATCCATCAAAGTTAAGAAGTACTAAGTATCGATAAAACTCTTGTGTTTATAAGGACCTCAGACATCTAAGTGTACCAATGAAAATGGTTTAGTAGATTTAGTGTTACTGTGATCAAAGGATAGGTTGGTTTGTTTGGCTAAGGGACAATTTGAATAGGGTATTGAAGGTTTTGATTTTAGAGTTAAGGAAGGTATATGAGATAATTGAGAAATAAAGTATGTCCTAGCCGAATATGCCACATATAATCATCATCAAATGCATTATGCACAGTATTAGCATATATATTGGAAACATAAGAGTTTTCTTTATTAATTAAATATAAAAATATATGATATACAAAATGAGAAATGTGCTTATAAGGTAAAGAAGTATGAAATTTGTAAATTCCTGCTTCTTCTTTAGCAGTAGTAATCACAACTTTAATTTAAAGGTCCTGAAAAATGCAAGAGTGATGAGTGAAAGTGAATTTTAGTTATTATTTTTAGTTAACTTGCTAAATATAACAAGTTGTGTTTGAAGGAAGGAACATGCAAGACTTGATTAAGCTGTAATTGTGGACTCAAAGTTACATTGCTAGTATGTTGAACATGATTAATAGTCCCATCAAGCAAGTACATTGGAATAGATGCAGAGGGATTTTGAATATGAGTAAAATGATGTAAGTAAGGAGAGAAATGATATGTCGCACCTGTATCCATAATTCAATCACCAAATTCATAAGAGAAATTTAAACTTAAAGAACTAGAATGAGAATTGCCTGCAAATTATCCTGCAAAGTTACTAGTATGTGCTTGATCCATATTAATGTTATTAGTAACTTTTTCTTTCATTAGCTCAAGAACCTTTTGATGTAGTGCAACCAGCTTAGAATTCCACTGATCAGAATTGTGTTGAGTATCCTCAACAAGATCATCGAATGGAGTATTTCCCATAGAAACATTAGCAGTATTATAATCTCCATGAGAGTTAGAACCTGGTATATTAGCTTTTGTTCCTAGCTTAGCCTTTAGCTTATCAAACCATTTTGGATAACCATGTAGCTTAAAGCATGTCTCACAAGAATGATTATCCTTGTTACAGTAGTCACAAAACTTAGGTCCCTTCTTGAACTTCCTTTTATGAAGATGAGTTATCTTGAGTAGATTGCTTTGCCAACATAGCTACATTATCATTAGGCAAATTAATAACGGTAGTAACTTACCTCTGTTTCTCCATTCTTAACACCATTGAATAAATCTTGTTAATGCTAGGCAGCAGATCCATCAACAAGATCTGATTACATATTGCATTATACAAATCATTCAACCCCATAAGAAACTACATAACTTTATTTTGATTAGAATGATCATTAACATCCTTAGTCACACTATAAACACATATCTTAACAGCATCAAAAGTACATGTAGGCATCTGAATTCTGGAAGTATTTGTGGAATCTTAACATTCCTGCCAAAGTAAAAAATACAATCTGGTGTGCAATTGTTGGTTTCCTTCCTACTCTGAATGCTCTTTGCTCGAAACATATTGATATAAGTCTGGTCTGTTAAGTTTATGGAAGAGCATATGAATCCATCACTCATATCTTTATTGATTGCGCCTTTGCTAGAGAATGTTGGTCTACTGTTAACATTAACAATGTGGGATCTATGAATGGATTTAGGGAATGGCTTCAATCTATCTTTCAAACCCATGAGATTGAAATCTGTAGTCTGGCTATGGTTCTATGCTGGAGTATATGGCTTAATCACAATGAGATTGTATGAAATGGGAAGTTTATGATAGTGTTGTAGGTGGTAGGATTAGCCAGGAGCTTTCTGATTCAGTAGCAAGAAGTGAAAGTCATTAGTAGGGGCGTTCACAACAATAGTGCTATTATTGATGTTGTAACTGTATGGAAAAGGCCTGAATTGGGGTGGCTTAAAGCAAATGTTGATGCAACATTATTTCGTCAAAATAGAAAAGCTAGCTTTGTACGGATTATTAAAGACTATAATGGGTTAATGCAGATACATGGTTGTTCCAGTATTAACGGTCCTTTTGAGCCTAGGGAGGCAGAGGTATTGGATGTTAGAAAGGTGCTCAATTGGATCAAGGCAAATCACCTAAGTCGAGTCATAATGGAAATGGACGCACAATTAATTTTCCAAGCATTTGAGAGTCCAGTTGCCTATGCAAATGGATTTGGACTAGCCATTGAAGATTGCAGAAAGCTTGCTCAATCTATTTCTGAATTGAAGTTTTCTTTAGTTCGTAGATCTGCAAATACTTTTGCTCATTGTATTGCAAGGGTGGGGGATTCTATGTCAGGTCCTGAGGTGTGGCTCAATAATCCTCCTTCATGGTTAGAACATATTTTAAATTCTTATATCTCCTATTAATAATATTATCCTTTATTCAAAAAAAAAAAGAACTTTAGTTACATCATTTGCTTGAGTGATTAAAGAAAAAGGAACATTGTCATCTCATTCATTAGATATGTATTTATTATTAAAACAAGGGTAATACTAAGTAATTGGCTAGACTAGATATTGCTTTTATCATATAGTTTGTTAAAATCATCTCATTTGTATATTTCTTTTATTAGTTTATTTATTTATTTTATGAACTTTATTATATTTCTCAAAATATCTTTTTAGTGTGTTTAGATTTATTTTTAGTGTTTTATGTTGATAATTAGTCTAAGTAGCCTCACGTTTCTTGAGAAATCGACTTGGAGATGTTTTACCGCTTTTATTATAAGAATAGTTCATGCACTTGCGAATACCAAGTTTGACACACCAGTAAATAAACTGAATTAAATGCTGTTATGTGCTATTATTTATTAAGTGTTGCATTTGCATTGGTTGGTTTATTTATCATCATAACTACCCATAACTAAAAACCAACCAATATAAATGCAATAACTAATAAATAATACCATGTATTATTATATAACTAGTTTTGTCTATAGATGGCGTTATAGACCTAATTTCTTTTAAAAAAAATTATTTTCCTATATATTACTAATTATTAAAAGTATTACACATGGATTGCTCAAAAAATTATATGTAGGAGAAAGAGGAAAAGAATAGGATGACCATTAATGACATCAAGTTATGTGATAATTATAATGTTGTTTCTGAATCAATTCGAATTCAACACAAATTAATTAATGTTTTGTAAAGACAAAATAAAATAGTAGTTATGTATAAAATAAAACAAAGAATATTGACCAAAACTAGAGGTCCTTACATAAAATATTTGAAATAATATTGACATTATTTTTCCGTTAGATCATCAATTGTTGCTTTATAAATATTAAATTATAAACAAATCTATTCTAATTATACTATTACATTATATTATTTTAAACTCGATTAACTATTTATTTCTTTATTTAAAAATTAATTAGTGAATTTAACCAACTAATTTTATCTTTTAGTTTTGTAATTTTGATATATATTTTATATTTGTAATTTCTATATAAAATTTCAAATAGTTTTTCTTATAATTTACTTATATACTATATTTTCAAAAATATAATTTTTATATAATGTTAAAATTTTCATTGTTTAACTAAAAACCAGTCAATCGAATTGATTTATTTGATTAATAATCATCAAATTAATATTTTATATTATCAAATTTTTAATTAATCAAACTAATTATTTTTATTTTTATTCAGTTTATGAAAATTTATAATAATAATAAAAACAAAAGAACAATTGTGATTCACCCCTACTAAAGAAGGCATCTATAAAGTTTCATTATCATGCCTTACAACCAAGGGTATGAATATGCCAAAATACACAAGTAAATGAAAATTGATTTAAACCCTAGAGTCTAGAGCAGTCCAATTCTTGTGGGGACACACCAATAATAAGTATTAGGAATACAATAAAATAGGAATTATTTTATTTTATTTTATATTATATATATTGTTTTTTGTTTTAAGGTACTTGTATTAAGATTACCATAAGAGGAAAGGTTCTTATGTGTGGGGAAGGACATGGAAAAGATTTGTTTTCTGTCTTTTATTTAGCCAATCACCAATGTTTATCATACTGGTTTCTTTTTCTTTTGCCTTTTAAGTAGTTTCCAGAGGAGAAATGGACGGTCCAGATGATTGTTTTCTTTTCCTTTTCTTTTTCTTTTGTTCCCATATTACCTCTTTGGTTGATGTTATTGGTCTTTAGTTTTATTATTATTATTGTTTCCACTGACAACTGACAAGACCTCTCTGTCTGTCTCCATTAAGGTTTCTCTCTCTCTCTCTCTTTCTCTTCATTGTTCATCTTTTCCTCTCCACACATTTAGTAGTTGGCTTATCATTATTATATTACTTTAGTACCCTTCAATTATGTATATCTCAAAAAAACAAAAAAACACTTGGTCTATCACGATTAAAAAGCTTGAATAATAAAATATTATTTTATATTTTTTTTATGAATCTTATCTGACACATGTCATCCTTATATGAAGAGATGAGATTTCCCACTTACAAAAGATAAGTCTAATAATATACTGACAACTCATGTGCATATTAAAACTACAAGTCTTAATAACGCATTTACTTTAAACATGTGAAAGACAGAGAATAATGTACCGAAAGATGAATTTGACACTTCATCTTTTATTACATATTATTATTGAGGAGAAGGTTTGTCTTCACGTCCAGCGCACAAACCACTAATTTAGAAAACACTGTAATAGTCATCGTCATCCATAGGTTGAAAATCTTGCATGATGGCATCCTTCTGTTCATTGGTCAGATCCAGATCATCTAGTGGAGTTGAAAGTATGGAAAAAGTGAAATGTTCAATAATGGGGTGTTCAGTTTCAGTCCATAGATGTCCATTATAAGTGCAGACTAATGGTTTAGAGACATCAGTCATCCCTAACTCATTTCATAAGAACTATATAATAATTTTCTATATATCTCGAGCCGATATTCACTATATAATTTGTATTTTTACTTGTGAATGAAGAGTTTTGATTTTTTCTTCTTCGTTTAGAATTATTGGTTTTTATAGTTCTAAAGATACGATTATTTTATGTTATGTAATCATATAATTTATTGAAGTTATTGAATGAAAATGAATCATGTATATAATATCATACAAGTTTTTTTAAGAAAAAAGAAAATGAAAGATTAATAAATACCCAAGTGAACGATAACATCTTCTCCACCTTTCATTATTTAATTATATGCAATCTTTCTTATATTATTGAGAAGACTGTTCTACCATGAAAGCTTACCAACTAGTTATATATATCTAAATATTATATATTACGATATCAAGATTTCAATCATAGCCTATTTCCATGCTTCATGTATCTTCTATTTTTGTAATTTTATAATGTTAACATAATTTATAAGTTTTGTTAATATAAGTTATAAGTTTTAGTACAATCAAAAGGTATAAAGATTGATAATATTTTTGTAGCACATTCAACTTATCATCTATTAATTTTGATTAAACAATATCAATTATAAAATGTCATTTCAAGTATTTCTTTTCTTTCTTTCTTTTTTATCAAGATTTGGAATATTTCTTTAATGAAGCAAAAGGTAAGAAATTTAAATTCTAATTTTTAAATTTTCTTTTAAATTTGTATAATAATTAATTGTTAGGTTACTATCTTGTGAGAGTTATAGTTATCATCATAGTCATTGTTATTATATTTTAGTTATACGGTAAAAGTATTCATATATATATTTTTTTATTTTTGAGATATTGACACTTGACTATTCTCTTCTCGAATAATTTTAAGAATATATTTTTCATATTTGCTTAGTGCATTTAGCAACAAATTCCTACAGTGCTCCTTTGGAAAATTAATCCTACTTAACAAGTAAAGCCTTTACCAACTAGATTAACCCTCTTCCATATTAGTGTATTAATTTAATACTCATTATTTGCATTTAATTTACATAAATTTAAACTTCAATTTAAAAGTTTCGAACAAATTCATTTATTTGTTAAAATTACTAAATAGCCAAAATTTATGTATTTTAAATATGCATAAAGCAAAGAAGAAAAGAAAAAGAGAAATCAAATACATCTTGATGGGTTCCCATATATGGATAACAGAATTGAGTTTGAGCAAACTGGGGAAAAAAATAATGATTTCCATTGATTTTCCATAGTAATATAATAATATATGGGTATATATGTAAATGTAAAGGTGCAAAAATTGTGGTCCAAGGATTGACAAAACATTTGCCTTTTGAGACAAGAGAAGGGGCACTTCCATGGAGTAAATACCTTATCAAGCATATGATTCTCCTTTCAAATAGAGAAGAAGTTGGTGTCTATTTGCCTGCACCCTATCAACTCTCTTTATGTCTACTTCTACTGCCTATCATCAGTACATCAAAAGAAAAAAAAAAAAAAAAGAAGAAGAAGATTGTTTCTGCTAATAACAGCCTGTTATATTATGGCTTATATGCGTCCTACTCAACCATATAGTTTTTATAATTTGACATAATTAAAAATAAAAAATAACTGCCCAAAAACCTAGACCAGTTGGCAAGAAAGAATATTCATATTCCTTCTTCACTAGCGTTTATTCTTCTTGAGAATATTTTAATAATTTATTTCTGAATGGATCGTATTATATGAAAATTGTAATTTTAATATTATTCAAAACGGAAATAGCCAGATGCCAACATCTCAAAAAAAAAAAATAATATAGTATTATATAATAATAATAATAATAATAATAATAATAGAAAAAGCTATGTTAGTAAAAAAATATTATAGGAATAATTTCTCAAAATATATGTAGAAAAAGGGAAATTGAGATTTTGAATGCCTAATCATATATTGAAGGTGATTGATAATTTGGTAATCAACTAATCAATCAATAATTGATATTTGATAATATTGATGCATTTCGTACAATATTTTGACCTGAAAATCTCAGTGTTTTAGGGATTTTAAATGTAAGAAGTTTATACTTGGAAGTTTGGGGTAGATACTAAGGAATTTACAAAACAAAGTAAGTTACTTGGATATGTTTCAGTGGAGCAGAGACACATAGATACTGTAATCCAATCTGCATAATATAAATAAACTTCTTTATCATTATAAGCTTTTATGTATTAGCTAAGGCAGTGGGATTTTTCTACTACTCGGGCAACTTGAAATTATTTCTTAGAGAGTTTTTATTTAGTTTAAATGGATTTTTCTGTTTAAATACTAAATTAATATATACTTATCAATTTTAATAATTGAGTATATGCGTCAATCATTCAATACTAAAATGTAATATATTTATATGTATATACAGCTAGCCTAAATTTTTTTTTTTTAAAAAAAAAAAACTGTTTTCCAATTAGGTGGCATGAAATAGTTGTTCCTTTGAAAAAGTATGCTAATATGCCTATTCAAGCAATGCAAGCAACTTCCCCATAAACACCTTTTGCTTGAAAAAACTATTTAAACGTACTTGTTCTATTTCTCTTGGTACAATGTTTTCTTTTCTGAAAAGCCGACTTAATGATTTTGATAAATAAACTAATTTTAGGTCAATACCATTTGAAATGGTCAAAAAGTTGCACTTGTTTCCCAATTTGTTCTTCCAATAAATTTAAATGCAATTAATGCATGAATCCATTGAGGTTTTTAAGATTATCATACCTAAAAGGTAACTTTGTTTTCTTCTCCATGTTTTCTTGAAGTATAAAAATATTTTTAATTCCATTAAATATATAATGCAATAACTTTGTATTTACTATGCAAAAATTAGTAACAATTAAAACCCTTTTCTTATAATTCCCACAAGTTTTATACAATTTAACTCAATAGAACTAAAAGGCAAATTTTTAAAATAAAAGTTCATAAACTAAAATGGATCCTTTATAATTATATTTTTTAATTTTTCTGGATTTTAAGAAAATATATCGTAATAATTAAATTATAGTCTAATACTTAAAAACAAATATCTCTAATATAATAAATTTAAATAAAGAAAGAAAAGAACTACATTGTCTAACATATAAATATGTGAAGACTTAGTTCAAAAAACAAAATATGTGAAAGCTTTAGAGAATTTTATATTCATGTTAATTAAGATTATAGATGTAATGATTAACGAACCATTGGCGATGCACCTTTTCTTTTTGGTGTAAGCAAAAAGTACAGAAGAAGGTCCGTGCCCTAGAACCGTCAAAGGACACGTCAGTCATAAATGTTAAGGAAAGGACAAATCCGTATATACAATAGCCCCTTTTTTTCAATTGTCGGTTGATAGTCTTTTTTAACGACACCACCTTTTACGGCAATAAAAATGTTTTTTCTTTTTTATATTATTACAAAAAAAAAATAAGAAAACTAAAATAAAAATATCTTATAATATGCGTATAGCATCCATTACAGTTGATGCAGGTTTACTAAATTCACATGATACAGGTTGGCGTCACAGTCACGTTGTAATCTTTGTGGGGTCTATCCAATTTTGGCAGATAGTTAATTCCCAATCGTTGGATTTGTTGGAAGCTTTTATATGTGTGATGGGACCATTACGTGGTATGAATTCGGAAAGATTTATATATTTTTTCTTTTTTTGAAGAAATTTTTTTAAAAAAATATTAGGCGGTCTCAAAGTACTATTTATGGCAATAGTCAACCATGTCTACCTTGATTTTTTTATTTATTTTCAGATCAGGTCTGGATTATCTCTTGCTCTTTTCAGCCAGCCAATGGCTTTCTGCCACCTCTTTATCAAAAGATGATGTGGCATTGCTGTGTCGATTATTTCATTTATGTTTTAATTACTTTGATGTGATATGCCTTAAATACAAATTCATTGTTTTATCTCTCAATTTTAGGACATGTATTTACGTTTTCATCCCCACCTAGTATATATATAGTCAGATGGTCAAAAGTGTTGAATCCAACTGAAGCCAAACTAAAAAATTCTCTACCCTACTTGCTATGATATTTTAGTAGCTTATTCGAATTAAAATATATTTAATAAATTTTTAAAAAGTATTTTTTATAAATATATAAAATTTATTATATATTTATTTTAATATGAAAAATTAATGCTGCACTATATATATATATATATATATATATATATATAAATGGTAAGTAATATTGGTGGAAATTCATTTTTATTTTAGAAATCAGAAATTTTTGAGTGAAATATTTACCGTTATTTATTAATATTGGTGGAAGTTCATTTTTGATAATTGATAGAAAATAAGTATTTACTTTTATTATCTAATATGCAATTTAACAACTAGAAATATTTACCGAATAATTCAACTATAAACGAAAAATATGAACGCTAACAAAAAGTATACTATTAATTTATTTCTCTATTAATTATTATAAATGCTATATAAAAATAAATGAAGAAAGAAAAATATTCTTTATTCAAAATTTTATTCAAATTAATATATACATAAAAAATAAACTATATATGTTAACGCACTTATAAATGAGTGATTTTATATTTTTTTAAATATAAATAAAAATTTAAAAGTATTTTGAAGATATTTTCATTTAGCATTTATGATGGAAATTCCAAAAGAAATATGGAATTACCTTCTAGTGCATGGCTCACAGAATGGACCTTATAGCTTCCTATTAAAACGAACTAAAAAGAATTAGGCTACTTGCCTAACCCTTTATGGGTATTTTATGTGAGAATGTATACATTTATTTTGGTGGACCGATCATTATAATGAAGCCAATAGAGTTTATGATTCATGTGAATTGCTATACAGAATTCTTCTTCAAATTATATCAACAATTTCAACTAACACTTTTCAGTAACATTGGACACGATTACATGACAATATTACATTAATATGACACAATTTTCTAGGGTTTCTTTTTCTTTTTTCTACTTTTATTATTAGACATACACACACTTGTGAAAATTGTTTAGTGCCTGATTAGTATTTGCTAATTATATATATTAAAATTGATAAGCTCGGTTTCAAGAATGCTAAAACATGTGTTAAAACTGTGCAATTTGCGAATTTTTATAGGAAACTGATTGAAGTTGGTGAATTAGGTATTTCTTTGAAGAAACCCAAAAAAACCTTTGAAATCAATTAATTTCTGAATCTATGAAATTAAAATATGAACTCATGAATCTCAAACTCTCTCAGCCCATATGAAATCACAATTTACAATAATACAATTTATTATAATCTCAATACTAATTAATTATAATTAAAGAATATTCTTTTTTTTTTCTTTTCCAAATATCCAAAATTGTATAAAAAAATTCAAATCAGAAGAGTCTTATTCATGTTTTGGAAATATAAATTCTCAATGGAACCGCCCAATACTAAATTGAACAAATTGTTGTTGGGATAGTTATGAAGATCCTTTTGGACAGTTGTATAACATCAATTTCAACGTGGAGAAAAAGGTGAGCAACAACTCAAGGATTTCTATTTATTTATTTATTTTTGTTGTTGTATTTCAATTCTTAATTATGTCTCAAGTACAGCTTCAGCACCATCAAAATCTATCTATTTATGCAATTATATGTCTGCCATTAAATTATTCTCAAACAATATATATATATATATATATATATATTTTTTCTACATCAACCCAGTCAATTATAATTGTTTGGCAAACTATTAGTTGGAACTTTATGATTTTTTTATTTTATTTTAAATAGAAGGGTGTCTCTGTGGTAAACTCAAAATTCCCATTTTCTGATGTGTAGAAGTGTGTAGGAAAAACCATAAAAATACCTTCTAATAGCATATGTAATGCCATGCTAATAGAATTGTACGTGTGTGCTTCTAATTTATCATTTTGACTTTAGTTTTTATAACTAAACAAGGTGATTTATTATGTAAAATCTATAATTATTAATATTACTATATAGAATTAGTTGATGTGAATAGATTAAATCCCATTATTATACTTTTCGAGTGAAATATAATCCCTAAGGTAAAACTTTCATTTAAATAATAGAAATTTTAAAAATAAATAAAATAATTTAAATAAATATTATACATATTAAGAAAAAATATTCATAACCAATATTAAGACTAATATTACCATCGTCCAACAATAATCAATTTTATTTTAAATATATACTGTAATAAATTGTGAAAGATAATGAGTTGGATTCTAATATTTCAAGTCTGTAATTACTTTTAATCTATTATATAAATTTAATTGTAAACATATACTAAATTTACATATCAAAATATAACAATTAAAAATTTAAATATTTAATTATTAAATTTTAATAAGTTCACATATTATTTTCATAATTAATCAGTTTTTCTTTATATATTGACTGATTGTACGCCCTTAAATATTAATTTTCGGTTGTACATATTAAATTATAACAATTAATTATCAAATTTTATACACCATTCTTATAATTATTATGGAATTAAAAAAAAAAAAAACTGGCCTGAACACAGTCTCTCAACTAGGTCTAAAGGAAAATTAGTACACGTGGGTAAATAAAAATAAAAATTTACAGAGAGCAACTGTGTGGAGACAAAACTGGCATAAAAAACACAAGGGGGAAATGTAACTATGAGAAAGCCCTTTTTTAACAGTTAACACGTCCCCATCTTCCCCTTTTATCTCCTTTCTATTCCTTTTAAAGTTTAGTTTAAACCCGTTTGCAATAATCCACACACTTCTCTCTTACATTACCATTACCATTCCCATTCCCATTCCCATTACTCACATACCCCTCCTCATCATCATCACAAAAATCTCTTTTTATTGAATTCTCTCTCTCTCTCTCTCTCTCTCTCTCTCTCTCCATTTGTCCATATAATCTGACAGACGCCCTTTTTCACCACCTTCAGATATAACTCGGTTTCTTTCTCTTTCTCTCCCAAATGTACTTTCACTTGAGGTTTCTTTGTCACACCTAAGAAACAAAGAAAAGAAAGAAAGAAAACTCTCTCTCCTTTATTTTCATTTTTCTTTTCTCTTGTTCTTGATCCCGTCCGTTACACTCAAGAAACTGTCTTCTAATTTCTTTTTTCCTTTATACACATTTGTTTGTTTTTGTTGAAGAAGATATCACTCTTACAGATGGGATATTGTTTTGTGTGTGTTTAGTGTTTCTTTCTTTTTCTAGGCCAATATATAATACTAGAAGCAAACCGAGAGAAAACATAAGCCAAAAGTAGAAACCAAGAAAAGAAAGTTTGAGAAAAGAAAAAACATGTTGGATCTCAATCTTGATATCATCTCTAGTGATTCTTCTTGTCATAGCCACAACAGCAAGAGGAAGGACAGGAGCAAGAATGATTATATGGTAATACCAGAGGTTCCTGTCGTTCCAATAGAGGAAGATTCAGGCACATCTAATTCCTCCATTATTATCAACACAGAAGAAGCTTTAACCAATCCAGGAGATGAGAACTCATCGAACAACATCCACAATTCTGCCTTCATTTTTGATATCTTGAAGAAAGAAAAAGCCGATGATGATAGCAACAGCAATGATAACGCTTTCAGAGAAAGCAAGAGCAACCCGCATCAATATTTCACTACTCAACAACTTTTCCCTGAGAGAAGTCAGTTAGACTTGGATTTGAAGTCTGGATTGGCCATGATAAGGCCCCAGCAGCATCAGTGGTTGAAATTATCAGAGATGGATTCTAGTGCAGACGGTGGAGAAGCAGAGCTGAGAATTGTCCAGCAAAAACAGCAGCAAATGAGGAAGAGTAGGAGAGGACCCAGGTCAAGAAGCTCTCAATATAGAGGAGTCACTTTTTATAGGAGAACTGGAAGATGGGAGTCTCACATATGGCAAGTATAACTGGATTTCATTTCTGTTTATGAATGTAGATAACCATAAGGAAATGATTTCTTGTGTTTTTATGGTCCATGATCTTGATTTCTTTTTTTAATTGTGATGTGCAGGGATTGTGGGAAGCAAGTGTATTTAGGTAAGTTATAGGATAATCTCTTGGGATAACTAAAATTATATTATTATTATTTTAATTTTAATTTTAATTTTAATTTTTTGCTCAATTATGATAATTAATTTGATTTTCTTTTCTTATTAATCTATTTTACCAGGTGGATTTGACACTGCCCTTTCTGCAGCAAGGTTGGAATTTTTGTTATTCTTTTCTCTTTTTGTTGCATACTCCATTTCCTTCTTTTGGATTTTTCCTAAATTAGTTTGGATAAGTTTTTGTTAGTTTTGCTAAATTTGTGTCTTCACAATTACAGAGCATATGATCGAGCTGCAATTAAGTTCAGAGGAGTTGATGCTGATATCAACTTTACTCTAAGTGATTATGAAGAAGATATGAAGCAGGTAAAAAAAAAAAAGAAAAATTTAATTTGTTTCAATTAATAAATGAAAGAAGCTTGATTAATGATATTTTCTAAAATTTTATTAACTGCAAATTGATTTGCAGATGAAAAACCTCGGCAAGGAAGAATTTGTTCATATTCTTCGTCGCCAAAGCAATGGATTCGCGCGGGGAAGCTCCAAATACAGAGGCGTAACTCTGCATAAATGTGGCAGATGGGAAGCTAGAATGGGGCAATTTCATGGAAAGAAGTAAGAGCCTTCTCAAGATTTTGCTTAGGATTACTTGTAGCTACTGACTGCTCCAAATTTTGATTGTTAAGAACTAAAATGGAACTCCTATATTAAATGGCTGTTGATTCAAGTTAAGATATAAAAAAAAAGGGCTCAGTCCAGCCTCTTTCTGGTTACCAGGTATATGTATCTTGGATTATTCGACAGCGAAGTAGAAGCTGCAAGGTCCTTATGATCTTGAATTCACTACTCCTCCTTTTGATTCTTGTTTGTGTTCCATGGAAATGTGTACTCCAAAGGGTTTGTTCTCGTTCACAAATTTTCTGGTCTGATTCTCTTGATCCAGGGCTTATGACATGGCAGCCATCAAATGTAATGGAAGGGAAGCTGTGACCAACTTTGAGCCCAGTGTTTATGGAGGAGGAGGAATGGTTTTTGATCCAAGTAAGTGGAGGTAGTTGTAATAGATTTCGATGCTGGTTCACAGTCAGGCGTACTGTTGTTGATTGATTAGTGTTCGTAATGGGGCCTTCTTGTTCTTGATTTTTAATGCAGCTGGGAATGGTCACAATCTTGATTTAAGCCTTGGAATTGCTGTGCCAAGAAATGATTCAAAGGGGAATAGCAAGCATGTAAGAGACTACTGCTACTTCCCCTGCACCAACGATCGGGAAGTGCCCAACAATGAAAGACCAATGGTATAATTCTACCTGAGATTCCTGCAACTCATCACTACTTTCTTTTTTTCACTGTTAAGATATATTCTTGCTTTGGTTGAAATTCAGTCTTTAGGCATATAACAAAGCATATGGGCAGTATCAGTTCTTTCTGTTTCTGCAAATTGATTCCCCTTTGCGTGTACTTTTAAAGGTTGAGAGCGCTGCTTCTTCGGCACCTAAAGGCGTACTGCATGAAAACAGTCTGCCGTTGGCATCCAAGAATCGTCCAACATTGTCTGGCATATTTTCTGGTTTACTACCACCAGGGGATAAGGTAACTAGCTCACTTCTCTTTCCTTCTTTCTTTTCTGGTTCCTCAGTTCAACCTGCAAAATCTGATTGCATTTTGCAGAGAGATTGTTTCCATGACTCAGAACTGTGATCTCCGGTCACACAGGAGTAACATCTCAATTGCGCAGAGGCTTGTCCTTAATTGCAATTTCTTCTTTTATACATGTTTCTAAATCAGATGACAGAATATGGTTTTATGTGATTAATGCAACTAAAAAAACTGTTTGTCTTCATCTTGTGCCGACAGGAAAGGTTTATAAATAAGAGGGTGGAAGCGGATTCTTCGCAGAAAACCTCAAGCTGGCTATGGAAAATTAATGGCAACAACAACAACAACAACAACAATGTTGCTACAAATTCAAAGATATCAGTCGCAGCATCATCAGGATTCGCTTCATCATCCGACAGTCATTGCTTCTTCAACAACCTTTCCCTTCAACCAGAATAGCCATTCTAACAGCCCCACCACACATCTGCCTTAACACCTTCCATTACCACTCAAACAAGAGCTGCAAAGAGCGTGATTTCTCACTGTTATGCTCTTTAGAATGTTAGTTGAGCAACGAAACTGATTAATCCAATTAGCAGTCCGTACTCAGTTGGGTCCCCCCCCTTTCCCTGTTTCTTTTTTCAGAGTGAAAAAGAGAAAGAAAATCTGAAGCAAAAGATTTGTCCTCACAAGTACCCTGTAAACCTTTTGTCATTCATAGCTTTAAGCAAGGGAAAGATATGATCTAACCTTAGCTTAATTTGGTAGAGGATATGTATAAATATCAGAACTGAGAATATATATATATTCTATTGTTTCAAATTACCAAAATTGTCAATGGTATTGAATAGTAGAGATGCTATGTCTTTTTTTGTTTCCTTCTTTTTCATATGTCAAATCATTCTTTTGACAAGTACATGATTCAATATTTATATAATTGATTAACTTACATGCTAATTTTGCATTTGTATCTATTAATCCATGTTGAACAAATTTAAAGGCACATGATCCCATAATGCTTCTATATTTTTGTATTGTTAATGGAATCAAGAATTAAATTTGATATATCTTTTTTATTAGAGGTACAACTAAACTTACTATGGATTAGACACTCATTATAAAAGTAAATATTTCATTTTCAAAAGCAAATATTTTTACCATTTAAAATAAATCTCGAATGTTTAAATTTGACATTATTAATCAGCCTTAATTAAATTAGGAATTCAATTGTGATATAATAAATTAAGATGTTTTTAATTTTTTAAATAAGATTTATACAGATCTTTTGATAATTATTAATAATAAATAATTATATGTTTATCACCTATGACCAAGCATAGATTATATCTAGAAACAACTTCCATTGGAGGTTGGTCATTGGCAGCCAGACATGTAAATTATTGAGTTGATATCTTTGAATTTAGACCTCTGAACTTGAAATTCTTCCATCTAAGTTCCTGTTGGCTAAGTTGGTTGACTCTGACTCCATCTAGTTGCACTTACATCTATAAAATCACTAATTTCTACCTAGAAAATTTCTCTCAAACTCTGCTTGAATTAAAATGTATGAAAAGGGAGGAAAAAGAAAGCTTGGATAGCTAATTCAATAGCAAGAAGAAAAAGGAGAAAAAAAAAAAAAACAAATTAGTGGGGCAATAACAACTTTAATAGGCTAATAAATCATTGAATTCTGCCAAGACTCTATGCAAGGAACTTCTAATGAATTGTTCTTACAAAAATAACATAATAAATAAATTGCTTTCCTACTAGAAAAAAAGGAAGAGAAAGAAAAAGCTAATGAACAGACCATAATGATCAAATAAAATAGTTATATAATACAATTTAGTTAGTATTTCAAGGCACAAAATAATGAAGAGTTTAGATTCTACATTTTTCTTAAATTTTTCTGACATGCAAAAAAACAAAAACAGAAAAAGAACATATGGATATTTAATGCCCTTTTCTTTTTCTCCTCCTAGTTCATGGGTCTTATGAGATTTCATGTATTGGTGGTTTGTCCTCTAGTCCTTTGGATATGAACCACAAGAAATTTGGTGTTGGGTATGGGCAAGTGATACTACTAGAAGATCATAATAACCATAAATTTTCTTAGAACTTTACTCCTTATATGATGGTCTCATTTCTACTTCTACATTTATTTAGTGACTTTGGAAATGTAAGTATAAAATAATACAGTGACCATGCACCCACCCTAGAACATCTGCTAGCCTAAATTGATCTGACTCCAATTTTATGTCTATATCTTGGGTGTGAGTTAATAAATTAATAAAGTTTATATATCAACATTTATTTTTAAAATGGTCTCATTATATATATAAATATATATATATATATAGGGGTAGGTGAATCAAGGCCTGGTGCCCTTTTAACACCCTCATATTAAAGGAGTGATTTGATAAGAAAGGTTGTATGCCAAACATGAAGTGTATTTCATTAACAAAATACATATAGAGAGACACTTAAATCATGTAGGATTTTGTACAATATTTATGATGACTTATTTTTTTTTCTCAGGAAAGGAAAGGCATATGTATATTTTTTGTAAAATAAATGTTTAGACATTTGCACTTTGGTTTTCTAATTTTTTAATATCTTAACTTTTTATATAGCTTGAGAAATATTTCAATTTATTTTTTTATAAAATTTTAATATTTTTTAACAGTATGGCTTTATTCAATAGGTTTCATGTGTATTGCGCGCATTAATTTAAATATGAGTAGAATAGAGTTCAAGCGGTTGTTAAATTAAAAAAATTAAATGTATTTAAAATATTATAAAATAAAATTCAGATAATTAGTAGATTAAATTAAAAATTTAAAATAATTAAATAACTAGAGTTGAAATATCCAAATATATACTTTTTCAAAAACAAATATGTATTCCATCAATAATTTCTTTTAACTTTTCTTTACGCAAAGTATAATGTTACCTCTGGCTATGATTGAGATCAACATCATATAACTAAATATTAGACCATACGTTGTGTGGGTAAAATAATTTTAATTTAATTTATAAAAATATTATTAAGGAATTATTTAAAATTACTTTATAATATTTTTTAGATATAACTTTATATTTAGATCCATCATATTAAAAAATATAAAATATTATAAAATATCAATTTTAACTTTTATCATGGTTAATTTAAAGATTGTATGAAAAATAACTACTAATCTGAATAAATAACAATTCTTGGACTTCAACAAACTAAAAAGCGAGTATATTCAGTGTAATATTTAAGAATATTCTAAAATCTCTCTACAGTCATACACTTGGAACTAAATAAAATTTATGACTATGAGGAGGCTATAACTTAATAGAGATTTGAGTACTAAATAATTTTTTTTTTTGGCTTAATATTTAATCTTGTTGGTGAAATGATAGAAACCTAAGATAAAAAATGTAAATATTTTGTCATATTATACAAATAAGATTGATGTAACAAAATAATACTACAGTAAGATAAAACATAGCATAACATATATTTTTTAAGCTATATATACAAATAATAATATATAGATGAATACTTTCTTAAGGTGAGATTTAAAGAATTTATAACTTATTACAATAGAGAATTTATTTATTTTTATAACTATCTTAAATTGAGAGCGTAACTTTTTTTATCACTATATAGAGGTTATTCCTATATAAAGTATCACTATAGAAATGTTTTACATAAAATAAAATTACAAATTGTTGTAAATTTAAGAAATGACATTTTTTGCTATCTTTTTTATCACTTATTCTTTAATTTTTTTTTTTTTTTGAAGAAGAAGATGATAAAATGATTGATAGAAATGGAAATGGAAATAAAGATCGAAATGTAAAAGATATAAGTGGATGAATATTAATTTATATAATATCATATAATAGTAATAGATTAATTGAATCCTTAAATATAAAAAGGAAAATTATGAGACATAAACTTTAAATAATTTAGTGAAAATAAATATGAAACTCTAGAGTTTTCAATATAGGTGATGAATTGTTAAATACTAAATATAAATTTATTGGCAAATTCGTTGTTTGAGTTTTTATTATAACATAATATAGTATAACTAAGAGAGAACAAATGGTTACATAGTTTTTTAGGGTTAAATGCTAGTTACCTTTGTACTTTGGTCTAATATATGAGTTAGTCTCTACATTTTTTCTATTATATTAAAATCCTCTTGAGTTTTAATAAAATTAACTCCTACTTACTTCCGTGTTAGTTGAAGGATTAAACTGGTAATTTAAGATTATTATTTAATCTTTAAATTTATTATCAAATATTAAACTCGTCCAAAATTAATTTCACTATCAAATTAGAGTAAAATCTTATTTTTAGCACAATTTAGTTTTAGTATCTAATTAAAATAATAAATTTAATTTTCTTTTTCTTGCTTCTAATTCTTTTATTTTTAATATAATTTAATTCAAATAATTTAAATATTTTAAAACTACTTACATTTAAAATAATATTATTAAATTACTATATAACTTAATTTTAGTTATTAATATAAAATAAACATTTCTAATTAAAAAATATCATTCTTTTATTATTTTTATTTTATATTATAGCTAAACTATATAAAAAAGTAAAATTTAAATTAAAAAATCATGTCTTAATCTAGTGAAATAATCTAGACACACCAAGTTGATAAATTGACTATCAATGAAGAGATCATGTTGATCTTGTACATTAAAAATGAATTTTTTTATCAACTATTCAAATGAGAGTAATACGAGTAAAACTTTTATTTTTAATATTTTATTTTATTTTCCAATAAAAATAATAACTTGTAACTATTTATTTTATTTAAAAATTCAAATTAAACTACATAATAATTCAATAATATTAAATAAAAAATAAATATTTTTATTACGTTTAAATTTTCTTAGAATTAGATTATACTAAAAGAAATAAAAGATATAAACAAGTAAAATTTATTATTTTAATTAGACATTAAAATTAACTTGTGCTACAAATAAGATTTTACTCTAATTTTATACGAGTTTGATATTTGATAATAAGTTTACGAATCAAATTACAATATTAAATTACCAATTTAATTCTTCGACTGATGTGGAAGGAATAATTAGTTTTATTATAACTCAAAGAAATTTTAATTTAATAGAAAAATACGATGACTGAGTCATATATTAAGCATAATCACAGGAAATAAATAGTATTTAACCGTATTTTTTATAAACGTATTAGCAAATATTTGGCTTGCTTCTTATAATTCTAATTTTCTTTTTAAAAATATATTGCTTAATTTTATCAATCATTACCTTTTTCTGTTTCTGAACAATGTCATTAATAAATCAGTTTAATACACAATTAGTCTGTAAAATTAAACATGCTCATGAAGATTATTTTCTGATTAAAACCCTAATATTCTGGGGTCATCTAAAAAGTTTGAACTTCAAACTACAATCTTCTGAATTGTGATATGATCTCAAAGGTTTGTCATAACCAATTCTGGTTTGGGCCTTCACTATCCAATGAGAAGAAAAAGTAGGCCCATTAAAAGTATGTCAAAGACTACATCAAATCCTCAATTCATTTTTGAAGTGTGACGCAGTTTCTTATTTTGCGGGCAATGCATAACTTATATTCTTTTTATATATGTTAAATTTTTTATTTTAAAAAATTATAATATAAAATAATATTTTAATATATATTTTATTTTTTAAATATAAAATAAAAAAATTAAATTAACTTTTTATATATAAGAGTAAAATTTTACTCTCTATTCTATATTTTTAATAAATATATTTAAATTTATATATATTTAATTTAATTAATATTTATTATTTTCTATTAGTAAAAATAAAAAAATAAAATTATTAATATTTATAGAAATAAAAATAAAATAAAAAATAAAAAGTAAAGAGTTTATTCGACTTAAATAAAAGAATTTACTCCTTTAAAATATTTTTTATTATAGAAATTAATAACATTGTTGAAGATGCTCTATCAATGTGTTTGTCAAATCTGAAAAAAAAAAAAAAAAAAAAAAAGAATTATTTGGAGCCAAAGTGTTTAATGTTACTCCAAACCTAACAAAACCTTGGAAACAAACCCACTAAGTAACTGCAACTTCATGAACAATTACTGACAAGCAAGTCCCTGAATTCATAAAATGCTCAGAAACTCATGCCATAAAATAGTTCACTTGATCAGTTCATAATTCACGTTACAAACAGAACTTGATTACTCAAGTGAACGCCAGACTGGATCTACTGCAAAATCTTTGGACAAAATCAATTATGTAATAGTAATCTGTCATTATTTATTAATTACTTTTAATCACGAGTAACTAATAGTAATGGATAAATAAACTAATATAAATGTCACAATTAATAAATAAGTTGAATGTCATTATATAATTAATTTTATGTATAATTAATATATTATAACTAAATCTATCTAAAATTTTTTTTAAGACTATACTGTCGTTTTATTACAAATATCAACAAAAAAATTTAGTAACATGCTTACTTATTGCTCCAAGGGATTCTTGTCCCACTCAAAACAATTATCATACTGACCAGAACCACTCTTCAAGCATGGACCACCTGGTTTTGTTAGCCAGTAACAATCGCAGCATCTTGGGTAATCCCTATTGTCTACATAAATATCAAACCAATGGAACCCACTTTCCCATTGAAAGCTACAGAAGAAGAGTGCAGTGGCCCAAAAATCTGGCCTAAAGGTGAACTCAAAGGTTTGCTGAGAGTGGAGCAGTTTGATACCTAAGTCATCATCCTTGGACTTGCAGTGCAAAGTAAGGTCCACTCACCATTCGTCACATTTGAAACCTCCATTACATGACATGAACAAGACAAAAAGAATAATTAGAACCAAGACATAATCCTGTCCACTAGCACCCACCATCATTTTTCTTTCTTGCTGAGCATTTTCTTTCTTCTTTTCCTTCATATTATAGGCCAGGCTCTAGTTTGTGCATGGCAGCATATCTTGGCAGGCAGTTTAGTTAGCACGAAAATGGAAAAGACGACTCAGATTTTTCCACAAATTGCTTTGCCAGAGAAAATGTTTGCTCAACCTTCTGTTTTAAGAAGAAGAATTAAGAAAAATGTAGCCTTATGCCAATTGAGAGAATTTTATTGTTGAGCCTGCAATATTTAAGATGTAGGATTTTAAAAGGGTGGTTCCTGCCATTCAGGGTTTCTCCACAAATTGGATGCTGGACAATTTAATTACTTGCTCAACCTTCAATATCATAAAAATGTAATTTTTTTTAAAAAAAAGAGGTGGTCCTATGCCAATTAGGAGGTGCTATGATTACAGACTATTATTTATTTGGGCTAATTGCAAAAGAAATCATGACTTTTAGTGCTGTTTATGATTTAATATGACTTTTAAATTTTAGTAATTTCAATATAAATTTTATAAATTTTTACAATTTAAAGCATCGGTTGAAAAATTCGGCATAATCTTGCTGAGAAGTGTCGAAGTTAGTCGAACTATTCCATGTAAACACTACGTTCAGAACTTCATCTTTGCTTAATTGTAAAAAAAAAAATCATAAATTTATTTTTATTGCAACTTTATCACGATTAAAATTAGTAGATAACCAATTTAATTACATTAAAATATAATAAATAATAAATAAAAAGGTAAATGGTGACAAAAAAAATTAATTTTTGAATTATTGAAATTGTTTGAAATATCATAAATGTGATTTTAATATCAATTTTAATTAATTATAAAATTATAAAGCATAAGTAGGTTCTAAAATAAATTTTTATAATTTATAATCTATAATTTTATAGTTAATCAATATTTATATGAAGAATCTGGATGGATACTTAATTGTTTAATATAATTAGAATTTATTTTCTCTTCATAAGATATGAATAAATAATTTTTATAATTTTATTTTAATTTTCTTTAAAAAATATGGATAATAAATGTTAGCTATTAGTGTTAAAAAGGTAGGAGAATCTTTTTAGGTGAGTTTCTACGGGATTTCACATTTTGTCTAATTACTATATGAAAGACACACTACAAAATGGGAGAAGATTTTAAAACTGAGACCTCTAATTTCAAGGGAAAAAGTTCTTATTTTATTCTAATTAAATACATGGCTTTCTTATTTCAATTAAATTTTATATTAATTACTAAATATTTTAATTTTATTCTATTTTTGTAATTAAATTTATTACTTACTTAATTGAATTTTATCTTAAATAAATAAACATTTAAATTTGTATATCAATTTACTAAAATTAAAAAAATTATGATAAAATTGGAAAGAATCAAAGTTTAGGACTTTATTTATAATTAATCAAAGGAGAAATTCTTAAAGTGGCATCTAGGTAGAGTAACTTAGCCAGTTCCGGCACCACGTCAGCAATATTATGCCAAATTTTTACAAAGGCATTTGAATTGTATAAATTTATAAAGTATATATCAAAATTGTTAAAATTAAAAAAATCTTATTAAATTTATAAAAAATGATATATGTCATAGTTTTTTTTTTTTTTTGAAAAAAGTTTTAAAGTTTGAGGGCTTTATCTAGTGTGTCAATATTAGAGTTTATAAAATTGAATTATAGTGATGCTAACAGATTAAATCAAATGGTAGGAGATAAAACCAAATTGTCAAAGAATTGGCTTCACCATGTTTGTTCTCAACGTAATGGCATTGTTTGATTGGAATTTTGGTCATCTCTTTACTCGTTTAGAGCATTCCATTCCTAATACGGTTGTTTATTTGTAAAGAGCATGATTTTATCATAAAAAAAATTACAAAAAGATTATATATAAAAAATAAAATATTTTATTTAAATTCAATAGGCTATTTATATTTTATTCTATATTTACTTTATTGCTATAAATACTAATGGTTTTATTTTTTTAATTTTTTTAATAAAAAATAAAAATTGTAAATATTAATTAAATTAAATGCATAAAAATTTGTAATGCATTTATTAAAATATAGAATTGAGATTGAAGTTTGACTTTTCATATGTAGAGAGTTAAAGATTGACTCTTTATTTTATATTTAAAAAAAATACATTGGAATATTATTTTATTATAAGACTCTTTAAAATAAAGAGTTTCACATATATAAAAAAATGCATTAGAAATACTTTTAGTGGCATTTTTTTTTGTAAAATTCTTTTTATTAAATTTTATTTATGAAGATTTATTTTTATTGAGACAACTTGAATAAATCAAAATATATTTCTAATTTTGTCAATGAAATTCTATTTTCTCGAAAAGGAATAAAATCTGTCTTTTTCAGTAAGAAAAATAACAAAAATGAGAAGTGAAAAATGATAATCCATTGACTTTGTTTTAATTCATTCACATACCTTTTTGGGTTTAGTCATTCCCCATTTTGACATATTTTCAGTTATTATCATTCCACTCTCAGAAGATAATCCTTTCATATATATGAATTTATTTAGTTGCAGCAAAATCTGCATTTACAAATTTTGTAGTTTGGCATGTTACTACTGCTTAGGCCTATTATTGTAGTTTTCTTCTGCAGGTTCTACTCACTCAATGTAACAAAATCAAATCTTGTAAACATCATTTTCTAATATTTATTTTTATTAAGAAAAATAGTTCCTATCAAATAACGAATAAATAAAATGGTAATAATCTTTTTCAGTTTAATTAAGTTTTCGAATTGAACTTTGAGCATACAACTGTATTAGAACTCTTGAGACAGTGTTTTACCATATATGAAAGTCATTTTCGACAAGCTCTAGATTATTCTAAATAAATAGAAAGAATTAAAGAACACGGATCAAACTATTAAAATATCTATAAAAAAGATAATTAAAATTTACATATAGTTTGCTTTAGTTATAAAATTTTAATTTATTTTATTTTAATAATATAATTTTAATCATATTTCGATTTATTCACTTTACGAATAAAAAATTGACACGTAATAAAAATAATTAATGGGAGAAAAAATAAAATAAAAAATAGCCTTTCGACGTATCATTTTTTTATTCGCAAAATAAGTAAATTATAATCAAAACTGAAATTTAACTATTGAAATAAAATAAATATTAGTAACCAAAATAGAAGTAACCGTTTGTATTATTTATTAAAATAACATTATACAAGTAAAGACTAGTTCCACTGATAACATTTATTAACCTCACCAGTATCATTATCCAAGAAGCAAGGACCATTCTCATCTACACGCCATTTACAGTCCAAGCATCTACCGTAGTCCCTCTCGTCTACATAGATATCAAACCACTTGACCTCTCCTGTCCATGCAAAGCTGCAATAGAACAGAGTATTTCCCCAGTAATTAGGCTTGAACCCAAACCGATAGGCTTCTTGATCGTGCAGTAGATGGGCACCCAGGTCGTCATCTTTGGACTTACAGTGCACTGTAAGGTCTACTCCAAAATTATTGATGATATTTATATGAACAGTTCTAATACCTTCGGAGGTCATCAATAGCACCAGTAGAATTAGAATCAAGAAACAGTGCTTTTGGTTTTGGATTGTGGAGGCACTCATTTCTTAGCTTATTTTAGTAGAGTTTTTCTCTTTCTCTTTTGGTTTTGAATTGTTCTTCTTCTTCTTTTCTTTTTATAGCTGCCATTGCATCGCATTTAGAGAAATTTGTATGAAAAAGGTAATGAACAGTTATGGTATATATGGCATACCAAACATTTTCTTTAAGTGTATTAGTATTTATTTGTTATTTAGTCATGGTAGGGTAAATCTTCTCGCCAATATCAGATTTTTATGACTTACTATTCAAATGATATCAAAATATTTCAATTTTTTTTTTGACACCAGTGTTAATTTGCTACTTTCATAAGAGATATTTAGAAATACCCATACCAAAAAAATAAATATTAAAATATTATTCTCTTAACTATCATATTTTAGTAGTTTACTTGGATTAAGAAAGCATTTAACACTAATGGACTTAATTATAAAAAAATTAATTAAATTAGATTAAATTACCCTTTTTTTATATAGAGCTTACAAAATTTATAACATATATTCTAATATAATGATAAAATAGGAAAGAAACATTAATGTTATATTAAAATATATAAAAGTGGTACATAATTAAAAAAAATTAGCTTAAAATGGAAAAAGTAATACTAATTAGATACTAAGGGAGCAACACTGAAAAACTAATTGAATATGAGTAAATCTTATTTGGCATGTTTCTCCAAATATTGATAATGCAAGCTGTAAAAAAAAAAAAAGAATTAATTGGGCGCCCATTTGTTTTCTATGCCATAAGAGGAAAAAGGAAAAGAAAAATAATAAAAATATCTATATTTTTAATTTTTTTATCAAAATACGTTATATAATTTTTTTTATTTTTACTGTGTGAAAATATCAAAAATAGAGTATTTTAATTTTTAAAAAAAATATGATATTGGTTGTTTTTTATTTTTGAAAAAGAAAGTTAAAAAATAGTATTTGAAAAAAATAAATAGTAAAAATGATATTTTTTTATTAATTTTAAGATATTTTTAAAAGTTTCAAAAAGAAAAACAGTTATTAAAATCCAACATATTAGGTATTGAAGTGAAATGATATCTTTATCTTGACCTTTCTGGTAAAATGGAAGTGCAAAATGCTTGTCCAGTGCTTTTTTAATTTCATTGGATTTCTTTTAGAACTAATAATAATAATAATAATAATAATAGCAAAAGCAAGGATAACCATCCAAGAATTAATTATTGAATTCATACATAGAAGGTGAAATCTGCTATTTTCAAAATGGTTATTAATATGATTTGGAGAGTTAATTATTACCACTTGACAATATCATCCTTCTATTTATACTTTCTAGAGTTTAAAGATTTATTTATTTTTCAAAATACTTCAACTTGATTTTAATTAATTATTTATTTTTAATTTCGTCCAAAGATACCACAACTTTATTAGGAAATAAAAGTTTAATACAAATGGCCGCTAAGATTTTATTTCAAGCTTATACTCACTAAAATCTACATATTCATGATCGTGTTATAATTGGGAACTATTTTCTACTAAATACCTATAAAATAATTGATTGGATTATAGGATAAAATTAAACTAATTCATATGATTAAGGTCTATGAAGAGCGACCGGCTTGTGATCACCAAAAAGTTTTTAATTTTATGGTCTTTTAATTTTTAAAATATCAGACTAAATTAAATTAAATTTTTTTAAATTTAAGAATTAATAACTTAAGCATATTTACATTCGAGATCTAATTTAAATGGCAAGACCGTTCATTTTGGGAGGTGAAGGTTATGTAGCATATACGGCTCATTAGACCTCTCATAAATTAAATAAAAATATTAAATTACTCTTATACATTAATAGTAACATTGATAAAATACCCTTACTAATATAATTATTATAAAATAGCAAGCAGACTGATCACAATGACCTAAATCCAACCTTTAAGTTATATCAAGTCAAGCTATAATAATTTAAACTTCAATAATAATTTTAATTTTCTCATAATAATTAAAATTATGCGAATAAAAATCTTAGATTATTACAAGCTGCATGTAAATTTATTTCCATAATTAATTTGATATGAGCGGATTTCATCTTAATATAACTATTTTAATTGTTAGACCTAAAAACATATAAATTTATTTCAGGTGAGATCGCAACAATACCATAAATTAAATTTTTTAACTCCATTAATTATATGTCATTTATGAATAAATAATGGTAATATTATAAATCGCTTGTTGACCTTCCGCTATGTTATATAAAACCTTTCAGTGTTTTCAGTTAGATTATTACAAAGAAATGTCAAATGAGAAAATGATGCAATTCTAAAGCTTGTGGCCTTTATTTCACATTTGAAAAGAAAAGAAGCAAATTAAATAGCCTCATTTGTGTCCAATGGTCAAATATGTTCAATTTAAATTTTATAAAAAAGTGAAATAAGATTAAATTTTTAGATTTTAATTGAATTATAAAAATTAAAAATAATGTTTATTTCATTAAATAACCCCAAAATTTTAGATTTTGCTAAACACACGCTCTCATATAACACATTACTAGATATTGTATTAGTAAATTAATTAAATAAATATTTGTTTAATTTTTATAATTTAATTAAATCCTAAGAATTTAATATTATTTCATTTTAGAAAAAGTTTGAATTGTATGTATTTCACTTTTAGATACAAGTTCAAAGAGGGTTATTTGTTGAAAAAAATTTAAGTTGGACGTATTTGACCATTTGAACATAAATTCAAGAGGCAAATTGATCATTTATCCGAACTCTAAGGAGTAAAAAGGCTAACAGGTAATGAGACTCAACCAAACATTGAAGTGTAATTAAAATCTAGACCTTTTTTATTTTATAAAATAGAAATATGATCTAATGATTCTTATCAATTTGGCTGATTTTCAGTAGTGGGTTCATAGTATTGGACATTCCATAAACATAGAGGAATTTTCTATAAACAAGATTTGTCTTTTTTTTTCTTTCTTTAATATTAGGTGCATAAACAAAAATCATGTATGTAGTCCTTATGTAAAAGAAAATGGAAAATCTTATCCACGCAGTTCATAGTTCCTTATTAAGTCTTTCCTTCCTAATAAGAAAGAAAATGGAAGGATCCCTATATTGCTAATTGGGAATCAATTAAGTATTGTTTTTTCAACTAACACTCTCTCGCTATCTTTAGAGATGATAAACAGTGATAGTAAATTATTCATTTTTCTAAAGAATACAAAGTCTATCACTCATTTTTTAATTTTTCTTAAAAATTATATTCTAAATAAATTAATAATAATTTTTTATTTTTATATTAGTATCCAATTGATATTTTTTAATAATAACAAAAGGAAAGAGAAAATAATAATACTGATATAAAAAGGAAGGGGTTACAAAAGATAAACAGAGATAAAGAAATTAATAATAATAATAATAATAATAATAATAATAGTGATAATAATAAAATAATATTAATAATAATAGAAAAAAAAGAGAGAAAAAGGGGAAAAAACAGAAGAAAGAGTTGAGTGAGAAAAATTAAGAAGAAGCAGGAAATAGAAAAAATAAAATTATAAAGATGATAAATAAAATAAAAGGAAAAAAATGATAAAGGAATAAATGAAGAAAGAAACAAGAAAACAAATAGTATAGAATAAAATAAGAGAGCAAGAATAATATATATATATATATATATATATATGAGAGAGAGAGAGAGAACAATTTGAAGAAATGAACTTAAATCTTTGTGTACCGACCCCTAGTGAGTTTTACGGCCTACTGGACCAGAAGCTTCTCAAGCCCAAGCTTTTATATATATATATATATTATATTTTATCATTGTTACGTGATTGAAACATTAGATAACTCAAAAAATTTAAAAAAAAAATTAAATAAAAAGTTTTATTTTAAAATTAGTGATAGAATTTCTTTTGTCCTAATACATGGCCAAAGGAACAAATGAGGTTACATATAAGAAAATTGGATGGAATTCTTTTTCAATAGCGACCGAATTCTCCCACTATATCTTTAAACATTTTAGTTCATTATAATATCTTTGAATAATTTTTAGTTTAATAAATAAAAATTTATGTATTTTTTTACATGTAATTATATATAATTTAATTTTTATGAGATATAAAATATTAACTTTATTAAATAATGCAATCCAAACTGATTATTCTAAATGAAATTAAATGGATATAATTTAGATAAATTTTATATTTATTTAATTTGAATATGATTTGAATTATCTGTAAACTTATCAAACTGGGAAGGTCAAAATATTTTCAATTAACCGATTAAATTGAATCATGAACCAAAAGAAAGCATTAGCCGTTGTTTTGTAGATCCCAGTTTAAAAAGAAGTAAAAAAGAAATATTGGGACATCGTTAGTTCATGAGAGTTACTTTTTCTATTAAATAAAGTGCTTATATTATAGATTTTAAAAATTTATATGCAAAAACAATTTAGGAGAAAATATGCTCCTAATAATAGACGTTGGGGACAAATACACATTTTTTCTATATCTTACTAAAATAATTAAAAAATAGTTATGTCAATTTATTTGGTTAAATTAGATCTTGATATAAAACCGAATCTAACCTAATATGATTTTTAATTTTTAAGATATTTCAACTCAAACCCAGATAATAATTTTTTGTTATTTTTATTATTTCCTAAGAATTTATGTATAAGGTCATAATAAATTTAATTATGGATGCTTCATAAAAAAATCTTACTTGAAAAAGATAAGAATACATCATTATTATTATTTATTTTTTCTTTTTATGATTCAATTCACTATTTTATTTAAAAATAAATAAAAAAAATTAAATAATTTTACTATTTTACAATTTTAAGTATGAGGTCTTTTTTTTAGATAAAAGAGATATATGGTTACAAATCATGATAAAAAATATCTTACCGTTAAAAAGTCTCGATTTACAAGAATTCAACTATATTCACTCAATCGATCATTATTATCATGTTGGTCGTATTTGATAATATGAGTTTGGAGCTTAAAAACTCATGATTCTATTATTGGACTGTTAAATTGTAATTTAAGAAATCAATGGTCCAATTAGATCGATTTAAAACTCAAAAATTGACGTCTTGAGCTGTTAAGCTCTAAACCCATATTATTAAACAGATAAATATGATAATAATGGCTGATCGGGGAGAAAATGGTTAAATTATTATCAATTGAAACTTTTTAACGTTTAAATACTTTTATTTTCACGACTTTTAGGGATAAATACTATTCATCCTTTGATATTTCGTTTAATACACAAGTCGGTCTCTACATTTTTTTTTTTACATCAAAACTCCCTTGAGTTTTAATAAAACTAAGTACTACCTCCTTCAGTGTTAGTTGAAGGGCTAAACTGGTAATTTAATATTACAATTTGATCATTGAACTTATTATCAAGTATTAAACTCATTAAAAATTAGTTTATTATCAAATTAAAATTAAAATTTATTTTTAGCACAAATTAGTTTTAGTGTCTAATAAAAATAATAAATTTAATATTTTTCTTGCTCTATTCTTTTTATTTTTGATATAATTTAATTCAAGCAAATTAAACATTTTAAAACGACTTATATTTATGACAATATTATGAAATTACTATATAATTTAACTTTAGTTATTAATATAAAATAAATATTTCAAGTTAAAAATATCATTCTACTGTTATTTTTATTGAACATTATAGTTAGACTATATTAAAAGTAAAAATTAAATTAAGCAATCATGTCTTAATTTAGTGAAATAATCTAGACACCAAATTGCCAAGTTCACTATCAATGAAAAAGATCCTGATAATCTTGTATGATAAAAATAAAGCTTTTTATCAATTATTCAAATGAGATTAATAGAAGTAAAATTTTTATTTTTAATTAGTTTAATTTTAGTGCCTAATAAAATAAGAACTTTTAAATATTTTTTTTAGTTAAAAACTTAAAATTTTACTACATAGTAATTTAATAATATTAAATAAAAAATAAGTATTTTTAGTAGGTTTAGATTTTTTTAGGATTAAATTACGCTAAAGAAATAAAAAATATAAACAAGTAAAAAAATATTAAATTTATTATTTTAATTAGACATTAAAACTAATTTGTGCTAAAAATAAGATTTTACTCTAATTTGATAATAAAATTAATTTTGGACGAGTTGGATACTTGACAATAAATTTAAAGATCAAATTGTAATATTAAATTACTAGTTTAGTTCTTCGACTAACACGAAATGAATAGTAGTTAATAACTCAAGGGGATTTTGATGTAATAAAAAAATACATAAACTAAATATGCATTAGACCAAACCTTAGAAAGTAAATAGTATTTAACCTCAATTTTAAACCATGTATCTCTTTTTGTTCAAAAAAAAAAACTATATAGAAAGTTATTAAATGGTAAAACTTCATGGTACCTTTTTGTACTTATCCCTTTTATTTATCTTCAGTTTTAATTTTTTTAAACCATCGATCTTTTCAGTTTTAATAAACATATACTACTAAACTATTGATATAATTCCCTAACATTTACGATCTAGAGATAAAAGTTGAGAGACATTTATGATAAAAGATTTTCTAACATATAAGTGAATGTCTTTAGGGTTTTGAAGCTGGTTCTATTTTTTGATTTTTTTGATTATGATATACTAGAACTAAGTTTACTCTTCTTCATTATTAACATCATCAATTACTCCTTTGGTGACTATTTGGGTGAGAGATTTTTTAATTTCTTTACTTTTAACGGTTATTCTTTCTTTTATTGTACTTTCTAGTTCAAACCTTTTCACTCCCTTTCTTTCCTTGTTATTGTCATTCTGTCCTTTTCTTTGCTACTTTATATCCTTTTATTCCATGGACTACATGAAAGTGGATCATTTAGGGCTTCAACATTTCATCGAGCAAACTAAAAATCTTAACTGTCAAGACCCTACTTTAGATTTTACAATGAATGATTATTCAGATGAAGATGAAGGTCCCAAGGTAATAGGTAAAGTCATATCCACCAAAATTCTTAGCTTTCATGTGGTAAGAGGCTCGTCGCAATGCATGGAAGCGCAATATCGACGTGGGGTCAGGATATTTTGTTTGGCAATTTTCCTTCAAACCTTCTCCTTGGCATCGTGAAAATGAATGCTTTGGTAAGGATGGAAGCACCTGTTGAAGATGCGGATTCCAAATAAGATTAAAGTATTCCTTTAGAAAGCTATCTCTAAAGCTCTACCTACCGATATCGTTTTGCATCAAAGGTTGAGGTTAGAAAGGAAATGTCCACATTGTGGATTTTTTGAAGATTCTATGATCCTGATAGGCAAGATGAATAACTTCATGTTCCAAACGATGCTTCGAGTTGAATAAAGCATCATTTCTACTTCGCCAAATCCACCAAAAAAGGAAAGAAAAAACCTCTACGATCTTTGAGGAAGATGTCAAATTCTAAATGTCTTGCACTATGGTATCCCAATACTTTGCAAAGGAGTCAAATTCTTTACCAGATAGTATCCAAGGTAATAACCCTAAAAAATTTAATCCTGTATGCCCTCACGACTAGGTTAAAATTAATTTTGATATTGCATTTTCTCAATTCAATTGCGTGAATGGTGGTTTTGTTGCCATGAACTCAGATGAAACTTACTTGTCTTCCAGTTCGAAATTCTATCCTCATATCTCTAATCCTTTCTTTTTTTGAATGCCTAACCCTAAGAGATTACATGATTTAGGCTATAAATATGGCTTGGACCAAGGTTATTTTTGAGGAAAATGCCTTAGGATTCATTCAAGCAGTGTCCGGCCCAATTGAAGCTCCATCCTGTATTATGGCTTTTGTAGAAGACCTCTTTTCCTACAAGCTGTAGTTCTCCCATGTTCATTTTAATTTTGTCCCTCACTTGCTTAATGTATCCACTCATAATGCAGCTAAACTCTCTTTTCCTATGTTTTTTTTTTTTTTTTTTCTAAATTGTAACTTCTATCTCAGTTAAAAAAGAACTCTTAAAATTATAAATTTTTAAAGCAAATTGACGTTTAAAGATATTAATAACTTCAGGGACTCCAGTGAAAATGACCATGATAATCTTGATATCAAATGAAAAACCCCAAACAGAACACAGATGAACTAGAACCCTTTCTCCTTCCTTCTTCTTTCTCGCATAAAAAAATAAAAAAAAGTTTAACAATGTGGCGCACAATAGACAGTCACTTGAAAACAATTCGATTACCAGTCCGTACAATTCTCTTTTCAAAATCTCCATTAAACCCTGATTATCACTCTCTTCCTCTCCTAAAACCCTATCCTCGCCATTTCTCTCTTCCTAAAACCCTAACCCTGTCTCTTTCCACTTTTAGTGGACGCTCACATTATTATGATTCCACCACCACTAATTTAGGCATTTTGAGATGCGTATCTTCGCTTTCCTCCGCCTCCGCACCGCTGCCGCCACCGCCGCACACGGCGGTTGATTGGAACGAGCCGGTTTCTGGCACTGAAGTTGGCGATGGTAGTGGATATCGTTCTGTTGAAGAGGATTCTAAACTCTCGATTCCTGTTCGTGCTTATTTCTTCTCCACTAGGTTTGTTGAACTTATAATTTTGGTTGTGTCTCTTGTTAATTCTGCATTTTGCATTTTACGTTCCCTTTTGATCCTTGGTTTGGAAAGTCTAAAAAATTATTTAAATCATATGTAATTGAATACAGTTCTATTTAAATCATTACTAAATCCAAACAAAGCATCAGAGTGAATGAAATGAAAGCATCATGTAAAAGAATTGTTTGTAAGGAAGTCTGTTTATATAATTCTTATATGAAAAAGAGATATTTATTCAACCTAAATATATTCACATTGCAATATTATACTCATTTTAATGCTATTGATTGCACCCATCTTCTGATTATAAACGGGCAAAAGAAGCAGAATTTGCATTTCTGGCTGAGCCTTGAAAAATGGATTTATTTTAATAGAAAACTAAATGAAAAGGAATGCAGCAAGCAAAACCATTATGCATTCACTTATATTGTCTGGAAATGTATTTGTAATATCTGAAGTTTGGAGTGAATCGTTGTTGATTGTTTGTAGTGTGGATTTGAAGAGCTTAGTGGAACAGAACAAACCCAATTTCATTCCACCAACTTCTCGTATGACTAACTACGTTGTTCTTAGGTTTGGAAATTTCTTTGAACTCAGTGTAAGTTCTTTTTTGTTTTAATTTTTTTTCTTTTATAGGAAGTGTTTTCTTATACAGATTTGTTTTTAGAAAGGCTGTATGTTGATATGGATGCTGATAAGTTGGATGTATCACTGAAAACCGTAACTAACATTTTTCTGTTTTAGGCTTTGGGCAGTTGCATAAATGGAAGCAATTGCTGTTACATGGTAGTGTTTCAATATGGATCTATTGTCTTGTTTAATGTTCGTGAGCATGAGGTTGATGATTACTTGAAAATTGTAAGAAACCACGCATCAGGATTGCTTCCTGAAATGAGAAAGGATGGTGAGATATTGCTTAGTTTGATTTGAAATTAATGTGTATATTCTCTCTAGACATTAGTAGAAGTGCAAGAGAAATTCTATTCTTGGTAGGTGAATATGTAACAGATGAGATGGACATAAAAGTGATTTCATTCATGTTAAAATGGATCTTGAATTGAAGAAGTTACTTTTGCATGCTGTGAAAATTAATGAAGTAATGAAGTCTAAAAAGCACTGCGACCCAAAGCAGCTTAGAAATGCACATGTAAACATGCATGTTGTCTCGAGTCTCAATCATTTGATTGGAATAATCGTTGAACTGGACATTGTGACAACATGCATGTTTATGTTAGTTGCGTGAATAATTGGGAAATTGTCCATGATGCCACAAATTAAGAGATTTTGCTTTTTTATTAAAAAAAATGGACCTTGATTTTCTTATTATGCTGCTGCAAGAATATGAGGTGAGAGAGAAGCCAACTTTGAACACGTGGATGCAAGGTGGGTTGGATTACATAATGTTGCAGTTCTTGAATATTGATGGAATCCGTACAATTGGTAGTGTTCTTGGTCAAAGTATTGCTCTTGATTATTATGGACGCCAGGTATGTATTCTCTGAGGGCATCTCAAAAAAGTCTAAATTGGTCCAACTTTCATGCTTAATTATCCCTATAACCTTGCTTGTTTTCTCTTAGGTTGACGGGATGGTTGCTGAATTTACTGATATAAATCGTGGGATGGAGAAGACTGGAACATTTTCCATGGATAGCAAAAAACTTTTTCAAATAGTGGGGAAAGCAAATTCTAATCTTGCTGATGTGATTCTTAAGCTGGGACTCTTTGAGAGGTAAAGTTCTGTGCACTACTGCATGTGCGAGTAAATATATATGATCTCTTTCATGGAGGCTATTTTTGGAGATCCAAATAGGGCAGAATGAAATGAAAAGAAAGTGAAAGCATTCCTGTGGTTGATCTCATTTGAGTATTGTCGCATATTTGAGTTATTCAATAAGGTAATGGTTTTTGGCTGCTTGAAAATGATAGGGAGAAACACACATAAAAACTAAAAGAAATATGGAACTGCAAGTGCTTATATATAGTATTTGCTGCACATTTTTTTCTTTTCTATTTTTTAGTATTTGTTGCACATTAAAATAAAGCTTTGTTTCATTTCATATTTCTCTCTTTCTTACAATATCTTTTTCTTTTCCAATGAAAACTGAGTGCATCATAATGCTCTAGGAAAAGAATGATACATGGGCATAGTAAGAATGGGGTATGTTGCGGTAGATTTGATAGCAAGGATAAAGCAAACCTTGTTGCATAGCTGTAGCTATTCTTTTTTCATGGGGAAAGGGGAAGTGGGAGCTCGAACCTAAGCCTCCAGCACGAGCTCCATAAAGTTCTTCCACTAGGCTAAAGGCGTAGTGGTAAAGCTGTAGCTATTGACTCTTTTGACTCTCATAGTTATGCTATCTTCCAACTCTTGTTACTTCACTCTGCCCATTCAACTAAGCAATCACTTGGGTTGGCTAAGAGACTTGGGGGAGTATATTGGATTAAGAGAATTAAAGACTGTTATGAAATTGAAAAGTCAGGGTGTATTCAATAATAACTTTAGAAGATTCTGTAAAAGTCATGGAATATTCAGTATTGAAGTTTAAATACTTTAAAAGAGTTCATTGAAATCAGGAGTATTCAATTACAAGTTTTGTGAAGTTTATAAAAGTAAATTGGTATTCAAAAAGTAATCGACTGTAATAGATATAGATTTTTATATGCTATGGATGAATTCTTATATAGTAGTATAAATGAAAAATCTCAAGAATTTCTTTCACGTTCCCTCAAAATTTCAATAGACTCTCTTTTAGGACTCATCGTTCTTTTTCTCGAATTCTCTTGCACTATTGTCATTATTCTTCTTCACTATATTCTCTAACTTAAAAAAATAAAAATAGATTGGTTGAAGCTCAAACCTAACTAATATTATTCTCTTGAACTCATAAATACAAAAAAAAAAAAAAAAACCGAACTTCTTAATTTAATTTTAAGAGGGGCCTTATTAAAAATTTGAATTTTAAGTGAAGAGTATTGATTTATGAATGATTGTTTTGAGCAAATAACCCTACCATAGACTTCTAGGTTTTCTTAAGAAGATCATTTCGATAATTGTTTCTATTTATAAGAGATGATTGTTGTTGGTTTATGAATTTATCAAATAGATAATGTATAAGATATATTAAGTATGATATGAAATTGGTGGTTTAATTGGAGACGAACCGTGATATGACCATTTTGTTTTGGAGAAAATTATTGTTCTTGACAAAAAAGGGTGTTCATGTCATGAGAAATAAAATTTAAAGTGGATATAGATTTAACACAAAAATGAAATGAAGTTCGTTATTTGTTTATGTTGTTGTAGATAACATTATGTGGAACAATATTTGAAGTAAACTTTAAAAGAAAAGAAAGAAAAAGAAGAAAAAAATAGTAAGAGCATAATAATTAATTTCATTTATGAACTATATAACAAGTCATTCATAATTTATGAACTATACAAAAGTCATTAAAGATTTATAAACTTTTTAATAGTAATTTACTTAAAAAAGTATAAAAATATTTAAAAGTCATAATTTTAAATATTTGAAGTTTTGCCTCGGCGCTAAGAAGCATCTAGACCATTGATCTTTCTAGCAAACCTTGAGGCAACATGAACAAGAAGAAAGGAAAACTATACAGCAGAAAAAGAACTAAGGAGGGTGAAATAAGAGCAAATGATTGAATATGAAAGTCATTCATAAGTTTATGAACTATACAAGTCATTAAAGATTTATAAACTCTTTTAAAAGTAATTTACTTAAAAAAAGTATAAATATCTTTAAAAGTCTTAATTTTAAATATCTGAAGTTTTGCCTCAGTGCTAAGAAGCATCTAGACCATTGATCTTTCTAGCAAACCTTGAGGCAACATGAACAAGAAGAAAGGAAAACTATACAGCAGAAAAAGAACTAAGGAGGGTGAAATAAGAGCAAATGATTGAATATGAAAGTCATTCATCAGTTTATGAACTATACGAAAGTCATTAAAGATTTATAAACTCTTTTTAAAAGTAATTTACTTAAAAAAAGTATAAATATCTTTAAAAGTCTTAATTTTAAATATTTGAAGTTTTGCCTCGGTGCTAAGAGGCATCTAGACCATTGATCTTTCTAGCAAGCCTTGAGGCAACATGAACAAGAAGAAAGGAAAACTATACAACAGAAAAAGAACTAAGGAGGGTGAAATAAGAGCAAATGATTGAATATGAAAGTCATTCATAAATTTATGTATTATACAAAAGTCATTAAAGATTTATAAACTCTTTAAAAGTAATTTACTTAAAAAAAGTATAAATATCTTTAAAATTCTTAATTTAATACGCCCTCCTTAGTTCTTTCTCTGTTGTATAGTTTTCCTTTCTTCTTGTTCATGTTGCCTCAAGGTTTGCTAGAAAGATCAATGGTCTAGATGCCTCTTAGCACCAAGGCAAAACTTCAAATATTAAAAATTAAAGTTAATTCTCTCTCCTTCCCTGATCCCTAAATGTCTTATTTGACATGTTATTTCTTGTGTATGATAACTCCAAAATTTTTGTTGGTTTCAACAGATCAGATATTGCTTGGAAAGATGCCAAATATGCTCAGATATGGGAATATTTAAGAGATGAATTTGAATTAACTCAAAGATTTGCAAGTCTTGATTTCAAATTGAAGTTTGTAGAGGTAACTTTGTCCTATAAAGAAGTGCTTTTGATTTTATTATTGCCATCAAGGGTCAAGAATATGTCGCTTTACATGACACCCTGTTTTCTCGTTGCAGCATAATATTCGCTTTCTTCAGGAAATTCTGCAAAATAGGAAGTCAGACTTCTTGGAATGGCTCATCATTGTGTTGATTAGTGTTGAAATCATTATATCTGTATTTGACCTTGCTCTGAGGTCAGGATTTAAATTCTTCAAATTGTTTTAACATTGATGTCCAGTCACGCTTGAAATTTTTCTGATTCAAACTGGCACCAATTGTATAGTTTTCTTCTAATGCCAAAATATTCTGTTCCCTGTAAGTAATCATATGATACATGCGACTTTGGTGCCTGGTCATAGTATGGAGCTTTTCCCAACTTTTCGTTGTGATGATTTTGATGCTTAGTTATATAATATAGAGCTGTTTTTACTGAAGCTTTTAGGTTCTTTTTATTGTTAATTACAATTGGCAACTGAAGTCTTTTTCCTGTTTTTTTTTTTTTTTTTTTTTTTTTTTTTTTTTTTTTCTTTTCTTCTTTTTGTTTGATGGAAAGGCAACTTTTGTTAATTTGGGACAAATGTATGCAATCTGTTGAAATGAAAATTTCCTTCTGATATAAGACAATAAAATCTTTGATATATCAAATAAATAATAAATGAGGTTTATACAATAGCTATCTTCAATATGGATAACTGCATGTGGTTTTGGCTTATTTTATAAACAAAAAGAACAAAGTGAGAGCTTTTAAATGAATAGGAATCAAAGAAGGAACTTGGAGTGAAAAGAAAACAAAGTCCTCTGTTTGGCAGCAAAAGTTCTATACCCTTGGAAAAGAAGCGAATTTTACAGAGTTAGAATGGTAAGAATGGTGGCTGATGTTTGTTTTAAGTTTATTCTTTTGAGTTTAAATGGATTTGAACCCAAAAGCTTAAATTCCTGTTCCAACATTTTTAAAGCCCTCTCTCTCTATTCATAACCAAGTTTTGTCTGCTCAGTAGAGTTTTCAACTCTCACCCTTTTTGTTATAAATGAAGTTATCTTTTACCTTCGATGTAGAAATTGAAAGTCCATAAAATGCATGACAGGGATTGAACTTTTATTTCTTATTTCTTGATTTTCCTTGAGCATTCAAGATTTTTAGAACTGGGTTCTTAAATAATGAGAAATTGAGAGTTTTAGATCTCCCTATCAATAGTCTACATTGGAGATGTACTCTTATTTCTGAAATATCTCTACCATATAATAAGATTATTCTATTTATATATATGTTAAATTTTTTACTTTGAAAAATTATATCATAAAATAACACTGCAATGCATTTTTATTCTTTAAATATGAAGTAGAGAGTTGATTTGGCTCTTTATGTATGAATAGCTAAATTTTACTCTCTATTTTATACATAATAAATACACCACCATAAGATTCTATACAGTTGATTAATTAATATTTGAATTTTTATTTTTCTATTGGTAAAAATTAAATAAAATAAAAAAAATTAAAGCCATTAATGCTTATGAAAATAAAAATAAAATAAAAATAATAAAATATTAAGAGCCTATTAGATTTAAATAAAATATTTTATTTTATATCTAAATATTCTTTAAGATGCTTTTTTTATTTATTGTAAAAACTATATTCTTTAAAATAAAAATTACCATTAGGATAATGCTATTAGAATAAAAGCATTAGTAGACAAATAGAAAATTAACTTTTATGTTTAAAAAATTGGTTTATCTATAAATCGGTCTTACCTTTAATAGTAAGTAAACTTTTAACTCGGTAAGAAGATTGCTTTAGGTTAGTTACTTGGTATGGATCCTCCAATCCGTCTTTTTAAAAGTCTAATTACCTAATAATAATATTTATAACCCACCGAGTGTGCCCTTATTAAGTCCATGAGTTTTTGGATTTCTTTTTAATATTCTATTACTTTATGGTTCCAAATCATTATTTTTACCGAAAATTTGATTGGAGGCTGGAATTGAAATTAAAATTTTAGTTTAACACTAATTTTGAGAAATTTGGAAAAATAGTTAAAATTGTTAATATATCAAAATTTTAATTTTTTTTAAATAATTAAGCCATTTAAAATAATACAATCAATGAATAATTTATTGATTAATATAAGTGATGTTAAGGTTAAGGCCAATACTATAAAATTACATTGTCACACTTATACTTTTAAAATATATATTTTTTTATCTTTAATCTTTAGTTTGTTTTTTTTGGTAAAATGTGAATTGACTTTTCAAAATAATTAATTAAGAAAATAAAAAAAACATTTTCTCATAAAAAATATTTATTACTATTAATGTTTTCTATTTTTCATTATTCTTAATTTATAATTTATAAAAAATAAAATTAAAAATTTAGCACTTTACTTTTAGAATATTTATATTATGATCATGCAATCCTTAATTTTCTATTATTTTTTTGACAAAATTGTGAGTTTTTTTAAAGAAATTTATTAAAAAAAGAGACTAAATAATTAAATTTTAATAATTAAAAAGGACCTTTTTATTAGTATTTTTAATTTATTACGTCTTAATAATTCTTTTTAACTTTTCATTCATTACAACATCTTTAAAATAAAATATTATTCATTGAGACTGATAGCATTGAACTAAATATCAATATAATAATACCATACCTATTATTAGACTACTAAACTAGTAATGATATTATAAAATATAAATAAATATAATAATTTTCTATTTATAATTTATAAGAATATGTAATATTTAGGATTTAGAAGACTCAAATTATCCACATGATCGACAAATAAATATATTAATGATATAATAGATACAAGTAGTAAAATCATTATCCTTTATTTTATATTTTTGATAAATTATGAACGAAAAAGAATAATAAATGAGAAATATTAATTTTGTAAATATTTTTATATTAGAAAATGATTTGTTACTTTTTAATTATTTCTTTTTAAATTTTTAGCTCACAATTCATAAAAAAATAACAAATTAAAGATTGTGTATATATAAAAAACATGCAATGTGCTACTTCTAGCTTGCCATTACCCGAATAATATCAATGAATAAGAAGAAAGGAGAAATAGATAATGTAGAGGGAGAAGCTTCTTACCCCTTTGGAAGCTAAAAAGTGATAGAAAAAGTATAAAAAAGCTCAAAAACATATAATTTTAAATTATAAAAGTAACTTATTTTACAGATAACATGTTAAGCCATTTAAAATAGATGACCAGTTTAACAAGTAACTAGTTATATCATCTAATGGTCAAGATTAAAAATCATTGATCTAATGATTAAAAATATCATATCTATCTATAAACCAGGTACATCATAGAAATATTCTTAGAAAAAGATGATGTAATATTAATAATTAGACCACGCCATACCAAAGCTGGACATGTTTAAGGCTTATGATAAGGTAGAATCGCATTTTTGAAGATCTATTTTATTGATAGTTGGATTAAGTTGGTGATAAGATGTGTTACCATTGTGTCATATTCTTTACTGATTAATGGTAACAAATCTGATATCGATGAAGTGGAAATAAGGGTAAATCTACAAAAGGATCAATTAGAGATTCAATAAAATATATTTTAAAAAACATTAAAAATAAATGAGTGGGTATAAAACTCGTACGAAAATAAACAAATAACAAAAAGAAGTAAATAAGAAATTTAATATTATATCTCATACAATAAATAAATTTTAAAATTTATTAACTAGTTGGACAAAAGTCGGTGAAAAAGTTTGATAGCTCTTAACTTTTATCTCAACGAGTCTCAATAATAACATCACTAAAATATAGAAATTAAATTTAATACACACTTGTAGATGTATTTCAATGATCCTAGTAGCAACATGTACAAAGATGCTTTATTATCGGTCCAAAGTACGGAACTCTGCCATAAGCACGCACACATGTCTCCAAAAGATGGCTATCCAATATACGCTCCAAAAATATATATATATACTGAATATTATTCCAAATACAATCTATTATTTTTTATATTACTTAATTAACACTAGATATCTAAGTGTGATCTACCATACATTCAAGTGTACAAAATTTTTATTTATAAATATAAAAAAAATCTAAATCGCCATTATCTGTTCTCGAACTCTAGGAAATATCTTAGTTTTTCTAAATTAAATTTATTAAAGACAAGAGTTTCTTTTTATAAAATTAAATAAAATTATACATATAATATAATTAAAAATTATAATATTATAAATTTATCCACTCATATGCTCCGTAACAGAAAGAAAAAAAAACACTTTTAGCAAATTAATAGACCACTCGAACCCGCGGCAAACTATAGGTCTTTGTCTAGAATAAAAGATAAAATTAAATTAGAGGCTCCATTGTCATTGTAAAATTAAGATCTAACCATTAATCGAGAAGCAACATATGAAACCTGTAAATGCATAAGATTTTATTGAAAATAAATCTTAATGATTTATTGAGGGATAGCGAAACGAACATAAAGTACGATCTATTTATTATGAAGGATCGCGTATTATTTCCACAAAACAAGTAAAATAAATATTGATGGCGCAGCCGCATGCGGTGGCCAAAAAGTTTTGACATGCCAGAATGGAAAACAAAGGATACCATCATGAAGCTAACAACGAAAGGAGTCCAATCGTACAACTTCATCGCATGAAGCCTCACGGTCATCGCAAATCGTGGTCGGAAATCTTTGATCCGACCACCGGCCAAAACGGCAAAGGGCAACTTTCCAGACTGGCGTTTTAAGGGATGGGGAGTCTTCCTAGGTGGGTCTAGCGCCAGCGGCACCTAGAACGATAGGGATGAGAGGTGGCAGCCATGTGATGCTTCTGTCTCTGCTTTAACTTGGTTTTTTTTTTCAGCGAGTTGGAGGCGTAGCTCTTATCAAAAGCGAGCTCACCAAGGTGGGGACATCATGTTGATAATTAGGGATTTGTATCTCTCCCACATTGTTAAGTTATTAATTTTTAAGGAGTATTTCTCCCACATTGCTAAATTAACAATGTTGAGGTACCTTCCAAGCCTATATAATATAGGCCTCACCTTGTTATTCAATCATCCCAAAAATAAGAGAAAAATATTAGAGAGTTAAGCAATTATTTTTCTCCTATTATAAAGAGAGAATTTTAATGTTTTCTCCTTAATAAATAGAGAGTTTGTAACTCCTATTATTTTCTTATAGTAAAATTCTTCTATCCTTGCCCGTGGTTTTTACCCTAATTTGTTTAGGGGTTTTCCACGTAAATCTGTGTGTTTTATTGTGTATTTTGTCTTACTTTATCTTTATTTTCTCAAATTATTAGCTGTGATTTTGCTCTATCAGGTTCATATTTTTCTACAATTGGTATCGAGCTTGGTTGGCAAGAAATTTCTTAAAATTCGGTGGTTACCACCGATCTTTCACATCGGAAGAGAATTTTTGAGGTTTCTTTGGTGCAAAAGAGCTTGTGTGGAGTAGTAAGAATACTTACAATTTAGGGAAGGTTCATCTAAGGAGATTGGTATTTAAGAGGTCCGGCCATGACCCTCCGGGAACTTACCTAGTGAGTTGTGTTTATTACTGCGGTTCATTTTACAAGCTAAAAGGCACCGTTTGTGATAGAAGCAATGGCGGCAAAATTTGAGATTGAAAAATTCAACGGGAGTAATTTCTCACTGTGGAAATTAAAGATAAAGGCTGTATTGAGAAAAGACAATTGTCTTGCGGCTATCAGTGAACGACCGACAACACTCACAGATGATAATAAGTGGAACGAGATGGATGGGAATGCTATTGCAAACCTTCATCTGGCATTTGCAGATGGGATCTTGTCTAGTATAGAAGAAAAGAAAACGGCAAAGGAGATTTGGGACCACCTCATCAAGCCAAGTCATTACACAACAAAATTTTCCTTAAGAGGAAACTTTACACATTAAGAATGTCGAATCTACTTGATGTGAGCACCTTAATGTCTTGAATACTCTATTTTCTCAACTCATATCTTTGGGCTATAAAATAGAGTCACAAGAACGTGCAGAACTTCTACTCCAAAGTCTACCTGATTCGTATGATCAACTCATCATCAGTTTGACAAATAATGTTGTTACCGAAATTCTAGTCTTTGATGATATAGCAGCCGCTATTCTTAAAGAAGAAAATCGGCGAAGGAATAAGGAAGACAAGAAGGCAGGTTCATAACAAGTGGAAGCCTTGATGGTGATGAGAGGGAGATCAACAAAACGTGGCCCAAATGGGAGTCATAATCTTGGTAGACCAACATCAAAGAGTAGGAAGAATTATAAATGCTACCATTGTGGTAAGAAATGTCACCTGAAGAAGGATTGTTGGAGTTTAAAGAATTCCAATCCTCAAGGGAATATGGCATACACTTTGGATGATGGAAATGTATTGTACTGTGAAGCAGCAATATCAACTGAGAGCAGGAAGAGATTTGCTGATGTATAGCTTCTTGACTTAGGAGCAACTTATCACATGACCTCTCGAAGAGAGTGGTTCCATCATTATGAACCTATCTTAGGAGGATCTGTGTATAGTTGTGAAGATAATGCCTTAAAGATCATAGGCATTGGAACCATCAGGTTGAAGATGCATGACGGTACAGTCCGCACTATTCAATGAGTGCGACATATGGAAAGTCTAAAGAAGAATTTGTTATCTCTGGGACAACTGGATGATCTTAATTGCATTATCAAAGTTCAGAAAGGAATCATGAAGATTAGCCGAGGAGCGCTTGTAATTATGAAAGGAGAAAAAAATTGCTGCTAATTTGTATATATTTTTGGGAGAGACTGTGCATGAAGCAGAAGCATCTGTTGCTTCAAGTAGTTCAAGCGAGAGATCTGCAATGGTGTGGCATCAAAAGCTTGGTCATATGTCTGAACAAGGCATGAAGGTTCTTGCTGAGAAAAATCTACTTCCTGGTCTCACAAATGTGTCATTACCCTTTTGTGAGCATTGCATAACAAGCAAGCAGCATCGACTACAGTTCAATACTAGAGCATTGTTCGGAGCTGCAGGCCTAAATAAGGCATTGATTGATCAAAAGATACCGATGGAGATGTGGAATGGGAAGCCAGTTGATTATTCAAACCTCCATATATTTGGAAGTTCTGTGTATGTGATGTATAATACCCAAGAAACTACAAAGCTGGATCCAAAATCCAGGAAGTGTTTGTTCTTGGGATATCGATGGTGTGAAGGGTATCGCTGTGGGATCCCAACGCCTACAAGGTTATAATCAGCAGGGATGTAATCTTCTTAGAAGATAAATTGAAGGGAGAAGATGATAGCACTTCAAAAGAAAATTCAGAGACTACAACTATACAGGTGGAAAGAAAATCTACAGAAGAAGATTCTTCCCAAGTAGCACCAGAGCACGAAGAGGAAGAACCAAATTGAGTTTGAAGAGCCGGTACCGAGTTTGAAGAGTCGAACTTGGAAAGGGAAAACGTATAAAATTTACACCAACTGGCGGAAAGATTATGATATAGGCGTAATATCGCATCGCCTTCTAATCGAGGAAGGGAGCCATCAACTCTCCAAGAAGCAATGAGCAGTTCAGATGCATCTCAGTGGATGGCAGCAATGCAAGAAGAGATGGAAGCTCTACATAAGAACAAGACTTGGGAGCTTGTGCTACTACCACAAGAAAGAAAGGCCATTGACAACAAATGGGTCTTTAAGATCAAAAGAAATAGTGATGATCAAGTGGAGCGGTTTCGTGCAAGAATGGTGGTGAAAGGATGCTCAGAAGGAGGGGATTGACTTCAACGAAATATTTTCCCCTGTGGTTCGATTAACAACTGTTCGATTAGTCTTGGCGATGTGTGCTATATTTGACTTACATCTAGAGCAGCTAGATGTGAAAATAACTTTTCTTCATGGAGATCTTAAGGAAGAAATTTATATGCTCTAGCCAGAAGGTTTTGAAGAAAAAGGAAAGCGAAACTTGGTTTGTAGGTTGAACAAATCTTTATACGGTTTAAAGCAGGCGCCGAGGTGTTGGTATAAGAGATTTGATTCCTTCATCATGAGCCTTGGATACAACAGACTTAATGCAGACCCTTGTGCATATTTCAAGAGGTTTGGTAAAAGTAATTTTATTATCTTACTGTTGTATGTAGATGACATGTTGTTAGCAGGCCCCAACAAAGATCATATTGAAGAACTAAAGGCACAGTTGGCTAGGGAATTTGAAATAAAGGACTTGGGACTAGCAAACAAGATTCTAGGGATGCAAATTCACCGAGACAGAAATAATAGGAAGATTTGGCTTTCTCAGAAAAATTATTTGAAGAAGGTCTTGCGACGCTTCAATATGCAAGATTGTAAGTCAATTTCTACCCCACTTCCTATTAGTTTCAAATTATCCTCCAGTATGAGTCCTAGCAGTGAAGAAGGAAGGATGGAAATGTCTCGAGTATCGTATGCATCAGTAGTGGGGAGTTTAATGTTCGCAATGATTTGTACACGACCAGACATTGCACATGCAGTGGGAGTAGTAAGTCGGTACATGGCGAATCCTGGCAGAGAGCATTGGAATGCTGTAAAGAGGATCCTAAGATATGTTAGGGGAACCTCAGATGTTGCATTGTGTTATGGAGGATCAGACTTTATTATCAGAGGATATGTTGACTCAGATTAGGCAGGTGATCTTGATAAAAGTAAATCTACTACAGGGTATGTGTTCACACTTACTGTGAGCACACAAGCTAGTAAGGAAGCGGTATGGTTGAAAATGATGATGGAGGAACTCGGGCATGAACAAGAGCATATTCCTCTTTCATTCAAAGTCAAAGCACATACGAGTCCAAGATCACTTCGTTAGTGAAAAGTGGAAGAGGGCATCGTGGATATGCAAAAAATTCATACTAAAGATAACCTAGCAGATTTTTTGACGAAGGCAGTTAACACTAATAAATTTATTTGGTGTCAATCCTCTAGTGGCCTGATAAAAGTATAAGCAGCATGGAAAGGCAAGGAAGAAAGAACGGTGTGAAGATTTGACTGATCCTCAATCAAATCTTCAAGTGGGAGATTGTTAATATTTGGGGATTTGTATCTTTCCCACATTGTTAAGTTATTAATTTTTAAGGAGTATTTCTCCCACATTACTAAGTTAACAATGTTGAGGTACCTTCCAAGCCTATATAATAGAGGCCTCACCTTGTTATTCAATCATCCCAAAAATAAGAGAAAAATATTAGAGAGTTAAGAAATTATTTTTCTCCTATTATAAAGAGAGAATTTTAATATTTTCTCCTTTATAAATAGAGAGTTTGTAACTCCTATTATTTTCTTATAGTAAAATTCTTCTATCCTTGCTCGTGATTTTTACCCTAATTTGTTTAGGGGTTTTCCACGTAAATCTGTGTATTCTATTGTGTATTTTATCTTACTTTATCTTTATTTTCTCAAATTATTAGCTGTGATTTTACTCTATCAGGTTCATATTTTTCTACACATCACGCACTCACTCTTTTTGTGATGCATGGAGGCAGAAAGGTGATGATTGGCGTTCGGAGAAGTGAGAGGGAGGAAGAGATTGGAAGTGGGAGGAGAGAGAGAGAGTTGAGGGGCTAAAACTGAATTTTACCTATACTATATATGTCCATTTAGTAACCATAATAATATTCTTTTTATATACATTTATTTACACATATTTGTATTTTTAAATGAATATAATTAATTAAATATTTTTCTTATATAATTAAGTGCATATCCCTGCCTATACAGTAAATAGATAAATGATAACATATATTTAGTTTAATAAAGTTGCAATCAATTCCTTCAAAAATTTCACACCTTATTTAAAAAAAAATCTAACTAAAACATATATACATACATGCTTGTGTGAATTATGAAATTAAGAGAGAATAAAAATGATGACCTGGCTGATTGACATAGAATAAATAATAAAACTAATAAAGATTTACCCACCTTCTTTTACATGAGTGATAATTCTACTCATGAAGATTCAAAGCAGTGGAAGACTGATCTCACAAATGAGAATGTCTGTCCAAAGGGATGCGGCCCCGATTTTAAAACAAGAGAATTTGGCAGCTTACGAAGAATGGAAAAATTCACAGTGCGTTCCTTCTGCATATCATTTAGCCACTAATGAATATCTAGTGGAGAACCTGAACATGCCAAAGACCATATTCCTCAACTGTCTGATCCAACATGGGCAAAAAAAAAGAAAAATCTGGCAACTGAAAAATCCCTCCAAAAGTGCTGCAATTTATGGGGAGAGCATGTGCAGATACTTTGCCTAGGCGAATCAGTTTGCAGAAGCGTGGAATGGATGGATGTTTCATTTGACTTGTCCCATGCGTGTGTTAATGGTGTGCAATCTTTGTCTCACTTACTTTTTCCATGTGATTTAGCAAGGGAGTGTTGGTATCGATATCGTAGTCCACTCAGGCTTGATTCCTCGTCGGTCGTTACGTTGCTTGGATTCTAAATGTGTACTGGGTGAATTCATGAGAGCATTCTTCAATCACTCTACGCTTAAATTATGTGCATGATGACTTGATCGGGTTAAAACAAAACTCTTAACACATATATCTAATTGATATTAGATTTTTTTTTTAATTTTTTTTGGTTAATACCAAGAAAAAAAATATATTCCTCAAAAAACATAACATATAAAAGACAATCTACAGTAACAGAAAACAAGGAAATAAAAACTCATAACAAGTTTTCAGAATTCCTCGTAACAATTGTAAAAGTCTCAACATCAACATTATTACGAAACTTCATTAAAATAACATTCCTGACTTGTTTACAAACAATTTTATGCGAATACGACTTAGTTCAAAAATTTATAATTTTAGATATTAAAAAATCGGCGATAAATATAATAATTTTGATAAATTACATGCATTACAATATATATAATAAAAATAATATTTTTTGAACTTTGATTTCTATTGATATGTTTAGGTTTTGATAGTAAATCGAAGTTTATAAATTTTAAAATAAAAAAATAAAAATAAAAATAACAATACAAACATAAATAAGAAAATAAAATCGAGTTCAGACTAATCTTGTTATCGTTACATATTCTCTAAATTTGGTGATAAAGGTTACTCTAAATTTGTTAAAAAGACCTTGATTTAGATGAGAAAGATTAGTAAGTACAAAACAGATTTCAGGATTCTTCTTTTTCTTTTCTTTTCATTTATATTGTCAGGAAAAGTACAACAGAAATAGTGAAGGTGAGAGTCCTTTTTATGTATCTGCTAAGGCATATTGAAAGGAATGACTCAGTGCAGTTCGACAGTTTTCGCAGTCATTTTGCACGTACAATGGCAGCTATGTAACAATGCTTGGGCTTATTGCGGTGGCCGGGTTGATATCTCCGCAGCAGGAGATCGTGGTCGGTGGCAAATGGGAGGCCGATCCCTGAGGAAAAGAACTTTGAGGCCCATCACAGTTGCAGAAAGAGCAATTCTTCGAAGTTTAGACAGTAAACCTTTTCCTTGGCATTTCCTACAAAACCATCTAATAATCCTTCTCCACTCATTACAATAATGATTGAAACCACAAGCTTGTAATACAGATGTTCAAGTAACACTTGTAACTGAACACTTAAAAAATAAATGATCAATAGTCTCCCTTTCACTACCACATAAACTGCATGAGTCACTAGAAATGATTTCCCATCTATGCAATTTACTCTTGGTTCTAATTTGGAATGTGTCCAGGCCCCTACACAAACATTGCCCAGAACTCCCTGACACCACGAATCTCAACTGCTCCTAAGCGCTACTTGAAGAACTGACCATTTCCAGCACCTTTTCACTTAATTGATTCCACTTGATTAGCTAGCACCACATAATTTTGCATCATAAATTCCAAGCTTAGCATTATTTCATCAACAGGATCAGGGAGATGCCAATTGCCATTTCTCCAAACATCTCTAATTCTAGCTTTTTTAGGAACTCCTGAATCAGAAATCACTACTGTCGCAGATTTATCCTACATAGAAATTCCGGCAAATTTTTAATCGCAAGGCAGCTGGAACTTCATGGCCAGCTTGACACTTAGTTGCCCGTCGTATTTACTCATGTGTATAATACTGAACAGAAAAAAATTAAAAGTTTGGTACCAATCGAATATATATGTCATAGTTTTATACTACAAACTTTCGATTTTTACCACTACTGTAATAATCTATCAATTTTTTTTTTTTTAAATTATACAACAATTGATTTAATAAAATTTCAAGAGATAGTCAATTGCACAAATCAATAGAATGCCTTTGAAACATACTTTAGTAATATGCCAAAGAAATCAATCTTTCCAAAACCCATCGATAATTGAGTCACTTAAATACTAAAAAATCTCAATTAACATATCAATAAAAAGCTAACAAGAACATCAATTGTTATATATCTAACTCATCTATTGCATATCGATGGGTTAATTGAGTTATGAAGGACAGTCAGTCATGATCGTGGATTATCAAATTCGACAACTTTGCTTTTGAGTTTTACCGATGGTTAAGGTCTTGTGGTTGAATTATTTTATCGAGGGAAGTCCTCGGGAAGCCGACCTGGAGATGAGATGTTCTTACTCTCATTAGTTTCAGTCTTAGTGTGAGGCTTTTTTCTTTTAAAATTCAAGGATGAATTTTCTTAAGGGAGAGAATGTAATACCCAAATTTTTTTATAATAATAATAAAATTAATAATAACTAATACCGAATTTTTATTTAATTTAATTTTACTTTATTTTAATTAATTTAATTGGAATGAATTGCCTTTATGACTTTCTTTAGCCCATTGAAAATTAAATATCAAAATAACATATATTATAACTTTATTTTTATTCTAGAGTATTAAAAATTAAAAAGGTTATAATTTTGATATTACTATCAAATTAAAAATAAAGAATGGAAATGGAAATAAAAATAACTGTGAAGAAGATGAGGAGATAATAATTTTTTTTTAATTATACAGTTTTGAGAGGAGAAATCTTTATACAGAAATGGAGAGCATGAATTAAAGAAAAAAAGAAATAAAGGAAAAAAGAAATAATAACTTGGTGGTGGTGGATCAATGACGAATAGAAGAATGAATAAAGAGACTAAGTGTTAATGGCTGAAATATGGCAGATGGTGAATTGTTTAGAAAATAAAAGAATAAAAAAAAGAGACAGAAAATAGTATTAATTTTGATTTTTATTAATCTTTTAATTTTTAATATTTTAGTAAAATATTGTAGGGCTAAATGTCATATTACTATTGGGTATGAATTATAGTGGGTTCAGTATTAATGGAGGAACAACGCTAGTAATTTGTATTTAATTGAAATCTTTTAAAAATATTAAAAATAAAATTGAGATAAAATCATATATGAAGATATAAATATATTTTTTTCAAATTATTTAAGGAATTTTTTTATCTTTTGCCAAAGAAATTAGTCAATAAACAACTAGTTAAGATTAATTAATTTATTTATCTATTTAGGAAATAGCCAATTATTTTAATCATGCAGTAAGGTTAAAAGGAGTTTATCTAATTATGAAAAATACTCGCAGTACCTTGATACTCCGGGTGCCCTAAAGAATGACCCCTCAGGTTATATTCATTCAATGTGCGTCAACTGTTGTAAGCAAATGTATATGTCAAATCAAGCTCTACTGTCATCATCTTTCATAAAAAGTGATGTTGCTGATGGTCATGGTCTTGGTGCAGACACAGTTGCTTTCAACTTTTAACTTTATCCCTAATTTTGCACATTCAGTAGCTTCGGCTGCTAAGCATTATTTAGTCTATAAATAGAAAAATCCATCTTTGCCCAAAAAAGAGAAAAGAACAGGAAAAGATACACTATATACACAGACTAGTTAAGAAGAGAAACCAAGAGAAAATGGAAGCAACAGAAATAACCTCCATTGAAGATGGACAAACCCAATGGAAACACCAAAGAGGAGGCTGGTTTTCCTTTCCCTTCATTATAGGCAATAAATATATATTATATGCTCTTTTGGTGTTACTAATATCCGATCCGATTTTTGTTTCTACTTAATTAAGACATTATAATTTTGAGCATATATTTATATATACATTGCAGGAGCTCTGACGGGGCTTTCACTGGCAGCCGGAGGCTGGAATTCAAATTTGATAGTGTTTTTGATAAGTGAGTTTAACATGAGCAGCATTGCAGCTGCTCAAGTCAATACTGTGATTCTTGGTTGCAATAGTATCTTTGCCATCGCTGGAGCTATCCTCGCCGATTCCTTCTTCGCCTCATTCTCGGTTATTACTGTTTTTTCTTTCGTCTCCTTTCTGGTGATTCTCTAAGATCTATAAACTTGGTTTTGCAATATGAGGTTACTATTATTAAAGTTTCTAATTTTGATCCGTAGGGTGAAACTTTTTTTTAAAAATTTTATTTATATTGGTGCATGTTTTTAACCTATACATTAGATTTTTTACATATATTTATTAGTTTTAAACAATAAAATATATGTCAATCATTCAATATTAAAATGTAAAACATTTATACATATATATCACTCTCCTATTAATTATAGTGTAAATACTAAATTTATGTAAGAATCTTCCGACCTCTAAACTTCTCGATTTCAATATCACAAAATTTTCTATAGTGATTAATGATACCCACTAATAGAAAATTAACATGACAGCTAATCTGCAACTTTTTATTAAAAAAATTCATATCATTTAAGTACGACACATCAATAATACTTATTCTCGCTCTTTTATCTCTCATTTTTTCTTTTCTTTACCTCTTTTCTAAAAATTTAATCTAAAAGCAACCAAAACCCAGAAAAAATAAATCTTATAATACCAAATACGCCATCACCGTAGTCACCAATCATCTAATCTCACTGCCACAAGTTGAGCAGCATATTAAGTATGGTAGGAGAAGCATAAGAAGAACCAACATGTAGAAACCCATGTGTAAAAAAAAAAAAAGAAAAAAGAAAAAAGACTCATCTCCTCTGAAGAATAATACATCTCCACCAAAGAACATCACCAAAGATCTGTAAAAGTCCATCTCCACAAAAATAAAACTCCATTTCAAGAATCCATATCTTACCTGTAGAAATAGATTTAAAAAACCTCACTTACTAAAGAGTAACCATAAACGATAGAAATAGAAAAAGGAAGGAAGGGAGACTTAATAAGAAAGGTAACAACGAAGACAACCACAACAGGAGGGCAAAAATGATTGCAAAATCAGTAGTAATGCAAGTCGGAGCAACAGCGGAAGTAGCCATCTCCACCAATGAGAGACGGCGACATAGACCTTGCCCAGGAGAGGAAAGATATTTTTGTTTCTGTTCTTAACGTTAGGTTTGATTTTATTTTATTTTATTTTTTTGTGTTTATTTAATAACAAAGTGAAAGAAAAATCACAATAAAGAGAGATAAAAAATTAAATTAGAGAATAAATAAAAAAATAAAATATTAGGATACAAAATAATTTAAATCTTTTAAGAAAAGGTTTGACATATAAACTGCAACATCAATTTTTCTAATAAAAAATTATAGTAGGAGAATTTTAAAAAAAGTATTGATACGTGAAATGTCATATTAATTTTTTTTGGTAAGGACGAAATAAAATTGTAATAAAAAAATTTATAGTATTAACATAAAAAAATTAATAGATTTAGTGTTATAAAATAGAATTTAAATTTTTTTATGATACTAACCCTAATTTTAGAAACAATGAGGTTAATTTAGCTAATATGCCCTTGCAATTTAAAATTTAAACATTTTAAATTTTTTAATCAATTCTTTGCTTTCAGCTATAGATTCAGGAGCATGATATACTTTTTTTATTATTGTTATCTTTTAACGAAAACCCCAATTTAGTTAATCTTGACCCCTAGTGGTAGATTATGTGAGAAAAGAAAAAAAAAAAAAAAAAGAAGAAGAAGAAAAGCTGCAACATTGACCAAAAAGTGCTTTTAGCGTCCGAGTGCATTTGACTGGTACAATGTGTATAAATTATTTTAAGCACGTGATGGCTTATTCTAAATTCCACAACTCACTATATGTATAAGCTTTTTTCTTTTTTAATTTAATTAATGTTATTTATCACACGTGTTATGTATATAAATTATTATTAAAGAAAATATAATAAATTTATTAAATTAATATATAATATAATAGTAACTAATTACTAGTACAATATAATAATAATAATAATAATAATAATAATAAATATATAAATTAATATATCAATCAAATAAAAATTAAAAATATTACATATTTTTACTCAGATTTCTTATTTTTAATTTTTATAAAAATTTATATTAAATTATTTAAATATAATCATATATATTGTGTGATATATTCATCAATTTCTTATAGGATTAGGAATGAATATAGGATCATATGACAGAGTTAGAATTGAATTAGATTAATTATTAATTAATTCTATTAGAATAAAAAAATTAATCACTAATTAATACTATTAGGATTAGAAAATTAAATTAATTATGTATATAATTAGAATAAGATAAGATAAGTAATTAGTAATTAATTATAAATGTATTTTAGTCAATTCAAGAATTTCTTTCTTTGTGCTTTTGTATATATATTATAAATACTGATAAATATACAAATTTTACACTCTAAATTAGTGAGTATTCAAATGTGTTCTTTATAGAAACTAAAAGAAGTATACTTTTCCATAATGCAATTACTATTTAATGTACATATGTGCATCTATGTGCGAGCAAATATTTATGCTTAGTACTGTTTTCGTGACTAAATTCATACTGCAATGTAATGTCCAGGGTATGATCATGTTAACTCTAACATCAACAATCCATTCCTGGAAATCTCCACAATGTGCAATTGGTTCTCAAGCATGTGAGATCCCATCAAAACATCAATATGGAGTCCTTTATCTAGCCTTAGCACTAGCTTCAGTAGGACTCGGAGGCACACGCTTTACAATTGCAAGTATGGGAGTAGATCAGTTTGATAAGCCAAATGATCAAGCAACTTTCTTCAATTGGTATTTCATAACTTTATACTTTACCAGTGTCATAAGTTCCACTGTTATCATCTACATTTTGGACAACGTGAGTTGGGATTCAGGTTTTGGGATTTGTGCCATTGCTAATGCCATGGGTTTGATCCTGTTTTTTGTGGAAACTACTTCTATCGACCAAGTAACCCCAAGGCAAGTCCTTTTACGAGCATTGCTCATGTTGTGGTTGCCGCAATTCGGGAAAGGAAGACATTGTCATCAGGAAATTCTCAGGGTCAGGATTATTATCATGGAGACAGTGTGCTGCAAGTTAGCACTCCAACAAAAAGTTTCAGGTATGTACGAATATGATACAAAGATGATCATTGTAACATCCATATATACCAAAGCACTGTGTTATAATTTTGTTGAAAATATATTATTGGAAGTGCATATTTTAATATGAAAGCCATATATTAGTTAGGATAATCAGTAATTTGGGGTGGTGACTAAAGGAAAAAAAAGTTTTGACTGAAGGATTTTTCTTTGCTATAATTGGAGTGTTTATTTAAAGTTAAACCCTTAGTTGATGCTTAACAAATAAACAAGCAAATCTTTGGGTCAAACAATGATTTGGGGAACGTTGCTGATATTATGGTTATTTTTTGCTACAAATTTTAGGAATATAAGCAAGTAAGAGATGAAAATTTTTAGATAGACTTATCATGTCATTTATATATAAGATTAATTTTATAATGACATGTGACATTATCTATTAGTTTTTGCATTTATATTAGTTGTCTGTTAATTATTGGTAGTTGATAATAATAATAAATTAACTAATACAAATGTCATTTAATAAATAATACCACATGCTAACATTTAATTTAATTTGTTTACGGATATTTGCTCAAATCATTCTTTGATGATCTGATTGATTTGATGAAGAAAAATGAGAGCTTGATGACATTCTCTACATTTAGGTTCAAGTACTGTGGAATACAACAAAATTGTTAAGGATTAGGGAATTAAGGAACGATTTATGTTGTATAAAATTAAGGAATGATTTCTATTATAGAGAATTAGGGATTTTGCAAATTAAAGAAATTAGGAATTTTAATTCTCTAGCAGTAATGTTAGATATGAGTTAGTGTTAACAAGTTGACTTTTGTTAGTTGTAGGTTTAGGGCGGTTAGATTTAGGTTAGGTTAAAATTAAAGTTGATCAGTAAAGATAAAAGGAAGATGATTAGAATAATGATTATAACGAATGTCATTCAATAAATGGATTACTAGTACACAATACCTTTTTGTTTCACTCTTCCACTGTATAGGGGCGGTTACGACCATTATACAATCCAAATTAAAGTTAAGTGACTTTCATAAAATAATTTAAAATTAAGTGACTAAATTGAAACTAAGTACATAGTTAGATGACAACTAGTATAATTATCCCGATTTTTGTTGTTATTGCCTTTCTTTTAGCTATTTCATTTAAAAGTAGACTTGAAATGTTAAATGTAAGTTGAGTATTTAGATGGAGCTTCAGTAAATATAAAGAATCTTGTGACAACCCTCAATACGGATGATGATATATTTTTAGAATAGGCAAGTATTTTTCGTTTTCATAATTCTTTTCTTACTAATTGAAGACATCAAAACTAGATTTCATCTAAAACAATCATGGTTGGATTCAATAGCTGTGATTATATTCTTTACTTAACATGTTAAGTTTACGCCAGTTGATAGTATATGGAATGAAGAGTTAAAATTGACACCTTTTTAGAAATTTTAGAAATATAAAATTATAAGTCTTTTGAATGCAGATTTCTGAATGGCGCGGCAATAAGATCACAAGATGATGGTCAATCAGAATGTTCACAAGCAATATCATGGAAGCAATGTACTCCGGAGGAAGTAGAAGATCTGAAAACCCTATCAAAATCTTACCACTATGGTCTACTAGCATTTTCTTGAGTACAACTATTGCTATGTTTAGCAGTTTAGTAATCCTCCAAGCTCTTACAATGGACAGGAACCTAGGACCAACCTTCAAAATCCCAGCTGGGTCTTTCCTAGTATTTAATCTAGTAGCCACAATCATAACAATATTTATCATTGATCGTTGCATATTACCCATATGGCAAAATCTGACCCATCAATCCTTGACTCCTCTCCAATGTCTAGGAATCGGCCATGTCATTAATATCATCGCTATGGTGGGCTCTGCACTAATTGAGAGAAGGAGGCTTCAAATTGTACGGATCCATCACCTCATGAGCAAACCCAGTTCAGTGGTGCCCATGTCAGGTCTGTGGCTTTTGTGCCACTAATAGTATTAGGGGTTGGCGAGGCTTTTCACTTTCCAGGACAACTAGCATTTTATTATCAAGAATTCCCAAGATCTCTAAGAAGTACTTCTACTGCTATGACCTCATTGATAATTGGGATGGGATTTTATCTAAGCACGGCTCTCACTGACTTGGTACATCGGTCGACAAGATGGTTACCTGATAATCTTAACGACGGAAGCTTAGATAATGTATACTGGATGCTGGCAGTGATAGGAGTGGTGAACTTTGCATACTCTCTAATCTGTGCTAAGTTGTTCAAGTATCAGAATGTTGAAAACCTTGATGATGAGGCTTCAGGACCTGTTCTGTAAGTATTCATGTAATTTAAGATGGATTGAGTTAATGACTTTTTAGTTAATTGTTATTATTTGTATTCATTTCAGAAGATTTGCGGAAGAAAGAAATCAATGTTTCTCCTATAACTTGAGAAAGATGAGAAAGCGAAACTACCAACTATAATTCTTCACGTGTGTCTTGTTTGTTTGTTCCCATTTTACTGTGCCACCTACTATGTTATGGTGATGTAATTATGTTGAAGAATGCATCTTACACTTTATGGTTTGAAGTTTCTAGATCTGCATGCGAGGAAGTTTCTAGATCTGCATGCATGTAATTATGTTGAAGAATCCCTTGTCTTGTCTTGGAATTGATTTGGTTAAAATTTATGATTTTAGATCTGCATTATTGATGAATGAGGTTCAAGTGTTTGATAAAATGTAAATGGTTGTGAGAATTTACAGGAAGAGCAGAAAAAGAAAATATAGAAATAGTGATCATGAGATGGCAGTGTGAATTAGTGAAGGAAGGTGAAGACAAGTGTACAAAATGATTTACTAATAGTTTTGAGGTCTGTAATCTTATGATTCTTTTCTATAAAGTTGGTGTGGTGCTTGCTTTTTGTAATATTTCCTTTCTTGTGATATTAATAGGTTGATAGTAAAGGTGATGCCACTTTTTTTTTTTTTTTATTATAATTATATTTAGGAATGACAAAGAATAGGCTATTTGCTCTTTAAAGATGTCCCGAGCTCAAATCTAATTAAAATACACGTATCTAAAATCCATTTAAAAAATTATATTTATTATCCGAACTCGTTCGAAAACTGAATAGAAATCCTCGCATGCTACCCAAATCCGATTAAAGCTCATTTACATTAAATAATTATTAAATATATTTATAAACATTTAAATGGGTAGTGGATACCCTACCTATTTTTATAAACATCTAGGTAAATTAATAGGTACCCGTTTACCGAATCCATTTATAAAAATAAATTCTAAAATATATAAATGTAAATAAAAAAATAAAAAATCTAAATTAATCAAATCTAAATATTCAATATATTAATAAAATGAAAACATAAATAAAATATAAAAATAATATTCTAAATAATAAAAAATATAATATAATATAATAAATTTTAATATAATCGGATTCGGGTAACGGGTATTAGCGGGTTCAAATCTGAATCCAATACGGATAATAAAATTAAATTTCAAACCCGTTTCAAACCTGTTTATTATTATCTAAATCCATTCTATTAGGGTTCAGTCAGATCGGAATCCGAAAATATCCGTCCGACTGTCATCTCTACTCATGGCCATCTTCAAGTGAAGACTTACAACATGTATATACTGCACTATTTTAGATTTTAACATGACTATATTAGAACTATCTAACCCTTGTAATTTTTTTATTCTAAAGATTTTTCAAAACAATTGCTATTTTATATGTAACACTCATAATAATTCTTGAATTGTGAAAAGTTCTATTGTAATTCTTGACTTAGTGAGTATATTTTCAATTAATAAAGATTTTTATTATAAAGTTTATATGTTTTAAATAAATTTGTTGGTGTGATTTAAAAATATAAAATTTATAAAGCCACAATGTTAAAAAATGATTAAAGTGTCAATTTACCTTTTGAATTTGGAATCAATGGACAATTAGCTCATATTTTAATTTTATGATCAATTTATTCAACGACTTGGTAAAAGTAGTCAGTTCAATCCAATCAAAATATTTAACCAGTAAAAAAGTTCAATTTGGTCATTGAACTTTATACTAAATATCAAATTTTATAAAAATAATTTTCTATTAAGTTATAATAAAATTATTTAATTTTAACGTGATTTATTCTTATTATTTTAATAAAAATAATTAAATAGTGTTTTAAATAAAATAAACTAAAATAATATTACTAGATTCATATAAAACTATGCTTTTATTTTATTTAAAATTGTCAAAACTTATTTAAAATATTTTTAAATTTTTTATATAAATTGTATGTATATCATAGATTATCATAATTGATAGTTATAAAATCAAAAATATTATCAAAAATTTACATATTTAAAATAAAAAATAAAATCATATATCACATAAAATTCATGATTTATATAAATACAATATAAAATAATACCACGTATATTTTAACTCCAATAAGAATTTAAAGGATTGCAACTGTTAGTTGAAGTTAAACTAACATTCTTTGAAACTAGCTAAACTAGCATATCTTAAATTTAACACGGTATTATTTTATATTTTTAAATAACTCATAATTTTCATGTGATACACAATTCTAATTTTAGTTTTAAATATTTAAAATTTTTGATAATATATGTAACTAATAGTTATCAATTATGATAACTTAATATTGTTATAAAATATAAATTAATATTATATTAATTATATAAATTTTGGCAATATTAGATAAAATAATTTTATAACTATTAAGTTATATTTATATAATTTAATAGTTGAACAACTAACCTACCAGTTAAATAAATAACTCAGTATTTCAGTATTCATGTGAAGATTTAGGATCGAGTCAAATACTTAAATATAATTAAATTATTATTTCTATTAGAAATTAAGATTATATATTCCAAAATATAATATTTTGTATAATTTTGATAATATTATTTAATTTTAAAATCTTAATTAAAAATATTATGTAATTATTTTGTTAAATAATATGAGTAAATTATGTTAAAATTAAATAATATTAATTTAACACAATAAAAATCTATTTTTATATAATTTGACATTTAGTATGAAATTCAATCACCAAATCGAGTTTTTGGTATTGGGTAAGTCCTTTGATTGGATTGAATTGATAATTTTTGCCAACTGGTAGGGTAAATTGATAAAAGATTTAGAATCTGAGTTAATTGCCCATTCGGTCCAAGTTTAAGGGGCAAATTGACATTTTAGCCTTAAAAAGACAATGCAAATAATGACAACATTTATTTTAAATTAAAGAATTAGGAAATAATTAAAAATATCTTAAATATTTTAGATACTAGTTAAAAAAATAATTATAATTATTTTTTAAAAAATGCAATCTAATAATATTTATTAATTAAATTATATTAGAATAAACATCAAAATAGTATAAAACAAAAATAATAAATTAAGTTCTTTAAAATAAAAATGCATACAAATAAATACAATTAGATACCATATATATATTAAATATATATCAATTAGATACTAAAATATATGAACTATATTCTAACTATATACCAAAATGCTTAAATATGCCATACATTTATAATTATATACTTAACATATGCTTTTACTATGCAATTTTTCTAAAAAAATTATTTAAAATATAATTGATAAATATGTAAAATAAATCATATACCAGTTATATACTATAAAAATATACGAAACATATACACAAATTTATAAAATATATATAATTTACTGTAATTTTTGCTTGTATTTTTCTAAAAATATAAATATGATAAGTATGTTATATATAAGGAATATATATTAAAATAAATTGAATGTAATACCATTATATTGAATAAACACTGGTATTATATTCATTACTATTGGAGAAAAAAATTTAAAATTAAAATATATTAATCAAATTTAAATTTGAATTAAAAAATACTAAACATATACTTAATCTTTCCTTAATAATAACTTTATTTCTAAATAAGATAAGTGCAGATAAAAGCAGGCAAGAGGGGCCACTTCCCTTGCTAATTATTTTTCATTCACCCCTATAAGTTTTTTCTTAATATTTTTTAAGGTCATTAACTTGCTAACAAATAGTCCGAAAAATGAGATAATAATATAAATAATCACTAAATTTTATATTTAGTTTTATTTTAATCATAAAATTCTAATTTGTTCCGTTTTAATTATTTAATTTTAACTATATTTCAATTAAGTCATTTCGTAAATAAAAAAATTGATAATGTGGAATAAATAGTCAATAAGAAAAAATAACTAAAAAATATAGCATGTCAGTTCTTTATTAGTAAAGTGATTAAATTATAACTAAAATTAAAATTTTGTAACCAAAATGAAATAAATTAAAAGTTAGTTATTATTTATATTATTATCTCCAAATAGTAATTAGATAAGTATGTTTAGTTTTGTTCAAAGATTAATATATATTTTAATTATTTTACACTATAATATTGAATAATCAAATATATATTCAATTATATTTATATGAATTAGTTATTTAAAGGTTGGATATATAAATAAAAATGAGTACTTTTTAAGTAGATATTTCCTTTGATTTTATTATATACTTATATACTTCTATTCTCTTACAAGGGCATAGTTGAGTAAGTCAACTTTAAAAAAATCCTTGTAATTGATTATACATATCTGTATGCTTTTGATGGAGAGAATCCCATATTATTTAAAATATACTCTTTTTTTTATCTAAGAAGTGAATTCTTTAATCTCTTAAAACTTATAAAGCAGGTGAGATAAGTTGAATTATATTAAGTATTTGTTTTTTATTTTCTTTTTGACCCAAATTGTTGGATATTTTCTTTAATCCAGATTTTCTTACTTTGAATCCTAAAAGGAAATAAATAGTTTACCAAAATTCAATTATGTTTTCCTTTTATAAAACCATCCACAGCCACGCAAGAATTTCTTGAACAAAAGGATACCAACAACATAGATTTTGCTACTTTATATAATATGATGACTCAATATTTAATCCAACAAACCAGACTCTAATAACCATTAAAACAAAACATAAAGTACCTTAAATTAATCCAACAAACCAGACTCTAATAATCATTAAACAAAACATAAAGTACCTTAATTTAAATGACACTAAGACTTCACTAAATTATTACTCCAAAATAATTAACTTTAGTTTATCACGATGCTTCCCCCTGCAGGCGAAGTTGGCTGTGATGGTGATGCTGACTGTGGTGGTGACAATGGAGACAGAAACCTAGGGTTTTTCCTGATATATTTTCGAGCCCAAACATGCTTGCCATTAATGGAGAACTTTGCCTTGCTCTTGCCCTCAAGAACAACTTCTATAAGAGTAGGGGAGCGAACAATAAGGCGTGCATACAGTGGCTGATGGTCTCCGACCAACACTTCTTGCATATAAATTGTTTCAATACAATCCCCATATTTTCTGTTATTATCATAAGACAATCATTGCAAAAATATTAATTTCTTTTTGGTGAAAAAATAAAACCAAGAGAATTTTAAAATTAAACATATATAAATAAAAGCATAAAATGATAAGGTCTAAATTCGGCGTATCACTTTCATATACTAAAAAAACATCATAGATAATCTAAGCAGATAGATAATTATTATTGTAAAATAAAAATACCCTGTCGTCATCTCTTCATAGAAGGTAAATCTCACATAAAATACACATGTAAGAATACCTTAAATGACTTTAAACACATACCATTTTAGACTTGTTTAAGACTAAATTAATAAAAAGAGAAATCCTTATAATCTAAACATAATCTAAATCAACAGATACATAGTTATTGTTTGAAATAAATATATTTTGTCGTTATCGGTTTAAAAAATAGTAAATCGCACATCAAATAAATATGAGAAATCCTTAAGTGCCTTTTTGGATTTTTAAAAAATAAAAACAAAAAAAGAGAGAAATTATTTGGTGTATAGAGAGAACCTTGTGAAGAATTCTTTGACTTCACTCTCAGAAATAGGGTACCCTTTAGAGAATGTCAAGAAAATGGTCCTATCATCCACAGCCATATTGATATTATCCTTCTCTTCCTCGGTTGGACAAATTTGTAAATGGCTAAACATATCTCCAGTCTGATTGTTCAAGACCTGTCTCTGAACAGAAAGATCATAAGGATCAGAACCATGCAAAAGATTACCTGAATACCCTCCTCCACTCATGAATTGAGAACTCCCAAATTGATGACCTCCACTCATGAATTGAGAACCCCCAAATTGATGACCTCCACTCATGAATTGAGAACTCCCCGGTTGATAATCATATAGCACAGGCAACACAGCAGGATTAATCATTGGACCATAAAAGTAAACGGGTTTGGTCGTTTCTTGTCTATTCCTTCCTTCATGTGCAACAATAGCAGCACTCTTGAACTTCTCTGCTTGTTTCACAATATCTTCAAAAGCTCTTAAACAAACTTCAGCAACAATCTTAGAAACAGCACGAAGAATAGTTAGTCTATTTTCATGAAAAAACTGAAGAGAAATACCAGTTTTGGAAACACAATGGATCAACGGAATATTATCATGAGTACTAGAATTATCTGGATAGAAATGAAACTGGTCACTTTCAATACAATTCAAGCAAATAACAGCCTCGTCAGCTATTGAATTGATAAGGGTATCAGGCAGTAATAACATCTTGCTTACGAAATCATTTACATGGCCCGACCTTTCTAGCCATAGAAACAAGGCCATAACTTGCATGGATTGTGCAGGGTCACGATCAAGACTAAAAAGAAGCCTTGTGTAAAGGAGACGGTCTATGTTGTGAAAAGCGTTGAAGTGTTCTTGGCTTACTGTAGGTGCTGAAAGGGGATTTGAGGAAGAGAAGGCAGAATAAAGAGATGCCATGGTTTTTTCGGAAAATGAGAAATTAAGAGAAAATGGTGATAGGAAGAAAGTTGGGTTTTCTGTTGCGTTTTTATAGAAGTGAAAGGGTGGATTTTATAGGGTTTTGAGATGTGACTTTTGGTAATGAAAAGGTGTGTATTTGAAGAGGTGTCACTCATTTTTGTTGCAGAAATGGAATGTATGGTTTAGTTACTTTATTAGGGTTTTAACACTTAAAAAAGATATGCTGGTTTCCGGTTGGAGATGATTATGGTTCGATACATATTATCTTTGTTTTTTGAAAAAGACAAAAAGAAATTGGCAAGAAATTAGGATGAATGTGGAGTGCCATAGCTTATAATGATATAATTTTTTTAAATATTTTTATCAAAATTTATAAATTATATAATAAAGTAAAACTTTTTTATGTAAATTAATAAAAGATATCTTTATGTAAATTTAATTTAAATTTTATTGGTTTTTTTCAATAAATACATAAAAGTATTAAAAGAAAATCAAACTAGAATTTACCAAAAAAGAGATATATCTTTAAATATCATCTATCTAAAATATAAAAATAAACATTTTGTAAGTATAGCAAATTTTATTATCCAATACTTAGATTTCAAAATTATTAAAAAGAAAAATCGAAACTTGATGTACTAATTTAACATTTATTATATTAAAAGTATTATTTAACTCTTATAATTATCAATGGACAAATTTAATTTAATAAATCTTTAAATAGAATTGTCATATAAGGTATGTATATCTATATATGGATTTTAGTTAGTTTTGGATTGCTGTTTCTAACTATGTATAAAAAATTATCTATTTTCGGTCAACAAATTTAATATATTAAAACTATATAAAGTATAATTATTTATTTTGATTTTTATGTACGTATTTATATAATAAAAATTTATTCATCGATAAAAAATAAATAAAATTTAATATAAATTTAATATTTGATTGCTTAAATTAAAATAAATAGTTTTAGAAGTTAGAAGAGTTTGTTTGATTGCCGAAAATTTAAAGGCATAATTTTTTTCATTCCATTACTATTTTTACTAAAAATATCTTGATTTTTCAATTAATGTAATAATTTGTATTCCAATTTTTAGAATGTGTTTGAAATTGCGGTTCAATGTTCAAAAAGTAGATTTAAAAATATTTTGATCTAATATTTTTTAAAATTATTTATAAATCGTTTTTTCTCAAACATATTTTTAGAAAAAATATATATTCATCTACATTTAAAAAAATTTATTTTTAAAATTAAAAAAACATTCAAAATATATATTAAAATTGAAATTTCTTTTTTCCAAACTCAATGTCAAACTAACTCTTTAGTCTTTTTTTTTTTTTTTTTTTACATAAACTGAAACCTACCAAATTAGGACTTAATATTCCATCAAAAGAAAAAATTAGGACTCAATATAACCAAATTAAATTGTTATAGGATTTAATCAAAAGTAATTTCACATGAAGCCCTCAATAGCAAAAAAATGCGAACTTCCTTTAAACCCCGTCATCATCAGCATCTACCCCATTTGAAATTCCAGACTGTTACTCCAAAACGACAACAACAAAAAAAAATGACGAGCAGCACTTGTGCTGCTCCATTTCTCTACCAAAACGGCGTCGTTTCGCACTCCACAAACACTCCATTAATCACCACCTTCCTCGATTCCAATCCAGGTGCATACACCACTACACGTACACACAACAATGCCTCCTCTCTCTTATTTTGGCCACAACATTTGCAAAGACTTTCAAATTCCACCACAATTCTAGTCAATTCAAATCCCCAGTTTTTTTTCAAAAACATAATACCCACCAAGCAAAATCCACTATCATCACTGCCACAAGGAGTTCTGGATTCAAAGATTAAGGCTTTAGTTAATGATTCAATGAAAAAGGTGTTGCCTTTGGCGTTGAAAGAGAGAAATGATGGAGAGGAATTAGCAATCACTGCTCTTGTTAGTGGGGATTCTGAGAAATTGAAAAAAGTTGAGAGTTTGAATAGGGAAAGTGATGTGATTGATGTGATTGATGTTTGTTTGCATATTGGAAAGCATGTTCCTCTTATGTTTGGTGTTAAAGGAAATCATGCTAATTTGGCTGTTGTTGGACGCGGTAGGGATTTTGCTGAAGCTAAATATTCTGATTGGGTAAGGTTAGTTTTGATTGATTTGGGTTTCTGAGTATAAAGAATTTGTTGATCATTTGACTTTTATGTACGATTGATTCCAAAGTTAAAATCTTTTTATCTTTTATACTTTTCTTTTTGTTGAACTACTAACTATGTTTTGATGATCATTTGGTTTTCGAGTATGACTGATTTTTGAAGTTAAAAGTTTTTTGTTTTTTATTATTTTAAGCAATGGATTATGAGGAAATTTTCTTTTTTGTCATTAGTTTATTATTAGTGTATGATGCTTTATGTGAATTTGATGTAGCGAGTTTGACTTCTATGCAGGCTAAGGAAGCCCTTGGAGAAATTGAGGCCTCCTTTAGTGACGGAGCTTTTGTTATCAGATGATGGTGATCATATACTTGAAGGTTGTGTGACGAACTTTTTTGTTGTTTGCTGCAAGGTGAGTGATGAGAACCTGAAATGTTCAAATAGCATGCTTAAAACCTACTTCAGGATGGATTAAAATCTGAATGTGCTTGTTTGTCTATTGTAGGCTTGCTATTTTATATGAATGCCAACACCTAGGATTTTTATCAGACATTTCAAATCAAACTATATCTATAGCATAATAATTCTAGGCTTTTCAAGAGATTATGTTGGCTGGTCTATGTTATGGAGTATTAGTTGATCGATATACCCTCTCTGTCACTGTTTTAAATTTATAATTTTTTTTTTTGTGGAAATTATTTTGCTGACATGTTTAGATCTTACTTGGACACATATAGCAATCCTTAATGTAGTCTATATGATTGATCGATATAAGTGTCTTAATAGTGAGCAGGAAATCTCATTCAGGAAAGGTCATTATGAACTTCATAAAGTTTAAGAGGTAGCATGCAATTTTAGACAGATTTAGGTGTTCTCTCATACAATTCTTGCAGAACGACATTATTTGTTCCCTTCCCTTGTATTTATTGTATTTATAGTTAATTTTCTAACTACCATTGGCTCTAGGTGCTTTCAGGACAGCAATGAAGTTAAGGGGGATTACTTTCACAACAACAATAGTAAATGCCCCTTTAAAGTGCAGACAGCCCCTATTCATGCTGGCATCCTTCCTGGAATTATGCGCCAATTAGTCATTGAGTATGTCTTAACTCCTTCAATACATTCACCATTCCACATTTTAGGAGCTAGATGGCAATCTAGTTATCACATTAAATTTAGTTTGCAATTGAATGTTTCTATTTTCTTATCACGGATGTTGAAGATTGGATGCAGATCAATTTGGATGAACTCATTTATTGCACCTAGTCAAAAAGTGGGAAAATGACTCGAGCGTTTCATATAATTGCCTAAACATGATTATGTCTTCATTGAATGAACATGTCTCTAATGAAGTGAGGGAAATGGAAACTTAGGGGATACTAGTTCTACTTCTGTTCTCTCACTGTTCAACATTGTCCAAGCACTATACCCAAAAAAGATGTTTGATTACTGAATATTACATTCTGGTGCAGTGTGTGCTTAAGCAAGGGAATCCCTGTTGAAGAAGTTGCACCATCATGGTCTATGCAGGAATCCTGGCAAGAGGCATTTATTACAAGTAGGCTCTTGGTTTTCTTTGACAGCCGATATTTATCTTTTTAACTAAAGACATTGATGTAAGATAGCTATAAATGAAACTGTTTTATGATTAAATTTGTGGAAATTAATGGCTGAAATCTTACATGACCAGTACCGTGAATAGTAACAGTTAAAGTTTCCACAAATAAGAAAATTTTCTTTGCCACGGCATTTGTAAACAAGTTGCCATTATGCGCTATCAGTAATTCTTTATAATTTTAGGCTTGTAGCATCAATTATTTCAAACCTTGCTTGTCGCACACAATGTTTCTAGTCAGATAGGGATTTTTGTATTACTGAAATACTTGACTAGCAATTCCATGAGTTTGGCGATAGTAATATTCAGTCATCACTTGAATAGAGTCTTGGCTTTCTGCTGAGGAAATCTTGTACTTATTGGCATTTAATTTGGAGACTCTCATTCATGTAACTCTGTGGTTTTAGTTCTCTTATTGAAGGAGGACGAGAGTTTCTGTCAATGGTTCTTTTTCTATTCTTTATTTGTGGTTGCAGAAAAGTTTAGCAGTTCCTCAAGTTTCTTTTACCCTGCAAAGCTATCTCTTAAACTTTAAGTAAAGCCCAACTTAGATATTGCCATTAGACCACCTCATCACAAAAATGATGTGAGCTGTTTTATGATTTTTCACCAGTGAAAAGAAATGCCAAATTTACATGATACTTTTGGATAAATGTTTTAACCACCTTGATTTGCTAACTATTCCTGTTCAGAAGTGTGATTAAGGCTGATTTTTCCCTGAATGTTGATATTATCTTAAGTACTGTATTTTCCCAATTGTTGATTGGAAGGAGATACTTGTTACCTTTGGTTCGGGTTTATTATTGAAATAGTTCAAAATTGCAGATAGCTTGAGGATTATGCAGCACGTGGAGAAAATTCAAGTCCCAAGTCCATGGGAATCAATGGAACAAAAAACTCTTGAGCAGGTATCTTGGCAGGAGAAGCATTTTCAGGTGAGTAAACATCTAATGGCACAAGTCAACAACTAACAGACAATCATTCCCTTTTCTTTTCTTGACTATAATATCATTTTGTATTCTTTATAGGACGGTCCTGGAATGATTACAACAATTATCCAGGTAAATGTCATTCCATGCAGTGCATTTAAATTTCTTTGACATGCAACTGGGGTACCATTGAGAAGTGAGAACTAGGGCTGAGCACGGATCGATCCAATTCAGTTATTTATAAATCACCAGTACCGTACTAAATCTCGGTTCTCTTAAAATTTAAAATACTAGTACGGTACCAAAAGTAAATGACACTACTGAATTGAACCAATTTTTCCAGTTCAATATAATTCGGTTTGGTACTGTTTTCGGTTCTAATATTTAGAGAAAACACAACTTTAAATCTTACTTTTAAATAAATGCATTAAACAAAAAACAATAGACATCGGAATGAAACTAGTATGAGAATTTGAATTAGATAGAATTGCAATCGTATTATTAAACAACTTGCTTTGCAATTTAGTCCACTTGTAAATATAATAATTTAATGTTCAAATATAAGCTATTAAAATATTTGCTATTGCTGGCATAATAATATTTTGCAGATAGCTAGCATTAAAATAAAAATTACAAACTTTATATAGTATCAAAATACAAGTCGAATTTTAAGTGTGAGAGATGCGGCAAGCTTAGGATCTGGAAATCGAGAGCTTAAGTGTGAGAGAATAAGCTTATGAATTGAGATTTGAGACATGCAATTGGCTGTTGTAGTAGATGGAGAATCAACCACTTGATCAGCTCCAGTGATCTGGATTTGTACTTTCAATAAATTAGTAATAATATAATATACATTATACAACAAAGATTTTATATATATATAAATATATAATATCATATATTAGTGATTATATAATTACTTTTTAATAGGTATTATTTATATAATATATATAATTATTAATTAATATATGTAAAAGATTCGGTTCTAGGATTTGGTCTAAATCAGTATAAAACGGCTTAGTTTTGGTATAGTTATTACTAAAAAACCAGTATGATACCGCAATATTAAAATATTTATATATATCAGTTCAGTTCGGTTATAAAATTTTTAGTTATTTCAATTTTGATACTTTTCAGTACGGTTATTCGGTTTAAGCGGGAATCACTAAGATCCATACTAAGAACTATTTGGTCTTATGACAAAAGAAGGAGATTATTGAATAATATTTCTCCCTCATTCATTTATTTTACATGTTCTTGCCCATTTACTTGTTCTTGTCCAGAAAGAGATTATGGAGAAGGCATGTGTGGAAGGGTGGCCGTTTTAGCTCTGTATAGTTGGTGAAGGGTTGCAGTTCATACCATTTCAATTGGTTAGGTAATGAAATTGCATTGCACAATATTGATCTTGGAAGAAAGACCTACGAAGGTGGTTTTATTTCACACTTACACATAAATTCTTTGCTTTTGTATGTCCCTGTGCTGGGAAGCTGTCGAAATTGCCGCCCTGCTTTCAAGGTTTCATATATTATAAGCCAAACCTGTGTGCGATAGATGACTAAATGATCATGAAAGTTGTATGTGTATCTAAGCATTAACTGTTACCAAGTGTTGCTTCCCAGAGAAATCTAATTTTGAGTTTCTTATTATAAGAATTGAACTCCACTTTTTGGCTCAATTGTTGGTGCCCTTGTTCTTTTCCATGCCTATTTCAGCTAATCTATATTCTCATGCAACAAGTAATGACTATTAAATAGTTGCAGATAGGGCAGGGACCCTATGTTCAATGTAGCAGTAGCAGCAGCTGCTGCTGCTGCTTGCTGGCCAAATTTTGAATTGGAAGTATAGAAAAGAACAAGCAACCTAAAGGCCACAGCCAAATCATTAGCTGAAAATAAAGCCAATTTGAAGGTGTAGTGAATCTGAATTGACATTTGACTTTGGATGATTAAACAAAAAACTGTTTTTGGGTTACAAATTGTTAGCAGCCATGTCTTTAGTTAATAAGTGTAGCATTGTACTTATTACTAAACTTTGCAATATTATTTGTTTATTTTCTGTATTTTTTTCATTGGTTCTTTTCTTAGTGATTTACACCCAAACTTAAATAATATTTTGAAAAAATAATATTCATAAATTAAAATAACCAAATAATAAATAATATGCAATGCAAATACAAATGCTTACGATCTAAATTATATGTTGAATATAGTATTTAGCCTAGAGATGGTGATGTACTTTTTCTTTTAGCCACTCAAACTAATGATGCAACTAAAGTTTTTTTTTTGACCAACATAGATTGAAGCAAAGTTAGTGTCTAATACAATCAACTTAAATATTTTCATAACAATTACTATTACTAAATTAATATGATGGTAGACAGATGCAGAGAGCAGATAGAACAGAGCTATCATCTTTCTCTAGAAGTAGACTTACAGAAATATATATAGAGACGATTCCTCTTCTAAATAAGTCTCCCTATATATATATATTCAATATAAGTCTATTTAAGAGATAAAACTATAAGTATCATTATCTCCACCAAATATTATCTCATAAATAACTTAATATAAATCATAATAATTATACAAAATGGCTAAAATGCCTCTTTGGGCCTTGTAATTTTCAGCCAGGCCTTGCTTATTGCAGTTCATTCATCTTAATATTGGGTCTTGACACCAACATGTTCAATTAAGCTCATTTTTTTTAGTATTTTTTACCATATTTTTCTCTTTTGGCTAATATTATTCAAAAATAGGTAATTAAGCTTAAGTGAGGTATAAACACCTATTTCTACCATATTATATATAGAAAACATATTATTAAAGCTCTACAAGACCCTAAATATCAATATATAATTTGGACCTATCAAATACCCCCACACTTAAACCTTTACTTTTCCTCAAGTAAATAGCAACTAAAAATTAACTTTTGCAAAAATCAATGAAAAACATTCATACTCAACTTTAAGATATTATTCAAAAGAATATCACTAATGCATTAATTATATCAACCTATGAACACTTGAATCATAATAATTTTCTTTAAAATATAAACTCAATCATTATTAGTCAAAAGACTCCAGCATCAAATCCTTCACACCTCCTTCACACCTATTTCACAACAAATAGCCTAACTCAACTTCAAAAGATACAACTATCATGCATAATCCAAATTATCATAACCCTGTTCAAAAAAGCAAAACCTTCATTCATAGCAAGAGATCAATAGGCATTTAGTTTTTATAACTTTTTTTCAAGCTCTTTTACTTTTATTTTTTCTTTTCTTTCTTTGCACCCTTGGATTTAAACTTTGATACTTGAGGTTTCTTTGTGTTCTTGAGATATTATGCATTTTTACGCAAATAGAAACATGAGTAATGAATATATCTAGTTACTTAACAAAATATCATGATACTTTGCATATTCATAATCTCAATTGCCTTTTTACGTGAAAATTGGCATTGGTCATGAAGATTTATGGTTACTAAGCAACTAAAATAAGCGAAGTAGAATTATTAAACTTAGAGCCTTTATTTGGCTATATCATATCTCACAAATTTATGTAAGTTAATTAAATAACAAGGAAATAATAATTTAAATCATACACTTCTTATTATACCCAACTCAATTTTGGCAAACTACTTATCATGTCCATACGCAAAAAATGAATACTTGATCATTTAAGTGTAAAAAAACTCATGAGTTCACATATACATGTTTAAAAACTAACTCAGGAGTCCAAGAAACTTGATATAATAGCATTATTTCATTGACTCTTATAAAGAATAATAACAAAAAGTTGAGTAGAAAAATTTAAAATTTTATAAAAATTAACCAAGTTGCTAATTTTTATGGCATAGAAAATTAAATAAATAAAGAAATTATTCTATTTTCCTCCCCCCACTTAAATTTGACATTGTCCTCAATGTTATTGCATATATGAACATAAAGAACAAGAAGTGAGGAAAAAGAGAGGACACTCCTCTGGATTTTAGCGATGCGTAGAAAGCCATGAATTTGAAATCCAATCTCCATTAATCCAACCTTAGAGACACACTTGAACACATATTATTGAAAAATATAAAAAAAAATAAAAAGAAAGAAAATAACTTAAGTTAGTTACATCAATAATAATAAAAACAATCTTAAAGAAAGTATAAAGATTAAATTCTAAAAAATTAAAAAGAAATCTTAAAATAACTAAATACAAATCCTAGAATAAATCCTAAAATAAAGCCCTAAATCGATGATATGACTATATATATGCAGAAGATGATTATGTATTTTAGAGGAAAAAAGGAAAGGAGATGTTATATTTGGTGGTTTAGATTTTAGAATAGTGTTTTAACTTTAAAAGTACTTATTCTTCGTATATATGTTAATTACTTTTTACTGTCCTAATTAAAATATTTAATTTTAAGTTAAAACTGGCCAAGGAAGTGTTGGAGTCGAATCTTCCGCGACCTGGCAGGGGTGCCGCGACTTAGCGGCTCACCATGGCAGCAGTGTCTGGTCTCCTCGCGAAGTTTTTCGCTAGTTGGCGGGAGGGCCGCGACTGGCGGGAGGTGTCATCCCTTCCCCTCACGTCTATTGCACTTGCGACTTCTCTACAAGCTCGCTGATGGCTTATGTCAAGTGGTCCGTAACCTCGCGGCTCGCGTGAATTTTTCTTTTTTTAAGTTAAATACTTGTAACTAACTTTTATAAACTTCTGAGGGCAAATAATCAAATAAGAACATAAATTTGAAGAAAAAAAATTAACTCACTAAGACTAAGAATAACTAATATTAACTAAATAAAACTTAACTAAGTCCTAACTAATGACAAGCATATTAAGAACTAAATTTTGATCCTACGAGGAAATGAAACATCTCTATAGTCAAATAATTTCTAATTAATATTTCTTAATAATCAATCAATATTCAACATATTAAGCACACGATATCCATATAATAACATAATATCAATTAAAGATGAAAGCATATTATTAAAAGAAATAAATTGATATGTTATCACATGGAAAGTATTATCCTTTGAGAATTAAAGAAGGTAGGTATGCTGACATTTCCTTCATATGTCTACAAAGTAAACATAAAACACTAAAATTTAAAAATAAAAAAAAATAAAAATAAAAATACAATTGCTAAGTTTATTGTCTATAGCTAGACATTCCCAATTATGCTCATGGTGGATGTTCATCCATGCACTCCATCTCTTGGTCCTAAGCATTCCTTTCAAGTATGGTTTTATACTTTTAATGCGAATATCTAAAGTATCACGAAAGCTCTTATTAATTAAGAATGGAATATCATCATGTACTTTATCATAAACAAGAGAATCTAAAGAATCAGCATATGAATACTCATCAATAGTAGATTTAGGAGATAAAGTTAGAGAATCAAACACTTTTTAAATTTAACAGTTTTTCCTAAAACTATCATGTTAAGTTTTTCATTATGCACATCAATCACCGTTCTAGTAGTTGTCATAAAAGGTCTACTAAGACGTATAGTCTGCTCATTATCCCTTGTTGGTGTGTTTTCCATATCAAGCACTATAAAATCAACAAGAATTATTAACTTACCTACTTGTACTAGCAAGTCTTCCACTATACCTCTAGGATATTTTTTTGATCTATCAGCAAGTTTTAGAGACAGGGTGGTGGGTTTCAATTCTCTCAAGCCAAGTTGTTCATAAATCAAATAAGGCATCAGGTTGATGCTTTCTCCCAAATCTGATATGGCTTTTGTAACCTTTTTGTCATCAATTGTGATATTAATAATGAAGCTACTAGGATCCTTCATTTTAAGGGGCAACTGATGTTAAAGCATTACACTTGCTATTTGTACTTTTTTATTGTTCACATATTGCCTTTTGTTGGTGTCCAACTTTTTAAAGAACTTTTCATAAGTTGACTTATTCCTGATAACATCCAACAACGGTGAATTAGTATTAACTTTAGAAAGCATCTCAATATTCTTAAAAAATTATTTGCTCTCTTTTAGTCGGTTGGGAAAAGGAATAGGTAACCTATAATGCTGAGATGCCTTATGGAAATCGGGTCTAGAAAATGCTTCATTTTCTTTCTTCTCAAGCCTAAGATTAGGCTATAATTTTTCTTCCTTTTGCATGCTCTCTTCATTGATTTGTAATTCCACTAATTTATCATCTTTAGGTGTACCTGCTCTCTTCCTTTTTCAATTTTTATATCAATCTTATTATCAATAATCTCACCTTTTTTTAATAATGGTAATAGAATTGGTTTGTTCAGGTTGACTTTGTAGTTTCTTTTTCTTGAGGTCTTGAACAACTTCAGCAATTTGTCATATTTGAGCTTCTAAACATTTCATTAAAGTCTAAATAGAATCTGTCATTTTCTCATTTTTTTTCCCATCCTATCATGAGAAACCACTATAAATGATTGAAGTGTTTCTTCCAAACTTGACTTTCTTTGCTCATTAGATTGAAAAGTTTGTTATTGATCTTGAAAGGAAGGATTGGAGTTCCTTTAGAATTGAGAATATTGGTCTTGGTAATGAGGTTGATTTGGGTTTCTTAATATTTATGGTGGGTTTTGATCATTGTATCTCCAACAAAAATTTGGATGATAAAAATTTCATTGATATGTGTTGGAATAAGAGTCATTCATAAGATGCATGGATTGATAAAAATTTCATCAAATTTACTTGGTCGTACATATTTGCTCTATAATTATCAAAGATAAAAGAAACATTAGCACCATAACTATAAATACCACAAATACCACATACCTCATTGCTTGGTGCATTTTTTATTGAAGCAAGCATCTTAACTTGCTTAGTCAATTCAGTCAATTGCATGGCCATCTTACAACTAGCTACTACTTTATTCGCTCTTACTCCTTTTGTCCTCACACTTTTTTATTGGAAATTGGCTTCTAACATCTCAAAGATGTCATAAACCTCATCAACTTTCCTTTCTAACATAGCATCTCCAGCTGCATTATCAACCATACATTAATATTGTTGTGCCAATCCATCATAAAATGATTGGTTCATTATTGGAAATGAGTATCCATAGCGTAGGCATTGCAATAGAAGTGATTTGAAGCGATCTCATGCTTATGAAAGGACTCAGTATCCTTTTGATGAAAATTAGAAATTCCAGCTCGTAAATCTTTGGTCTTTTGATATAAGTAAAACCTACTCATAAATTTTTGATAAACTTCATCTCAAGTTCTCAAACAATTAGGAGGCAAGGCCATTAACCAAGCCTTTGCTCTTTCTTTCAATGGATAAGGGAAACACCTCATTATTAGTTGATCTTCATTTAATCCAGACAATGGGAAAGTATGAACTATGGCATAAAATTCTCTAATAAATGTTAATGCATTTTCACTAGGCATACCATGAAATGAAGGAAGCATATTAAAATGAATGTTGTTAAGTCCATAATTTCTAGATACATCATCTAGAACTATGCATAAAATAGTGTTATCAAGTATAGGCTGTGCAAAATTCTTCATAGTCATTTGCCTTGCAGCTCTTATTTCTCTTGGTGGGTTTGCCATGATATCGACTTCTTCTTTTGAGTCCTCTTCAATCTTTTGAATTGATGAATCACTTGATTTAATTTTTCTTTTTCACATACAAAATAAAGAAAATTTCAGATTTAAAAATTTAAAAATAAAATAAAAACACATAAACAAAGCACAAAATAAACAAACAAACACAAAGACAATTTTAACAATCAATCAAAATAATAAAATTTAGACACAGTTTCCCAGCAACAGTAAGTGCATGAATTGTTCTTATAGTAAAGCAATAAATTCACCACGAGGTCAATCTCTCAAGAAACTATGAGGCCACTTATTATATGGACTAATTATCAACACAGAATAATAAAAGTAAATCTAAACACTCAAAATTAGTATTTTGAGAAAATAATATTCACAAAGTAAAGTAACCAAACAATAAATAATATGCAATACAAATGCAAATGCTTATGATTTAAAACTATATGCTAAAGATAATATTTAGCCTAACCAATTATTTAGTAATCACATTATTTTACTTTAAGCCAAGATCTAGTGAATGAGATGGTGATGTGCCTTTTCCTTTAGCCACTCAAACTAATGATGCAACTAAAGTTTCTTATACCAACATAGATTGAAGCAAAGTTGGTGTCTTTAATAAATTCAACCTAAATATTTTCATAACAATTACTATTATTAAATTAATATGATGATTAACTAACAATAATAACTGAAACTAATAAATATATGAAGGTAAAGAAATCACTCATTAAATAAAAAAAATAACAAAATTCATACATAAGTAAAAAGGCTAAATTAAACACTTGTGAAAACTAGCCTAACATATTTAACCCAATGATCATGGTATTAAATAGAAAGACATAAAGTAATAAAGTAAAAGCTCCCTCTAGATCCATAATTTTTTCAAGTAGGAAGATGATTGGTCTTCACTCTCCATTTCTTAAAAAACTCCTTAGATCTTAGAAAGAGTAATGAAAACTAAACTAAAGTGTTTATAGAAGAACTGTAGAGGAAATAATGGTGAACATATATAAAGAGTAGATAAGAGAGAGCTCTCATCCCTCTCTAGAATTAGACTTGCAAAGATAAATATAGAGAAGACTCATCCTCTAAATAAGTCTCCCTAAAAATGTATACCCAATATAAGTCTATATAATAGATAAGACTATAAGTATCATTATCTCCACCAAATATTATCTAATAAATAACTCTTAATATAAATCTTAATAATTATATAAAATGACTAAAATGCACCCCTTGGGCCTTGTAATTTTTGGCCAGGCCTTGCAAATCGCGGTCCATGCATCTTAATCTTTGTCTTGCCACGAACATGACCAAATAAGCTCTTTTTTTTAGTATTTTTCACCATATTTTTCTTTCTTGGCTAATAATATCTGAAAATAGACAATTAAGCTTAAGTGAGGTATAAATACTTATTTTTACCATATTATATATAGAAAACATATCATTAAAGCTCTAAAATACTATAAATATCTATATATAATTTGGACCTATCATTGATAGAAATAAAAAGTTAATTTAGAATCTAAATAATCAAATTTTTATAGAATTTGTTATAATTAAAACTAAATTATAATAATATAAAAGTTTCAAATGTAAGTCAATTTATTTCATAACATAAAAATATCATTTTTAATTTAATTATTTTCATTTTACTTTATTTTTATATTTTCTCTCTCAAATGATTAATAGTTTTTTTTAATAGATTTAAACTAAAAATAATGTAAATATATATTCAATAGAGCCAAATATTTGATTAACTCGAACCAACAAAATCAACATAATTACGAGTATTTACTTTCAAATCTAATTGCAAAGTAGCTGCCGAAACATAAGAGTAAAAGATATAAAGCACAATGAAATAGAAATAATCAATAATTAGGATAATGATATGATAATGATGCAAATGGTTACTAAATTTTACATTAAATTTTATTTTGATTAAAATATTTTAATTTATTTTATTTCAACTATCAACTTTAATTTAGGTTACTGTTTATTCATTTTGTCAATAAGCAATTAACATATCGTATTTATTCATTGTCTATTTTACAACATGTCAATCTTTTATTTGCAAAGGTGATTAAATTAAAATTTTATTAAAATTAAATGATTAAGATAAAACAAATTAAAATTTTATAACTAAAATAGAACTAAGTACAAGTTAGTGGCAATTTATATTATTATTCCTCAAAGACTTCACTAAGATTAATGATTAAATATCAATACAAGCTTAGGAGTTCACAAAACACTTGCAGCATAATCTACGCCTTATACTCATATATAATTCAATAAAATAGATAGAAGAAACTACTTATATTGCAACTAAAACATAAATTACATTTCTTAATTGAAATTTCTTTTAAGTTCTTGAAGAGATCAAAACTACTCTTCAAATGATTCCAAGCAAACTGCACTAAAGGAAGATACACTAAAAAGATGAAAAATAAGTAAAATTAAGGGGAAAAAAAGTGTGTATGGAAGAATTGGAAAGCCAAAAAGAAGAGGAATATCCTTTATGTGTCTTTTTTAGTACTTGCAAGTACACGAACAGTTACTATAGCAAGGGTAAGTTCACCACGAGATCGATCTCTCAATGAACTATGAGGCCACTTATTATAAAGATTAATTATCAATAGAAAACAATAAAAATAAATCTAAACACTCTAAATCAGTATGTTGAGAGGATAATATTCATAAAGTAAAGTAACTAAACAATAAATAAATATGCAATGCAAATGCAAATGCTTATAATCTAAAACTTTGCTAAAGATAGTATTTAATCTAGTACTTTACTTAGTAATCTCATTATTTTACTTTAAGCCTAGATCTAATGAATGAGATGATGATATATCTTTTTTCCTAAGTCACTCAAGCTAATGATGCAACCTAGATTTCTTACACCAACATAGATTAAAAGTAAAGATGATGTTTCTAATACTTTTAAACCTAAAGATTTTCATAACAATTACTATTGCTAAATTAATATGATGGTTAACTAACAATAATAACTGAAATTAATAAAGATATGAAGGTAAAGAAATCATTCATTAAATAAATAAATAATAAGGTTCATACAAAAGTAAAAAGACTAAACTAAATATTTATGAAAACTAGCATAACATATTTAACCCAATGATCATGGTATTAAATAGAAAGACATAAAAAAATAAGAACTCCTTCTAGATCAAGAATTTCTTCAAGTAGGAAGAAGATTGGTCCTCATTCTCCACTTCTTAAAAAGCTCCTTAGATCCTAAAAAGAGTAATGAAAACTAAACTAAAATGTTTATGGAATATCTATAGAGAATTATGCAGAGAATAATGGTGGCAGGTGTAGAGAGCAGGTAGGAGAAAACTCCACTCCTTCCTTCTCTTTTTCCTTTCTAGGATTTTGCAGAGATTTATATAGAAGAGAGTCCTCCTCTAAATAAATCTCTCTACAGATGAGTATACTAATATAAGTATATCTAATAGATAAGACTTTAGGTATCTTAATCTCCACCAAATACTATCCCATAAATAACTCTTAATATAAATTCTAATAATTATACAAAATGACTAAAATGTCTATTGGGCCTTTGTAATTAGTAGTCCATGCGTCTTAATCTTGGGCCTTGATACAAACATGTCTCATTAAGCTTCTTTTAGCCCCATATTTTTCTCTTTTTACTAATATTTCTGAAAATAGACAATTAAACTTAAGTGAGATAAAAATACATAATTTCACCATATTATATATAGAAATATATCATTAAATTTTTAAAATATGTTTAAATATCTATATATAATTTGGACCGATCAACCCTCCCCTCCCTTGCGGCAATGCTTATAACATGGATTGGAGTCCATAACCACGTGTGTGGAAAGAAGGGGAGAGCAAAACAACTCTCCTTTTTTTCAAATTGCATAATACAAGCACTTTTATCTTTACTTTTTCACTTCTTCTTTTTTTTAAATTGTACCTTTTTTAAATTTTCTAAATTATAATAAAATAAATGTATGCAAAGTATATATTAAATAAATTTTTTATATATTTATAAAAATTATTCGTTTATTCGCGTGTTATATGACTGTTATAATTATTTTAATGTCACTATTTAAAGATTTTTATTTTGATATGTGTATTTATTTTTGACACATGAGATTTTTATTTTTTTAATAATAATAAAATAAATTTAGAATTAATATTATATTAAAAATAATATTTTAAATATATTTTTATATATTTATGAAAGCTAATTGTTTACCCGCTTATTGTAAGACTGTCGTAGTTATTTGATTATTAATAATATTATTAAATTTATATATAAAATTAAATAGATCTTTTAATATTTTATAATTATTTAAAATATTTAAAAATAATAATAGGTTAAATATTTTTAATGTCTTTATTAGGTTTTTTTTTAAATTAAGATTTTATTAATACAATAATATAAAATTATCAATAAATTAATAGAAAAACTATAAAATTATATATAAACTTGAATATTACGTGTCAATAATAAGTACATCTGTCAAAATTAAAAATCATATGTGTCAGAATATAGTAACATATGTCAAAAAGTTTTTATTAAACTAAATACATATTAATATTTTTTTCATTTACATGTATTAAAATGTTCATTTTCTATATGTATAATGTCCATTAGATGTAATATTCTATAATAATTATTTTTTTTATAATATTCATTACGGTTAATGTTCATGTTCATTTTGTTTCATGTATTATTTATCAGTGTTAATATTAATATTCATTATCTGGTACTGCAATGTTCATTGTCTATATATATAATGTTGATCAATATTTTCAAATAAAAATATTAATTTTAGAAACTTTTTATGATTGATATAAATATTCATCATCTTGTCAATGGATGTTCATCATTAATAAAAGTCATATCTGCTAATTCATTCATATTTTATACTATAAATATTTATATTGTGGTACACATATCTTTTCAACAAAATTAAGTTAATAAACAATGAACATTTTACGTTTAAATAATGAACACACAATACATATTTAATGAACATAAATTAATAAATATTTAATATAAAATCAATGAATATAAATTTTGTTTAAGAATATATTTACATCAGTTTCTGACGTATGTGTCAGACGCTGACGTATATTTTTTGACAAACAAGACGGGACCGAACTGACCCCTAGATCTATAAAGCTATATGGACTGAGACCTATCTTATAATTTGCGCCAATGCAATGGCTAGGCCTAAAGTTAAAGTTATAAAACTTTTATAAAGATCTATCAAGCTTTATTCTAGTGGCCATACATTATATCGGAAGTTGAAATTTAGAGTTCAAGATGGTGACTAGATATAGTAGTTTATTTCCTATTTATAAGAAAATACTTTTTTTCTTCTAATTTAACACACTAATACACTACCCATATCTATTATTTAAAAACTCTTATGAGAGATTAATATTTTGAGCTAAAAAAATCTCTAAATGCCTTGATTTTGTACGGAAACTTGAAGTTATCTTCTTACAACTCTGTAATCTTTATTAGATTCTAATTCTGTAATTTCCAAATAGATTTAAATCAAAATATTTTGTTACTAATTTCTTGATAGTATTTAAAAATGCTTTAGCATTTTTAAAATGTGTAAAAGAATACATATATATTAAAATTTTAATGGTCATATTTTTAAATTTAGAACAAATAATTTTTACTAATTTATAATTATTATTCTTTTAGTAAGTATAGTCGACTTCCCACTTAATCTTTCTTATCGTAAAATTTTAAAAATTGTCATCGGAAGTATTTTTGAAAATAAATGAAAAATATAAATATTTATTTTAAAATCTTAAAATAACTACATAAAATTATTAAAAAATATCAGATTTTAAAATTTAATTGATAATTAGGGGAATCTAAATTCATTTTTCACAATTTGCGCTACGTCTAAGAAGTGAACTAATCCACAGCCTAGCTCCTTCCATTTTGTAGTGTCTTTAAAGTTTGTTCATTTTAGCTCACTTTCACTACTTTCACTCCCGAGTTGAACTCCAAATCTCTTTAAGTAACTACAAATGAAAATTAGCTTTAAAATTAGTCTAATTTTAATTTATCTACGGAAAAAATAATCAAGCATACAGTATACATTTAAAATAATATTTGGTTTATCATTTGTGCTGATGTGTGGAACAAATAGCTTCCAGTTATATATAAATATATTTTTAATATTAATTTATGTAAAGGTAATATATAAATATATAATCTAATAATATACTTTTTAATTAAACAATAATTCCAATTCTAAAAAATAATTTATGAATAACTAATTAATTATTTTCTTAATTAAAGAATAATCTATAATCTAAATAATATATATTAATTGTGTTTTTAGTACTAATCTATACAATATAATTAATATATAAATCAATAAATTATCAAAGTAACCTCATCTATAAGAACAATTAGCAAGAATTTAACAGACTGAGCTCCATAAGTTTTAAGCTAAAATTGTGACAGCAATCTATTTTTATTGATGCATCATAAAATTAGTTTTATTTATATATAATTTTTTTATTAATATTAATTATAGCATTATAAAATATGAAAAAATTCATTAACTTATTAGAAATGGTTATTATTTACGAAAAGTTGATAAAATTCTTTAAGAACTTTATTAGGTTGAAAAAAAGATATCAATATTATAACTTGTTAAGAATATTTGGTTTTAATACTATTAATTATAATGTTTATTGAATTATTATTATGATTATTATTACATAAGTTACATAAAGAATCATATAAATGTTTTTTACCCATATTTACGATTACTAATTAATAAAACTCTATTACCAAGATCAACAAGAAATTATTAATTATATACATATTATAAATAAAAATATAGCTTTTATATTTATACTCAAAATAATAAAATGATAATAATAATAATAATAATAATAATAATAATGGTTACTTTATCTTTAAATTCAGAAGTGAAATCTTGAAGGGATATTCCTATAAAAAAGTGAAATCTAACATTAAGTGTGTTTGTTGTGGTCATTTTCAATAGGGTAGCTCCACTACCAGTTGTAGAGGACTTTAGTATCCAATCACAAAATTGTGAAATGAATCGGTCCCATTAATTAGGTTCCTAATTGGAAGGGAAGCAATTCGTATGAATAAATAAAAGTAAAAATCAACCCAATAAATAATAATAGAGCAAAAGAAGCAACAACCAACGGTGTTGATATAGTTGATGATAAACATCAAAACCAACAAATAACAATATATAAAAAATAAATTAAATTAGATTAAATTAAATTAATAATAGTAATAGTAATATCAGAAATCAGAAATCAGGAATCTCTCTCTCTTTCTCTATCATCTCCTCCTTCTTTATAACAATCAAACTCTCTTCTCCATCGTCAGATCTCTTTTTTGTTCTCTCAATAAAAACAATTCCACCAATTGAATCGCTTTTCTCTCTCGCGCCAAATATACGAACCTTTCTCTTCTTCTTCTTCTTCTTCTTCTTCACTTTCTCTAACTACCCCTCTCTCTCTATCTCTTCCTTTACAGGTATATATTAACTTCTCTCTCTAGATTTCTTTAGGGTTTCCTGCTTTCCTTTAACTATTCTCCTGTTCTCTGTTCTATTGTTTTCTGCTTTATTTTCTTGATATTGTATGTTTCTTTTTTTGTTTTCTTTTTCTGTTTAATTTAGGGTTTTTGGTTCAATCCAGAATTTGTTTGATTTTTTTATGAGGTTTAACTATGTATCTGGCATGGGAATTGGATTTGCGCATTTGATCCAAGGCTTTTAGGACTTTTCCTTTTCTTGCTTAAAAGTTTGCATTTTATGTTTGTAAGCAATTTGGTTTGTTCTGGTTCATTGAAAAGTATGTACTTTGGACAGTTTTTGCATTAAAGTAGTCTTTAGTTTGATGGGTATTGCTTGTAATTTGAAAGAATACTGGGTATTGTTGTAATTTACTGAAAGTCTTGTACTTTATATGTGTGCATATATTTAGCTGTATCAGTTATTGGGGCATATTTGATTTCTAGGGAATTTTGATTGAGATGGCGGATAACCCAACAAGTCCAGCAGGAGGGAGCCACGAGAGTGGTGGTGAGCAGAGCCCACACTCCGGAGTGAGGGAGCAGGATAGATATCTTCCTATTGCTAACATAAGCAGGATCATGAAGAAAGCTTTGCCTGCCAATGGAAAAATCGCTAAAGATGCAAAGGATACTGTCCAAGAATGTGTCTCGGAGTTTATTAGCTTTATTACGAGCGAGTGAGTCCTTTTTAGCCTTCAGGCCTTCCCTTTTTTTATCATTTTCTTTCAGATTCGAGAACTGTTCTTTCTCTTTTTGCATTTTAACTTACAATTGTGGGCGATCTTGAAGAACTGGGTGTTCAATTTCTTCTTTATGATTGTTGGTTGGTCTCGAAAATGAGAACTTATACAATTGTTATGCTGGGACCATACCAACAATTCAAGTGAAATTTGAATCTTGTTATTAATGTGTAGAAAAAAAGAAATAAACCCTGGAGTTCCGCACTAATTTTTATACATTTTAGTAGTTTAACTAGGTTGTCAAAATTAATGTGGAACAAACAATTGATGTGCCATATTATTTCTTTCTCGGAAATGAGGGATAATTTTGTGATTCCATATTTCTATTTGGAAGGTGTGATCTTTATTTTGGAAATTGTGTGTATGCGTCTAGAATGAGGATATATGTTTTTCATTTGTGATTGCTCTGTTTGGGAAGGGAATTTTATTTGCGAATTGCAGTTACTATTATTATTGGAAGCTAGGATTCTGATTTACTAGATGTTATCTGGATACTCTGTTCTGTAGGGCAAGTGATAAGTGTCAGAAGGAGAAAAGGAAGACAATCAATGGGGATGATTTGTTGTGGGCAATGGCCACATTAGGCTTTGAGGACTATATTGAACCGCTTAAGGTGTACCTGGCTAGGTACAGGGAGGTATATGATCTCTTACTTTCGGATCATACGTTTCCTTGCTGTTTATGCTTCGTGGTTTTTTAGTTTTATTGGCTGGTTGGTAATCTAATAATATTTATTCTTGTCTGATTGGCTTTATTGGCTGACTGTGATGCCGCAGATGGAGGTAATTGAACGTCTTCCCTTTAAGTAGATAGTTTTTTCTGAGGATAAGCTATGTGAATATGGAGTTACATTGTCAGAAAACTTTGACAGGGTGACACCAAGGGATCTGCTAGGGGTGGGGATGGATCTGGTAAAAGGGATGCAATGGGAGGTTTGCCTGGTCAAAACCCACAGGTGATTTTCTAGAAATCTGCTCTTGAGTTTTGTTATAGATAATCTTTCTTTTATGATCTTACTTAAAATGATGGTGAATATGACAGTTTGCTCTTCAGGGATCAATGAACTACATCAATTCCCAGGTAACTCTCTCTCTCTCTCTCTCTCTCTCTCTGTGATTGATCAAAGAAAAATTAAAAAGAGAAAAAAGAAAATAAAAACTAGATGAAGAAAGAAAAAGGAGCAACCTTTGTTACTTAGTATTTGCATAGCCCAATGATCTTATACATTGTCATGTATTCTTTCTCCCTCAAAAATAGTTGTCCCATGTTCTGCAATGACATGATTGCTAACAATAGAGAGCTGAGAGCTTCATCGGAAACATAAGAAACTAGAAGCAGAGATCTGGATAGAAACCATAGTTATGAATGATAATAACAGAAGTATCCCAGGCATTGTTTAAATGGCTGTCCATACTTGCTGTTGTAATTGGCGAGAGTATTATTACAAAGGAAAATCTGGACAGGTTACTGGTAACCTTCTAGATGACAATGGACTCATTTTGGACAGGGCTACCATTTCTTACACTACCTATAGTCAATACTTCTTGTAAGATTTTGGTTTTCTATGATATAGATGGAAACTTTTAGTCCTTGACAAAAAAACCAATGCAACTTTTTTATAGAAAAGAGGATAACTGAGAGAAATTGATTACATAGGAGCCAACTCTGATGAAGGAGATATCATCTACCTTTTGTTTTTCCAGACAGAATGTTTTGCAAATTATATGGAAGTTGGGAGCTGCTGGGCCACAAAATTATCCATATTACACATTACATAACGTAATAATTTGAATATAATTATAATACTTATGCTGCTTTAATGTTGAGTTAATCTATATAAGTTCTTATCTGACCTTTATCTACTGCCTTAATAAGGGCTGAACTGGGTTGCTGACAAATCCTAGCCTCTTGCAAACTTTATACTACTTTATCTCCACTTTTCTTAGCCTATTAAGATTGCTTGTAGGATTTTACTACTCCATGGAGAAGGATTTAGGAATGTTGCCGAGTTAAGGCCAAGCTTCTTATTGACAATTGAGCTTTTCTTTGCATTATTATATCTGTTTTGCAAAAGACATCTAATTAAGGGTGTGATTAAATTTCTGAACCTTGAATATGGTTTTTCTAATATGATCAAGTTTAGGATGTTATTTTATGTAGCCTACCTCATTAAAGACTTCAGTTTCCTTCTTTTCTTTTGGTCCATCCACATACATATTTAGATTTGTGGCAAAGAGCAATATGGAAGATCAGTTATAGGCACTTTGTTTTACAGATTCTCTTTCTTTAGGGGTAAAAGGGGCAGGGTGAATTTGTGATGCTGGTTTGCATTCTTACGGTTGTCTTGAACTCTTGCAGGCACAAGGGCAGCATATGATTGTTCCTTCCATGCAAGGGAATGAGTAGAGTTGTAGTCTCTATTATTTAATCTAATGAAGTTTAGGGCAGTAAAACTGTTTAGCTTTCGATGCTTATAGCATCTTTTATATTGGTTTATGATCCTACTGAAATCAAAGTGCTATATATATATATATATATATATATATTATATATATATATATTCTTGGGGCTTTGGTTTTTGGTGGTGATTGGGGTTTGGATTTTGTTGGGGCCCTCTTCAGCAGAACAGCTTTAAAAGTCACATAAGTACTGTAAATTTGATTTTTTTTTTTTTTATCTAATATACAATCTTCTGACTGCTTAAAGAAACTGATTTCTTATGGAGCTTCAGATTGTAAACCACATAAATTTCAGTCGTTATGTGCATATCATTTATCATTTTGCTCTCCGGGACATTTGGACAGGTCTCTGCCTTTGGTTTTATGGAGACTATTTTTGTTGCTTTGTGAACCACCATTATGCTTTAGCTGTATTTGATCCTGTCTTTTTTAGCTTTTTCTCCATAAGCTTTTTGAGTTTATTTTATAGTAATAAAAGAGTAGCATGTTTTTCAACATGTACACTCACCTCTATCTAATCAATATAGCACATGGAATCCAAATACCAATTTTTGTTTGACTATTTTTGGAACCCTAAGCTTTAGGATTTGCTGTGCTTGTCCATATAAAGAATGCTCAATGGCTTCGATCATTCTGAATTTGTGAATGGTCCCATCTAGCTGGGTCGGAAAGGGTTTTTTTTTTAATTGGAAAAATATCAAACTACCATATGTTTTTATTTCTTTTTTATCAAATTTACAGTGCTTTTTTTTTTTTTTTTGAAAAGAGACAGGGTGCATTTTTGCCCTTCACGTTTGGTGCATGGTACACATTTGCCCCTTAACTATTTTTTAGATTAATTAAATACAAAACTGATCAAAAGCTTTCTTTTTTTTTTTTTAAGCCTCTTTCTTTGATTGCGGAGTTAACATAAATTCAATCGGTTAGTCAAACTCAAAGATGGACCCATTAAATATTAAAAAGAAAAAAAGAAAACTCCATCTCTCCTCTCTCCTTTCTTCCATTGCTACTGCTTACTCTTCTTCTTCTTCTTCTGTTTTTTTATATAAACAGTCTGTAATGACACTTTTCTCAACAATATTTTTAGTGAATATCAAATACTATCATTACAATGTGTTAACAAACAAAAAATACATCCAATGACAATAATTTAAAAATTCAAAAACTAAAAAGCAATCAAATTTATGCGTAAAAAGTTTGAAACCTTAATTAGGCATTTATACTAATTATAAGAATATAAATTTGAACAAACAAAGATTGAAAATTTAATCAAATCAGACTGAATAGATATTAAAGAAAAAACTAGAAATAGAAAAATGGAATTAATGGGACAACTACACTTTTATGTATAAATTTGATTGCTTTTAGCTCTGTGTATTTATACAAGCACTTGTTTGAACTATTTTACATTCTAATTAATAGCACCAAAAAAAACAAGAACATTGATTTCAATATATGGCAAAAGCACATTATAATTACACATTTCTCAACATCATAACTCATAAACATAAAATTTTTATAACAAGAATTCAATCACAATAGAAAGAAACAAAGAAAACTCGCTCACGAGTAAATTTCTTCATCAAATTTCAATAATAATCAAATTATTGTTCAAGAAAATGCCAAGATGGAAGACCCAATTATAGTAACATATTTATTCTTCTAAACTTCTCTAAACTCTTTGCATCAGACCACTACTGCTACCGCTGCTATCAAGACTAGAAAAATTATTGATAAAGTTCTTGCTGACACTACTAAAGGTACCACTCAATATAGCATGCCATTTTCGATCTGAGTAATTGGTGATGAAAAGTAAATTTTTTATTGTTAGATGGATAGAAATAAATTTTATTGATCAGTTTTTGAAAGAAAAGGAAACGATGGAAAAAGAATGGAAGAGAAAAAGGAGTCTAGAAAATGACAAAAATAAACAAAGATGTGTTAAATATATGGGTTCCAGCTAAAAAAGTATGCCACTTTAGCTAAACAATAATATTGTTTAAATTGAAATAGTTCTCATTAGATAGAAGGGCTTCAATAATAGTTTCAGATCAATTTTGTGTTTAAATGTATCAAAAGATAGTTAAGGAGCAAATATGTACCTTTGCATGAAGGGCAAATATGTACCTTCTTCCTTTTGAAATACATGGTCCTCCTGTTTTCTTATCAGAAAATGGTCAACCTGTCTCCGACCAGTTTTCCATATGTTGGCTTAAGTGATAATATATGCTCTGTTCTGTGACCAGTGTTTTCATCAAACTCATTACCTACCAAATACGCAAACACAAGCTGTTAGTAGGCAATAGCCACCCAACTCAAACGAGAAACGACCAACTCTGAAATGCACCCGCGCCTTCTTCTTCTCGTGAAGTGAAAACCTTGATGCTGTTGGGAGGTAATAAGTAGAAGCACATGAATTTGATTACTAAGTTGGGATAATTGCATAATGGCTGTGCTCCACATTTTAAACAGTATCAGTAATTTTAGTATGAGCAGACATAATATCCTAACATAATCAAAACAACAAAAGAAAAATATCAACATTAAATTAATACTTTTTGGAGTTGTTGTTCTTTAACAAAAGAAAAATATCAATATTATTTGCATTCATAATATTGTCTTTTCATCTTGTTTATGTAATACTAATGAGCCCTCACAGTAAGTGTATATCTTAGCTTAAATGAAGTCTCAAATTTGAATCTCATCTCCTCATCTGTAACTTAAAAGAAAATAATAAATACCTCATAGGTAGCAATTGTATATCTAAAGCCTTGATTTGGATGCCCCCGTGACCTTATCGGTATCAGGAGTTCCTGAATTCATTTTCCATGAGGTGGAATCGAAATTGAACTGATTTCTTTCTAAATATGTATTAAATATTATATAAGAATTTAAAATCAATAATTTTTATAACATAGATTATAAATATATCAAATAATGCTAAATTTAAAAGATTTCATTAATATTATAATAAAATTAGTATGTTCAATGTAGCATATCTTTTAAAATTTAATAGACTTTTTTAATTTAAAACAATTTTCCCCGAACCCCTACTTTAATATTTCTCTCATTATAAAAAAAAAAAGAGATAATTATAAAAATAATGTTTGAACTTTTTAATATTTGACAATTAAGTGTCTAAACTTTTAAAAGTTACAATTTGGTGTATGAACCTAGTAAATATTTATTATTGAGTATATATAGTAGGTTAACAACCGATTACGGGTTATCCATATCAGCTTATTATAAAATGGTGTGTCAACTTGTTAAAATTTAATAAACAAGTGTTTAAGCTTTTAAAAGTTATAATTTAGCGTGTAAGATTAGATATTATTAATATTTGAGTGTGTGAAACTAGTCATTATATATATAAAAGAATCTAATATAGATAAATGAAACTTTATTACATTTTCATAGTTAAGATATTTACATGAAAGAGGGTAAATCTTTCATATAAATAATAAAAATTATAAAAATATATAAATAAATACTATACATGTCATAAAGATGTATTAATAATTAACATTAGTTAAAATTATCATCCTCAATAATGATCGATTTTGTTTTAGTGTTTATTAGTGATGAATTGAAGAAGATAAAAATATCACTCAAAGTTAGGATAAAATTTTCTTTAAAATAATTGATGAAGATATAGTGAGAACAGTGTAATGATGATGGTAGTAAGAACGGTGTATTAATCTATTAAGAATAGATACTTTTTAAAGATTTTTTTAACATTTTATTCTTTTTAATCTACTAAATCGATAACATGTGTTTTAATACAAATTTGTAATCACTATTGACCTACTAGGAAATTTATGCTCTGCACCCTGGTCCACCTTGCAGTGTGGGCCGGAGGCAGGGATATACGTGCGGGAGTTCCGCACTTTAGTTGTTTTTTTTTTCACAATTTAAATATTTCATCAATATGTAATTGATAATTTCATAATTATAAGTGTTACCTTTTTATAATAGACATCAATATACATCATTTATAAGATGATATTTATTATTTACTGTAATAATGTTCATTTCGTATTCAATCAATTTTTAAATTTTTATTATTTTAGTGAAGGATATTCATCATTTATGATCTACATATTCATTAATTTGTTATTGTCAATTCAGTAAATAGAAATTTATATATGTTTCTCAAATCACCGTGAAATATTTATTTTTAAATGATAATGATGTTGATTCTTTATGAACGTTAGATTCGTTATTTTTGCGATACATATTGAAACAATTTTGAGATTAATATAAATATTCATTATTTATAGCATAATATTCATTAATTTGTTAAAGGATATTTATTAATTTATTTAAACATACATATTATATAATATAAATTAATTTTACAATTAGTAAACAAATGAGTGGGGTGTGTTTGTCTTTTTATTTTTAGAGAGAGAAAAAGAGTGAAGTGAGGTTTTAGTGAAAATGATGGTTGAGAGAAGGTGGTATTTTCATAAATAATATTTATTTAATTTATTACATTCTAATAATTTATTTTCATTTTATAACCCGTCATGTATTTCTTATAATTTTATGTTTTTCATTGAGTATAATATTTTTATATAAACATAGCGTACCAATATGTAGGTATAATATAAAAACAGAAAACAAAATTGAATTTAATTCTTCTTAGTTGTGTCAATAGTTTTCTCTAATCTAAACATGCTTATTAGGCGCGTGACAAATAATAATCTATTTAACACAATTTAAGTGTACAGATCAAAATAGATTTTTGCATAAAATGATACATATAAACTTATTTGAATATATGTAATCATACAATACTTAAATATTATAGATTTTAATATTTTAGAATAAATTTATATAATTCGAGTTATTCAGTTTATCATCTTATTTGGTTCAGTTGCATTAGTATTGATATAGAATTAGGTTATTTCAGTTAAGTCTAAGAATTCGGTTGGTAAGTATAGTAGTGTTCGATTTTGAAGCAAGCCGATCGAATGTTCACTCCAGGTCTACCTAACCTTGTGTCCCATTGTATTATATAATAGATGGTGCCAAAGATCGTCAGCCCTAGCAGCACAATGGAATCTTCTATTGATAAAGATGTAGTAATTTGATAGGGATCAGATAAAAAGATTAATTAGCAGTATGTAGTGTATTATTTCATTACTGGATAGATCACTCGCTTGAAGCTGCGGGACAAATCAAACAACATTTTATAAAGTATAAATATAACTAAACTTAGAAATAGAAAATACTACAATAGTTTCATACATATGTTAAAGTCATTGTTTGATAAAATATGAAGTCCGGAAACAACTGTCACATATCATATTAAATACAAATGTAAAGAGAAAAGCAGTAAATAAGTTTTCCTCATAGGGCAGCTTGCATAAAAATAAAAAATAAATATTAATAATGTGTTTGTTGTAAAGGCTAGTATAAGTTATAATAATAGAATATTATTTTACCTAACCGCTTATGTATTTGACTGCATATGGTTTTAATTATCATGTTATGCAGTAGATGATAAAGAAATTTTTTATAAAATCATTTTAAGAAAACAATAAATAAGGAAGTTATTTAGTAAATAATAATATGTTATATTTGGTACACAAGAGCGACGAAACAAACCCTCGACCCCTTTTAACCAACAAAAGAAAGAAGACATTTCAAATCTTAACACAATGCGCAAAACGCACGATTATTTTTTAAAAAAAAATTGGAAGAACAAAAACCCTAAAGAATGGCTAAATTAAACCCCCTGGGTGAGGAAGTTCACTAAAATCCAGTACGACCTAATGCTACAAATCTAGGTAATAATTCTCTTTCATTCCTTAGTGCTACTAATCCTACTATTTACTTTAAATCCTAGAGGGTCTAAGGAAGCATAGTAAAGAGATACTCAAGACAGTGGAAGAACACACCATACGACTCAATAAAAACTTTGCACAATTACGCAGAGGGTATAGTGAGGATCAAGTATCACTAATTCACCATATGTATTCCTCAATTGAGTTCGTCTAAAAGCATCATCAACTTTCATCCCCAACCCCACAACGAGATGAGGAAGTTCTTGTTCTCATATATACTGGACATCACGATGAGGAGCTCGGAGGGCAATTCTTAGACGATTCCCTTATTGTGAATCAGATTCAAAGGTAGGTTGAGGAGCACCATCAACCTCTTCACCATTAAGAAGAAAGTTCAAGATTTGTTAGAAATCCACCGAGACTGGCTGCCAACCAGGCAGGCCCCCGATTCATCAACAGTCGGTTCTTTAGCAATTCTATAGAGCAACCAATCCTAACATTCAACCTTACTTGTATGAGGCAAAGCTTATTCCTCAAGAAATTCCATACAATAGAACTAACATATAAAATATTCCTCAAGTATCAATTTTTTAAACTAACATTAATACAGGCGTAATGATTGAACCGATGCAGGAGCTGTATGGACTTGACCTTCACCAAATAGGCCGTCCTTTATTTTAAAAGCGATATCCTGTTAAGGACAAGATCGAGAAAAAAAATCCTTAAGTTCTCTGCAAAGAAAATAACCATGATGATAGACGAAGATTCATTCCCTCATATGGCCTCCATCAACATTACTGCTTTCGAATTAAAGTCAATCCTTAAGGACAAGAGCAAGGAATGGATTAAGGCCAAGAAGTCAATCTATAAGAATTCATCAAAAGTCAAGGAGTCCAATCACATGAAGATGATTTATGGAAGGTAGATACTAAAAGAAATGATGATTCAAGTCCAATAAGAGATGAAGTAGGATCGTGCACTAAAGAAGAAATGGATTCCATCTCCTCGAGTATTTCACATTTAGGATGAGAGAGTCCAATGAATCCTAACAGAACTTGTTGTTATGAAGTCAAAAAAAACAAAGCTTCAATAATTAGGGCCAAGAAGTCATCCCTAGGCTTTCAATGAAAAATTATAGAAGAACTCGAGAGCCGATCCTTGGAAGTTTCTAAAGATGTTCCTCATGAGAGTAATGATCGTGATCATTATCAAGTCGAGAGCAGAGTAAGGAATTATCTTATCCTCCTCACATACCACAATATTACGGTTGTCATAGTGGCTAGCCCATAGATCCTCGATAAAGTCACAAGATTTCTTCTGGACTTGAGGAATCCAAAAAAGTTCTACTTGAACTAGGAAGGCTATTCTTAGAGGTTTTCTAGGAAGACCTTAACTCACATCTATATAGGTTGAAGAGGACTATCAACTATTCCATAAGGTTGAGAATTTCAATAATATAATGATCATTATGTAAGCAAGCTTGTGAACTCTCCATAAACTCTTAGAGTCATTTTGCCTCATGTTGCATCCTTGAATCAAAAAAGGAGATCAAAGAAGAAATATGCAGGCAAAAATAGTTTTCACAAGGTGTGGGTGTCTAAGAAGTATCTAATTCAAGCAGGAAATGAGCAACATAAGAATTACCAGAAGAAGAAAGCTTCAGGCATTCATATTAGGAAGACTTTCCACAAGGTGTGGATTCTTAAACAATATTTGGTGCAGATAGAGAAGAACCAAGCAAGGAATGTACATGGGGCTCCTAATCATTCTTATTTAAGGTTCCACAACAAACAATCGAGAGTTATAAATTCTCCACATATGAAGCCCCATCAATAGAGGCATGGATTTTATAGAAAATTTTCACAGACTCTCATTAGAACACAAAAGCGAAGGTTATAAAGGCAAAGGGCTGCAAAGAGAAGAGGGATGGAATTGAAGATACTACCAAAGAAGAAGAAATCCACTAAGGAGTCAAAATCAGTAAGAATGGCATAACATCATACAAGAGTTTTCAAAGTAAGGAAAATCTAGTACCTTGTAGAAAATTCTATAAAATTGTCATTCACCATCCAAAAGTCAGTTACAGAAGAAGTGAGAAAGATTAACACAAAGGCTTTTGTCAAGGATTTACTAGTCCAAAGAAGGTAAGGCTTCACAAGCTTTTAGAAAGAATGTAAGAGAAAAATTCGATAGAAGACTTCATCTCTATAAAAGAATCAATTCAACAATTTCGTAAGGAGGTAATCAAAATCTGAGGAGCCTACACATTAAAATCAAAATTGGAAATAAGTTCTTAGTATGTGCTTTCTCTAGTATTAATATTACTATCAATTGTTATGCCTTACTTTAGAAAGAATGTATTCAAATTATCACCAAAGAGACATCATCACCATGGTTTAAATTTTGAGCCTATTCAATATATGGACGAGGATCAAAGGAATGAGTAAGATAAAGATTGAAGGTCAATACCACGATCATGAAATCAAGTCACTAATAGTAGTGATTTGGTATTGATGGAGTGATAGATCCATTCTACGGCTAGAATTGACATGCTAAGTAGGTCGAGTCAACGACTAGATTTGATATCTAAGTCTATTATTTAGGATCTATGAAGGAAAGGTTGGCCTAAGGACCACTTTTCTATAAATTTTGCTAAGGACTCAATTCCTTGCCTAGTAAGAGCTCCTTAATAGATGAAGTTGGAAGAGAAACAACAATGGATCAATCACAATGAATGGGGATGAAGCATCAAAATTACTAATGGAGCAAAGATCATGTCTACAAAAGGAGTCAAGATTGAAGAAAGAAATTTACAGATACTTCATTGGTTTTTAAGTAAAATCCTAAAGGCATAAGAGTAGAAAACACTACCTAAGGATGTGAAGATGTGACAATAGAAGCAGTAGGGAAAGTGCTTGCAGTGGTAGTGGTAGCAATAATATTGATGCTTGAGGAATAAAGGCCAAGATTATCCTATACATAAGAGTTTTAAGACATCAAGATAAGAGGAAGTGCAATAACATCAAGTTGAAAGAGGCAAGTTATTATCATATTTGTAGTAGTGGTGCTTGAAGGACCTGAAGTAGAGACATTTAAAAATCTCAATCAGAGCATGAGACAACATGTCTGACCAATGAAAGAAAAGTCAGGTACCATTTACAATTTTAGCATTTTTATTTCATATATGCAAATTGCCAAAATTCTATAGTCATTCATTCATATTTTACACATTCCTAAAATTTTATATTTAATTAAAAACTTTCTGGCATATCACTACTTGCTGAAATAAATTACTTAATTATGATTTTTAGGTGTAGAATATCGTTCATGCCAAAAAGCACACTCCATACACTTTTTGTAGACATTCATAATAATTTTTACAAAATCCACAAGGCCGAATAACCCATTGTTATTCTGGCCAAAAACTCAAATATTTGATATATGTTATATACATCAGTTCAACAACCATAAATACATCCATAAAGCCAAAAATCATTCCTTAGTCATTTTCATCAAACTTTATTCCTAATTAATATTTTAGTATAGAATTATTCAGTAAGTTTCATGCCGAAACTTTAAAACGCTATTATTAATTTCAACAATTATTAAACATCAAAACCATTAATTTGAAACATTTTTATTCCTATTCTGCCTAATTTGATCCAAGTTCATGACTAAAACATTTTAGAATTGACTTTTTGATTGATTGTATATTTACCGTCATGTTCGTTACAAAGTTAGGCAGAATTCAAAAAATATCACCTAAGCTTCAAAAATTTCAGAAACTATTAGAAAATCATTCTCTATATTAATTTTAGTTATTTTATTATTTTTGGTGATCTTATTTTGGCCTAAATTCTATGTTTAAGCTAAATCCTAAAAATTATCAAAAATAGTAAATAATTGAAATTAATTCATCAAAAAATACCATAATTTTCAAAAATACCAAAAAATCATTTTCCATAATAATTTTAATTATTTTATTATTTTAGTGATTTTATTTGGTCTAAATTCAATTTTTAGACTAAATTCTAAAAATTGTCAAGAATGATAAAAAAAAAAAAGCAACATTAATTCATCCAAAATTCTAAAAAATCTTAAAAGTTTTAGAATATTATATTGATTTTAATTATTTTGTGGTTTTTAGTAATTTTATTTTGCATAGTTCCTATTTTGGGTTTAAGTTTAAGAATTGCTAAAATATCATAAATGTTGTCCCTTGGAACCAAAACAGTTGAATTGGTGACCTCAAATTGTGGAAATAAGAGGCTTTAGGTAAAAACACAAAGGATTAAGAAAAAAGATAAAGAGATTCAGAGTTAAAGAAGTCTACATAAGGGATTTATAGTGATTTGGGTATAAATCTCTCTACGTCCACTCCTCAGTATCATACTTGAGTATTTCACTATAATCACTTTGATTACAACCTTGGGTTTTATAAGTTCACCCACAACTTGGTATTTTCAAGGCTCACACTAAACCTCTTCTCTTAGTGTATCAAATTCTCACAAAGTCTCTTAACTCTTGGTATTAATGGTTACTCAACAATCAATTCCTTGTATTTTTAATACATAAGCTCACACAACAACCCTTTTCAAGTTTTAGTTAAATAAAGATTTCAAGTTAATAACTTTACAAATAAAGAAAATGAGTGTAAGAAGTTGAGAAATAAATTTGCAAGAGTTTTGGTATATCTAGCACACGCTTATTTTTTATGTCTTTAAGAGAGGTATTTATACTTGTACCAACCCCTTAGAGATGTTATAATGGGACCAAAACTCCTTCAATGCAATATTTGATGACTTGGTAAAAATTGTCTAAAGTCATGCCGTCTCAACGGTTAGTGGCATCGCATTAATTGTGAGCTTCTCATTGTGCTATCATCTGCTAGAAATTGTCTCCATATCTAAAGTGAGGCACCCTCGGGGTTCTTCGAGCTTTGATTGCCAAGTCTCATGAGATGATTGGGCTTCTGTTAGGTGAACTTTTTGACGTCTTATAAACTTTTGATCTTATGAAATACACCCCCGTGCCTTTGGAGTACCCTTGCGCTTTTAAGGCAAATTTATAGGATTTTCTTCAAGGCTAAAAAGTGTTTGTGATAGGTTTAGTTCTTTTGATACTCTGTTACATTGACACTCAGTCACGTGTTTGTAATAATTAATTTGGTTGTTAGAATCAAAATAGAAATCAATTCCATTTTAGTTCAATGATAAATAATTAAAAATTTTAGAAAAATTCTAAAAAATTAAACCATCGTCAATCACTATCACACAACAATTGCTAAAAATATACGATAAAATGGAATTAATCCAAAATTGCATATACCCATCATCAATCACAATAATTCTAAAACTTTTGTGCAAGAAAATCAAGAATACATAAAAGAAAAGTGGATTTTTATATTAAATACCTATGTTTCTCAAGAAAATTGCATAAAAATCAATCAAAATGAACTATTCTTGGGGCTGCCGGAGCTGCTATAGGGCTGCCGGAGGTTGGTGGTCGATGAGGAGTGGTCGGGCGGCGGCTAGAGGGATTGTAGTGTTGGTGGTGGTGCGTGCAGAGGAGATGCGCAAATAGGCTGCACACATAGAATTTCTGTAGACGCGCAGGCAGCACATGTTAAGGCTGTTTCCGGTGATAGGGGGCTGCTGGGCGGTGGCTTGATGTTGGTTGGTGGTCGAAGGCGATGCTGATGGTCAATGGTAGTAGGTGGCAGCCGGTAATGGTGTTTTCTTGAAGGCTGTTTGGAATTTTGTGGGTTTTTTACAAGAAGAGAGGAGAAGAAAATAAAGGAAAAATAAAAAAAATAATAATAAATGGAAATATGTCGGGGAGAATTTTGCTGGAAAAAAAAAAGAAAAGAAATTGTAGTAGGATCTGGACAAATTTGATAAAGTGGGTGTTTGGTTAGAGGGATTATTTAAAGGCTTATTTTCTTGTTTGAATTGGATTTGTTTTTTAAACAAATTAAAATAAAAATAGGATATATTCTTTAAGAGTTTGAATGAAAATAAATTTGTGGGAGATATAAGGGAGTTTTTGATTGAAGAATTAAGGAATTTTTTTATATTTTAATTGGTCTGTCCTAACTAAAATAAGATTTCTCTTTTAATTATTTTGGGGGAATTAAGTGGCTATAAGATTAATTTTTGATGAGGGGAATTGTTTACACCCAAATTTAGCACTAGCTAAAGCCCATTAAATTCGACTAGGCCTATAGAAAAGTTTATTTGATGTTGATCCAAATTCTGAAGCCCATAGATTTTAGCCCATATCTGGATTCTTTACCCATATATAAATCCTCGGGCCACTAATTAGGAGTTGGTTTGATAATTCTTATGAATTATTGACATGTGATAAATGAAGAAGCATGAAAATCTAAAACAGTTATGGAATCTTCTAGAAGTTTGAAGCACGTTCTTGAAAAGTGGGAATGAATATAAGTGTCAACTAAGGAGAAAAATATATAAAAGTGAAGCATATCCAAGGAAAAAAAAATATGTTTATAATGTGTGAGGAAGAAAGTTGAGCAAAAGCAAGAAATGGAGAGAAATAAGATCAGGAAGTTAAGAAGAGTAAGAAAGTTGAGCAAAAAACTTACATCATCAACATATGCAAAGTATGAAAAGCAAGAGTACGTGCTCTCAAGATGGGGAGCAAGAGTACGTGCTCTCAAGATGGGGAGCTAATTGAGGACCATGCCAACAATGAAGAATATGTCAGAGCATCTCTCAAGCCATGAAAATCTATAAATAGGTAAAGACCCCCTAGTGAGCACATCCGACCCAACAAATCAATCAAACTAAAACAGACCTAGAATTTAAACTTTATCTTTATCTTTTATTCTTAGATTAGGATTAGAAAAGCAATCATTCGTCATCAATTTATAGTATGATCAAAGTATTCAAGTATTCCTCATATTCAATTAAACTTGCAAGTCAATAAATTCATGCAATCAAATTCTTGAAGTTTTTCAATTACAGTTTCAATATTTATTTATTATAATTAAGCTCCTTAGCTTATATTTTACATCATCGCTCTTAGCTTACAGTAATTTAGCTTTTAGCTTTATTCCTTAAGCTTAATTTCACATCATTGGTTCATAATTTCATGCTCATAGCTCATAGTTCTCCATGTTGATTTGGCGAAATTGCATCAGCTTAGCTAAGAACCTAAGTTAATCTAGATCCATATATTACCTGCACAATCATCTAGAATAGAAGTCAAACGGCCGAACTTTTTATATTTATTGCATTTATAGCAATTATTTGAGGCAATCAATTTTTGGTACGCTCAACAATCCATCACACGTAAAAAGGCACGCTCAGTATTTGTTCAATAGCTGAAATCATAAAATAAACGAATAAAATACAGAAGATAATATTCATGAAAAAGAAATAAATACAACAAGACTTGAAAATAATGAAAAGTAGATAGATTGTTAAGATCTACGGTTCCTAATTCTTTTCCACCAAATTAATGTTTAACGGTGGAGTCCCAGAAACCACCTAGAAAAAAAAAATTCATGAAAGAAAAAGGAAAACCACCAAAAATTTAAAACTAATTTCTGTAATTCTTTTAATAAATTTAACATTCGCATGTAAAGATTTGTGATGGTATTGGAAATGAAAATAGTTTTGGGATTGGAAATAAAAATAATTATCTTGAAATGGGTATAAAAATCATCAAAAGGCAGATCTAAAAAATGAAACCAAATTGGTGTAAATGAATAGACCCATTTGAAGAACTTAAAAAAAAAAAAAAAAAAGTTACAGACGTGAAAAGGAAAAACAAAATTAAAACACAAAATAAGAGATAAATCTTTCTTCAGGACCCTTTATGTGCTTTGTTGTTGTTTTGGAGGGGTGAAGTGGTTTATAAGTCTGTGTGATATATTTATCAAATGTCATTCATACATGTGGAATGTTTAAGCATTTGGGTACATGAAACGGATTGCCAAAAGAAAGTAATGATGGTGGCGGGGCCAAACATGTTATTGTCATGTTCCTTCTTTGCTTCATTATGGCGTGTAATAAGTGCAGAGTGATGGGTATGAACAGAAATTATAAAATGACATAAATAATTGCCCCTTGCAATGTCGTTTTCAAAGATTGCTGCAGCGCGAGCAAGGGGCGAGCAAAGTAAATCAATTTTCTTGGATGATTTTGAAACATCGTTTCCTTTTTCGTTGTTTATATATAGATTTGGAGTCCATTTGTTGACAGTGGTTTTCCATCTAAAGATCACCAACCAGAGGCATCAACACTTGGTGGAAACGAAATATCGATTCCATCTTCCTTAATTAGAACAATAGAGAAGTCCCACTTTTGGTTACGTTTTCTCTCTTGATTTTGCAATTGGGTACGGTTCGGAAAAAAAATGTTCATATAATTAATCCTCCATGGAATCATTGTCCATGCAACTAGATTTTAGTAGATTTTGTTGTAATTAGCATTAGCTCATGCTAGTTAGAAAACGGCAGTTTATGTAAAGAGTTTTTTCAGCCTCATTGAAGCTTCCAATACAGTTTCTCTATGTCCAAATGCACAAACTCTGATGTACCCTTCACCACCAGGTCCAAATCCCCTGCCTGGAACAGTCATTATATCTGTTTTCTCCAGAATTTCACTGAATACAGCCCAAGAACTCGATCCTGGAAAATGTACCCATATATAAGGGGCATCTTTGCCTCCATAAACTTTCAGTCCAAGAGATGCAAATGCTTCAACGAGTATTTTTGCATTCTCCATGTAGTAGTCAACCACATTGTTCACAGCCTGAAACAAAGAATTCAAAATGGTACATTTAACCAAGAGTAAGATACAAAAATTAGATTAATAAGCTTTGACTTAATGATATCGGATTCATATTCAGGAATATGGATTGTAGCTTTAAATCCTTAGTCAGAGCTCAATAGGAAAATAATCTCGAATCGTTCGTCTGAGTCCAATAAAAATGAATGAGAGAACAAAAAACTTAATGGCATTAGAAATGCACCTTGTAACCATCTTCAGAAAGGCAGGCTAATCCTCCAGCCTGAGAAATATTTGAAGCACCATTAAAGCAAGTGCAAACAATGTGATTAAAATCCTTTATGACAGGAAATCCATTAGAATATAACAGCTCTTCAGGAACCACTGTCCATCCAAGCCTAATGCCTGTAAACCCAGCAAATTTCGAAAAGGATGAAATTTCAATAGCAACCTGAAGGATAAAGAAAAGACCAAGTCAGGTTTCACTATGAAGTCTTGGCAGCAAAATGAATTAGCTATATATAGTTTATGGCAGGGACTAATTAACTAACCTTTTTGGCTCCAGGAATTTCAAAGATTGATCTTGGCTTTCCATCTGTTATATAAGCAGCATATGCAGAATCATAAACTATTATGGACCCATTAGTTTTGGCAAAATCAACCAGTTTCTCTAATTGCTGCCGCGATGCGGCATTTCCGGTTGGGTTGTTTGGAGAGCAAAAGAAAATGATATCTGTTCTTGGTGTAGTCATCAAATCAGGGAAAAAATCGTTCTCAGATCCACATTTCATGTATACAAGGTTGCTATATTTTCCAGTTTTTTCTTCAATCTTGCCAGCTTGGCCAATAATTACACTTGAATCTATATAACCCTGTCTCGAGCATATATAGCCTGTCAATTTTATAACCAAAACTTGAAAGAAAAACTGGGGTAAGAGAAAAAAAAAACATCAGGAAACTATGACGCCAGCTTGTTAAAGTTAACTTTTCATTTTAAAACTGTTATCAGACATTACAGGAAAAGATGGGTCCTGTAGGGCCACTTTCACATTGGAACCAAGAAGCATCTGTAATGAAGAAAGAAATTGAGTCAGGATTTGTAATAGTTTTTAACTTTTAACATCAAGCAAGACCAACAATAGTGGACCATGGCTGTATGCAGTGAATTAAAATGTTCGGCAATTACCTGAAGGCGAGATATGTCACACTGTGCACCATCTGATACAAAAATCTCCTGTCCTTTTACACCCATATCTTTGTAAAATCTCTCTGCAATAGCCATTCTCAATTCCTGCATAAATGGGAAAATTGCTGTTTCAACTTAAAATATGAATGAGGCACTTCTTAAGAAGAGAATGTAATTATAAATGAGAGACTGAACTCGTGCGGTTATATTTTTCAAGTGATTGTCCAAAAATGCGGAACAAATGGAACATTAAGAGAAGTAAATAAACCAGCAGCAGACTTGATGCAACTCTGTCTATACCATGTTGCCTTGCTCAGCTCCATAGCCTTTATAACCTTGAAGAGTTGACAAACCATATGCATGCTGCAGAACAGAAAAATTGGAAATCTAACGATGGAAAATTCTTACCTACACCGAGTATATATTCGCAATGAATAAGAGAATGATACATATATATGAGTATTCTACTCTTTAGCATAGATCAACACATACCCAATTATTTCAAATTAATAAATATGTAACAATCATCTATCGATTTGGTGTATAGACGGAACATACATCTAGACTAGGCAAAAACTTCCCTTTGACAATACTATAAAAATCAACATTTTAAATTATTATAAATAAACAAATACTCTACTCATGGAAAACCGCAGGATACATAGACTTGCTAAAAGGGCAAACTTAACTTCGCAATGATTTTTATATTGTACTTGTGCTAGTTATCTATAATATATATGCACACACCCAAAAATTAATGTGGAAGAAAAATAGCCAAAAATGAAATAAACAATAGATTAATAAAATAAAGGATAAAGTTATAAATGTGATGGAAAAGATTTTGATGAAGATAAATCAAAATCTAATTGTTGGATGAATGATAAATACTTTGAATATGTTATATTTTAACATTGACAAAGTTTCATGTATTTACAAATTTATAAGTACTTTATGTTTTCTACTCATCCTGTATGATTTTATATTCCAATGAATTCATACTTTATGATAAAAAGAAAAATTCAATCATAGGATACAATATACTGGAAATAACCAAGCAAAATCCCTATACAACTGTAGGAAGTAATGCACTAGAATAGCAAAGAAAAAAAAAGCCATTTTTACCTTTAGCTTTGCTTTCAACTTCAGCAATTTGTGGAAAAAGCTCCCCCTCCATGTTAATTAATTAAAAAGAAAGCCTAGGAACTACAACTTTTTCCAGCAGAGTCTCACTAATTACTTGAAGACAAAATTATATATATATAACCCTCCTTGTTTCAACCAGTTAGAGAAGTTGGTTACCTCAGCCATTGTAGATGTTATGATCTCCGGTATAGGCTGGGTGGTGTCACCCATGCCAAGTTTTATCAACCTTGCATGTGGTTTCTTCTGCATGTGTTCATACTCCGCCCTAATTATCTGTTCAGTTCACAGGGAAATCTCAAAACAAAATTTACCCAAAAAAACGTCAAGCAGACTTTAAAATTCTTTTTTCTTTTTTTGACAAGATTTTAAAGATACTTCTAATGTGTCTCAAGGAAAAAAAATAAGGAAGCAACATACCTTAGAAAACAAATATCCACTTGGAAGGTTCTCCATATTCACATTTCGTGGAACTTGTGTACAGTGACGACCTATGATATCAAATTGTGTTAACTAATTGCACATAATTTAGACTGAGCCATTAAAATAACTCATCAATCCTATGTTACAGATACAAAGTATCGGAAACCTTTCACATTTAAGAATCCTGAATTCGAATTTTTGACAATTTTCGTGTTACTAATAAATACATCAGAACCAGATATAATGATGACTCTATATTTATTGACAGTTTAAATTTGATAAACACACACGCATTAAGAATATAAACTATTTGTTTAAAATCTCCCTTTAAAATTTAAACTTACGTTCTCAACCCAAGAAAAAATAAATTCTTACCAATTCTTTTGTCATCGTTGATCTTGGAACTGCATATCACCATCAACAGAAACAACTAATTAAGTACACCATGTAAAAGAAAATAATAATGATGATAATAAAAAATAGACAGAAAGAATTAAAATAAGTTGTTAGAAAATTTATGCATAGATATTAACCTGGTAAAATTTGTCTCGTCTCGTAGCAATTGAACTGCATTTGATCCGCAAATGCAGAATGACATTTGAGTGTAATAATAATAATAATAATAATAATAATGCAAGTTCTGTTTTCACGATTTGGGTTTCAGTCTGATCTACCAAAGTGTCCCCAGTGGCGGATATGATCCTTAATCAGATCAAAAAAACTATAAGTAGGAGCTCGCTAGATGTTGATGGAGCGAGAGAGCATTGGCGTAGAAGAAAGCTCTATGAACAGACATACCCATGGAAGAGTTCAGCAGTTGAGTATAAATAATATGGTAGAAGCGAGAAGGAAACCTGCTTGTGGATAAAAAAGAAAAGAAGGTAAAGTTACATAAATGGTCTTTCAACTTCTTAACATTTGGTGTTTCACTGTCTGAGTTTTTATGTTCAATTGAAGTATTACTGTACTTAAGGTCGGAAAACTAAGCAAGCAAGATTTGTGTATTAATCTGGTTAAGTGCTTTTAACAAGTGTTTGCAATACAGGAATCTGTGAATCACAGCTGCCAAGTCTACTTTAATAATGGGCCAAATTCTTTGATAAAAGACTGCAGGATACCTATCAGGACCTGGGGCTTTAGTGCCCCCGTACCAAACAGAGCAGCCCTAACCTCCTCCTCAGTGGGTCTTGGGTGGCTTTGAACGAGCCACCAACGCCACCAAATGAGTTAATGAAACTACTTTCCTGTCTTTCTAAGTGGCCTTCCTGAGTATCATTCCGCCATTACCTTGCCCACTATCATTTGGTAATCCTTGAATTTGCAAAGTTCGTTTCTGCCTGGCCAAGTGCTTTAGTTTTCCCTTTTTGATGAATCAAATAGAGGTCAGTTCCGGTACTAGGCTCAGATCACTGGTAGAGAAACCTGTAGAGCCCTTTGTAGATTCTCTCATGTCCTTCGTCCCATCCTCCACAACCTTCATCTCACCCACCAACCATCAATAATACTAGCCATGGCCCTTAGTTCAGCATTGGGTTTCTTTCACTCTTTTAAACCTTTGGACCTGCTTAACTCCCAACCCAGCCTCCCTATCCCTGCGCCCAGAACCTTGGCCCACCTCACGTCCTCTATGAGGCCAAACTCTAGTGGTAATACGGAGGTCCTCTTGCGCCGGAAGTTGTTTTGGTTAGCTTTTAGAACACGTTGAACTTCCCTCGAGCTGGAAACCAACGCTAAACAATCTTGCACCTTTTTCTCCATGGAAATATCATTGTCGCTCTCCTTTTGCTTGGAGTTGTCTGAACTAATATTCATGGGATCTTCCTAAGACATTTTCCTAGGGCTGAAGGAGGCACGCTCTATGGATGAGTTCCCTGGACTCCGTAAACGAGCACTGTACTTAAACTTACATGAGGCTAAGATCTTTTGGTAACATTCGTCCTAAACAGGATAGAACTTAAGCACATGACCAATCCGCCTCATTAGTCTCTATAATGTTGTCTACAAAATTTTCTCTAAGGTTCTAGTCAACAGAATCAAGACTTATATTTATCAGATCATTGACGAAAATCAGTATGCTTTTATTCCCGGTAGACATATCCAACAGAACATCCTTATCGTCCATGAATTTCTTTACTCTTCGAGAAACCCTCTTCAACTAAAAATGCCCATATGGGCCTAAAACTTGACATTTCCAAAGCTTGTGATAAGGTGGAATAGGGCTCCCTATCAAAATGACGGAGAAAATGGGATTTCCTGCAGATTTCATTTCAATCATCTCTTAGTGCTTCTCTACTGTCCCTTTCTCGGTTTTAGTTAATGGCAGTCCCTGTTTACTCCCTCTAGAGGGCTCAAACAGAGTGACCCCTTATCTCCTTACATGTTCTTGTTCATCACCAATGCATTCTCTTGTTTCATCCATAAGGCTATACATGAGTCTTTTTTCTAGGATCAAGATCAACAGGAGGTGCCCTATCCTATCTCACATGCTCTTTGTTGATGACACCATTTTATTTGCTAAACCTGATGTGGAAGAGGCATCGAGAGCTAAACTTCTCCTTGATAAGTACCAACTCGCTTCTGGACAGCTTATTAACTATGCTAAGTGTGGGATAATCTTTATTGTCTGAGTCCCCAACAGTACCAATCTCTTTAGGGTCTGGCATATTAGTGAAGGAGAAAAAATAGTTGGATGCTCCGGCTATCTGGTGTAGGAGTAAAAGAAACACCCTCAACTACCTGAAGGACAGATTCAATAGCAATATTGAGTCCTAAAAGCACAAATTCCCATCGTTTGGGGTAGAGATGTTATGATTTTCTCTGTCCTCACCTCTATTTCTTTTTTTATGATGTCATAATTCTTGATCCCTAAAGAATTGTGTGAGGAATTTAACTCTAATGTTGCAAGATTTTGGAAAAACCAGGAGGCAAGTTCAAATAATCTAAGTCTAGTCAGTTAGGCTAAACTATCTAGACCTAAAAGACTGGGGGGATTGGGTTTCAAAAACTCGCATCACTTTAATATGGCTCTCTTGGCCAAGCGAGCTTAGAATCTTCCTAATAGTCCTAACTCTCTTTGGGCAAGAGTTCTGAGAGCCATCTATTTTCCTTATGGAACTTTCTAGACTGCCTTTCTTAGTGCTAGGCCATCTTAGGGCTGGAGAAGCATTATGGCTTCTAGGTAGGTAATTTCTTTAGGGGCTAGAAAGTTTATTGGCAATAGTCAATCCACTTATATTCAGGAAGACCCTTGGATCCCCAATTTTCCTCGCTTTAAGCCTTTCTCTCCAAGACCTGCTAACTGCCATATCTTTAGAGTGAAGGACTTGATAAACAATGGAAGATGGAACCTGGAGCCTGTTAACCATATTTTTCTACTATGGAATTGAATGCTATTAAAATGATGGCTATTAGCCCTGCTCACAAAGAAGACAGGTGGATTTGGCACTTCAACAAATGAGATCAATTCTCAATTAAATCAGCTTATGTGACCCTCCAGAGCTTTCTTAATTCTAACAGCCCTACTGCTTCACCGTCTTCCCCTTTGGCCTATCCAAAATTCTGGTTTTCTATCTGGAATGCCAAACCTCCCCCTAAGGTGAGAACCTTCAGTTAGAAAGCTATTAATAATGCCCTTCCAATGGGTGATGTGCTTTTCAGAAGAGGCATTATCAGCAATTACTTCTATAACTTGTATTATCAAGGAATTGAATCTGTATGACCTGTTATCTACCCCTTAGTTAAACAAGCTTGGTTTTCCTCCTCCTTGTCTCAATCCTGATACTGAAACCTCTAAATCAATGCTTGGTTGGTGGCAAGCTATGATCACGGTGTGGAAGGGTGTGAGTAATGATGATATTATTTATAGATTAGGATTTATGTGTTGGTCAATCTGGAGAAGTAAAAATGACGCTTTATTTGGCCAAAATCCTTTCAACCCTATCAGAACTGTGATTTCCTCGCTGATGAATATCTTTCGGTTTGTTCTCTCAGTACTCAGCAGGTAACTAGGACTCTTAAGTCAATTTAGCTTGCCCCAGGCTCCGCTACGGAAACCAGCAATTTCCACATTGTAGTCAAGTTGGATGAGGGTTATGAAGAAGCTGATATTGTTGTTTTATGTCGAAAACTGATCATTCAGTTATGGACGGTATCATTTGCTTCCTTCCTAGATCTTCCAAAGCTTCTGCATCGATGGCGGCGATCATCCTATGCCTTCGCCTAGCTCAGGATCTGCACCTGATGAGTTTTAATATTTTCCTAGAATGTAAAGAGATTCTGAATATTTTTGTTGTTAATTTTGATGTGCCTTGGGAGTGTCCAATGATGTTGACCAGGCAAGGGAGAGACTCCTATTAAATTCTGTGAATTTCTTTTGCATTGATAAGAGAGTCTCCCTTTTGTTTGGCTATTTTATTCCCCCCGAGACCCTTTCTTGTATTATTGACTCTCATTCATCTTTTTAATATATTTCTCCTTTTGATTAAAAAAAAAAATTATGTATTTACTAATTGAAGTTATTATTATTTATATTTTAAAAAAGATATACAATAATAGTTAGATTTATTTACTCTCAAATCAATTTATTAAATACTAAAGTTTATAAACTCATGAGTTAAGCATGTTTATTGTTGGACCCTCATTAATTTCAATATTATAAATTTTTTTAATTTTAAAAACTTATTTATACATAAATAAAAAATCAAAAATAGAATTTTATGAAATTTTCCAACTATTGTAAAACGAATACTCTCATTCTTTATGACTCTACATGTAAGGTAGTATATTTTTAACCATTATATTTAAACTGGTTTTACATTGATTTTGATTTTTGATTTTTTTGAAAATTTATAATGCTCCATATTAAGAGTGTTTGGAGTTTCTGTTGGGTGTATAGAAAATAAATTTGAAATATTTTTAATTTAATATATTAATTTTTAAAAAGAAACTAAACTGTTTTTTCAAATTTGCTACTTTTTAACAAAACAATTTTAAAAATAATTTAAAATAAAAATTGAAATTAAACAAATGCCAAACATAGATATGCATATAAAAAAAGTAAATATTAAAGAAAGTTATATGGATATTTGAATTCTAGTTCAAGTAGTAAGAGTACTTATTCTTATGAGTGAGATGTTATCTCTTTTATATTATGTGAGTTTTCGCCTTTATAACTAGTGTAAGGAGTACTACCCTTGTATCTAGTATATAACTTGTTAATTTTTTAATAAATAAATAAAAATTATATGGGAATGGGAATGGTATGAGTTGAGAGATGTAGACACTTTTGGATTGTTTGAGTAAAAATAGATTTTGACATCTAATAAAACTGATCAAGTTTATTTTAAAATAAATTAAATTAAATAATATTTTTCATTATATAAAATACATTAAAAAGATATACTACATTTTGCTCATTAATTTATGTATTTTATTTGTTAAACTCATAGATTTACATCAAATCAAAATAAATTAATTAATAATATAGAATTTATAATTTTATTTATTCTAATTTAAATACCTAGGGAGTTTAAATATGAAATATGAAAGCAAATTTCATGATAATTAAAGATGGTGTATTTAATTTAGATTTTTATAGATTTTTTTTAAAAAATTACTTTTAAAGGATTCATGATTTATCAAATGACTTTCAGAGACTTTACTTAAAAATACTTTTATAGACATTAATAGACTTTTTTTTTTTAATTTTACGTACTATTATTTATCTATTATATAATTATTTAAAAATAAATTTAATCATTTTATTTTAAATTTTTTATTTTTTATATTTACTTTAAACATTATTTCATATAATATTATATGCAACTTCATATACAAGTAATAGACTTCATTTCATTATTATATTAAAATCATATTATTTTTAAATTTTTTATCCCACAACATGAACATTATTTTTTTATCAAGAGAATAATATTTTTTTTAAAAAAAAAAATTACCATATTATAATTTATCTCAAATTAAACCACCAAATTCATATTATTCTTGTTATATTTTATTTATTACTTATTTGATAAATATTTAAAATAATAATAATGACATTTATTAATTATTTAATAAATTACTTTAAAATAATAATAATCATACTTATTAATTATTTAATAAATACTTAAACTGACAATTACTCTTGCCAACAGAAAAATTATCTAAATAATCTTTCTAATAAAATCTAAATAATATTCCTAATGTCTATATATCCCAACTTTTAAACTCTATTAAAATTTTTAAAAGCCTTAATTAAATAACCAGCTCCTAAATCTAAGAGTGAAGAATTGAAATTGTCAAGTACAATAACAAATCTCATGATAACTAAATTCTAATGTTAATAAAAATATGCATGCAAGACATCTGTTAATGAACGCAGGCGGAAAACAAAAATGAAAAATCTGAAACAAAGACAGATCAGCAATAAAATAAACCAATAATGGTTGCAATTCAGGACATAGTACACTCGGATACCTGATATTAAAACAAAACATTCTCTCAACAGAACATAGTACCTACTACATTGTAACATAAATTAAAACCTGAAATGAAAACAAAAAGGTAAAATGCAACAAAAACATTTTCTGTTTATCATCTTTCGCTCATAACAATTGATTATAGCTTGTCCTCAAACTCAGACAGCGGTGTCATCTGTTCCTTCAAGCCTTTCCTCTTGCGGATTTCTGTTACAAGATTGGCTGCCTGAGAACCTGGTTCCATTGGATCAGAAGACATCATATCCCAGTGATCAAACACACACTGTGGGAACGCTTGTCCTGATGTAGCAGCCCTCAATGTGCCAGAGAAACCAAACGACTCGATAACTGGAAGGTATGCCTTAATGTTATACAGAGGAGTACCAGGCCTCTGCAATTCCTCAAACACATGACCACGCTTCTGATTAAGAACACTATAAATACCACCCAGAGCCTGCTCTGGAGCCTGGATCTCAACCAGGTAAACGGGCTCAAGAAGCCTGGGCTTGGCTGTTAGCTGTGAGGCATAAATTACCCTCCTTGCCGTTGGAATGACCTGACCCCCACCCCTGTGAATAGCATCAGCATGGAGAACAACATCACAGACTTCAAAGCAGATACCCCTCATGTTTTCTTCAGCCAAAGCACCCTCCTTTGATGCCCACTGGAATCCAGCAACAACTGAATCTTTAATTTCATTCAGGTATTGTACTCCCTTACACATGTCAACAACCATGTTTGGACCAGTAGTTTCAGGACCAAAACACCAAATTTTCTTAGCCAGATCCTTGTCCCAGCCAAACTCTTCAGATAAGATCTTTGCACGAGCCTTAGGATCATCCCTTGGGCCAATACGACCCTCATCAATAGCCTCAGCAAGACCTTCCTCCATAGGTCGTGCCTCCATGTAAAGACGGTTGTGCTTGTTTGGAGATTTGCTCATTACCACACGGCATGACTTCTCAAGGACAGTCTCTCGGAATGACACAACAGGGTCTGATTTGATGATCTCAGCTCCACCCATAAAATCGTCCTGCAGATCCTTCAAACAGATTTCAAGATGCAGCTCTCCAGCACCAGCAATGATGTGTTCACCAGACTCCTCAATAGTACAGACAACCATAGGATCTGACTTGGCCAAACGCTTAAGACCTTCAACGAGCTTAGGTAAATCAGATGCAACTTTACATTGAACCGCCACACGCACAACTGGTGACACGGAGAATTTCATAGCACGAATAGGATGGGCATCAACTTCCTTCTCATTGGTCAAAGTGGCATTCTTAGTGATAAATTGATCCAAACCAACCAGGGCAACAGTGTTACCACAAGGCACATCCTCAACAGTTTCCTGCTTCTTCCCCATCCAAATAACAGTTCTTTGCACACTCTTAACATACAAATCTTTCTTCTCACCAGGAACATAGTTTGGACCCATGATCCTCACCTTCAGACCAGTTGAGACTTTTCCAGCAAACACACGACCAAAGGCAAAGAATCTACCCTTATCAGAAGCAGGAATCATCTTGGACACATAAAGCATAAGAGGACCTTCAGGATCACAATTCCTAATTGCAGTTGCATAAGGATCATCTAAGGGACCCTCGTACAAGTTCTCAACACGATACCTCTGGGCCTTGGCAGGAGAGGGAAGGTGAAAGATCATCATTTCCAGGAGAGCACTGCTGGCAGGAAGCCAGGTCTGCATCACACGCTTCATCAGAGCCTTCCCCATCAATTCCTTCTCGTCAGACTTCATGGTAACACCAAGCTTTTGCAACATCGGCCACAATTTGTCCTTCTGGTCATTCATGCAAGTGTTGATGATCTGCTTGATAGGCTCATAGCAGAACTGAACAAAACCACGCTTGCAAGTCGGAGAGCCAGTGTTCTTGCTGGTCCACTTCTTGGTGGCAGGATCAAAGAAGTTCTCACCCCATAGTCTTTCCATCATCTTAGACTCATCCACTCCAAACTTTGAGGCATACATTTTGGCAAAGTTTGTCAAAGTAAAAGCCCAACCATGCAAACCAGCTGAGAATGCAACAGTTCCTTTCTCAGGGTAGACCTGGCAATCTCCAAGAAGAGGATCCTCATATGTAGCCATTATGACATTAGCATTTTCGATGACCCTTGAAAATGTTTGATAAGCCTCCTCACCATCAACCTGAAGCTCAAGGAAACACCTATCCATCTTGTTGACTGTCAAAACAGGCCTGATCCTTTCACCCAAAGCTTGGCGAAGCACAGTTTCAGTTTGAACACAAACACCCTCAATACAGTCGACCACGACGAGTGCACCATCAGTAATACGAAGAGCAGCAGTGACTTCAGAGGAGAAGTCAACATGTCCAGGAGAATCAATGAGATTGATAAGATATTCATTCCCTTGTCTCTCTCCCTTGAAGCTCTTAAGGGCCTCGTCAGTCATCTCATAGTAGAGTGAGATACCAGTAGATTTAATTGTAATACCACGCTCCGCCTCATCCTGACGAGTATCAGTCATACGGACATCACCAGCAACTTCTTGTGCTATGATACCAGCAGCAGCCACAAGAGAATCTGTAAGTGTTGATTTCCCTGCAAGAAGACAGTAAAGATGTTTAGAATATGGAAAAGAGTTGGAGACACTCTTAAAATAAACATGAAGTCACAATACGAGGGTAGTCAGAAAAGGACAAGTTAAAGAGCATATTAAAATAACACTAGAATGTCTCATTCAAAGCACTAACAATAATATAACACAGCCAAGTAAGAGTGTGCACTTTAATAAATTCATTCAAAGCACTAACAATAATATAACACAGCCAAGTAAGAGTGTGCACTTTAACAAATTCGAGTAAAAGCTACAGCGTGGCACCAATCAAAGCAATCCTAAGGGATAAGACAGAAACCAAAATTTATCATTGGCTCCATATCAAGGTGCAGAAGACAATTTCATACATGCAACCATCAAGCAAAACCAAACACTAAATCATAAATCAACTCTGCCAATACTTCAGACATCCTGCAACAAACATATAGTTGTCAATGCAACATCATCACCAATTAAAATGCAGAAGCAGCATTGACTCAAAATACAGAATGTTATAAACCAATAAAACCTGTCAGTCCTAAGGAACCATATGCATATAGTTTTAGGAATGACAATTTAAACAAAAAATCCTAGAGTTTTAAAATTGCAATCTATATAGGAACTGCAGCAAGCCACCCCCATAGACCAAGAAATAAACTCACATTCTTTCATGGACAGAATACAGATAAATTGCTGGACAATAGCAGAAATTGAAAAAAAAAAAATGAATAACTATACCATGATCAACATGGGCAATAACAGACATATTACGAATGTTGTGCTTATAGTCCATAATACGACGAAGCTCCTCAGCTGTGAACTTCACCTGCACATACAAAGAAAATTCTCTCAGTAAGTACTCAATATCATCCACCAAACAGATTTAAGAAATGGACATCACCAAAATGCTTTAACAAACTGAAAAAAGTGACATACCATCTTGATTAGCCTTCAAAATTCACCACCGATTAACTATAGCACAAGACCTGAACAGAGACACAAGAAAAATTGAATTTATTGAAAGTCCTTCTAATAATAATAATTTAGAAATCAATTCGTGATTCGCTCAACATGGAAATGAAAATGAGAATAATAATAAGATCCACTGATTCACATGTGCAAGAGCTATCCTAATTAATCTTAAGATTAAAACTAAAATTAACTTAATTCTAAATCATAAGCAGACAACGTTAAATTGAATCAGTTATTAAGATTAGCGATTCACATAAGCCATATTTAATTTACCAATACAAAATAAAAACAGAATATCATTTCAAATCGAATCTTAAAGACAACAGCGATACAATTAAGCAACGAAAACGAAAAATCATCGACGATAAACCAAAAAAAAGAAAAGCTAATTCCATAAATAAAATAGAGAACTAGAGACATATACAGACCGGTTGAAAGCGAAAGCTAGCAGAAGAGTGAGGCGGCTATAGAAGAGAGGATTTTTTTTCAGAAAGCCAACTCTCGCTTCAGTAATTATCGATTATATGAAAACGAGAGCCACTTCCTTTTAGTTGATATATTTTAGAGAGCGAGAGAGAGATATTGCGTATTGGGATAACCCTAAGGCTAGGGTCTTGTCTTTTGCGCTGAAAGAGGCTCGGGCTTGGATTAAGCCTTAAACTCAGGCTAAAAGCCCGGATATCAGCCCAAACAAAAAAAGTTCAATTACGTTAACTTTAGTATTTCCCTTTCTTTTGCATCAGCAGCACCGGGAGAAATTACTACATGACCGTGTTCACTATATTATTAAAAAATTTATCCAATGAAATAAATAATATTTACAAAAGACATAAAGATTATCAAAAGTAATAATAGTATTACTATATCATTAGTAGCAACTAATTAACCATGAATGGATTTTATTAACAGATGAAATTAACAAGAACAGGAAATAAAAAGTTAAATTCGAATTAAAATAGAAAAAGAAAGAGGAAAAGAAAAAAAGTAAACATTTTACAATGTGCTTTGTTTGGAAGAACAACTCAAAGTTTGAGAACAATATATAAAGGAGTTTGTAGGTTTATATACTAATTCTCCAACAGCACATTGCTCAGTGAACAATGGAAAAACGAGCACCTTTTGAAAGAAATGGTAAAACAAATGTGATTTGAATTTTCAGTATTTTATAATTAGGCGAGATGAAAGTTACTTATATTTTTAAATTTTATAATTATTTTATATATGTGTGTGTCAGTCAGTTATATAGTAAGATGTAATACATCTAAAATGACTGATTAATATCAAATATATTTTAGATGAGTGGGAGATTAATATATGCCAAGTGGCATATAATGCAGTAAAATATTTCTTTTATCTTAATTGCTCCTATTAATCTTCTTCTAAAAATATTATTTCATTATTTCGAACTCATTAAATAATATCTTACTTTATAGTTATGCTAATATATTTTTCAAGCTATATTTTTAAGATTAATTATTATTTTATCAGTGTGCCAAGTCACACATCATATAGTAAATAGCATATCTAGATTACTCTCCATTTTTTGCATTACCTTGGTTATAGTTACATTAAATCTCTGATTTATTGGAGATGTTCAAAGGTCTGGTTGACTTCCTAAACAGCTAATGTGGTGACATTGATGGAATCAATCAAGTTTAGGATATCTTTGCATACAGCCTACTTCAACCAACACTTTCATTTTCTTCTTTGTTTCTTGGTCCATTCACTCAAATAGATTTGTGCAAACTCTTAGAGGCACAATAAGAGTATTTAATTGTTCCTTCCATGCAAGGCAATGAGTAATGTTTATGGAGTCTTAGATAGAGCGTAAGGTTTTTTCATCAATAGCCTGATTACTAAAAAGAAAGCTAAAGGGAAATCAAATGATTTGAAACTAAAACTATAGGTAAGAGGGATAATGAAGTTAAGGAACACGTTGTTAATAAATGAAGGAAGCATGTAATTAATGAAACCAACCAAAATCGACCTAAGGTATTATAGTTTCCTTTTTATATTATATTTTTTTGTTTATTTTAAGTTTATTTGTTTAATTTTTAATTTTATTTGGAGTTTATGTTGCTATTTTTTTAAAGTTATTGTTACTGATTTTTTTATTACTTTTTTATTTGGAGTTTATTTATCTATTTTTGTGATGATTGAAATTTATTTAGTTTAGATTTCCTTTTTATTTCTTTTTGTTAGTTTCTTTATTGTCTGTTGATTTTTTCTTAATTTGATAATTTTTCACTTTATAAAATTGTAATGTTTTTTTTATTTTATTTTAAAATTTTTAATTGATTTCAACTTTTGCAGAATATATTTTTGAGTGTTTATTTTCTTGTTATTATTAGTTGAATGGTTTATTTTTAAATTAGTTCTCTATTTTAATAAGTAAATTTTGGTATAATGTATATTTAACACTATAATTTATGTCTCCTCTCTTGATGGGTTCATGTTTAATATCGGTTTTTATATTTTTTATGATGATTAGAGAATCATGATTGGATTTTACATTGTTGTTCTTTTAAGGTTGATTTTGAAGTTATTTTGAATTTACTTTGTTTTGTAATCTGTTTTTAGTTTCTTTTCACTAATTTTTTTTTTCAGTTGTGGTCGTTGAATCAATATGGAATATCATTTCAATACTAAAGTAGGTTATCATTAGTTTGATGATGCTATTAGAAATATTATAGATATACTTAATGAAGAATAGTTATTGATGTTTAGAAATAGTTGTTTTAGTCATTTTCTTGATCTTTCTCATTTTAAGTTTAATTCCCAACTTATGCATTTCTTATTTCTTAGAAAGGTTGAGCAACTTAATAATTTTAAGATATAGTTTGAAATTTCTGGTCATAGAATGAGGTTTGGTATAGATGAATTTGCTTTAGTTACAAAATTGAAATGTCATGAGAGTTGAACAAGCTAGGTTTTGCTATCGAATCAAATGTTTTAGTTAATAAGTATTTTGAAAATATTTAATGATAAACAAACATACCATTAAGAAAGCTTGGTTGTGTAATGATAATGCTATGAAGCTTGATTGCTTGTATTTTTTGCATTTTTATCTCTTGTCTTCTCTAAAAAAGAAATTGATTCCATCGTCTGACTTTAATGTATTTGAATATAGTAAATATGATAATTATTCTTGGTGTTTAGAGGTTTTTAATCTTACTCTTGATTCTTTTAATAGTAAAATATATGAAAAATAAAAAATATCCAGGAAGAAAAACAACAACAATATTATTATAGGCTGGTTGTTTTTTTATATGCACTTCAATAAAAATTTGTGTGAGTAATGATAGCATTCCTTAGATTTTAAAATAATAATTATTGATGTTTCGAGTTATAAATCTTTAAATGGTGGTTTGTTTCGAAATAGAGGAAAGAAGGTGATCAATTTTTTAATGATTCATTTTTATTTTTTATAAATCTTGTTTTTTTATTATTTTTATTTTTTCTTTAGTTCAAGCTGAAAATATTATTCACACTGCTGCTAAGAGGAAGAAGCTTTATTTACGCAGATTTTCATTAACGGTTAAGGGTAAATCTGTTTTAGATGGTAATTATAATGATGATAATATGATTTTGAAGAGATATTGTGCATTCTCGTTATTTTGATTCATCTATTAGTTTTAAACCTAAGACCAATAAGGATTCTAATTCAAGTTCATATGATTTTATTGAGAAGAAATTAGATTCTTTTTTATCTAGTAAGAAGATATTAAGAAGTGATCTTATTAGTCTTGAAATTCACATTGATTTGATATTTATTCATATTTTTATGGTTTATCAACTTTAAAAAAAAAGTTTTGGATTGATAAAAAAACTGATGCTGCAAGTATTTTCATAATTGACTGTTAATTTATTTTTTATTGATTTTAATTTTATAGTTTGATTGTTGTATTTCTTTTTGTAATTTGTAGGATCATAATGATAATAGAGTTAGTGATGTTCATTTGGTACTGTTAGGAATAATTCTTCTAATAATGATAAAAAGGAAGAAGAATATGTTATTAAGGTGGTTTTTTTTTTATTAGATACTCAGTTTTTTATGTTTAGAAGTTTTCAATGTTATTCTTTACTTAAAGCGTAGAAGGAGTGTGATGCTTCTAAAGAAGTTAAATATTGATGCGAAAGAGGAAGTAATTGAGGATGAAAATATAGATATTTCTAGTTATAAGAAATGATGCTTTGAAGAAAAAAGATGATGATAGTGATGAGAGTGATGATGACAATATTGTGCATAAGGAATGTAATATGGGTAATGATAAAGTTGATGTCGATATATATAGTACTAGTGTTGTTGATACAACAATGGTAATAGTATAGGTTCTAATGATGGTGCTTGTAATTATGGATGAAGTTGTAGAGGATATTGGTGCTGATAATATCATTTGTATTTTCTTTATTTTCTTGTATTTTTTATTTATTTTTATTTATGTTTTGAATCTATTTTTTTTTATAAGGATTATATGAAATTTAAAGTTAATTATAGATATTCTTTCGATGATATTGATCCATAAGTTTTAAGGTAAACTAATTTTGTGTGTTTCTTTTTCTTGTATATTGTAAGTTGATTGTTGATTAATTTTTGTTGTATTTTTTCTATTTTTTTTTTTTTTTGCAAGTTGTTGATTCTGCTAATGTTTCTAGTACTGTTAATTTAAACTATGATATTGATACGCCAATTGATTCTAAGAGAATGATTAAACTTAGTTTTATATTTAAATCACATATTTTGAGTGAGTTTGGTTCTTCTAAAGGTGAAAATATTGGAAAAGAAATTCTAAATTAGTAATGTGCGGCCTTTGTTCTTTTAATGATCAACTTTCTACTTTTTCTAATTTTAGCAAGTAAGTTGAATTTGATTTATGGTTGGATACTATAATAAAAGGAAGAACAAGTAATTTTTTTTTTTGTGTTTTGTGTTTTTAGTTCTTTCTTTTTTTGAGTTTATTATTTTTTTTAGAAAAAGATATATGATGCAAAAGATAATGCAATTAATCATCGTTTAAGTCTCAAAATTAATTATTTCTCAAAATTAAATTATAGTCATGCTCTTTATTCTTTAATGAGTTTTTTTCTCATATTTTGTATGCTAATATATTTATTTATTATTTATAAATGTATACTAAATATGTACTTCATATATATTAAATAATAGTTCTCCAACAACATATTAATGTGATTTTATATTACTTGAGAAAGAAATAGAATATTCTTCATAGTGATTTCTCAAGGTGTACTACAATAGATAATATTTTTTATCACTGTATATAGAGTCGGTATTCGGATTTTTTAAAAAGGAAAAAGGATTTATATGTTGTTTCAGGCTCATATTATGTTGCAAAGAATATTCGTGGTAAATTTATCTTATGTTCTACTGTTTAAGTTGATGTTGATTATGTTCTGTTTCCTATCCATAGTGGTAAGGAGTGACAATTGATTTTGGCTCGTTTGAGTTTCATAGATCTTATACCTATGTTTATAACTTCTTGAGATAAAAAAAAGAAAAAGATAATTCTACATTGGCAGTTGCGGAATCATATGTATATAGTATTATATTGTCTCATTTTCTTGTTGCTATTGGATTTTATGATGAGCGAAAGGATATTGATTTTAACTCTAGTTCCTATGTAAATAAGAGTTTGATTGATCCATTTCGTATGGAAATGGTTCATGAGTTACTTACTCAGGAAGACAAGTGATTTTTTTATTAATATTAATAGTTTTATATTATTTATTGATTTTGTATATTTTGTTTTATTTTCTTTTAAAGTGATTGTGGTGTCTTTGTTACGTGCTTTACTAAATAATTCATCCATTAGAAGAAATTGCCTTTTGATAATATCACCGAGTGTTGAAGTGATAGATAAAATTGAAGAAGTTTATACCACTTTGGGTTTTGTAGGCATTGACTGCCATGGTCATATGTTGTAAGAGACCAAGAATGTTGTATTATGTCATTCCATTTATATTCCATTCATAGACGGAAGAGACATTGAATCTAGATTGGGTTAGGATATTATTCCTATTTTCTATTCCTAGATTAGGAGCGGTATTCCTAGAAGTATGCCAGGTCAATCTAGGGGCTTGCCATCCCAATCTGTTGATGTTGGAGGGTTTTTCGGTGACATTTTCAAGCTCTTAATCGTTGGATTCATCGCATTGAGCTTGATCTATAGCACTGATATTCCTACTATTTTGAGGAGTATCTGGCACTAAGTTTTTGGAGGACTCAGAAGTAGATAATTTGCTAAGTTGTTCTCTGACTACTCTAGCAAAATCAGTTTGCTTCTGAAATTGATCTTGGCTAGGCTTTGAGATTTGGTAGGGTTTGAAGACTGGATTTTTGAGCTTTTCTAATTGGCTTATCTCTTTTGGATGATCAGTGTTGGGGATTGGAGAGGTGAAGACTACAGGAGGTTTTTGGATCTGACTTTCTATCCTAACAAGTTGCTTCCCTATTGTGTTAAGATAGGTATTCGAGAAATTGTTCTGCTGAATAATATTCTTGACATTCTTCTCAAGATCATCTCCTACCAATTTGTAAGGTGTAGCCTCTATTTCATTCTCTCCGTAAGGAATGGTTATTTTCCTAAGGGGAGGGTGTTCAGACTGGATGATTTGGTTTTCTCCGACCTTCCACTCTGGAGCCTTGTTTCTTAGAGTAACAAGACTAATAAGCTTTTCTTTAAAAGGATAAAGAATACTATTTTCTTTGCAATAAATCTGAAACCAGTCAAAAAATTTGATTTGGATCTTGTTTTTTATGCAAAATTGATAGTATCTCTCTTGAATGCTGTCTTTTTCTTGTAAAAAATGCTTAAAAAATCAAAGTTTTTTAGACTGGTTTTTCTTTGAATAGAAATCTTCATGTAAAAGCTTTTTATTGATTTGAAAATCTCTTAAAATCATGTTGATTTCTACTTCTAGATTTTGTGTTATTGCAGATGGTGATGGTGAAGGGGGGGTAGAGACGGTCTCTAAATCCTCATCCTCTTTCTTTGGTTCATAACCTTTTAATTTTCATTACAAGTATAGCTACTGTAACAGAAGTAGAAAGGATAAAAGAAAGTTTTGTTTTGAACTAATAAATATTAAATTGAGCTCCTTTTGCTTTTTTCATATGTAGACTAAAGAATTCTTTTTTATACTGAATTCTAAAAATGGTACTTTTTGCAAAAAAAGAAAAAAAAAAAGAGAATACACAAAGTTTTAATTCATTGTAGACGGGTCTGGAGATATTGCTTTGATAATCAATATTCTGTAATATAGTGTTTGAGCTTGGTATATCAGATGTTGAAAATCTTGGTTGTGTTTGAGATGGAGTTGGTTCTTTGTAAGGAGCATAAATAACATAAGGTATTTTTGATACCCTTCCAATATCTAAGGTCGATGTTGAAGAATCATCATCAGAACATCTAGAAGAGGTTGATTTCCTGTTGAATGTAAGCTTTACTTTTCCATCTGGAAACTGGGTTATATTTTTGAGATTTGTATTTGGCTCTGTTTGCTTTGGTGATTCAGGTTGGATTGCACCTTCAAGGATCCATTCTTCTGGAAGAGTGATATCTTTCCATTGAATGGTTTTTGGAATAGTTGCATTGGACTTGGAAAGATCTGTTTGTAGGAATAAGGTTTCTCCTTTTGGTGAATGGAGTTTGTGTTTCGAACCAAAAGCAGAAATCATGGCTTTGTAATGTATTTTGAAAATCAATGCTATCGGAATAGATCCTTCAAGCATTTTGTAATTATGTGTCTTTATTTGAAGAACCATGCTCTTTAAAATATTTTTTTATTCTTACAAATGATTTATATACGAACTGCCCACATCCTATATTTCATTAAGTAAATTACGTTTGATTAAGACGAAGTTTTGTAAAAACCCCCGCCTTGCTTAAAATATCATAAATAATTATCGTAGGTTTAGTGCCTTTTTCAATGAAATATAGAATAGTAGGAACATTTAAATAGGTTTGATTATTTAGAGGATCATAAAAACCCACTTTCTGAAGATCTTTTCCTTCTCTATGAAATCAAATATCAATTGTAAATATTCGATAGACGGCTCATTAGGGTAAAAGTAGAAAAAGAAAAGACCCTCTGTGGAAACATATAAGAAGTTTTCTGCTTGTACGGCTCGAGAAAAATGATTGAAAGTTATGTATATGTCTAAAATTATAGTGTCAAATAGATCCATAAAATCATCAAATCAATTAACTTATGATGTAAATATTTTTTTCTTTTTATTTACCAGTTATTTTATATTTTTGAACATTATTATAGATATTTGTTTATATTTTTTTAATATAAAAATAGTATTTTTATTAATATCTTGATATTATACTAACAACAGGTAATGAAAATCGAATTCCATACTTATTATAATGCATATTAATTTTTTAATAAAATAATAATAATATTTGAATTTTCCAAATTCTTACAATTATTTAGTTGAAATTCCATTTACCAAAACTAAACTTGTTCTTAACTAAAAATCAACTGATATTATTCTAAAACAATACCGTTGAAATTTCTAAAGTATTAATTTTTCTTTCATAGATTTCTAATTGTCTTTATGTTATATCCTTGTTGTCTATATTTGCTACATTTGTTTTATTTTTTATTCTCCCATCTTACTAAAATTCTTCTCTTTTTTGGTCTTACAAAGTTTGTTCTTCCTTGTGGTGGTAGGAAAATTATTTTTTTTTACTTATGTTGGTATGTTCCACATTATTTGATTGTCTATTGGATGCACTATTGCTTCATATGTTTTTAGTAACATCTCTTTTGTAAAGTATTTTGAGCAGAAAGCATATAGTTCTTGATGCATTTCCTTGGGGACTGTTGTAGCATATTGGCATGGTATCAAGTCAATTTAAAATTTCTTGCATGTACGTATTTTTATTGTTAGGTCTACTATATATGCCTTCTCATACTCATATCTTATGTATAATTCATATGTTGATTTTGAGACTTGTAATCATAGTGTAGATTTATGCTAAATTTTGTTTTTTTATTGTATGAAACAAAAAAATTTATATAAAACATATATGAAATTTAAATATATGTAATCTAAGTTACTCATACATGAAATTTATATAGCGTATAATATATGTAATCTAAATGTAGAATTAATTTTGTGAATTATCTTAAATACAATTTTATTCATAAGTTTTCTTATTAAACAACTATTTATTCATAATTTATTTCTAATTTATTCAAAATATACTATTTATTTTATTTTTAATTTATGAATTCATGTTGCATATTAGTTTTTATAGTCATCAGTTGTGTTTTTAAACAGGAACATATACTTAAAGTATACCAAAAATATATCTAGGGTATAATATATATAGTTTAAAAATATGAATTAGTTTAGAGTTAGTAAATCTAACATTATGAATTAGTTTAGAGTTAGTAAATCTAACATTCATTTTGAATGAGTCGATGTAGTTTTCATTGAGTATTTCTTCTGCTATATTTGCTAGCCTTATGAAAGTATACTTTTATTAAATCTCTATTTGTGTGGTTCGATTCTTAAATTAAAGCACGTAGGTACTCCAACAAAGCTATTAGTGATAGATCTCTTACTGCTATATTTTTTGCATTCATTAATTCAACTATATTTATTGTCAAGATTGTGTGTCTATTATTGATGTTGTGTGCTTTTGTCCACTTATAGTAGCCGACATTCTCTAGGTAAAGTCTTATGCATCTGTCTACCTTGTCTATTTCAGACATGTGATATTCAAAGCTTTCTAATAATAATAGTAGATAGAACTTTTCTCAAACATATCTATGGAGGAACACTTCTCTGAGCAAGCACACTAGATGCAAATGGTAAAATATTTTCTGTAGCATTTTGCATAATAAATTTTGAAAATGATGCATATTGGGAGTGGTTTTAATGAAATTAAAGGAGACATTTAGGGTTAGAAATGAAATGTGTATTGTATTGGATAGACATGAAAGCATTAAAACAACAACGCAAAAGGTTTATTCGGAAGTCAGCCATGTGATATGCATATATTATTTGTACAACTCCCAAAAAAAACTTCAAAAAAGTACAAAGAATTTCAAGACATCTTTCTTCGTAGCAGCAGCAACAACAAATCCATCCTTTTATTGAAGCTTAAAGTACCATGAATACATATAGGAATGTGAGATCTTTTTAGGTATGCAACTTCACAATTGAATCAGAATTTAAATTTTTATCATGTACAAGTAACTAGGCAACATCCCATAAGATTCTTCTTATTTTTCTCTTATTTTTGTAATTTTTTTCCTTTAATCTCCAAGATTTTGAGTAGTCTACAAATATACTATATTTATCTTTCATGTCTCTTATTATATCTAAAGAAGTATAGACCGTTTTGATGCTGACATATTTTAGTTTTATGTAATTTTCGATGATTGTTGTAGTCGCTTGCCTTTTATCACTATGTCTTATTCCTAATGGATAGATACGTACGTTTTTTAGCTTTTGAATCATAGACATTTTTATTTTTCCTTGTGTTGAAGCTCTTAGTTTCTATTTACAATTTTCATCCAAGTATTGTAAAAAATACTATCTATTACAAGATTCTTGCACCTTATATTGGAAGTGCTTGTTAAGAGTAGAAGTTGATTACTCTTTGGAGAGTGAGTTTGTCTTTATATGCCTAATCTTCTTTTATTTTTGAATGCTTTATGTTTGATATCACATTTACTTCTTGCCTCTTTCTTTCTACTTCTTCATCATTGCTCATTAAAATCACACATTCAAGTGCATCTAGAATGCTCTCTATTTGTTCTTCATTCGTTAATCTTCTTTCCGGGACCCTTTTTATCTTGATGGACCTGCTTTATTTATTGCTATTTTCTATTTTGGAATGTGAATGTTGAATCAAAGAAGTTGTTTTCCTCTTCTTGATTCAAAAATGTTATGCATAATGGATATTTTGTGCAATCTGGTTCTATATCTTTTAGCTCCTTATAGATCTTCTATTTTCAAAGGTGGATATACGCTCTTGACTTGATACTGAATTTTCAATCTAGTTGATGTTTGATTGATCTTCAGTTAATCTGATAGTGTTTATATTAAACTGTTGTAATCACTTCTTTTTAGTAGCATTCCCATTACATCAAAATTGATGTAATTCATATTTTAATTCCATTCACCATTGTATTATATGAATACTAGTAAGTTCTCCAAATATGTTATGCAAAGAATCATTAAATTTAATAAATATTTTTATAAATTAGATGTTTCAAATAGTTAATAAACAAGTCATTAACTTAATATCTTCACCTAATAAACAAATGACAAATCAAACTTTTTTCTCCTTTTTTATAATTTTTTTTATAATCATTATATAAGATTGTAAAATATTTTTTTCTCTATATGTTTAACAAATTAGATGTGTAAATTTTTTTCTTTATTCTTTTATTGTTTAAATTGAAAAAGATTACCTTTAATTTCTGGTCTTGAATAAATCTTCATATCTATGTACAGTTGATTCTTCATATCTATGTACCAATACTTTTTATCGAAGAATGGAAGGAGGAGCAGCTCATATTGTTTTGAGAAGGAGTTTCTAAAGAAATTTGATAGAATTTAATCTCTTGTACGTTAATTGTACAATTAAAGCATGAAGATGGAGCTTTTGCAGATAGAAGGAAGACTAGTGTAGTTATTTCTGTTCTTTTTTGAAAGTTTTTGTAGAGAAAGAGATGATATTGTCAATTTTCTAATGTATGAAGGAAGAAAAAGGCATTACGATTGTTATTTTGAAAGGTAGACCAGATGAAATCTTTATTTTAGGTAGCTACTGATTTGAGGGTATATTTATAATTTATATTCTTTTAAAAGCGTATTATTGTTTTTTTTTATTCTTTTATAAATACTCTAAGAGATACTAAAAATATCATTTTTACTGTTAAAAACTTTTTCTTTTAAAAGTACTATTGAAATTTTATTTCAAAAATATGATAGTATACGTTAGTTATATTTTTTTATAAAGTAATATACTTTATTGGCAATTTTGTGTATGTTTTCATAAGTTTTATAATATTGAGTTGTCTAGTATATGTTTAGTATATATTTGATATACATTTTATATATGTTAGATGATATTAATTTGGTATGCATAACTAGTATCTAAAACTATTTTTTCATATTTATTTCAATATATTTTAGTATATATTTCGCATATAGTAAATATATTTTTGGTATAAAATTAGTATTTGAAACTAGTTTTTTTAATATCCATTTCAAATATTTGAATATAAACATTTAACAACCTGTAACAAACTACTTTTCTTTCTCTTTTTTCTTCTCTCATTCTCTTAACAACCTGTAATTCTAGTGGCAACTAAGACGGAGGAAAGTGAATTGGTTGAAAATAAAAATAAAACATAAACTTAAACCAAAAATAAAAAATCAAATATAATTCACAACACTAAGAATTTATAGTAGTTCGGCCAGCTCTTGGCTACATCCACCCCTTAAGAACTCTCTTCAGATTTTCACTATCAAATATAATTACAAACCTAACTCTATTTATGTTCTTTTACAAGGCTAAGAACAAACACAAATGTTCTCCCAAAGGCTCACACTTTAATCCAAGTGTTTTCTAGGCTTATATTCTAACCCACTCTAATATTTTTAATCTTAGTTACAAGAGCTTTTAATCCCTTACCCAAACACCCAATCCTGCCTTTTGAGCTTTGAATATAAGAATAAAATACTCAACTACCCAAAGATTCAATCACAAGCTTGAACCTTTAATACAATATGAAAAGATGAAGATTTTAATTTGTTTAGAATAAATGCACAATGGAGGCTCAAAGTAAATGATCTTGCTTGACCTAGAATACTTAAAAATGATGTTTAAATACATATAAGTGAAATAGAGTCGTTGCACCTTCATTAAATACAAAAATAGTCATTTTAACAACTGTTATAAATACAGCTTCACGGGCGTGAATAATTCTTCACGGCCGTGAATCATCAACACGAAAAATAGATTCGAAAAGATGGAATCCATCATGGTCGTGAATACTTTTTCACGGCTGGAAACTTTTGTTCATAGCTGGAAACTTTGGTTTCACGGCTTGGATGAGCTCTTCTGGGATTCCTTGAAGATTTGGAGAGTTTTCATCATTCTGGAGCGTGAACATCTTCTTCACGATTAGGAAGATCTCCTTCACAGCTGAGAGATTTGTTCACAATTGAAAAATCGTATTTACGGCTTGGGAACCTTCCTCGTAAACCCTTTTATAGTTTCTTTAAATTTTAAGGAGGAGATCATTTTTCACGAGTGTGAATTATTTATCACGGCTGTGAAAATCTCCTTCACGGGTTGGGAACTCTCCCCGTGAACCCTTTTGTGTTATCTTCTAATATTGAGGAAGAGATCATTTTCATAGGCGTGAATTATTCTTCATGGCTGTCAATTATTCTTCACGACCATCAATTCTCGTTTTTACGGCTAGAAAGGATGTCATGAACACTACTGTCCTTTTTACTATTTGAGGCAAGAATTCTTCATGCTTGAAAAATTGAGGTTTAATAGCCATGAATAAAAATTCATATACATGAAACTGTCATATTTTAAGAGAACCAATTTTCTCATATTAGTAAATATATCCTTTTTATGTGGTTATTTTCTCAAACTCAATAATATACCCCACTTATAGGGTTATTTTCTCATATTCATAAATATACCCCTTTTATGAGGTTATTTTCTTCTACACACAAATATACCCCTTTCAAGGGGTTGTTCTCTCATACTCACAAATATACACCTCTTACTTGCACATAAACACACAAACATAAAATTAGTCATTCTTAATTGTTTGTAATCATCAAATAGGATTAATAACTCTCAAGGTTCAACACAACCAAAACACCCTATTTACTCATAAACTAAATCAAGTTTATCTACTCTCTAATCTATAGCAAACTAAATCTAAATCAACATCATCTTCTAACTCTCTATCCAGAGTTATATTAAATATTTTGGTACTAAATCATTATTGAGGCTATTAAAGGATTGAGGAGCTTTTTTAGAATCAAGCTTAAATCAAGTGTTTAAAAGTGTTAGGAGAACATTTTTGGGTCAACCAACATCTTGGATCATGAGACTCTTATTTCCCCTATAAAATTCTTATGTTCTCTCTCCTTGGTCAAGATTAGTGTCTTAACCTTTTAAATTGGGGATTTTGGGTTTTGATGTGTATGTAGTGTGATTAGTGAGTTAATTTTACGGATTAAATGCATGATTTAGTGACTTATATATTGATTTTATAATATGAAAGTGTTATTTAACAAATCTAAGTGATTATGTTTGAAGATTGTGTGTTGGGTATTAAACCCATTTAAAATTGGTTTAATTTTGAGAGATTGTTGTGATTAAACATATTTTGTTGATGATTTGAGTTTTAATGATGTTAATTTGCATGATTTAGCGTGTTAGTTACATGAATATTATGTTAACTTGGGTTGGGTGTTGTTAGAAATTATTAGATTTGTGTTTGGAGTTGTTCGGGAGGTAAAATCCTTCAAAAATCGTGTTTTCTGGGCTCCCGCATGGACCAGAGAGGTTTTCTTTGATATTTGACCGAACTGTATAGCCCTGTGATGGATTTTCTGCCTAGTGACCCAAACCAAGTTGATTTTCCCTTGAAAGGTGACCTGGACCGTGCAACTCTGCACCAGATTGGACAGTCAAATGTTTTAATTCAAATTTCGCGTTTTAGAGCACTTTAACGGTTCGTTTTTGGATATATTGTTGATATAATAGTCGAGTTTATGGGGTAACATTTCTAGAGTGATCCACCGGTTGGATCTCCGGACCTGCCTGAGTGAGTCTGTCTTGTATAGTGCTTTTAGTTTAGCCTTATCTTGAGTTTTATAGGTTCAAATTAGGTGTGATTTGAACCTATGGAACCTTTGGTTCGTCTTCCAAAAATCCTTAGTTTTAAAAAAGACTTGATTCTACTGTTTTGGTAGTTAATTGGGATTATATATTTTTATGCTTAATCTGTCCTATGTGGCAATTTATAAATAATTGAATAAATTGATAGTTTTAATTGGATAAATACTTAAGTAAATTGTATTATTGATGCTATATGATAGATAAATAATAAATTTGATAATATATTGATGGCTAATACTTTCTTGGTAAATAACTCAAGAGTATTTTTGAAATGAACCATTTGTGGTTATTAATAATATGCTTAAAAAATATGTATGAATTGAATATGATGAAATTGGCATATGTTGATGTGATGATGTGTGATGTATGATATGTGCTTGTGATCTTACTTGTGGGGTTGGAAATAGAATTAGGAATTTTAGTTCCCTTCTAATAGTTTGGTTTGGATTAGATGTTGAGAGTCAACGATCGCCTAGGGAATTCAGTTGACGATACACGCTTGAGCTAAGGCTCTTCACGGGTTGAAAGGTAGAATTATTTATTTGTTTTGCATGTCAATCGAGGTGAGTAATGTGACATATATGCTTGTGTGTTATTCCTCTAGCCCCTTGCATTTCAAGCCTATTATGTACGTTGAAAAAGTAAGCATGTAATGTAGTTTTGACTAGGTGAAATGCATGATATGACTATACAATATGTAGTTGCGTGACGAAGATGATTTAGAACAACCTAGCCGATGGTAAAATCATTAGACCATGTGTATACTGGTAGGATAGAAAATTTAAGAATGTATAAGGTATATTAACATAGATAATTGAGTTCATTTTGGTTAGAGAGTTGGGCACCGAACCCTGAGGGTGACAGGCGTCTCTATATGTGATGGGAGGTACCACAAGGTTAAGCCTCAAGTTTGAGATGTGATGGACACTTATTGGTGAACTACACAAGATAACTAGAGGGTCAAGCACTGAGCCTTGAGGGTGATGGCCGCCTTTAGTAGTAAATCCTTAATTTAATGTTTAAGAAGTGGTAAGAGTTATATTCACATTCTTTCTATATCCTCCCATGTCTTATGCATTAAGCATCATAAGATTTGATTTGAATGTGAATGTATATGAATATATAAAATATATATTGCATGAATGTGTGATTTACTAATGCTAGAGTATATATGATATATTATTCACTTAGCGAGGTCTGACTCTCCTCAGTTATTTTTTCAGGTTAGCTCGTTCCTTATGAGACGTGGTGCTACATTTCTTCTTAGTGGCACTTCGTAATTGATTTGAGTATTCATTTGGTCATTGAATTCTAGTCTCCATAGTACAAATTTGATGTAAATTAAAACCTTAGATGTGAGATGGTAAGAAAATATATTTGGTTAATCTTGATGATAAGAAAATTCTTATACTGTGGACTTGCAAATAGTATATTCGAGAAATGTTTATAGTTAAATTGTAGAACGAAATGATAGATTATGGTTGATAATGAGCTGGATACTAATTAATTTAGTGTTAATTAAATTAATTAAGAATTGGGGTCTACTAAACCTTAAAGGTTTAGTTGAATTGTGATGAGAGATGCGAGAATTCGGTTTAGAATGTGTGTCTTTAGGCTTGGTACGGGCACCGACAGCCACGTGCATCTCTTGTCTCCTAGAGCCGATGCGGCTCTAGATTTGGGTCGTAACAATTATGTATAAAAGAAATCGAATGAAATTAAATAACTAGCAAGCAAGTCTTGGATTAACTTCATGCCATCTCATTTCTTTGCTAGTTATATAATAATTCCCTCTTTCTTTATTTCATCGTCCTATGTATTCATTCTCCTCCTCCTTCTTCACTATATACTTCTAAACATAAAAATTAAAAGGAAACAACAATGTCCACATTACTACACGTTAAAGTTTTTAGCATATCAAAATAATGAAATTATAAATAAAAGTTTTATCTTCTAAAGAATTATATAAAAAATAGTATTTATATACATATTTTGGTATCTATTCGTATATATGTGTGTGTATATATATATATATATATATATATATATATATATATATATATATATATAGAGAGAGAGAGAGAGAGATAATTGAACGGGTTGCCGAAGCCCTTCAAAATAAATTACTGATTTTTCTAAACTAACTTATAGAAATAGTGAAACCAGGTCAAATCCCAAAGGAACCAATGTGGATAGTTTTTCAAGGTAAAATGAAAATGGGGGGATTTTGAATGTTTGAATCAAAATTATAAATAAACAGAAAATAATGAAGGCTGAATATTAAAGTAAATAAAAATCAATCTTAACAAATTTCCAATTCAATAGTGCTAATTCCATCCAATTGTAATCATGATTATAGGCTAAAATATCAAATTTTCTATTCAAGTACTTAGTCTACTTATTCGAAAAAGCCGCAACAAGTGTAATTCTCCTAATATAATTGACTCAAACCCAGCATCCAAATCAAAACTTACTATTAGTCAATTGGGCACGATAGCATTCCATATCAACTTAATGATATCATTAAGAATAATGAGAATGACTAAACCAACATTAATTATTCGAGATAGCTACAATTGAATTAACCTTGTCCCTTTATTTTCCTAGAGCCTATCATGCAAGCTATATAATTCGAAAAGGCCACAATCACACACACATGAGCCAGCTCATTGCTACTTGTGTCAATTGTTCATGGTAATTACGGATCACAAACTCAAAGTTTAGTAATAGAAAAATCAATATCAAAGTTAATTCGTCAGTTCAGTCAATATCAAAAATTCATAAATAATAAAAACAAGAAATAAAGAATACTTGAATTAAAGAAGAATTATGTTAAGCACAAAGCCTAACAAAATCACAATTGAAATTTATTCACTCTTGAATGAGAAACTAAAAACTTAGCCACACATGGTGGAGTAAAAATTCACAAGAAAAAAATTATAGGGAATAAAAGAAGAAAAATAATAAATATCAAAGCACTGTCAGCCGTGCTTTACTTGGTAGAACTAGCCTCCTTATATAGGAAGTCAAACCTAAACCCTAATAGGATAATCCTTATAAAAAAGAAATAAACTTTCTATATGATCTTATCCCTATAAGAAAAGATAAGATAAAGGATAATCTAAACAAATTAAAATCCTAAATACATGGAAGTAAGTTCTCTTTATCCAGCACTTCAAAAATAAGGAAAATTATATAAAAGTGGGTCCACCACAAATTTATCTTGAAAAATTCAAAGCTCTCTTCTGCAGGTTCCAGCAGCTCACAGATTGTAAGGCGTGATCACGCCTTATTGACAATGATCTTTTGTACAGATTTTTGCTCTTCCTCCAAAAGACTTGGCTTCTGATAAGTGATGACTTAAAACATGTCTTTAGCCTGAATTCTTCTCAATCCTTGATATTTCATCACCTACGTCAGAATAAACAGAATTTCCACAATTAAGTACATTATTCAATCAAATTGTAAAAGAATTAAACACAATAAGTATAACTATTTATAACCTATCAATAATACGTATATTGTTTCATATATAATACCAAACTCATCAACACCATATCCATTAAAAGCATCACTAAAAGCAAAAATAAAATTTATTATGCAAAAAATTCATCAAACACCTTAGATACATGTTCAAATATTAGTTAAAATAATCTATTTCTCTATATTTCTCAACACTTAGCGTCATATCCATTAAAAGCATCACAAAAAGTATAGAAAAAAAAATTATTCAGAAAATTCAACAAACACCTTAAATACATATTTAAAAATTAATTAAAATTATTTATTTTTTTATATTTTTCAATAATAAAAAGGTAAATCACTATACCTCCTATCAATTTACTAACACCTAACATTCTAAAAAAAAATTAATAATAAATTGAAAGATCCTATATTTTCTTTTACCATTAATCAACAAGTTAAAAACTTATAAATATCTTCTAAGTTAGCACATGCAACAAAGATTGATATAAATATATTAATTAGATGCACTTGATTGTGGAAAAAACTGTAGAAAGAGTGGAAAAGAAATTGAAATTTTGCCTTTTGTGCAAAAGAAAAAATGAAAAAAAAAATAGCTGTATATAGAGTTCTTTTAGTAAAATAGAAAGTGTTAATCCATCTTTATAATGGAGCTCATTAAGTACGTATTGAAGTTTTAAATGACAAAGAAATCTCAAAAATAACTGTCATGCATTAGAAAAGAATGGACAAAATAGAAAAAAGTTGAAGTAGAAGTTAAAAAGAAGTAACCAAAAAAAAATTAGAGTAAAGTCAAAAGAAGTATAAATGATAAGAAAAAGTTAAAAATACTATAAATAAAATATTACATAAGCAAAAAAAGAAAAAAATATATAGTAAAAATGATATTTTTCTTAAAAAAAATACAGTATTTTATATAATTCTTTTCTGTAAAATATAAATGTAATAGATGATGTAAAAATAGGTATTTATATAAAGAAACGGCGTTATCAAATTTTCTGATGTATGAAGGAGGAAGAAAATATTATAGTTACTATTTTGGAAGATGGAGCTATTAATTTGAGAATAAATTTGTAATTTTTATTTTTTTGAAAGCGTAATTTTATTAATTTTTTTTTGTTAGATATAAATTAACTGTAGAAAGGGGTATTTGTGTAAGCATCACTATTTTATATTGGTTGATCCAATTGGGCAAAAGTGCTATATATTCTTGGGCATTGGATTGTGGTTGCTGTTGGGGTTTGAAATTTGTTGGGCCCTCTTCATTCCTTCTTGGAGTACTATTTCATTATTGTTTACCTGTTCTTATATGCCTAATCAAATATAGCAGAGGTTAAACATGGAACCTCGTATGTTAGAGCAAAGACCAAAACCAATTCTGCAGTGTCATGAGAGGGACACAACCTCTTGTTGTTGACTAGCAATGGGGCATCAAACCTGCTTTAGGATTTGTAATGTTTGTCCAAAAACTAGAATGACAAATGGGCTCTGACTATCTTTGTATTGCGAGTGGTACGTTTTTCTGATCCAACTTTGCACACATGCTGGCATTTCACTGATACTGTGTGCTCTCTTCTTTCATGGGTTTATAACCCATCAATCCCTTCTTCTATCCTAATTTTGTCAGTTTGATGTATGGTTGACTTGAAAAATGGATTAGTCTTGAATTTATCACAGGCACTGACTATATGTGCTTAATATTGAGGATATTTAGCTATCCCAAAATAAATAAGCAAAAAAACTCCAAAAACATAATAGTGGAAGCTTGCTTTTATCTTTATTATAGATTTTTATTAGTACCCAAGTGCAATATTTGACAATGCCATTAGATTCTAGGGATATACATACATTTTATGATTTAATTGGATTTTCAATGCAGGATTATACAGATTTTGGGACAATTTCAATTTCATTTCAAGTTCAAGTAATCATAGAAAAGTAACCAAATTTTGTAATTTGCATATCATGATAAGAGATGTTGTACAACTCATACAATATGGCATTGTAGCTTTCACCTTGTGATATATAATTTAAATAAAATTTCAAATTTGAATTTTTTTTCTTCCTGATTTGTAAGTAAAAGAAAACAGTGAGTGAGCCAATTGTGTTTATGTGTATCATTGAAGGTGACTCACTACCTACCAAATACACAAAACTACTTGTCAGTTGCCACTTGCCAACTAAACTCAAAACCAGAAAGACCAACAACACTTTAAATGCAAATTTCCAACCAGGGTCACATTTTGTACCCATGAAATGAAAAATCTCTGTCACTCAGCCTACAAGTACAAGCACGTGCTGTTGAGAGGGGGTGACACGTCACAAGTACGTGAGGTTTTGATCATGTAAAATGGTTTAAAGAGGAGAGCATCAGAAGAATCATGGTATTTTTCTCTGTTGCTGTCTCTTTCTCTCAAAAGAAAATGAAACCAAAACAAAAACATGAACATAGGAGCATGGAAATTTTGTTATATAATATAATCCAATCTCAAATCTGTATACCTCAGCACACCCCCCAACACCCCCCCCCCCCCCCCCCCCCCCCCCCCCCCCCCCGACCCACGACATGACCATCATTTCTTGTTGCCTGCATCGCACGAGCTAGCCAGCTCACCCCCACCTTCACCACTCCCCACTTGCTTCATGTTGCCCTCTCACTCCCCCTATGCCAATGACTTCTTCTTCCCTCTAATACCAATTGTTTTATAATTATATACAGATATATATTCTTAGGTGGATTTTCTCGTAGAGATTAAATAATACATTAAAAAAATATGAAATATATAAAAATTTATTTCTGAATGTATTAGACGGATAGCATAAAAGAGAGATTCTTACATAAATTTAGTATATATATATATATATACTACAACTAATAAGAGAGTGACACGTACATATAAGTAATTTATATTTTAATATTAGATGATTGATACAAATTTATTATTTAATATAATAAATATATGTTAATAATATATCGATTTGATATATAAGTGGGTACATACACCACGTCTAGATAAAAACAGAATATATATTTTAAATCTCTCTAAAATAAAATAGTCAATGACTCAAAAAAAAACAATGAAATATTAGTTTCTTGACCGAATAATAACACAATAAAAATATATATTTAATTTTTATATTAGATACAAAACTAAATTCAAATTTATATTTTTAAATTTGTATCACTTATAAATTAACTTTCGATTTAACCTCCGCAGATAAATTGGCAATTGGCATGGGCCGGGAAAATTATTCCCAAATCCACCTTCTTCTGCTAGAATATACAACAATGCAATGAAACCATGTTAACAAGAGCAGAGTGGCAAAAGAATCTCAATATGTCTGCTGTATGCCAACTCAGACACAGAGAAAGCTCCAGCTCACACCTTTACTACCCCTTCTTCTTGAGTCCTCCCCACTTTTATAACACTTACCTCTTTAGCTTCCATCTGGCACTCAAAAATACATCCATTCACTGTTCTGTCCTCTGTCAAAGCAACTTTCTTGATTTTTATTTGATTTATCTTTCAATATATATATATATATATATATATATATATAGTGTACATTTGCACTACAGCTGGCCACGTTGTACTAGCCAGAGAAATATTAGAGAGAAAGAGAGATTGAAATTGCATCTAGCAATAGGCTCACGTGGAGTTATGCTGTGCTGGTTGGAACCCAAATCTTGTATTTGTGTTAGTGTTTGGGAATGCAATGAGCATTGAAAAACAATGGTGCATCAATCAATCCCATTCTCTCTTCTACTTTTATTATTCTCATTGTTTCTGTGTATGTCCTTGTTGCTCTTCCATTTATGGACCCACAATCTTACTGAATTTCATCTGAAGCAATATCATTTTCTTTTCTTTTCAAGCAAAGTAAAGGTTGTATTGCATTGTCACACCAGAAAGCAAAAGTACATTTTGGTTATTTCTTTTTTATGGAATTAAAGACATGGTTTTTAATAGTTTGTTCAGGATATACTAACCCATTTAATTAATAATTGATCCTAGATTAGACACTTTCTAGTCGTAGGCCGGACTTGAATTTCTTTTTGATTTTTAGCTCAATTTTAGTTTTGTGGGTCAAATATTTTGATTAACTTCAGTCTGTCTTTCAAACTCTATTAACTTTTATTTATAATTTTCCAGGTGGGCAAACTTGTTAGGTAGATTTTAATAAAATAATATTTCTAAACTCATTCAAAAGATAATTAGATCTTTCTAAATTCGAACTCTTAATGGCTATCCAAAATCATGAACAGCAACAGTTGATGATATTAACAAGTTGGCCACTCTCATTTCTGACACATTTTTAGACAATTGTGTGAAAATCAACTAGTAATCTGACCTCAAAACTCTTTAAATATGTGAAAATTCGATTAGTGAAAAGAAGAAAAAAGAACAAAAACTTGTGCTGTCAGTTGGGTTAAATGACGGTCTCTATTTATTAATATCTCCAATTCTCATGAGAGAAAAAAAAAACACATTTACACATCTTTACCTCAAATTACGGGACGAAACATTCATCCTTCTTGCCAACAAAAAAATGCACCGAACATGTTAGCTACTAACATGTTTTGAACCACGACATCAAACTCTCCACGATTGACGCCAAGAATTTTCATACAAATAAGTCCATTAATCACGAATGCAATGACGAAAAGAGAATCATAGAAAAGCAGAAAATGAATTGTACATATTTTTATTTTATTAATTCTCTTATTTATAAACAAAATCAAACATATGATATCATTTATATTGGTGTAATTTTTTACTGATTAAATTATTTATTATTATTAATTATTTATAATTAATAGTTAATTGATATAAATACTGTAACCCGATAAATAATTTTATATAATAATATTTAATTAATATTATTCACAGACGAACATAATATATTAAATTTATTAATATTATAAGAATTTTTTATTTTTTTTAAAAAGGTATGTGTATCTACGTGCATCCAATCAAGTTCGAGGTTGATTAATTGGATTAGATTCGGCATCCACTAAATTAGTCAACATCATCGTCCAGTTCAACGTCAAATAAATATAAAGATCACTCTTTTGCATCACAATTTGCCTTTCAAACCTTCTAATCATCATTTTACAAACGTATTTTTGGTTTGTGACATGGCCCCCACAATTTCAAATGTGAAAGAAAAAATGGTGCCCCCTTCGATCATATGATGCGATCAACAACGCAAATTGGCATTGGGCTTCTTAGACTTTTGTCTTACCACATGTTCTCACTCACAACCAAAATTGCGATATATAATGGACATACCAAAATCAATATTAGTTGATTAACGTCTAATATTTATAATTTATAAACAGATTCATAAATTTAAATGTTTTTAGTTAATATTATTAAAATATTTTTATTCAATTTTAGTTAACAAGTAATATTTTTTTATTTAGAATAAGTATTTTTTCCACTAATACTTTTGTTTATTTGATTTGACCAATTTCAACTTTTTGATTTAAATTTATGAAATATTTTGAAAAATTCAGAATAATTAGGAATATAAAATTTGATTGAAGTTTTTACATACTCAACTATATATAAAAATATTCTTGACAATTATTTATTAAACCGACAACTATAAAAAAATATTATAATTTAAAACAGTTAGAATTAATAATTATTTTTTCGGAACAAAAAATAGTAACACTTTCTTATAAATAATAGATATAGTTTAATATATTAACGTGTTATATTAAAAAAAATATATTTTTTTAAAAAATAAATCACCGCATTTTATAAAAGAAATTTCAATCTCCAATAATAAATATCTACCAAATGCACTTAGAGTATTTTATAGAGTATGTGAGGGTCCACGTGATCCAGCAGAGATGTTGGTAAGCATCCAGGTTTATAGAAACGCACGCACATATACTAAGACCTGAGTGTTATGACTTTGACTCTTTCGTTTATTACAATTTTCTTTTTTGTTTTGTTTTTATATGACAACTCTAATTCTAATACAAAATTAGAAAGGAGCCCATAGAAACCAAAATTTGCTTCTAAAGATTTTTTAATTCTAATTTATTAATTTTTTAACTTCGCCCAAAGTAGTTTTTAGTTCTAATCATGTGATGCTAAGTCATTAATCACTTTCTTTCAACTTGTTAATTGTTTTATTGCTACTTCAGGTTGTATAGGAGTTGAGGTTCCGATTTGTTTGTTTGTCTTTTCTCTATACTTTTATTTTTTTTCTTCTAATCTTAACTTGTTCTATTTGAAGTATTAGTTTTATGGTACGATCTGAATATTTCCTTTTTTCTTTTTTATTTTCCTAATTCATAAAATATTAAATAAACTATATACTATACAGTAAGAATAAACTATTTCCTGACACTATTATATTATAAAAGTGATAAATTTATATTGATAGTATAAGATATTAAATGAAAAAAATTTAAATTTTTTAGATTTTATAATTCTCATAAATAGAAATACAAATTAAATCGATTTTTTTACACAACACGAATGCGAGAATGTGAACCTAAAATAGAGTTTTTAAATATAAATGAATATTTCTATTCAGAATAAAATTTAGATAAATAAAATATAAAATATTTATTATTTAAATTTAGTATATATTTCATATAAATACTAATTCGATAAATAATTAATATATATTTATTAATTTAATAAATAAATAAATATCAATTATTTAATATCAAAATATAAAACATTCATAATATATATAACTGCCCAGCTAAAAATTAGCCACAAACATAGTAACAAAAATTATCAATTTTTATATGCTGGGTATAATTGGTAACGAGAAAATGACCGCACGGCGTAGTTGTAGCTTATTTGTATTGTCTGAAATGATCGGCCGTCCGACTTGGCAATCCTTAGGACTGCATGACGCGTACATTAAATTCTTCACCTTTGTGGTCTCTTCTTCTCTTTTTAACGTACGGTTTTTAGCTTGCCCTTTCCCTTTCTATGTGTTTTAGAGACAATTTCTTCCAAAATTATATTTGTATTATTTTTCTAAGAAAATAAATAATTAATTACTTCATGCTTTTGTATTTTTCTAATATAGATACATTTATTGCCACTCACTAAATATTTTTACATCAATGGTTAAAAACCTTTAACTCGTGATATTCTAACTTTATATAATTTAAAAATTGATAATTTAATCTAATCGTCATATATAATTTAAATTTATAAGCTCTTACAAAAAGATATTATTGTTCTATTCTCATACCACTAAATTATATTAAAAGGGTTAAGAGTGTGTTTGATATTGAAATTGAAAATATTTATCTTTTCAATTTTAATTTTTAAATTTTACAAAAACATATAAAACGATATTTTTTTGTAAAAATATGTTTAAAAAAATAGTTTTATAAAAAAATGTGCAATTTAAGATATTAAATTAAAAAATTGTAAGACCAATTTCAAACACATCGTAATTAATCTGAGGTTAGGTATTGATAAGGAATTCCTAGAGAATATCTAATAGGAGAATTATTTGCCATTTTATTTTAACCTTATTATTATCAAAATTCTTGTTTATAACACAAAGTACCATTCACCATCACATGACTCTTCAATTTGTCCACCTCGTTTCTTGTTATTTGATTAATTCTCTCTATTTGTGCGAAATGCCAATTGCATCCTGACGTCTTCTTGTCCAAGTATTTTACTTTTGCCATGTTATGCAAGATAATTAACTAATAAAAAAAAAAATAAATAAATATCCGTCCAAATTTCGTTAAATTCAAAAAAATTATTTTAAAAATTGGAAAGTGAAATAAAATTATAGAAATGATACAAATCAAAATTTATTATAAATACTGTACACATTTTCATCATTCTAATTATCTTTTTATTTTATTTTACTGGAAGTCCAATTAATATTATTTTAATAATATAATTTTGTAAAGCAGTAGGTTGTTGTATCATTTTTCTAGTATTGTAATTGTTTTCTTTTTTTTTTTCGATAACAGATTAAATAAAAACATCATTTTTTTTACATATTTCTCATCACAGAAGTAGATTGAAACTCAAAACTTACCTATTAACAATACGATGCACATAAATTAAAAAAGAAATAAAAAATAAATGTACAACTATATTTACATGTAATAAAATTTATATTTTTGGAATCAAGAAACTAAAAAGGAAACATAACATACCAAAAATAAAAATAAAAATAAAAATAAAATAAAGGGCCTCTGGACTTTTCAAAGTGAAACGCTTAATTGGCAAGCGTTAATAATAGACTCTCCGATTTACCTTCTATTTTTATTACTATTAATGGTGGTGGCGCGTATGATTACCGCAACAAAATTACAGAACATAGAAAAGGCAATTAAGATTAAGAAGACTGAGAGAGTGTTTGTGTGCATAAATTATGAGATCACGTTAATATATATACATATGTACACACACATACAAGCAAAGTCTATCTGTCAGCCTCTCTGTCTCTCTGTAATTTTTTATTCTCTTCTTCCTCTACCTCCTTATATCACCCTTCCCCATCTTCCCCTCCTTCTCTTGCCCTCTTCTTCTTCTTCTTCTTCTCCTCTTACGTCTGCACCTTAGTTGAGTAGAATTGAGTTCAGGGAGGATTCATTAGGTATAGCTTTTAATATAAAAGAGAGAAAATAACAGTAATGACGATGAGCAACAGTGTTGGGCCATTTGGAGATACGACACTGACGAAAGTGTTTGTTGGGGGATTAGCATGGGAGACACCCAAGGAAGCTATGAGAGAACATTTTGAGAAGTATGGTGAGATTTTGGAGGCTGTTATTATTTCTGATAAACTTACTGGTAGATCCAAAGGCTATGGATTTGTAAGTCTTTTCTTGTTTTTCCTTTTATTCCATTAAATTACTGCTACTTCGAGTGGTTGCTTATTTCGGTTGTTGTTTTGGTTAGGTGACATTTAAGGAACCTGAAGCAGCTAAAAAAGCTTGTGAGGATGCCACCCCTATGATCAATGGCCGCCGTGCTAACTGCAATCTGGCTTCGCTTGGTGCTCGCCGCCCTAGGTCCGCCACTCAAGCTCCTCCACCACAACCACCACCTCCTCCTCCTCCTCAACAAGGTATGTATACGTCATAATTGTATTCATTATAAGTAATTATTTCTTGTTTATTATTTTCCTTTTCTGGGTATGAAAGCAAATCGCATGAAATTCTGCAGATTTTTTTTTTCTTCTTCTCAATTTAAAGTCAACTTTCTTCTTAGTGAAAAATTCAACTAATTCTTCGCTCATTTCGGTCCTTGCTATATTTGTCACATTAAATAAAAAAAAAAAACTCACCTTGATTTTTTTAAAATCTCTTATATTATATAATCACATTAATGTTTTAATTTCATAAATCATGAGATTAATAGTTAATCACGTCATTTATTAGCAACAGCATCATGAGTAAAATAACCTAACGTTATGATTATGATATTAATAATAATAATAATGAAGGATCCAACCATGGACAAAGGCCCTCATCAGCAGCACCAGCAAATCATGTGCAATGGTACTATCCGGCAGGCTCACCCGCATCGCCGTATCATCACCACCACCACCACCAAGCCGTGCCCTTTTATGGGTAAGCAGACCACCTTTTCTTAAATCTTTTTAATAATTTTTTTGGTTGGGTGAATTTATTATGGAAATGATAATATTATACTTCACTTGTGCAGGTATACTCCAACTTACGTTGCTACTGATATCAGTTACAATCATGTAAGAATTCAGTTATTAGTTTTAATAAAGGAAAAAGAAAATGAAGAAATTGTGTGTGCTATTGAGTCCTTGAAACACTTAAAATCATGCTATTTAAGTCCTTTTTTGGCAGACAAAAGGACTTTATAGATTAATCGAGATTAGTTGAAGGGCTCAATAGCATACTTCCATTTGAGGGCACAACAATAGAAGAAGAGTGTCAATCTATGGGTTTTTTGTTTTTGTTTTGCCAACTAAAATTTTGATGAATTGGATCCTACAGAAGCTGAGCTACACAGGAGGGTCCTACATGAACGGGCATTTCTCTCAGGTGTACCCGGGGCAGGCTATTATGGGTGCAAATACATTGATGCCAATGTACCCTCTTTATCATTTCCATCAATCACAGACGATGGGCCTACCTGCCCATATCTTCCCACAAACTACAGCCGGTCCTATCACCACTGTCCCTACCATTATGTCCAAACCTCCATCAATAGCTCCTAGCCCAGGTAACAGTTGCTTATTTTTTTATAATTTTTCTTTTTCAATAATTATATTCTTTGGGTTTAAATTCATAAATACATTTTAACAAAGCTAATATTTACTTATTAAATTTAATTTATTAATTTCTTTATCAATTGACTTTAACTGAAATTTAATATAAAAAAGATTGAGTGCAATATAGTCATTTAAAGCTAGTTTGGTTATGAATTAGTAATTTTTAATATCTAATTTATTGAACAGAAATTAATATTTAATAATTTCAAGAATTACTGTGAGCGGTAACTTTTAATAATTCAAGGGACAAATTTCTTTTACATAGCGATTGAGTTGTACAGAATATGGGTAGGATGAATGTAGAATATTATTACCTTTCTGGAGGTGGCTTTCACATGGTAACATGGCTGTAACACTAACCTTAGTCAATGTAAACAAAGAATCATTGTGTCACGTGACTTTGTGATTGAGTTGTTGGGTCTGTCTGTCTACTGCCAAAGAGCCAACTGGCAACCTTAGAAACCCACGTGCTCTAGAAGACCAAAATGCCCTTTTCGTCAGTGTTGTTAGCTGTCCACTTTGGTCATTCATTGGTCCTCGCTATACATAAGCACAAAAGTATTATAATTAGTATGTTTATGGGTCGGTTTGGTTTTATGTGTTTTGTTCCATTCATTGTCATTGCCATCATCACCCCTTGTATGGTTTTCCTCGGTGTGAATTTACTGCCTGTGTTGGGCAAGCATTTAGCTGTGAATGATGAATTTTGCCACTTCAAATTAGGTTAGATGATCATGACCCATCAATACGCCAACTCTACCCAATCAGAAACATAAATTCAGTAGGATACATTTTTCTTTTGGACAATTCAGTGCAATACTATTAGTATACATGAATATTAACCGAAAATAAATTTAATATAATGTGCCAAAGCTTACTAGCGATACTAGTAGTGATCGCATCGATTGGTCGATGGTTTAATGTTGTCTGAATAAATAAGAATATATAGTGTACTCTTAACAATGATGCTTCTTGTTGGGTTCATGATAATTTATGATAAAAGGGTTCTTGACTTTTTGTTGGGTTGATAGTACATATGGTAGTAACTAAGTAAATTAAAATTGATAAATTTAATAAATGTGAACTGATAATACAGAGACAGTTTGCTTGGCTGTGGAATAGGTACAGCTGGCACAGGTGAAAGCTTTAAAAAGGTTGGCTAAGAGCCCTAAGACCAATAGAAGGGGGAACAAGGAAACTTTAGTTGGCAAATGGGCAAATAACACAGTGAAGAAGAAAAAGGGAGGATGGCAGCTACTGCAGAACAACATTATTTCCTTATCTGTTGTGGCTGTTCTTTCCAATTTATTATCCTAATTAATTTAATTTTATTTAATTTTTTTTAAAAAAATTATTTATTATGATTCTTAGGTGTTTGATAAGATTCTTTCATTCTCTTTATCTCTATCTCTCTCTACCTCTAACATCACAGCTTGAAGCTGTGAACTATTAGGAAAAGAAAAAAGAAAATTTAATGTAACAGAGAAGTCAGTACTCATGTATGTTTGCCCATATCTTATGGGTTGCTTTTTATGGCTTCAACCAACTTTGGTACTAAACAAAGCCTGCTTCTTCAAATAATCACTCTCTCTCCCTCTTCTCTTTCAACCACATGTTTACCTGAAGATAAAAATAGTGCCATTCCAGTATTGTTTTTTCTATTGTGGTAGTGGAAAAAGGAGATTTGAATTTGATAAAATTTGAGCCATTTTGCTCATTATGAACAAATGTTCTTTTTTATATTAGGTTGAGCTACCAATTAAATGCCATATGCAATTTATTGACATTATGTAAATGGAGATGAATAGGAGGTGTTGGAGAGATAGATCATAGATGTTGATGGATGACCTGAATGAAACTGAGGTCATAACCCAAGAAGATTGATGTGTTTGCAATGATGAAGTGGGTCTAGTTCACTTAAAAATAAAGAGGAAACTTCTTTCAAAAAAAAGTTTGGAATCAATTTAATTAGAATTATCCAAACCTGGTAGTACAATTAAGAATTAGATTAGTTGGTTGATATGTCATAGCTCACTTAGGTGGTGATATCAAAGGCATTGAAAAATGAAAATGGTGAAGTACAAGTTGATCAAAGGCCTTATACCGCAAGCTAGTGCCCTTTATTCCCTTTTCTTACATGTGAGAGGAGGAAATTCTATGAATTCATTTTTAGGAGTCAAGACAAGTATTTGTTTAAAAATCATAGTGTTTACAAATTAGATGCGAATTGCTAACGATTTTATAAGGTTATTAAAGTGTCACAAAAAAAAAAAAATCACAAGAAATGGTCTTAAGATTCGACCATTATTTTATAAACCAAATTTATCAAATCATCATGTTTACAAAGTTCAGCATGCCAATAATAAGTTTCCTATGTTCTTGCATTTAAACTTCAAATTAAGGATTGAGAAATGGCTAGTTATATTTGAGAGTACCTTTCGGTACAATCTTTGTCAAGCAACAATAGATAAAGTATGGCACATTAGTATTTGCACAATGCACAAAGGGTATTCTTATTGCCACTGTAAGAACTGTACCAGTGGAGGCAAAATTGTTTTATTTTCCTATCCCTTGTCGATTACATAATATCTAATAAAGTAGGATAAGTACATTAGAAAAAGACTAATCTGGTTTTATTTTTTAATAATTTTAAATGTCTAATCGATACAAGTTTAGAGACATAAATATGTATTTAGCTATTAATTTATAGGCAAATCTGGACTGGAACTTGAACTTGGGCATAAAAAAAAAGAAAAAGAAAAAAAAAAAACAGTTATGCTCCAGCTCTTAGGGTTTGGATATTGTAAAATTGATGTAGCCATGGGTTGGACTCAGAAGCTTCTCTGTCAGATTTGAAGCCCAAAGAAAATATCATTAATAGCCCATTAGGCCAGAAAGCTAATGTCCTCCGCCACTTTTTTCCCTGCTGACAGCAAAATCTATTCCTCTCATGAAAAAATACCTCTTTTTTAGACAATTTCTTAGAAATATTTTAAAATCAATAAAAAAATATCACTTTTACTATGTAGTATTTTTTAAGATATTATATTTCTTATTTTAATTTTTTAAATTTATAGTATTATAGTTTTCTTTTTGTTTTTTTAGTTATTTTACTCAGAAACAATCAAAGAAAAAAAAAAAAAAACTAAAATTGTGTTATTAAAAAAAATAAACAAACGTATTTTTGATAGTTTAACATAGTAAAAATAAAAATAAAAATAAAAATTACTGCAAATTTGATATATATATAAAAGTATTTTTGTTATTTTTCCTTCTTTTATCAATTAAAAAAGAGTTAGTATCAAAAGGGCTAAAAGCCCAATGCACTACAAAATGTCTATGCGTAGCTATAAAACAAGATAATAAATTGATATTCCAAATACCGTACACCATTAAGGGATTGATAAACCCAGGTGTTTTGAACCAAGACATGGGCTTAAAGCCCATAATAGCATCGCTCCGAAGACCTACAAATAATAGAAAATTACTGAAAAGCCCTTGAGTATCATCTTCCACATGCATCTAAAGACTTCTACCGGTACTCCATCAAACAACTTTGCTCCGGGCAGAGAACTAGGCCAAAAGAGACAGTATCCACTGTAGGCTCTTAAGCATGTACCACTGATACAATGGATAAAGAAATTTATAGCACAAATGATAGGAAAATACAAGAGTCCTTCCACCACCAGTAATGCAATTTCCAACCTATAAAAAAGTTATCTTTCCATCACAGGCAGTACAGAGTCGGGCGAAATTAGCTGTGTTCTTCAAAATCCACCAATAATTTATGTTTTCTTAATAATATTTGTGATGTTGTAAGATTCTATTAATATAAATAATTAATTTTATTATTGTACATAAAATTAAATATGATATTTTTTAGAATTATAAATCATCCTATAATTATATTAATGATTTATTATTAATGTATTAATTATATAATAAATATAAAAATTATAAATTTAAGCATAATATTTGTGTGTTCAAAATAATATGTTAATAAATATATATATATATATATTAAAAAATTTATGTATTAATTTATTAATTATAAATATAATTAAAATGGTATTTTTAAAGATCAGATATTATTGTATATTTTAAAAACTGATTTATTAGTAATTATAATATCTAAAAATATAATTAAAATCTGAATTCTAAGATTGGAATTATCTTTTAATTAAGAAAGTAACTAATTTATTAATAAATTAATACAAGAAAATTTATATAATTACACATCAACTTAAATTTTACTGTTTGGTTAATATTTTAGTTCTTTCACGTGTAATTTACTATTGAATATGCTAGATGATGGCTATCTCAAATAATCACAGTTGATGCAATAAATGTAAAACATATATCTAAATGATTCTGTAGGTAATAAATAGACTTAACTATCTTTGTTTCTTAGTTAAGCTAATACAATTTTACTAATAACTACTGTAGCTAATTAAATGAGCTAAAAGATAAACTAATAATGAGCTAAGGATGTAAATATGAGCTAGAAGTATGCAAATATGAGCTAAGAACATGTAATTAACGAGCTAAAAATGTGAAACTAACCTTAAGGAATAAAGCTAAAAGCTAACTTACTCTAAGCTAAGAGAGTTAATGTAATTATGTGAGCTAAGGAATAAATTGCAATAACTATCACAATGAAACAATTCCTGGAAAGCTTCGAGAATTTAATTATACAAAATAAATGACTTACAAGATGTAAATAGTCGCTGAGAAACACTTGAAAGCTTGATCATATTATAATTAGCAACTAAGGAATGCTTTTCTAATCTAAGAATTACTATTCTAATCTAAGGATGGTTGATTAATCTAAGGATAAATGTAAAAGTAAAGTTTATAAACTTTGAGTCTGTTTTTTTTATTTGATATTGATTGGTTGGTTGGTTAAAGTTTGCTTACTATAGAGGTCATTGTCTATTTATAGACTTCCTTGGCTTGTAGAATCATTTTAGAGTATTCTTCATCCTTGGTTTAGTCTTCAATTAACTCCTCATCTTAAGAGCATGTACTGTTGCTTTTCACATTTTTCACATATTAAAAATGATAAAATTTCTTTGTTCATTTTCTTACTCTTTTCAACTTTCTGTCCACATTTTACTCTACTTATTTTATCAGCTCAACTACCTTCTCACACAAAATACATACCCTTTTTTTCTTTGAATATATTTCACTTCCATATCACTTCTTTTTTGACCGACACTTGTATTCATTCTTCATCACTTTATAAGAATGTACTTCAAGACTATAGAAGATTTTGTAACTGTCTTTCTACCTTTCCACTTCTTTATTTTTTACATGTCAATAATTTTTAAGGATTATTAAACCATCTTCTCGCTATTGGAATGAGGATTTACTCATGGCTTAAGAATCTGAATACGGACTAAAATTCAAAGGCTTTAAGATTTGGATAAAAATTAAATGGACTTAACTATAGACTTGACCGAATTTATTAGGATGGACTTAGTAGTGAATTTAAGTGTAAAAACCTACATATTAAAAATAAGTACATATGTCAAAAAAAAAATCCTAAATATCAAAACAATAACATATATCAAAATATTTTTATGTCTCGAAATTTATATATATAGATAATTTAGTGCATGGTTAACTATATTGATTATGTGCAAATAAAATTATCATATCTTTTCAGTTTTCTTGAGAACAAAGGATAATTATTTTAAATCAAATTTGTAATAGTATATTTGGTTAGTATCCAGTCATTTCATGTGCGATGGATTGGTGAGCGTGCCAGAGGTTAATTACCTGAAATAATTGATATGGATGCAATACATGTAAAATGCGCGACCGTTTAACTTCTAATCTAGATGATTGTGCAAGTAATAAAGAGACACAATTACCTTAGGTTCTTAGCTAAGCTAATGCAGTTTTGCTAAATCAACATATAAAGCTAATTAATGAGCTAAAGTTTAAGCTAATAATGAGCTAAGAATATAAAATTGAGCGATGGGTATGCAATTATGAGCTAAGGATGTGAAATTGATAGCTGAGAATGTAAAATGGAGCTTAAGAAATCAAGTAATAGCTAAATTACTATAAGTTAAGAGCGATGATATAAATGAATAAGTTAAGAAACTTAATTGCAATGAATACAAGTTGAAACAGTAACTTAAAAATTTCAAGAATTGATTGCATAAAATAATTGACTTACATATGAAATTGAATGTTGAAGAACACTTGGGAGTTTTGAACGTACTGTAAATTAAGGCTGAGGATTGCTTGATTATACTAAGGATTGCTTTTCTAATTTAAGGATTGTTATCTAATCTACTGATAGCTTTATAATCTAAGGATAAATTATAAAGTTTATAGACTCTAGGTCTGTTTTGTTTGATTGGTTGGTTTTTGTCCACTAGGGGGTCCTTGTCTATTTATAGACTTCTATGGCACATTCTTCACCCTTGACTTGGTCGTCAATTAACTCTCTACCTTGAGAGCACGTACTGTTGCTTTTCACATTTTGCACATGTTAATGATGTAACTTCTTTGCTCCACTTTTTTACTCTTCTAAACTTTCTAGCCTTATTTATCTCTCATTCCTTCTTTTACTCAACTTCCTTCCTCACACATTATAAACATTTTTTTTCTTCCATAAATATGCTTTACTTCCACACCTTTTCTCCTTGGCCGACACTTGTATTTCTTCCCTTTTACTTCTCAAGAACGTGCTTCAAGCTTCCAGAAAATTTTATAATTGCTTTCTATCTTCTTGCTTCCTCATTCATCACATGTCAATAATCCTTAAGGATTACTAAACTAACTCCTGACCAGTGGGCCGAGGATTTACATATGGTTTAGGAATTCAAATATGGGACAAAATCCATAGTGTTAAGGATTTGGGTTAATATCAAATTGCTTTCTCTATTGGCCTAACTAAATTTAATGGGCTTAAGTAAATTCTTTAGTATTATTAAACTAATTTCTGATCAGTGGATCGACGATTTATACACGGGTTACGAATCTGGATAAGGCCAAAATCCATGGGCTTCATGATTTGAATCAATTTTAAATCGACTTTCTCTATGGATCTAGCCAAATTTAATAAGTTTAAGTTAATATTAAATTTAGATGTAAACAATAACAAAGTATTTCTATGAGATGGAATAATTAGTTGCTATTTGTTATTTATGTGAATTAATTGTCATTTATAATTATAATGTATATAAGCGTATGAAAAGAATGGGAAATGAAAAAAATATTGATAATCTTGATAATTTTTTAGTTAAATGGATTAATTTAATTATTTATTAATTTAAGTTATTAGTAAATAATATTATTAATTTATTAAATATAAAATTATCTTAAAAGTTTAAATTTATTAAAATACTTAAATATTAAATCTAATTCTAGAATTCTCAAATAATATAATTGAAATAGAAAGTTAAATTAGTTTGGAGTTCACCAAGTCCAAAATTACGTGTGAAATTATGTAAACCGTATAAGCTTTTAATATTAATTTAAACATTAATTGAATTCCACTCATGCTTGCATTTTTGTGAAAAGTTATTTTTAATAAAATGAAAAGTAAGAGCTTAATAAAATATAATTGTTTTATATGGACTTAATGCAACAAACACGTATGAAATGATTCAAAATATTAAAAATTTTAGTTTCTCACTTTTCTTGATATATAAATTAGAATATTTAAAAATAAATTATTTAATTAATATTAAAACAAATTAAGAATAAAACATGAGGAATAGTAAATTCAAAGTGATGAAAAAGGTATCTAAAGAACCAAATAAAAATAGGTTATAAGAATTAAAAAACTTTACTGTACTGAAAATGAAAGTTAAAAAGTATTTTTTAAAAAAAGAAATGTCTAAAACTAATATTATATATTTACATATAAAAGATGAAAAAAGATTTGTTCAACTTTATTATTATTATTAATAAACAAGATTTATTTAAAGCACATATTTATTATCTTATTATTTTTGATAGTATACATATCATTTAATAATAAATTTAAGGCTATATTTATTAGAGCATAATGGAATGTAATATTACCAACTAAGTAATGTAATAAAAAAAGTAATGGAATGCATTTCATTACCATGTTTGGTTATAACAAAAAATATATATAATCTAATGTAATTATAATTTTTATTTTATTTATAATAGTTAGTATAAAATAAAATATTAAAGTAAAATATGAAAACATAATATTAAGATTATTATTTTTTAAAATATTATTGGTCACTGAAATTTGGTCGTGAGTAGCCGGAATCCGATAACCGGTTTTCGGATGGTAGTAGTTGGAGTTGTTTAAATTATATTAATAAAAAATAAAAATAAATATAAATATAAATATATTGTACGAAATCATAACTACATAAATCTTGTGTGTATTGAGTATTACATCAAATTCAAGATAATTGATTATATTGAATAATTATCATTATATGAAATCAAAAAAATTAATAACTAAATAAAATAATAAAATATATAATATAATAGTGATTCCATTATATTATTACCAAATATGGTCTAAAAGTTTATTAATATATTGATGTCTTTTCAAGTTCAAATCAAATTCGTAAAAAATTTAAAAATAAAATCAAATTTAAAGTGTTTAATATATTTTATATTCTCTTTTTTCTCTTTCGAAATAATTAAGAAATTGAATTAATAACTAATTTTTTTAAATAAAAAAAAATTATAAAATTAAATAGCATCGATGAAATAAGAATATTATTTCTCAAAATTGAAAAAGCTACTCAATCTGCCACTCAATTATAAACTTTATTCACATAGCAAAAAGGATAAAAATAAAAAGGGCAAAACGCTATGCAAAATACAAGCAACAACAGCCTCAATTTCTGTTCTTTTTCCTTTTCTTTTTCCCTCTAAACTCCTTTGGGATACAAGGAATATCCTTTTTATATGGTTGACTTTTGATTAATTTATTATGGTTGACTTTTGATTAAAGGTTGGATAATGATGAACAATAAGAAAACATAATCTAAGAATTCATTTATTAACAAATAAACTAATGCTACAGAAAGTGGCCAATTATGACTACAGTATTATAATTAACTTAATTACTATAATAGCTTATTAGTCTATTTTATGTAATAAAATTTATTATTAGTATTTTTATACAAAATAAGGATTCGAACCTAAAATAATTAAAAGAAATCTCAAATATTGTTCTCTAGTAAATGCTGCATTCAAGTTAAGTGTGACTACATAAATTTGTTCTGCTGTAGAATTTATTGTCAGTATTGAAATATAAGTTTAGAATTTTTTAATTTAGAATATTAGTATTTAATATTTTATAAATAATTTTTCTCAAACTTATTTTTTTTCAAAATATTCTTATTTAATTTTTAAAATTAAAACTAAAAAGATTAAGATTAAGATTAGAAAAGTATTTTTTTTTATTTCAATACCAAAACCGTTCCTCACCTCGTCAACTATAGGGCTGGAATTAAATTCCAAAATAATCCTTTGGTACTCATGATATTTGTTTTCAATACTGACACGTGTCATCAAGACATGAATAATTATATTTGTGGCTTTATTATAGCTATAGACTATAGTTATCCAACTAGCTCAAAGACCCAAGAACTCTATAAATGCCATGGACAAAGGGTCAATTTATCTCCGAAATTACATTTAAGTATTAAATATATCTAATTTAAATATTTTTTCGGTAATTAATTTTCTAAATTTATATTTAACAGTTAAATATATTTAATTTATGTCTAAATAGTCAAATATATTTAATTTAAATTTTTTAAAAGTGAGATAATATTAGATTTTTAAATTTTAATTATAAAAATCATAAAAAATATTTATTTCATTAATTTATTGATATAATATCTAGCGACGCATTATACAATAGCATATTTAGAAAAAAATTTAAATTTAAATTTAATTGACTCAAAAATAACAAATTGTGAGCCTATTTGTTAAAAAGTTGAAATTTAACTTATTTAATTTTTAAAAATTGAAAATTTTGACTTATATAATCCTTAGAAAGTTGAAATTTGATTTATTTAATACTTAGAAAATTGAAATTTTAAATTTTTTCAAATATACTTTGTATAACGCGTCATTAAATAATTAAGTGTATTTGACATTTGGATACAAGTTCACAAGATTATTTGCTTAAATTCGATATACTTGATTTTTGGACATAAATTTAAAGTGCTATTTGCTGAAAAAATTTAAATTGAATATATTTGACATTCAGATATAAATTTAGATGATAAATTGACCCTTCATTCTACATACAATTATATGCTCTTTTTTTTTTTTTTTCTCTCTTCTCCTTTTTCTTTTTTTAGGAATTTCTCTCTTCCTTCTCCTTATGAGATGAATAAGTATTACACATATCCTTTATTTTTTTTCTTCTAAATTATCTCTAGATGTACGAATCAAGTTTGTATCCATAACTTCTATAAATCTCATTGAAATAATATATAAAAAAATAAATTTTTTTTATCGAAAAGGTAACTTACAATATTAATTACTTTAATCATGCTTCTATCTTCAAAGTAGAAAATTATTGTCACAATTCATTCTATGGGCTCGTGGCCCGGCGCTAGGAAATAAATAGACTTAAGAACGTGAAACCTGTAAGAAGCTTAAATGTTAAAATAACTCAGACAACTCACACATGTATGCATACACGTAACCGATAATTCTTTCACGTAAATGTGCATAATTAAATTAGTCCATCAGTGTGCTCACTTAATAATTTTTCATAGTTTTTAACAGACCAAGACACCAAAATTACAGCCTAACTCTTGTCGGAAAATACTAGATTGCGGAGGAGGAGAATCTGCTCCAGTGAGGCTCTCCTAAGGCTGTCGGTGATGATAGAGGCTGGAGGAGGAGCTGACCTTGGATTTTCGACGGTGGGGAGCACGAATCCGTCTCCGGATTCGCGAGAAAAGGGCGGCAGAAGGCTGCACTTGCAGCTGCAGCGAGGAAGGGAGCTTTTCTCCTTAAAGCTCGATGGCGACAGCAAGAAAGGAAGAAGGAGAAGGCGACGCTGATGACAGCAGAAGAAGAAAAAAAGTCTGTGGTGATTGGTAGGGGATGACAGGTGGCGGAAATGGGGGTAGGGAGGAGGAGGAAGGGGTGGTGTCGGGGGGAGGAAGAAGGAAATAGGAGAAGGGGGTCTTAATGTAATTTTTTTAAATTGAGAAGATGGAAAAATACACATAAGTCCCCCCTTAAATAAGTTGCTACAGTGACACCCATACCCATATTATTTTGATTATATATATATATATATATATATATATATATATATATTCTTACAACTATTTATACACCCGTAATTTCTATTCCAATAAATTAATTCTAGTTAGACTCATAATACTAATGATGATTATATATATAAGTAAATAAATTATTAATATTAATGTAATATTAAATTTAAGTTAAATAGAAAATAAATTTTTTAAATAAAACTAATATGAATGTAAATAAAATTGACTACTTTTTTAAAACCACAAATCTAAATTTAAAATTTACTAAAATCAATATACTTGGATAATTGGATATTAAATTAAATTAAATTAAATAGTGCTTGCTTACTCACATAAATTATTAATTCACTAAATTACTTCTAAAAAAAATAAAGCAATTAAACTTTAAAAATTACTGATATTACAAATATATTAATCATGAAATGATTAGTTAAAACTAAAATAAAATTTCTAAGCATTGCAGGCTGGATATATTAATCTTAGACTTGGATTTCAGTTAAAAATAAAAATAAAATTTTTATATAAATCCAGTTGATAATATAAGATTATAAACATAAATATATTTCAATGAATATAAAACATATAACATAAATTTATAATTCTATATGGCAAAATAGATTGACCCGAAATTTTTTGAAGGGCATAGCAATTAATCATAATATAATTCTCACTTTAACCTGCAATCATTACAACCATACTAACCCCATATTTAAAAAGACAGATGGAGAGTTAATTTACTCCTAAATTTATGTTCAAGGCTTCGATATATTCAATTTAAATAATTTCTATAAATGGTTATCTGAATTTATATCTAAGGGTCAAAGATACTAAATTTAAATTAGTATAATAAATAACTTATTAAACTTGTATCCAAAAATTAAATATATTCAATTTAAATATTTTTTAGGATATAGCATTTTCTTTAAAAAGTTTAAATTAGATTTTATTTAATAATTGGATATAAGTTTAGAAATTATTTATTGAAAAGTTTAAATTGAGTATATTTGATTTTTAGATATAAATTTAAGAGTTATTTGCTGAGAAAATATAAATTTAGTGTATTTTACTTGTAGATATAAATTCAGGAATCAATTGTACATTGAATTTTTCTCATTAATTGTACATTAAGAGAGAGAAACAATAAGAAAAGAAGTGTTTCAATGTGGTTGGAGATTAAGGCCTCAATTGTACATTGAATTTTTCTCATTAATTGCTCAATCTTTTCCTTTTTATTTAAAATAAAAATGGAAGCAAACAAAAGGCTTTTTTCTTTTTCTTTATTTATATTTTATTTTAGTTTAGTAGTGCTTAGTGCTGACCCTTCACTGAAAAGTACGTAAAAGCATTTGACTAAAAGAGAAAATACTTGACAACAAAAAGAAAAAAAGAAGTGAGAAAGGACAATAATGATAATAATAACCCATTATATTCGGGCCTGCCTTTATTTTCTTAGATCTCTTAAAAGCAGCCCAAACTTATTATGCCCAAAAACACTTCTTTTCTTATTGTTTCTCTCTCTAAAACCCCCCCCAAAAAGAGAAAAGCCACTAACCCTTAGCTTCCATTTATTGTAAGATCTATCAAGGTACATACACTTTCTTTGTAATTTACAGTATATATTGCTTGATTCGCCAATTATTGATCGTGTTTTTTTTATTATTATTTGTATTTGGAGTTTTAGTTGTTAGGGTTTATCAGTTTCTTCATTATTTTTTGTGTTCTTGGTTTTTTTTTTTTTTTTCTTTGTGATAAAGATAGCATTTTTCTTGAATTTTGAAATTGACCCAGATATATTTTCCATGGATGAAGACAAGGATGAGGATGTTTCTGGTAGTACTGCTATTGAATCATGTGAAGAGACAGTATGTGATCAAGTAGCCAGTGGAGATAGTGAGAAAACCGGAGTTCTTGAGCCTGTTGCTAGTGAGGCTCAGGTTCAAGATTCAGGTGCAGGTGCAGTTTCAGGTTCAGATTCAAGGTCAGGTGAGGGGGTCGTAGCAGAAGAAGGTGGGTCTTACAATGAAAAAGAAATAATGGTTGAGGTCATGGGTTCTGATATATGTGTTGAATCTGTTGATGGTGTTTGCATACGTGATTCTGGTGATGATGATGGAGGAAATTCAAGTCTGAATGCAGCTGGTAGTCAGGGAGGGTCAGGTGAGCGGGGATCAGAGGAAGAGTTGAAACATTTGGGTAGTGGAGGAGGTGAGGCTTGTGATTCTGATTCCAAGGCCTCTTTGGATTCAGGCGTGGAGGCATTGAATTTGGGAACTGAACATGAAGTTGGAAAGTCTTCTGGGTTTGCGGAATCTAAAGAAGAAGGGCAATTAGAGGAGGGTGAGACAACCATTGGGGAGGTCAGCAATGTTGTTAGGGATGACACTGCCTATGATAGCACTTCGCGGAGAGTTGGAGGTGGGGACAGCCTGGATATGAGACTTGGAAGTGCAGTTGAAGGTTCCACTAGTGAGGAAATCCCAGTTGTGGCTGAGAATTTGGCTGTAGCTACAGGGGAGGAAAGTTTAGAGGGAGTAGGGATGGAGGATATAAATCCTCAGGAAATTAGACTATCAGAGAATGAAACACAGGATCAAAGAGTTGAAAATGGTGTAGGAAGTTCAAGTAGCACTTTTCAGGGAGGTGGGGGTGGGGAAGACCCGGGTATGAGACTTGGAAGTGCAGTTGAAGGTTCCACTAGTGAGGAAATCCCAGTTGTGGCTAGGAATTTGGCTGTAGCTACAGGGGAGGGACGTTTAGAGGGAGGATTGGGGACGGAGGATGCAAATTCTCAGGAAATTAGACTATCAGAGAATGAAACACAGGATCAAAGAGTTGAAAATGGTTTAGGAAGTTCAAGTAGCACTTTGCAGGGAGTTGGGACAGGGGACAGCCTGGATATGAGACTTGGAAATTCAGTTGAAGCTTCCACTAATGAGGATATCGCAGTTGTGGCTGACATATTGATTGTAGCTGCAGGGAAGAAAAGTTTAGAGGGTGGATTGGGGACGGAGGATGTACATTCTCAGGATATTAGACTATCAGAGAATGAAACACAGGATCAAAGAGTTGAAAATGGTGTAGGAGATTCTATAGCAGTTATAGGTTCTTCAGCAGGTGAGCAAGTTGTTATTGCTGTTGAGAAATCTGAATCAGCTCAGGAGTCTGTAGATCATGCTAAGGAAACCAATGGCAGGGGGGCAGATGCATTTCAAGAGTCAGAGACGCAAAAGACTGGGGTTTTGCAGGATGAGGTTTGGAAACCAGGAATTGAAACTACAGGTGCACCTTCTTCAGCTGTCATGGAAGATTCAAGCACTGATACCCAAGTTGTTGAGGAGGAAACTGCAGGGATGGCCGATAATAAAAATTTGAATCCCAAAATTGAAGCAACTATGGAGGAGACTCATGACAATGATGCTGTGAAGGGGGTTACACCCAATTCTGAAAAGGATTCAGTTTCAACAGAAAAAGATGCCATTCTAAATGCAACCTCCAATCTTTTAGATGGGCAAGCACAAATTTCTGTTGATGGAAAAAATGCATCATTGGACAATGAAGAGGTTGGAAGTCCTGGAATTGAAGGTATGGACACTGATGCTTTTAATGAAAATTTTTATTTTTCAGTGGAAGAACTGCAGGCAACTTTCGAGACAGCCAATGGAAGCACTGAAAATCACTATGATGCATTTGCAGATATGCAATCCTCGCAACAACCAAATCAGGTAGTTGTTGGAGGTGAAATTCTGGCAACAGAGGACAAGATGCTTCTGAATTCTATAAAAGATAATTTAATAACTGCAGACTGCTTAGACCAGAGAGTGTCTCATTGTTCTGCTCAGGGTCATTCAGATGTAGAGCCAGAAAGTGCTGAACAAGCTGGTATACAGAAGGAGCAAGGTAAGATTGAGACCTCTAATGGTAGCACTATAAATCGCAGTAACATGTCTTTAGATTCCACAACTTCATGTCAGCCAGCTCAAGCAGTTGTTGATGATGAAGTTACAGAAATGGATGTTAAGGTTCATTCAGATCCTAATTCTAAGGGTCTAGTTCACATGCAATTGGATGTAATGTTATCTTCCTCAGGAAACAACCGGCTGTTAGAGACTGAGGCAGACCATGAAAAAGGGGATATCCAAACCACTTCAACGTGCAAGGGTAAGGTTCTAACTTCTTCTGCCAAGGTTTCAGAGCCTGTTGAAACAGACCAAGAGTTGAAGCTGGAAAATTGTTTAGATAAGAGTGCAGTTTGTGATCCTGCCGAAGGTAATTCAAGTATGGGGTACCTGATGGATGACCAAGAACAAATTACTCAAGTTGAAGAGCTTGGAGGAGAAGAGAAAAAGGTTACAGAACAACACTCAAAGGCTGCAAGTGTTGGTGCAAGCACAGAAACTGATTCCAAATTACTGGATGGAGGGCAAATTGTTGTAGTGAATAATGACATGACTGTGGCTTCCAATACTGAACTTGCGGTGCCTGCTGAAGGGAAGCAACATCTGATGACTGAAGAAGGATTGGATGAAAGTGCATGTAATGATGTATTTGATATTGAATCAGATCTGGGAAAAGAAACAGCAGCCCAAGAGCATATTGAAGAGGACCAACAGCTGAAGTTTGAAGAAGGGTTGGATGAAACTGCAAGTCATGATGTATTTGATATTGAATCAGATATGGGAAAACTAACAGCAGCCCAAGAACATGTTGAAGAGGATCAACATCTAAAGTTTGAAGAAGGGTTGGAAGAAAATGCTAGTCATGATGTATTTGATATTGAATCAGATATTGGAAGACAAACAGCAGACCAAGAACATGATGCAGAGGTCCAACAGATTGCCTTGCATGAAGGGCAAGAAATTGAAGCTGAACAGCCAAAGACCACTGATGATAAGCAAGAAGCAGCTCTACCTCCTGAAAACACAGTAAAAGCATATCAAGCTACTTATCAGCTACCGCCAGATGATGAAGGTGAGTTCAGTGTATCTGATTTGGTATGGGGTAAAGTGAGAAGCCATCCATGGTGGCCTGGACAGATTTTTGATCCTTCAGATGCCTCTGAGAAGGCAATGAAATATTATAAAAGGGATTGCTTTTTGGTAGCATATTTTGGGGATCGAACATTTGCATGGAATGAGGCATCTCTGCTAAAACCTTTCAGGTCAAACTTCTCTCTGGTTGAGAAGCAGAGCAATTCAGAAATATTCCAAAATGCTGTTGATTGTGCTTTGGAAGAAGTATCAAGAAGGGTAGAGTTTGGATTGGCTTGCTCATGCCTGCCAAGAAACATGTATGACAAAATTAAATTTCAGATAGTAGAAAATGCTGGAATCCGCCAAGAATCTAGTGTAAGAGATAGTGTGGACGAATCCTTGCATGCTGATGTATTTGGACCTGATAAATTAGTGGAGTATATGAAAGCATTAGGACAATCTCCAGCTGGTGGGGCTGATCGACTGGAGCTTGTCATTGCCAAATCTCAGTTGCTTTCATTTTATCGCTTGAAGGGTTATTCTCAACTGCCTGAATTTCAATTTTGTGGAGGATTGTTAGAGAATGCGGACACATTACCTGTTGAGGATGAAGTGACTGAGGGTGCATCTGCTCTTTACAAGGATGATGGGCAAAGTTCATCTGGTCAGGAAATTTTACAGACTCAAAGAAGCTCTTATCACAAACGGAAGCATAATTTGAAGGATACTATCTATCCTAGGAAGAAAGAGAGAAGCTTGTCTGAATTAATGGATGACTCATGGGATTCTGTAGATGATGAAATTGGTGCTGATGGGAAACCTAGTAATAAGTTACTTTCACCGTCTTCTGGGAAGAAGCGGAGGGGCTCTGATTCCTTTGCTGATGATGCAGCTATGATAGAAGGGAGGAAAACTATCTCCCTTGCAAAAGTGTCCACTCCTGTTACTCTTCCTAAACCTTCCTTCAAGATTGGTGAATGCATTCGTAGAGTTGCGAGCCAGATGACTGGGTCTCCCTCTATATTGAGGCCCAATAGCCAAAAGCCAGATGGAGGCAGTGATGGACTTGTTGGTGATGGATCTGACATATTGATCCAGCATTCTGAGGATCTTGAGATGAGGAGAATGAATGTTCCGACAGAATACTCGTCATTAGATGAATTGCTATCACAGCTTCTCTTGGCTGCTCGAGATCCTTTGAAAGGATATAGTTTCTTGACTGTCATCATTAGTTTTTTCTCGGATTTCCGGAACACAGTGATTATGGAGAAGCATCATGATAAAGTAGGTGGTAAAAGGAGACCAGCATTACCGTCCATTAGTGGTTCTCCTGAAACATTCGAATTTGAGGATATGAATGACACTTATTGGACAGACCGGGTTATTCATAATGGTTCAGAAGAGCAACCACCACGAAAAAGTAGAAAGCGGGATACCCATCTTGTGTCCGTGAACCTGGATAAGCCCCTTAACAGGTCAAATTCTAGGAAGCGTTATTCTGATGGTAATGGTGGTCTGTCATCAGAGAAACCAGTTGGTTATTCGGATGAGAATGCACCAGCTGAACTAGTAATGCATTTTCCTGTGGTGGATTCTGTTCCTTCAGAAACATCCCTCAATAAGATGTTTAGGCGCTTTGGGCCTTTAAAAGAGTATGAGACAGAAACAGATAAGGATACCAACCGTGCCAGAGTTGTTTTCAAGAAGTGTTCAGATGCAGAAGCCGCTTATGGAAGTGCTCCAAAGTTCAACATTTTTGGTTCAACTCTTGTAAATTACCAGCTTAACTATACTATATCTGTGCCATTCAAAACTCAGCCAGTGGCCACACTCCCAGGAGAGGAAGATGAAACACTATTTCTACAGTTTTGAAGAAGAGGATCTGGTTTAAAACTGGAGGTAGTTTTCACTTGGAATAAAACTTCCAACGTACTATTACAAGATTTTCTTGATTTTGCTTCTACATGTTGGTTACCTGTGGCTCACAGCTAATTTTGGGACATAATATAAGGTTATCCTAATGCATGATACCTGATATTAAGGTGGTGCCAAAAAAAGTGACTTTCTTAAATTTGCATTTTCAAATTTTGCCCTTTAAGTATCGTTAATTGCATGTATTAAAGGGCTAAAGGAAGTCTTAAAAGTGAGATATAGAAAAGAAAATTGGAATGTTGGAATACAATTGACCATTTGGAATAGAAGTCTCTGTAGTGGGATGATGTGCTTGCATGCTTAAATTTCTTTACTACTCATGTGATGTTAATGTGGTGGGCAATACCAATTATTTACCTAAAAACATTATGCCTTCAAATGATCACCGAACCATTTCTAATTAAATGCATCTTATTCGCCTGTTGTCTTTTGGAGCTATTTCCAATCGAATTGAGGTCATTAACCAGTTATAGCCCTAAGTTGTGGGGTTTCAGATGGGAAAATCTGGAGATGGTTCCAATCTTCAAGGTTCTAACATTTTTGCACTAATTGGTTGCTCTTAAAGCTTGTGTTATTGATACTAAATATTCTATGTCAAGGGATTATAAGATTCAGCAGCTGAACTATGAAACTGTTATCTTCTTGTGGAAGGCTCGATCATTACCTGATTTACTTTTTATTCATTTTCTATCTGGATTTCATTTATATACTGTTTTCTTTTCATGAAATGTCAGTGCAGATTTGAAGAATTGATGCAGATCAAGTACAGCTGGCACTCCTTTTACAGATGCTTAACCTGGCTGCCAGTGCTCCTCGTTATCTGCTGTATCCTCTGAAGGATGCCTTATTGCCATGTTTTGGGCCATAATGCAGAGGGTTGCTGCTGTTCTAAAATCTCAGTAGGTTCAATTAGTGCATTGTACAGCAGTGTTAGCTGATCTCTGTAGTTGCTATCCTTGATGAGTATGAGGTTGAATCATTAATTCTTGTTGCTTGTTTATCAGTTATGGTTCATCCATCTGCATGTCATATGAATTTCTTTCTGTATCAAAGCACAATGCTGAAAGTTTCAGCAGGGGTTAACCTTGGCACTGTAGAAGCATACCCATCCAAGCCATGTCTTTTTCTTCAAGATTTGCAAGATGATGATTGACGTGCATTTGCTTCGTGCCTCTTGACTTTGTAATCCTGTAAGTCGCATGGGATTGATATTTAGGCTATATGTTATCATAAAAGTAAAAAAAAATAACTTTGAAGATATTTGTTAAAGGGGAATGAGGAGAGTAAATGTCATCAGGTTTGGCAGGCTTGAATAGTCAAGACATATAAAAACAAAATTGTTAATCCCTAGTGTTTGGAGTTGTAGACAGAATTCTGCAGCATTCTTTTCATTACATCCCCATTGCTGCTCATGTATTCTGCAATGTTGCATGTCCCCAGTTATTTAAGAAGTCTTAGAGCCGTAAGTGTTAGATCATTTTTCATTATCCTTGTTTTGTTTTTCTATTAAAGTTACTTCCTCTGGATGTCTGTTGATGTAGTCCTTGGCACACTTTATCTGTGGCCAGGAAAGTGGTTTATGACTGCATGGTGTGCATAGCAGCATATGTGGAAACTTAAGAAGTTTGATGATACTTATAGTTGCATCTCTGCTTTACATCAGTTATTTGATAACTATCTGTTTAGTAACTTGAAGTGCAATGGAAATGACTATTTTAGAGGCCATTGAATGCTTGTGGGGAGGAATTCTAATATCTTATATTTGTTGAAATTAGACACAGGTGAGGAGCTTTCTTGATGGTTCTTTTGTATACAGTACTTGTTTTTTACTACTGGTTAAGCAGGCTTACTTGTTAAAAAAAAGATGCCAGCCGTTTTGGCTGACAGTTCTTAGCAGAGTGCTTCTGGCAACTTCTAATGTAGCAGCCCTTGTTAAAATATTTGATGTATTTAAAAGAGAAGAAAAGGTTGCCTAAATCCAATGAATGATGCTACCCAGGGAACAATGTAGTTTTTTCCCTATAATCCTAAGCCTGTGCCTGTGCCTGTCGGAAGATGATCTGAAGAGCTGCTGTCTTTTGGGTTTTTTGTTGGGTTTTTATTTTATTGTTCTTTTGGGAGTTCTGGAATGTGTTAAATTTAATATCATCTCATAATAAGTTTTTTCTCTGTAGTATTATCATTCAAAAATTGTCTTTTTTTTTCTTTTTTTATTTGCAATGAAAATCCAATTCCAGACTAATCTTGTGCCAAATCCCAGTTCTTTTGTAACTTTCTGCTTAAGAAGACACTGTGCGCTGGTAAAATTCTATCTTTTACTTGATAATGAGTCAGGTGGCATTTTGATAAAATTAAAAATTAAAAACAATAAATAAATATGATAGATATTAAAATCTTTTAAGTACTGAAAAGTAGAAATTTTAAACTACCTTATTTCGACTTACTGTTTTATTTAATTTTATTTAAAATTTTTGAGTATAAAATTATCACACAATCCCAAAAATCAAATAATTATTTACAAATTTTAATTTTAAATAATAAATTAGATTATTAAACATTTTCTAACTATATATTTTTGAAGGAATATTTTGCAGCATAATATGTGACATTATTAGCAATGCGACGTTAACCTTTAAAAATTATATATAAATTATGTTAAAAAAAATTTTAAAAAGTTTAATTTGTAGGTATAATAGTAACTTAAATTATGAACTGTATACTCTTTAATTATTTTATTCAATTACTTTAAAATTTTAAAATAAAATAAATATTTATTTTTTAATTTATTTTAAAAGTATTATTTGATCATAATTTTTAAAATTTTACAATAAATAAAAAATAATATAAAAAATCGATATGCCTATTAAAAAAATAATAATTATAAATCAGTAAAAATGATTTATTTTATATTTAATAATATGATCGTTAAAATACTCATACATATACATTTTTTTTATATATTTTACATCTAAATGTAATTTATTTTTTTACTGATTTACTAGTTTTTATAGTAGTACGTAAAATTGATTTGACATATTATTTTTTTTCATTATAAAATTAAAAAAGTTATTACATAAAATTATTTTTAAGAATAAATTGAAAGTATAAATATTTATTTTAAAATTTTGAAGCAACTGAATAAAATTTTAAAAAAATATAAAATATAAAATTTAATTAATAATTAAGTCTAATCTATAAGCACAGAAAAAGAAGAAAACTTATGTCTTTATGAAATGATCTTGAGTTGACCTCTTACTAAGGAAAAACAAATCGGTTGTAAAGAAGACTGAATTATCAAACAATTGTACATTTAAAGAGAAATCAATTTTATATAATTAATGACTTTTCGATTTTTAATAAGCAAAGATAAACATTTATAGGGGTTAATTTCATTTCTTTTTTACTCTGTAGCTAAATAAGTTTTTAATTTTAGATGAATTTATATATATATATTTTTTTAGAATAAAAGTTATTTTACCTTCGAACTTTTTTGGTAGCTAATTACTTTTTTTTTAATAAAGCCTCTATTTAATAAATATTTATTTGACTTTTATTAAAGCAAAAATCCCTTGATTAAAGCATGTAATTGAACCATTAATCTTTGGTCTTACCTAAAATACTTGGATGGTAGATCTTATTCTTAACATATCATTCTGACTGTTTCCAATTGTTCATACTTGAAAAACAAAATTTAAATAAACAATTGGAGGAAAAGGAATTTTTTTTTTTATTAGCGTTAAAAAGACAGAAAAATTGTGTGGGTAAAAAACATATATTAGTAATGAAAAAGCAAACAGAATGTTCAAAACTCCGCTCCTAACAGTCATTTTCAAATTATCTTTTATTAATAACTGTAATTATTCCCTTTAATTACTCTTCAATCATTCTCTCTCCAAATTTAAATTTTCCCTCGCATGCAAAACCGTCTTCTCTGTCTCCCTCCCTCTCTCTCTCTCTCTGTATCATTTTGCCAAATATAAAGAATCTTGAAAAAGAAAGCTTCCAGTTCATAAACATGTCCTCTGAAATGGATTTCCAAAAATTTCAATTTCCAGGTAATCAAGAAAGTGAGAAAATCGAATGTTTTTATTTCTCTGTCTCTCTTTCTTTATGTTTATATTCATTGAGTTCTTGATTCAAGGAAAACCAAGAATTGGTTTCTTGGTAGTTGGAATTCTGGATTGCTCGAAAAGGAGCTTCTTCAAGTGATTATAGCAGAAGAACTTACAGAATTGGGGTTGGCTTTTTTTTTTTTTGTTGTTTTGTTTTCCATGATGTTTATTATTATTATTATTGTTTTTATTACCAAAATCTGTGTGAAAAGTGTTTTTCTTTTCCTTGTGTTCACTTTGCAACAACTACATAAATTGAAAATAGTAATACCCTTTTGTTGTGTGCATCAATATATGCTTATATTGATTTGGGTATTTGTTACATCAGATTATTTTTCGTCATTACAAATTAGAATGCTCTTTAGTTATTCTAAATGCCTGATTGCTTTACCTTGCAAATTGCAATAAGCAATTATTAGACCCCTGAAATTTTTGGTGATATGTTTATACTTTATACTGGGCTGTTTGTCTGATAATGACAAGGTTCTGAATGATAAGTAGATACAAGTGTATGGTAAGATTGAATTTGGGTTGAATAGATTTCTTGCTGAACTTTGCAGTTTGCATTACTGCCTTTTGGAGATAGGTTTCCTCTAAATTCAAAAGCATGTTGATTTTGTTCAATTGAGTGCACAGTTAGTGCCATATGACTTGAGTTTCAATGCTGTTAGCCTAGAGGAATGTTATTACGTAGAGTTGAACCTTTTATTGCTGGTTCCATCTGTTACCGTTTTTGTTGCTGCCTACACTAATTTTCTCATGGCTCAATGTCACAGATGTTCTGGACAACAGAAAGAAGGTTGATGTTCAGTTAATTGAGACTCTAAATTCTCAACAAATGCGGAATACTACCCGTGTATTTGTGCATACGGATAGAGATTTTTTAAAATCTGAACCTGTGTTTGATTTGCGCAAGAGTTTGGCATGGGATAGTGCCTTTTCTAATAGTCCAGGTTTGATATATGGGTTGAAGAAACATGCTCAGCAGGTGCAATGTGCCAATTTCTGTTCTTCCTTCAAATTTTCCGTAGATTTTAACTTTATTTATCTGTTCTGCACTTGCTCAGGAGTTCTTGATCCAGAAGAGTTGTTTGAGACTCTTAATCTTGAAATAGCGGATAATGGAGTAGATATGACTGGGCACAGGAGACCAATTTCTTTACCTTCTGAATCCATGGCATCAGCAAGAACAAGTGGAATCAGTAGCTTGCGCAAAAGCTTAGCTTGGGATAGTGCCTTTTTTACAAGTGCAGGTATACTTCAGCTGCTTAAGAAGTCACATTTCATTCTCGTTTTTATCATTATCCTTTTACTGGATGGATTATGTTTAGTTCAAGTGGGGATAATACTTCTTGTGATTCTTAGGTGTCCTGGATGCTGAGGAGTTATCTGTCATAAATAGAGGATTCAGAAGTCCTGAACTGGCGTTGCATCCTGGGGTTAAAGAGGAGATCTTGAGGTCTGCTGAATCAAACTCTTTAGTAAATAGTGATGGTTATTCACTTGGAAGCCTTGAAATTGATCTTCCTGATGATATAAGAGCATCTATGCGCAAGTCACGTAATGCTTCATCCAATGGGGCAAGTTCAGCTTGCAAGCTGAAAAGAGAAAAAGGAAGGGAAAAGAGCCATGGTGAGTACATTTATATTTGAGCAAATATGCTAGTGGGAGTGCTTTAAGCAATTACTGGGAGTAAATACTGTGTGTTTGACAAAAATATTATATTATACCTATCTATTGTGTATTTGTGTTAACTTGGTTCTGGTATATATGTAGATAATTTGTGCAGTTTCATGTTCTTCTTTAATACCCTTTTTCTTTTTACAGTTTCAAGAATATTGGATGCTTCATCTCAAGTAAGAGTAAGTTCTTGACATGATCTTTTTCCATTTCATCCCAAGTTGGTACTATAGAATGAAGGACTCACCTATGCATCATCTGAATTGGTCTTAAAATCAAATTTGAAGCAATTAAGCTTTACATTTGACCTTTAGCCATTGAAGGAAGTATTTTCATTGCTGCATTCATAAATCAGATTGATGCACGGGTGAGTACTAAGTCTGGTACAATGGGAAGAAAACTTATAGTGATGTTTGAACTAACTTCAATTACCTTACTGGGCATATAAAGAATGCTGCTTCAAGTGGAGGATCCAATCCTTTGTCATCTCGTAAGCCACCAAAGATATCCAGCCGTGCTAACCCTTCGCCAATACTTCCCAGTAAAAGGGCTTCTTTGAGTGCAAGTCTTAGTAAAATGGATAATAAAGCTACTAAATCTGCTGATGGTAAAGATCCCAACTGTTTCAGGTTCGTTATTGTTTGAAAGCTGTTATCATTGTTACTGATCATTGATCTCTATGCTTATGTCAGGGAAACATATGGCCATATCAAAGAAAATGCGTTTGCGGGAGTCCTGCAGTAGCATTTCTAGTTCAATGCCATCTGCGAATTCTCCTTCTGCAGTTTTTCCTGCTGCCCCAGAAGAATTTGCAAGATTTTGTAATGCTTCAGCTGATTTCACTCGTAAATCTCCATCAACTCCTCTAAGGCGAACCGCCAATTTCAGCTTGGCTGCTTCTGATTCAAGGTTTCGAACTCCTTTGAAGTACTCGGTTGGAAACAAAAGTGAGTTGGTGAGTTCTAGCGACTCTATTCATTTACTAACCACACCCAAGTCCTCCATTTATACATCTCCTGCCAGTTCCATTGATGGCTGGTCCTCAGAATCATCGTCATCATCTGTCAAGCAGAGCTCAAATAGTTCTGTTGCCAGTCCCGTAAATACTCCATTCAGAGAGATTCTTGAAAGGCATCATTATGGTCGACCCTGTTTGGGGCATGAAATTTGGGAAACCAGGATCAAGAATCCACAGAACAACGATATCTTAGCGTGTAGCAGTCCTGCTCCTGGCAATGTTTCAAGAAAACTGAGACCTTCAGGTCTTCGAATGCCGTCGCCAAAAATAGGATATTTTGATGCAGTTAGTTACATATCTATATCTCTTTTCGGTTCATGCTTATTCCGAATACTGTATATTTCTCGTTCAACTACAAATTCCTTTACCAAAAATGCTCTGTAATTGATTAAGAATTTTTCTGTTTACAGGAAAATTCTACAGGTTTAGCACAAAATGGAGGTCTGAAATTTCACTCTGGTGGACAGGGTACTTCTTCCAAAACTGAAAGTGGTGTTAGCAAAGCCAATTTATCAGCAAATAGAATGAGATACAGCAAGCATCCGTCGGCAGGAACCATAACAGGACCTGTGAGTAAATCAGGCATGAAGAACGAGGGAAAGATCTGCTTAAGGGAGAAGAGGCAGCCCTTAAAAGAGCACAGAGTCCTCAGGGCATACCTACTTGGTGCATGTAACAAAGAAAACATTGTCAGTTTTGAGAATCAAGTTGATGATCTAAGTCAACGTATGGGAGCCATTGGTTTTAGCAGGGACTTGCCTGCTGGGAGGGTTCTTCATATTTTGCCATTTTTAGAATAATCTCAAGTTTGCTGAATTGGTATATACTCGTCCTTGGTGTATGAACTCGTTTTAAAGTATGGCGATTACTGAAAGTTTTGTGATGTGAATCTTTTCTTTTTTGCAGGTTGATTTTCGGGATCTAATAAGAGAAATTATAAACCTGTGCAATTCACAGATATAATATTAGTAAATCTCCGCGCTGCATGCTCATATGCATGTGAAGAGGTGCCATTGTAATGCAATTTTGATTGGATTGCCTTAAAAAAAAAAAATTAAAAAGATAGCTGACAGTAACAGAGCCAAATAGCCTAAAACAGTACATGTCCAAGGTTAATATCCATAAAATGAAATATACACTAAAATCTTTTTATACTAGAATCAAATTTAAATTTATGACTTAAAAAGAGAAAAAATTCTTAAGTAAACTTAATCTACCGTGTCATCAGTAGACCGATGATATGTGACTTTTATCTATTAATTGTTGCATTTTTATTAATGGAGGTTTGAATATTAATTTTTTTTTAAAAACTTAATATTTACTCTTATAAATGAAATGATACAAATTAGAGATAAAATATATTAATATCTTATCATATTATACAAATAAAATTAACAAAATAAAATAATATTATAATAACAAAAAAATACCAAAATATATATTTTTTTAAATTAGCTGTACAAATATTATTATATAGAAGAATATGTTTTTTTTAAAAACAGAACTTATAAATTTTATAAATTATTAAAATTTATTTCTATTTATAACTAATATAAATTAAAAAAGAATAATTTCTTATCATTGTAAAAATTATTTCTATATAAAATATTACTGCACATAAGTTTTACAAGCTGGCTTAGAGTTTGAATTAGAAAGCCTACAGCATTTATAAAATTATTGAATTGCTACTGAAAACTGTTCTTTCTTTTTCTTATCTTTTTCCAGAGAATTCCATTGGTACTGCAATAGCCACCACTGCTTCGATCAGTGGGCGATAGACTATACTTGCAATATATGAATTTGCAATATGAAACACAAATGACAGGAAGAGTGGATGTCAACCCGGCCGTCACAGTTAGAAAAGCTTTGCTGGTGAGGCGTATAATTGTTATCATATATGATAAAAAGGCACGATGAGATTGACAGCGAGCTTCAGAAGCCTCCCTCCACCACCGCTCTTTCCACATCGCCAGTAGCCCTCACTCCCGCCAATCACCACGACCGGTAGCATCTCATTGGACAACCCTTTGCGAGAGTTTTCTGAATACTGCCAGCACATACCAAAGCTGACTACAAATAGCCAGAAAAAAAAAAAAAACCAACTAAATTATGCACATATACCGCAGAAAAGATAGAGAAAGAGAAAGAAAAGACCTGACATTTGGCGCCAGTCTCTGAAGACCCCAAGTCTTTATACTGCTAATGATAAAGGAACTTTCAAGAGAGGAAGGACTTCTGGGAGAATTTTAATTTGCAGAGATGTTGAAAAAATCACAATATTAAGATTACATTTGCTTAATCTCCAGATCGTATTGGTTCCATATCAAAAATATACTTCAACGCTTGCATAGAAGCTCAATTTCTTGATCTCGTCTCCATCGTTCCTTTACAGTATATGCCACGAATTCATGGATGTAATGTGTGACTTCTTCTGTATGTCCACACGGGTATCTGAGAATGCCTATGCTGGAAGTTTGCTGAAGCGCCGGGACGGTTGCTCAGCAATTAAATAACAATTGGCAAATCAAGCTCAATTCCTGGCTTCCCGAATCCTGGCATTATAGCCAGTGGAGCATATACTAAGAAAATAAAAATTGGAGACCACACGCATGACAAAAAAACAAGCATGTTGCCAAACATAAACACCGTACATACTATTAAATAATTTTGAATGCTCATGACAAACAGATTCAGATTCTAACTTCAGAGATTAAAAAAGTTGTTCACAAAATTCTGCATTACATAATGCTCACTATCAGCTAGGTGAAAATGGGCAACTCGAAGAGGTAAAAGACTTCCAACAACAACCTAAGACCTAGGCTTTTCCTTCTTCTCTTTAAACAAAGCCAGAAGGGAGACACCAGAAACCTTGACAACCTTGAACCTAACTCCGGGAATATCTCCCACAGCATGCCCCTTTCGTCCAAATCCAGCAATCAAAACTTCATCCTGCACCAATCAAGCAACTTTAAGGCTAGAATCTTTAGGATCATATGATAGGATTTTTTACAATAATACAGTAAGTATTGTGCTTTCTCGGCCTGTTTCTTATAATATATGGCAATAAATGCAAAAGAAAATTCACAAACATGAAGAATAACAACTAAGTGGTAGACTAAACAGACATTTATAAAGTTTGTTAAAATTATTTAAGGTAGGCAACAGTTAAGTTTCAAAACTACAGCCAACATACAAAAGAACAAATTATCTTCCACGAATAACCATTGCAGGATTAATCTTTCCAAACAGACTTAAAGCTAAAGCTTAGTTATTGATCATCTATTATAATTCATTCTCATAAAAACTTAAAACTTAAAAGCTTAGTTATTACGTTTTCCTCAATGTAGTTCAAGCAACCATCATTAGGTACAAAGGCAGCAATCTTCTTCCCGTTTTTAATCAGCTGAACACGAGCACACTTTCTAATAGCAGAGTTCGGCTGCTTAGCTTCAATACCACTGCAAATGCCAATTAGCACAATGTTTATAAGCATCCCAAATGAAGGCAACATTCAGCAAAAGACAAAAGAGAAGTTATATACAAGTCTCACATTTTCTCTAGAACAATCCCTTTCGCATGAGATGACCCAGCAAATGGTTTCTTCCACTCATTCCCAAGATGAGATTTCTTATATGCCTTATCAGCCCACCTCTGTCTTCTGCGGTGAGATTTCAGCTTACGAGCAGCTCCCATTCCCCGTGTTTTCCTGCATTAGATTCAAATTATGTAAAAATCTCACAGCCAATATAAGGGAACAGTAGAAGCAGACCATCACACACCTAAATCTTACCATATTAAACAACAAACAAACAAACAAAACTCAGCTAAATGGATAATTAAATTAAGCTTATTATAGATTCTAAATTCAATACTACAAACAAAAAAAAAAGAATTAGAATTGCCAATACTATACGATCCATAAAAGCGAACACAAACACAAAAGCTAAGGTTAAATCCCTAAAAATAACATCATAGCAATTAGCTGCAACCCAAGTTAAACATTGTTAAGACAACCGATAATGCTCCATTAAACTAAACTTAATTAATTATATTTAAGCTATAGTTTCAACATCGAATAGAAAAATAAAAATCTTTCACCCTTAATCAAACTATTCGGAAAGCAAACACAATTTTAAAAAAAATGATGTTGAATCCTACAACGGAATAATAACATTTAGCTGCAAAAATCTAACTCAATAAAACAATTGAGATTGAGCCCATTACACTATGAACACAATATAGTGTCAGTCACCCATATAATAAAGAAGTGCAGCAATTAATATCTCAAGCCTTTTAAAATTCAGTAAAAATATGGCTCAATCTTCAGAAAATAGTAAAGAAAAAGCTCTAATTCTCACACAACCAAATTACGTAGAATTTCTAAAAGCCCGCAAAAATCCATAAAACCCGAAGAAAAATAAAGGCTAAAGAAAAGAAACAAAAAGGCATAAAAAAAAAAAAAACCAAAACAGAGTGTAAAGGGATGAATCTAACCCCATGTTGCCTGAGATTGAGCAGCAGCAAACAAGAGCAGATTGGATTAGATTACGAGAGAAAGAGAGAGCTGCACAAAATGAAAACCCTAATATTAGGGCTTTCAGTCTATTTATACAGTAGGGTTTGTTTGTGTTATTTTTTTTCTTAAGGAAAATTGGGTATTTTACGGATCTGCCCTTGGCGAGTCTTGTTGGCACAAAGCTTTGTCTTTTTGGGGAAAAGTGAAGAGAGTACAAAATAAACCTATTCGGACACATTTTGGTGCTCAATTCGAATCGATTCCACGGTGGTTTTAGCATTTTTGAGACCTAGATAATTCCAAAGACTAAAATTTTTAATCTCATTTTTTATATAAATATTTTGTAAATAATAAGTAAAATTATGTTAGCTCAATAAATTTTAAATATGTTATCATTAATAATGAAATAAATAAAAATATAATATTAGTATGTAATTTATTCAAGCCACGAAATTATCTTAAATACATTATAGAGAAATATAATTGTCTTAGTGTTACGTGAAGAATTTTTAGAGATCTCGATACAACATAAATTTTCATCCATAATTATTAATTACTAATAGTTTATTCATGCGTTGCACGACCATTATTATTATAAAATCAAATTTATAGATATAATTTAATAAAAAATTTAATATTTAATGTTAATTTATAATATTTAAAAAAAAATATAACAAACTAATCATATTAATTTTTTTAATTATTTTTATAAATATTAAGATTTTATTTATGCAATTATATAGAATTCATTTTAAAAATAGTCATTAATTAATTTAATGTTATATAAATTAATACTATCAATATAATTAATATTACTATGATTTAGGATTAGAGATTTACGATATAATTAAAAGGTTAATTTATTAGTTAATATAATCTATAATCTATAATATATATATATATATATATAAAAGGTTAAGTCTTTTTATGAGTGAGATTTTTATGAAGATATATTTTCCAATGAGAAAATGACACATGGCACATTCACGAAAATATTAATTATAAATTTCTATAAAGAATTATATGTGATCTTAAATGCTAATAATAAATATGGTATTTATAATTTATTTAAATATAAGATTATTATATAGTATAATAATTATTGTAGCTACTACAAATTAATAATAAATGTCATTATATTTCTATAAAATATATATTTATAAAAATAAAAAAAATTGATAAAATAGTAATAGAGTAGGAATTTTAAAGTCAAATTATAAAAATAGTTAAAAGAATTAGTGACATTGTTGAAAAACTTATTAGTCCAATGCCATAAATAGAAAAAATTAATTTACATATATATATATATATATATATATATGATACTAAAAGATAATAATAAAAAAATAAATAGAAATAATTCTAACAATTTTATTTATTAAAAATAATTATAATTTGGATGTATGAAAACTTATTAGTACTATGAAATAGATAAAAAAAATTGATAAATATATACACTTCTCTTATTTATTTATCTTGGCATATAAAAATATAAAATCTCATAAAAATATATTATATAACTTTTATAAAAGACTAATATAAATAAAAATAAAAATATCATAAATAAAAGTAAAATTTATCTTTGTATTAATATAATTATAAATTAAATTTTATATATAACATCTAAATATAAAATAAATAAAATAATCATACAATAATATGAACAAAGTGTTAATATATATATATATATACCGTTTTTTCTTTCATCTTACATATGTCACATTTTCATAATTCCACTTGCTATTACAAATCAATGTGATATCAAAATAGCAATTTTCTCTCAAACCTCCACATGTCACTTTCTCATAAATCCACTTAATTATACAAACCAATAAGAAAAGGCTTTGCCAATTAGTAAATATTTTTGAAAATAGCTATAATAATCTATAATTTATTAGGTTTTAATATTTAACCAGAGCATGTGAAACAAAATATTGTATTATTAGAAGAATTGATTCTAGATTATTTCTTCTTTAAATTTTTGGAAATGAATTATTTCTTCCTCAATAAGGGCTTTGAATTTAAAATATTTGTACAATTAATAGCTCATTTTCTAATTACTCCTTATTTGTTATTTTCTTAGTAATTGTATTCGGTGCATTATTAGGAGAGTTATTTCTATAAATCATTGAAGGATTCTAAATTATTTCTTCCTTAATTCTTTTTTATAAAGAAATTATTTCTTCTTTAATAAGTTCTTTAAATTTAAGATATTTTAAAATTACTAATTCAATTTATAATTACTAATTATTTGTCATTCTGTTAATTATTGCATTTAATGCATTATTAGGAGAGCTATTTTTCTGAATTATTAAATATTTAACTAAATAAATTCAAAAATTAATTTTAGAAATACTACATTAAATGGTAATTAAATACTCTTAATTGAAAAATATTATAATATATATACATTTAAAATCATTGCCTTCTAAACCCTTTGAAATTTAGGGCTTATATATATGAATGAAGAGTCACATCAAGTACAGTAGTTACTGAGCAAAACTTTCACTGTTTTGAAAAATTTATTCTCAAGTTTCACAATAATAAGGTTATTTTCTAAAAAATTTTACTAGTTCTAGATCCTCGACAGCGTATCAGTAATAATTAGCAAGGAACAAGATTGGTTAACTCTGTTCCGGACAACCTATGACCATAGTTACTTATATGAGGTTTTATATTTTGATTGGATTTTTTGCATTCTAAATAAGCCCAACAACTTTGATGGCAAACAAGATTTGTTCATAATAATTTGAGAAATTAAGCCTTTGATAGAGAAGATTGGAAGATTATGCTTTTCAGTATCATCATCACTCTTAAGCGTTACTATGAACCTTTTAATAACACAAACATAATTTTACTTACTATCGTCTTGTATGGATCGTCTAGGGTTAATAGGAACTCGATCATCCGTTACTCTTTTGAGATTAACTCCTCCAGCTTTGATTATTGCCTCCATTTAAGTTTCTGTTAATGTCAACTCGCAACAAAGTGAATTGATTGACACATTCTGTCAATTCTTGTTATTGATTCCCATTGTTCTTCAATTGCTCTTCAAACTGCAGGTAAGCCTTGATCTTCGTCATAGGCTTGATTGATACCATTACCACTAGTATTAGACATCTTGGATTGGACGAATTTCTACTCTGATACCACCTAATGTAACGAAACGTGCACTCAATGATAGATTAAAAATATAAAAAAAATAAGTTTTTATAACCAAAAAATTCAAAAATAATTTGAGATAATTATAAAAAGAATTGATTTGATAAAATAACAATATAAAATTATTGACAAAATAAATAATCTAAGATGGTGAATAGAGAAAATTACCGCATTGTAAATGATGATAAGTAGATGATGAAATTCCTGAGCAAAACAATGGTCAAAGAGGTTCAGATAGCTGATCCTAATATACCAAGACAATTGTTTGATTTTTTTTTTTATAATCTTGACAGCTACCTTATGTTTTTTTTTGGTTTATAAAAGTTTACTTTTGTTGCTCTTTAAGATTAATGTATTGTTGGTATTTAAATATATATGTGCTATGTTTTTCTTAAATTTTTATAAAAATAATAGACGATGGTATTTAAAGATTAATTTTTTATTATGAGCAAAAACATTATCATATACATAATTTCTATTGAAAAGAGAATCATTTTGCCTCCTTTCTTTAATGGAGGACAAAGATATATGATGTAGAATTACCAAGATGCAATCACAATTTGTCGATGGGTTGGAAATCTGTACCTGTTTCTTTTTTTTTTTTATGGTAAATTTAAAGTGGCTTAAACTGAGATATATAACAAGTAAAATTGAAAGGTAAAACGCTGAAAATGAATTAGATATTATATATAGAATATTTAAAATAAAACTTCAATAATTGTTACAATTTATAAAAGATAACAATATATTTTGAAGGATTTACACAGGTATGGACAATCTCACTTCAACCTAACTCTAATTTCAAAATAACTTATTAAGAGATAACAAAAGTTTAAAATCTATAATATATATATATATATATATATTGAAGCTTTTGATTTTCCTTTGGAAGAAGCGGTTTCTGACAATTGTTTGATCAACTGTAAGAAATCCTCTTCTGTCTGGGCTGCTGCTAGCTTTGGAATTATGAAGGATTTCTGTGCTAAGAAAGTGGTTTGTTCTTTTGGAGGTGGCAAGAAGCTATTTTTGGAAAGGAAATTTTGTACCAACTTTAGCGATAATTTATCTTGGTGGTTAAATTTATCCCACCATTTGACTTTGAACCTTCGGGTAAGGATGATTTCTCCATCTGTTGCTTGATTGAAATGAAAATACCAAACACATACCCAGGGGAGAAAAAAGTTTGAACAAAATAGAAGTAACGGGAGAAAACGTCTTTCTATTTTGTTTGGTTTGTAGTGGGCTTTGAAAAGGTTAAACAGAGGTAGAACTTTTGGAATTATGGTCTCAAGAATATTGCCATAAAGATTCCACCATTGTTTAAACCAATAGGGGATCTTTGAAGTTTGGATTGAGCTTGTATCGAAGTAGAAAAGCCAAGAATGGCTTTGTCCTTCGTTTTGGAGAAGAAAGGTATTAAACCAAGCTTGTTGGTAATTCCAATAGTTGAAGGAAGTGTTTAGGCTTGATGGGTAGGTTCTTTGGAGAGTAGTTGGAAAAGAGCGTGAAGAGTGTAAATCCATTCCCCAATCTGTAGGGTGGAGGATTCTTTGTATGGTGCATGTAGAATATGCAGGGTCTTTATGGTCTTTGTGTTTTTTGAAATGTTTGAACTTTGCAGAACCAGTTACCTCAAGGATAGACTGGTAATAGGATTGAGGCTTTGAAATATTCCAGGGCTTGAAATACCATCCTGGAGGGAAAATCTTTGAAATCAGTTTTGAGGGGCTTTCTGTACAGAATCCTTCCTCAATAGTTAAAATGTTTTGAAAATTTTGCTTTTCTATATATTCGTTGGATTTAAAAAGTTTTGTTTGTGACAAAACTATTTCTTGAGAGTTGGGCTTTGAAATACTTTTAGAGCTTTGAGATAGGTTTTGAGGGAAAATCTCTATCTCAGGTTTTGAAAAAGGGATAGAAAGTATACCTTTACCCTTGTTGGAAGAGGAGGATGACTTTGGAGAGGCTTCAGGCTGAAGTTGTATCATTTGCTTTGAATATTCTTCAACCCTTTTCAGGAATTCAGGATCTTGCTGCAAACCATTCCTGAATTTGTAATCATTGGTAGGATCGGCCTTGCTTTGGTCAATTTCTTCCTGGATGATTTCGGTCCAGGTTTTGATGGGCTTTGAAGAAGAAGGCAAAATTTCCTTCTTTGGACTTTGGACAGGCTTTGAACTAGCTGTCGACTTTTCCTCTTTTGCTTTTGATTTCCTTGGCATTTTCACTCCTGTTTTTGAAGAAACTCTCTGGTTAGAAAGTTTGGAATTGAATTCGAATTTCCTCTTATGTATTCGATTTCAAAGTAAAAAATAGAAAGAATAGCTTGCCATCTGGTAAAAATTTATTTGGAAGCTATGTTTTGAACATCTTTTTGTAAAACTTCTTTAGCAGATTTGCAATCAATCCTTAAAAGAAATTTTTGGTTTAAAAGATCGCTTTCAAATTTTGAAATGCATAAAACTATCGAAAGAATTTCTTTTTTGATAATGCATCAGTTTCAACAATTTTGAATGCAGATGGATTAGCTAGGTGCAAACATGGTATTTCTGAAAGTTGTTTTTTTATGCTTTGGACAATTTTTGTATGCTCATCGATCCATGCAGGGGGGTTTTTCTTTAACCTATCATGAAGGGGCTTTGTAAGATAGTTCAAATTTGGATAAAAATCCATAACATAATTTAAACTACCAAGGAATCTTTGTAATTGCATCTTTCCAAAATTTTGTCTGGAAACTTTGAAGTAAATGCTAGAGACCTTTCAATTGGGATGATAGTTCCCCGGGAGATATAGTGTCAAAGAAATCTAATTTTTGTTTGAAATAAAGATATCTTGGATTTTGAAACTACTAAACCATTTTTCTTAACAACATAGAAAAATGTCTCCAAGTGTTTGAAATGTTGCTCTAAAGAATTTGAAAATATCAACACATCATCAATATAGACAATGCAAAACTTTGAATAAGGATTGAAAATGTCATTCATGATTTTTTGAAATTCAGAAGGGGCATTTTTTAATCCGAATGGCATTACATTCCATTCGTACTGGCCAAATGGAACTGTGAAAGCAGTTTTGTATCTGTCTTTTGGATGAATCTGGATTTGCTAAAATCCTGATTTCATATCAAACTTTGAAAAAATAAAAGCAGAATGAAGCTTTTGAAGAAGATCTTTTTTGTTTGGAATTGGATATCTGATCCACTTTAGGGCTTTATTCAAAGGTTTGTAGTTAATCACCAACCTAGGTGTTCCTCTTTCTATCTCACTATTTTTGTTGACATAGAAAGTTGCACATGACCAGGGGGATCTAGATTTGGCATTCAAACCTTTTTGCTCTAAATCTTTTATTTCTATTCTACAATGGCTTTCTAGGGTTTCATTCATTTGGATGGGTCTTGCTTTGGTAGGGATTTGTTTATCAGAAAAATCTTTTTCATATGGTAGATCTACCATATGTTATTTTCGTCTCCAAAAAGCATTAGGAAGATAAGAACAAACTTCATTTTCAATCTTCTTTTGCAAATCAGAGATTTTTCTTTGGACGAAATCATTTTGCATTTGATTTTGGATTCTTTTTAAACCCATATCTTGTTTTAAGTGGAAAAGCTGGGTTTGTTTTCCTTTGATCAAAGCATTTATCTCAAAATTATAAATTGAGTGGGCTTTAATAAGATTGAGATTTCTCTTTTTGGGTTTTTCTATAAAAGAAAAAACAATATTTGAATCTTTAGCTTTAAAAATAATACCAGCAGTAGTTACTTTAAAAGGAGTAATCAAATTGATAAATGGAGTTCCCAAAATAACCGTTTGCTGAAGATCTTTTGTAAGAATAAAAATATTTTTTATAGCAATATTATTATTTAGAATTGCAGCCTCAGTTTTTTCCGCAATTCTAATCTTTGAACTATTGGCTGAAGTAAGCCTCTCTTTAGTTTCTTGATGATACCTTTTAGGAACTAGCTCATAACTGATACAATTTAGGTCTGCTCCTGTATCAAATAAAGCGATGGTTTCTATTTGGAAATCACCAGGGAAAATGAGCTTTATTTGAATCAAATATTTTCTTGAAGTAATTTCCTTTAAAACATTAATGAAGTTTTCTGGAACACTTTCAGAAACTTCAAGATTTTGAAAATCATTTTCCTCTTCAGAATCAGAATCACTATTCTGTTTGAGGATCAGACTTTGGAGCAAAACAGAATTATTTTATTGTTTTTCTTTCAAATCTTTGAGCTCTGTTTTGATAGCTTTGATTTCTTTTTGAAGTTTTTAAATGGTAGGAAGAGGGTTTTTTAGCTTTTTCCCTTTATCCAAAATTATAGTAAGATCATAAGTATTCTTACTAGAAGAAGGGACAAGGGTTTCAGTTTTTAAAATTTCTTTCAAAACCTGTTTTTGGATTTGAGGATCATTAATATGCTTGACTGCTTCAAGAAGGGCTTCTTGTTGCCTAGTAAGCATATTAATATTCTTTCAAATACTTTTAGAATCTGTCTCAGAATAATCGGATGAGATTTTGATTTCATCAATTTGAAATTCTTCCTCACTATTCGAAAATTCAGATTCATAGAAATCAACAAGAAGAGCTGAAATTTTTGTTAAAACTTCTTCTTCTATTTGGAGCTCATGGAGTTTTTTGGAAGACTTGCAATACTTTAAAGTATAGCCTTTCTTGCCACATTTATAGCAAGTAATTTTGCTAAAATCTTTTTTGGAATTTTGTTTTGCAAATTTAGAAGAGGATGGCTTTTTGTAGAAATTCTCCTTGTTTTTAGGAGTCTTTCTATTTTTGAAAAATCATTTTTTCTTAAAAGATTTGGAAAAATCTTCTTTGCATTTTCCTTTGCAAGTAGAGGAAGGTTCTATGGGATTGTACTCAAACTGGTTACAAAAACTACCTAATTCTTGCCTGGTCTTTTTCATTTCCCATTTGAGTTGTCTTTGGAGCTTAAGGTCATGGCATATCTTTAATCCTTCCTTCTGGATAAGGCTTACTAATTCACCATAAGTATAGAAATCATAAGGGATCTGGCAATTTTGGGCTTCTCTTATGGTATTCCTAACTCTTTCACCTAGAATCTTAGGTAAACCAGCTAGAAATTTCTCTTTCCAAAAAGGTTGGCTTGAATCTTCCCTAAGCATGACTCTGGTCAGGAAGGTGTCTTTGTAGGCTTAGAAATTGCTAAGCTTTTTGCAGGTTAGATTGCTAAGGAGCTCAGCATTCTTGTCTTTCAGAAGAGAAGGGTCTCCTATGAAGTGGAGGGAAATCGTTAGGATTAAGGTTGACACAACATCCTCAATTGGATTTTCTAATTCATCTAAGATGGGGGTCCCTTCTATTGTAGTTTGAATGGCACCTAGGATTTGGAGCTGTTGTGCTTGTGTGAGATGGTAATCCCACCATCCTTTAAGTTGGCCAGAAAAACCAGCTATGAGGAGTTCATCAATGGCTCTATCAGAGGTACCACTTTGGGTTTTGTAAGCATTGGCCGCCATGGTCATCTGTTGTAAGAGACCAAGAATGTTGTATTCTGACATTCCATCTATATTCCATTCATAGACGGAGGATGCATTGAATCTAGATTGGGTTAGGATATTGTTTCTATTTTCTATTTCTAGATTTGGGGCAGTATTCCTAGGAGTATGCCAGGTCAATCTAGGGGCTTGCCATCCTAATCTGTTGATATTGGAGGGTTTGTCAATGACACTTTCAAGCTCTGAATCATCGAATTCATCGCTTTGGGCTTGATCTAAAGCACTGATATTCCTACTGCTTTGAGGAGTATCTGGTACTAGGTTTTTGGAGGACTCGGAAGTTGCTAATTTGTTAAGCTGTTCTCTGACTGCTCTAACAAACTCAGTTTGCTTTTGAAATTGATCTTGGCTAGGCTTTGAGATTTGGTAGGGTTTGAAGACTGAATTTTTGAGCTTTTCTAATTGGCTTGTCTCTTTTGGATGTTCAGTGTTGGGGATTGGAGAGGTGAAGACTATAGGAGATTTTTGGATCTGGCTTTCTATCCTAACAAGCTGCTTCCCTATTGTGTTAAGATAGGTATTCGAGAAATTGTTCTGCTGAACAATATTCTTGACATTTTTCGCAAGATCTTCTCCTACCAATTTATAAGGTGTAGCCTCTATCTCATTCTCTCTATAAGAAATGGTTATCTTCCTAAGGGGAGGATGTTCAGACTGGATGGTTAGGTTTTCTCCGACCTTCCATTCTGGAGCCTTATTTCTTACCGTGACAGGACTAATGATCTTTTCTTTGAAAAGATGAAGAATACTATTTTCTTTGCAATAAATTTGAAACCAATCAAAAAATTTGATTTGGACTTTGTTTTGAGTACAAAATTGATAGTATCTTTCTTGAATACTGTCTTTTTCTTGTAAAAAATTCTTAAAAATTTAAAATTTTTTAGAATGGTTTTTCTTTGAATAAAAATCTTCATGTAAAAGTTTTTTATCAATTTGAAAATCTTTTGAAATCATATTGATTTCTGCTTCTAGATTTTGTGTTATTGCAGATGGTGATGGTGAAGAGGGGGTAGAGACGATCTCTATATCCTCATCTTCTTTCTTTAGTTCATTGTATACTGGTCTGGGGATATTGCTTTGGTAATCAACATTCTGAAGTATATTGTTTGTATTTGGTAAATCAGATGTTGAAAATTGGGGTTGCGTTTGAGATGGAGTTGGTTCTTTGTAAGGAGCATAAATAATAGAAGGTATTTTTGATACCCTTCCAATATCTATGGTCGATGTTGAAGAATCATCATAAAAAAATCTAGAAGAGGTTGATTTCCTATTGAATGTAAGCTTTACCTTTCCATCTGGGAATTGGGTTATATTTTTGAGATTTGTATTTGATTCTGTTTGCTTTGGGGATCCAGGTTGGGTTGCACTTTCAAGGATCCATTCTTCTGGAAGAGTGATGTCTTTCCATTGAATGATTTTTGGAATTGTTGCATTGTATTTGGAGAGATCTGTTTGTAGGAATAAGATTTCTTCTTTTGGTGAATGGAGCTTGTGTTTTGAACTAAAAGCAGAAATTATGGCTTTGTAATGTATTTTAAAAATCAATGCTATCGGAATAGATCCTTCAAGCATTTTGTAGTTATGTGTCTTTATTTGAAGAACAATGCTCTTTAAAATATTTTTATCATTTAGTGAAATTGTAATGTTTGGAAAACAATTGAAAGAAATTGGTCCTTTATTGAGGCTCGACTCAACAGTACCTAATAAAGAATCATAAAAATTTGTAAACCTAGCATCTCTAAGGACTGCTAAGATGGAAGTATCTAAACCTTCTCTGGTAAGGGGCTTTATTCCTACCTGGACAAGGCATATATGGATATACTTATAATCTTTTTCTTTATACTTCTGGAGGGTCTTTGGATTTAAAAAATAAATTTCTTCAAAAGGCTTTGAAATCTGAATATCTCTTTCTTCAGTTTTGATAGTAAAATCAGATTTGAAAAGATGAAACTTTGAATACTCATAAATTTGTTTCTTTTGAACTTTGGGTATTTTTCAATCATCAATATACTTTGTAAAATCTTCAATAGTGATCTCTTCACTATGTACTAGACCTTTGTACCTTGAAGACTCAGAGGTAGAAGAGTTTGAAAAAGAAGAAGATCTACAGAAAAATAGTTCTAAATTCATTTTAAAATAAACCAAAATAACTTAAACAAACATGAACCAAGCCACCAGTTTTACTGCCCTTACACCTTACGGGACTTACTACTGTGCATAAATGAATAGTGCTTGTTTATTAGTGATATGATGCAGATTAAAATGAGTTTAAAATCTTCTTTATGCAGATGATGCTTCTTTCCTGGAACCCAAATGGCTCTGATACCAAGATAGAGAAATACAGAAACAGATCAACAAGTTTCTGGTGTGCAGGGTCCTCAGACGAGGCAAGCACAGAGCATACGCTTGTTAAATCTTAAAATGGTAGATAAAGAAGATAAACTTTATTGATGATCATAAACTTTTAAACAAATATACAAACTTTGAAAGCTTTTAAAATGAAAGCTTTAAACTAAAGAAATATAACTTACAAGAGGAAGATAAGAATATAAGAGGAAAGTGTTTCTCTCACTATCTCTCTCACTCTATACTCTCTCTTTTCATTATATTTCTTCTTCTTTGATGGACTTGAAGAATACAAGAAGTTATTCTTCGTATTTTTCAGTCTGCCTTCTTCTAAGAGGAACTTCTCTATATATAGAGGTCTTCAAACTTTGGATGCTCTTATTGAAGCTTTGGATGCTCTTCTTAGTGGAATAAAGAAGGCTCCACTTGTTCTTATAGTCTTGTGATAATGCTTGTAGTCTTTTGAGAAAGCTGTCGGTCATGCTTTGAAAAAGAATCTTTTGCTTTTCTTTTGTCTTTTTTCTTTTCTTTCTTTTTTCTTTATATGACTCTTTTTTCCCTTTTTTTTATTATTATTATTATTGGGCCTTTTGGCCCATTACAAAATATTTTTGGGCTGCCATTTCTGGTTTTCAACCCACGGGCTTTGCAGATATGTCATTTAATGGGCTTAAAAATTCTAAAACAGTCAAGTTTGTTCCGATCTTCCTAATGGTTTTTGGAGACGAAAACAACATATGGTAGATCTACCATATGAAAAAGATTTTTCTGATAAACAAATCCCTACCAAAGCAAGACCCATCCAAATGATTGAAACCCTAGAAAGCCATTGTAGAATAGAAATAAAAGATTTAGAGCAAAAAAGTTTGATTGCCAAATCTAGATCCCCCTAGTCATGTGCAGCTTTCTATGTCAACAAAAATAGTGAGATAGAAAGAGGAACACCTAGGTTGGTGATTAATTACAAACCTTTGAATAAAGCCCTAAAGTGGATCAGATATCCAATTCCAAACAAAAAAGATCTTCTTCAAAAGCTTCATTCTGCTTTTATTTTTTCAAAGTTTGATATGAAATCAGGATTTTGGCAAATCCAGATTCATCCAAAAGACAGATACAAAACTGCTTTCACAGTTCCATTTGGCCAGTACGAATGGAATGTAATGCCCTTCGGATTAAAAAATGCCCTTTCTGAATTTCAAAAAATCATGAATGACATTTTGAATCCTTATTCAAAGTTTTACATTGTCTATATTGATGATGTGTTGATATTTTCAAATTCTCTAGAGCAACATTTCAAACACTTGGAGACATTTTTCTATGTTGTTAAGAAAAATGGTTTAGTAGTTTCAAAATCCAAGATATCTTTATTTCAAACAAAAATTAGATTTCTTGGACACTATATCTCCCGGGGAACTATCACCCCAATTGAAAGGTCTCTAGCATTTACTTCAAAGTTTTCAGATAAAATTTTGGAAAAAAAGCAATTACAAAGATTCCTTGGTAGTTTAAATTATGTTATGGATTTTTATCCAAATTTGAACTATCTTGAAAAGCCCCTTCATGATAGGTTAAAGAAACCCCCCCCCCCCTGCATGGATCGATGAGCATACAAAAATTATCCAAAGCATAAAAAAACAACTTTCAGAAATACCATGTTTGCACCTAGCTGATCCATCTGCATTCAAAATTGTTGAAACTGATGCATTATCAAAAAAGAAATTCTTTCGATAGTTTTATGCATTTCAAAATTTCAAAGCGATCTTTTAAACCAAAAATTTCTTTTAAGGATTGATTGCAAATCTGCTAAAGAAGTTTTACAAAAAGATGTTCAAAACATAGCTTCCAAATAAATTTTTGCCAGATGGCAAGCTATTCTTTCTGTTTTTTACTTTGAAATCGAATACATAAGAGGAGATTCGAATTCAATTCCAAATTTTCTAACCAGAGAGTTTCTTCAAAAACAGGAGTGAAAATGCCAAGGAAATCAAAAGCAAAAGAGGAAAAGTCGACAGCTAGTTCAAAGCCTGTCCAAAGTCCAAAGAAGAAAATTTTGCCTTCTTCTTCAAAGCCCATCAAAACCTGGACCGAAATCATCCAGGAAGAAATTGACCAGAGCAAGGCCGATCCGGCCCAACAACAGTTGCAAATTCAGGAATGGTTTGCACAGCAAGATCCTGAATTCCTGAAAAGGGTTGAAGAATATTCAAAGCAAATGATACACCTTCAGCCTGAAGCCTCTCCAAAGTCATCCTCCTCCTCCAACAAGGGTAAAGGTATATTTTCTATCCCTTTTTCAAAACCTGAGATAGAGATTTTCTCTCAAAACCTATCTCAAAGCTCTAAAAGTATTTCAAAGCCCAACTCTCAAGAAATAGTTTTGTCACAAACAAAACTTTTTAAATCCAACGAATATATAGAAAAGCAAAATTTTCAAAACATTTTAACTATTGAGGAAGGATTCTGTACAGAAAGCCCCTCAAAACTGATTTCAAAGATTTTCCCTCCAGGATGGTATTTCAAGCCCTGGAATATTTCAAAGCCTCAATCCTATTACCAGTCTATCCTTGAGGTAACTGGTTCTGCAAAGTTCAAACATTTCAAAAAACACAAAGACCATAAAGACCCTGCATATTCTACATGCACCATACAAAGAATCCTCCACCCTACAGATTGGGGAATGGATTTACACTCTTCACGCTCTTTTCCAACTACTCTCCAATGAACCTACCCATCAAGCCTAAACACTTCCTTCAACTATTGGGATTACCAACAAGCTTGGTTTAATACCTTTCTTCTCCAAAACGAAGGACAAAGCCATTCTTGGCTTTTCTACTTCGATACAAGCTCAATCCAAACTTCAAAGATCCCCTATTGGTTTAAACAATGGTGGAATCTTTATGGCAATGTTCCTGAGACCATAATTCCAGAAGTTCTACCTCTGTTTAACCTTTTCAAAGCCCACTACAAATCAAACAAAATAGAAAGACGTTTTTCCCCGTTACTTCTATTTTGTTCAAACTTTTTTCTCCCTTGGATATGTGTTTGGTATTTCCATTTCAATCAAGCAACAGATGGAGAAATCATCCTTACCCGAAGGTTCAAAGTTAAATGGTGGGATAAATTTAACCACCAAGATAAATTATCGCTAAAATTGGTACAAAATTTCCTTTCCAAAAATAGTTTCTTGCCACCTCCAAAAGAACAAACCACTTTCTTGGCACAAAAGTGCTTTATAATGCCAAAGTTAGCAGCAGCCCAGACAGAAGAGGATTTCTTACAGTTGATCAAACAATTGTCAGAAACCGCTTCTTCCAAAGGAAAATCAAAAGCTTCATCTTCCTCTTCCAGCACCAGCTTGGTAGCAATAGACCTAGATGGTGACTCAAATGAAGATGACTGTTTTGGGATTTTCAAGCCCATTAAATGACATCTCTGCAAACCCGTAGGTTGAAAACCAGAAATGGCAGCCCAAAAATATTTTGTAATGGGCCAAAAGGCCCAATAATAATAATAATAAAAAAGGGAAAAAAGGAGTCATATAAAGAAAAAAGAAAGAAAAGAAAAAGACAAAAGAATATATATATATATATATATATATATATATAAAATTTTTGATTGAGACTTTACATATTAAAATTTTATAAAGCTATGTTATGTCGTTTTTTAATGAGAAAATGACACATGGAGTATTTATAAAAATATTAATTATAATATTTATAAAAACATTAAATATGATCTTAAAGACTAATAATAAATATAGTAAAAATTTATGACTTATTTAAATATAACACTATTATGTTCTTAAAAAATAATTATAATAAATATAATAATTATCATAGCTACTATATATTAATAATAAATCTTATTATTTTTCTAATAAAATATATACTTATATTTATAAATAATAATAATAATAATAATAATAAAACATAAAAATTTTAAATTTGGATCATAGAAAAATAATTAAAAGTAATTTGTAATATGTTTGTGAACTTATTAGTCGAATATAATAATTACAAAAAAAATTCAATATAATATGTATGTAATATTAAAAAGTAATAATAATAAAAAATAAATAGAATTCTAACAATTTGATTTTTAAAAAATGTTATTATATGGACGTATGAGCACTTATTAGTGCAATGAAAGAGATACAAAATTAAAATTGATTAATATATATACTTCTCATGTTTATTTGAGTTAGCATATAATAAGTATAAAAATTTAACAAGACTATATTATATAATTTTTATAAATGACTAATATAGAATAAAACTTATATTTTATACTAATATTATTATAAATTAAATTATATATAATATATAAAATAATAATTTTAAATATATAATAAATAAAATAATCATGGAACAATTTGAGTAAATTACTAGTATTAGAATATAATTAATATGTTATTTCTTGAGATATAATTAATATCATTATTCTAAAAAACTATTTATTAGTTAATATAATATTAAAATATAAATAATATGTTATTTCTTAGAATTAAAGTCAATGTTTAATTAGGAATGTAACTTATTCATCAATAAATTAATAGAAAAACTATATAATTACACATAAACTTAAATATCATATGACAAAAGCAAGTACACATGTCAAAACAAAAATTCTAAAGCTATTGTAGCAGCTCATGCATGATTGATTTAGCACCTTCGAATATCTCAATTTTCAAATTCTCATCACGCTTTTTAATATTTATGATTTTTTTAAAAAAATAAAAATAAAAATACCGAATTTCTTATGTTAAAAAATAAGCACACATTTCAAAACAATTCGGATTTAAAAAATTTATATATATATATATATATATATATATATATATATATATATATGATGCAACAAATAAAATCAAATAATGCGTAACTAAATTTAGAAAGAGAAGTCAAAAGTTTCTCATTTTTTAATTTGCAAAATTTTTAATTAAATTGTTGTAATTAAGTTTTTGCTATCATTTTTTAATAAACAATATGATCAAATTGTTCTATCTCTATTATAACATAGTTGCTCAGAGTTAGTTTTTGAATTAAAATATATAAATATATTAAACGTTGTATGTTTGGATATCATAGAGAATTATTTCTAAAATCGTATAATATAATGAAAATTCAAAAAAACTAAGTCTATATTAAACCACTTACAAAAATGTGAAAGTCTTATTATTTGGGACACCTTAGGATACTACCTATGCAGATAGCTCTGGTTGATTCAAATACAAAATGTATACGACAATTAATTATAATTTGTGCTAATTTTTTCTAGACTCATACTCTAACAAAGTCTAAGATTTTCAATCTTAGTTACAAAAGCTATTAATCCTTATCCAAACACTCAACCTAACTCTTTTGAGCTTTGAATACAAGAATTAATTACTTAACTATCCAAAAATTCAAATCCAATCTTGAATCTTTAATACAAGATGAAATTGATGAAGATTTTGAGATTGTTGAGAGTTAATACAAATGGAGGTTTAAAATAAATACTCTTTCTTAATTTAGAACCATTAAAAATAAAATTTAAATAGTTCTAGGTGAAATAAAGATGTGATTTCTAAATAGAAACATTCCTTCACAGCCATAAAGCATCAGCGTGAAAAATAGATTTAAAAATCTGGAACCAGCCATGGGCGTGAACAAAAATTCACGGCTGAGAAGGTTTGCTTTCATAATTGGAAACTCTGGCCATAAACATTATTGTGATTTCTAAAGATTTAAAGAGTTAGCATTTTTTCACGGATGTGAATCTTTCTTCACGGTTGGAAATTCTCTCATTCATGATTGGAAACTCTAGGCGTAAATTCTTCTATGGTTTCTTCAAATTTTGGAGAGGAAGAATTCTTCACAGTGTGAATCTTGGTTCACGACTGGGAATGAGGCCGTGAATACTATTATCTTTTTATATTTGTAAGTTATTCATGGCTAAGAACTTTTCTTCACAGTTAAAAAATTGAGTTTTACGATCATGAATAAAAGTTCACTAGAGTGAATTTAACATATTTTAGAAAGATCAATCTTCTTTCCTTGCACATAAATACTCAATAAAAATATAATTTACCTTTACCATCAAAATATGATTAATAATTCTCAAGATTCAATAGATTTTGTAATAGAAAATGAGCTTGACTTAAGTTTGTTGGAATGCTCTAAGAGCCACTTTCTCCTTTCTTAAATATAAAGAGAGAATAATACTTTTAAGTCATTTTAAAGAAGAAAATAAATGATAGTATTTTAAAAGCCTAGTTTTTTTGCATATACTTTATAATAAAAAAATGAATTTGTTAGGATACTCTAAAATCTTGACAATTTACTAAAATTTTAAAATTATATTATACTTATATAATTACATAAGCTAATGAGACAAATAATTATCTAAAGAACATAGTTATATTAATTAATTAATTTTATTATTTTAATTATTTATATCACTTATTAAATAGAAAATGGTATTAAATTAAATATAATAATAAAAAATTTCACTAAATAAGATTATTTATTGTTTACTTTTATCATTTATCAATTCAGATTTTTTCATTTGATGAAGATTCTTTTAGGTAGATTCAGTCTACCACATCATTTGTAGATAAAATAAATTATATATAATAATTTATGGTATTTATCTATTAATTTTTGCATTTATATTGGTTGGTTTCTAATCATGAATGATTAATGATAATAAATAAACCAACTAATACAAATACAATATGGAATAAAAAATGTCATACGTCATTATATAATTCGTTAAGTAATATTTACCCTTAAAGTTTGATCTAATATATGATTCAATCCTTGTATTTTTTTATTACATTAAAATCCTCTTAAGTTTTAATAAAACTAACTATTACCCCATTCCGTAGGCGAATAACTAAACTGGTAATTTAAGATTATAATTTGATCTGTAAATTTATATCAAACTCGTTTAAAATTAATTTTATTATCAAATTAAAGTAAAATCTTATTTTTAGCATAAGTTAATTTTGAATTCTAATTAAAATAATACATCTAGTATTCTTTTACTTGTTTATATCTTTTATTTCTTACCATAATTTAATTCTAAAAGTATTTAAACGTATTAAAAGCACTTATTTTTTATTTAATATTATAAAACTATTATGTATTTAATTTAGTCTTAAATTTTTAAATAAAATAAATATTTACATATTATTATTTTTATCAAACATTAAAATTAAACTATATTAAAAATAAATTTTTTACTCGTATTAGTCTTATTTGAATAGTTGATAAAAAAATCTCAATTTTAACATACAAGATTATCATGATCTTCTTCACCGATAGTAAATTTTTCAATTTAGTATCTAGATTATTTCACTAGGTTAAGACATGATTGTTTATTTTAAATTTTATTTTTTATAGAGTTTAACTATAAAATATAATAAAAATAACAATAGAATGATATTTTTTAATTAGAAATATTTATTTTATATTAATAACTAAAATTAAAGTATATAATAATATAATAATATTATTATAAATATAAATAGTTCTAAAATATTTAAATTTATTTGAATCAAATTGAATTGAAATAAAAAATTAGAGCAAGAAAAAAATATTTAATTTATTATTTTAGTTAGACACTAAAACTAACTCGTGTTAAAAATAAGAATTTATTCTAACTTGATAATATAATTAATATTGGACGTGTTTGATACTTGACAATAAGTTTAATAATTAAATTATAATTTTAAATTACCAGTTTAGTTTTTCGATTAATGCAGAAGGTGGTAGTAGTTAATTTTATTATTATTTAAAAGTATTTGACATAATAAAAAAATAGAAAACTGACTCATAAATTAAACTAAATATGAGATAAATAATATTAAAGTTTATGGCAAAAGATACATGTAGAAATGCAAACCCGGACTGCTTCCATCACAAAAAAAAAAAAAAAAAAAGGTTTGACTCCACGTTTCACTTTCAGTCTTTGGCCCTTTTCTTTTAGGTACTAGCCGTTGCACAAAAATTTGACCTAATCATCAAGACACCATTATTATTGTTTCGATCACCTGTTTATACCGTTAGAAGGCAATTGGAATACAGCCATGCAATGCAACTGCAATCTTAATCTAATTTAACGTCTGCTGCTGACCCAATAAGACTTACATATGAAGCCGGCAGTAACATCTGGATTACCCACTAAACAAATCAAAGCTAATAATACTCTTTAACCTAATTATAACTATACATTAAATCTACAGCTAAGTATAATGTTCCCAAATATTTAAATTACTTGAAAGTTGGAAATAAGATTATTAAATTGGGGTACTTATTATGACTAATTATCTAGGCCAGCAGGATTCTAACTTTCTTTTCTCTTGAGAAAACCAAGGCAGCCAGCCACCTTTATTCCTATCCTATAGACATAACGGTCTGTATTGTGTTATATTATATAACATAGAGAAACAAATCAACAGCTCCTCATCAAAACCGTCAAGAGAAAGTAGGAAACAGAGGCAGAGGCAAAGCAAATGGCAAAGAAGATATGGTCGTTGAAGAAGATTTCATCAGTTCTCAAATGGAAGCATCTTGATTTTCAGTTTCAGTTGAAAATTATAGACAATCTGGTCTTCAAGATTCTTTATGTTGTTGAAGCCGTTGTTCTTGTTTCTACTCTTTGTTTCTTTTATCTTTGCTGTGGCTGTCACATTTGATCATTCATTCTTTCTTGATTGATTCTGTATTTATAAATAGGTCCTTTTCTTTCTTAAATATGTTGCTTTACAAGAGATTTTTACAGGATTAAGCTGATTGTACTTTTATACAAATGATTCTTTGATTATTTTTAGCCTGCCTGGAAAAATAGTATAAAGTATAAAGTGATTGCTTCTATTGCTCCTTTGGATTCATTTGCTTGCTTTCTTACATCTTAATTCAAGAATTCATTTCAGTTTAGGCTTTCCAGCTTAAGACATGACAAGTGATTCATGGCCATACAGTATGCACTTCAACCATTATGATTTACAGAAGCATCCCTTAGAAGTTCTTGAAAGCCAAAGGGTTACCTGCTATTTACAGAAAATGAAAGAAAGTTGGTACGTACTTCTAAATACATTAATCTTTCCTTTTTTGGGATAAAAATATAACTAATTTCTACATAAAACCAAAATAAAAAGTTCATACATAGATATTATTGTATTTTGCAAATTTTTGTGTGGTATAAATGAATTTCATAGATGAGCTGGTTCAATTTCTATGCAATGTTATCTGTCTCAAATATACACAAAAACTCGATTTAAAAAAATGTTGTTGTAAACATATTTTTATATTTTATGGGTGGGTACGGTATATCTGAAGTCCTAGAAAATTGATTAAACTTAAGCTAAATTCTATAAAATCTTGATGAATTACAGAATTAGCTTATACCTTGAAGATGTCCTAAATTTCTAACAAACCCAACAAGCATTTTACCACTTCCATCACATATGAACATATCTTCAGAATTCAGTGATTCACAAACAAAAGAGTTTTCTACAAGGTGAAAATTTGAGACAATGAAATGCTGTAATTATAAATTAAATAACAAGAAAGTCCTCCATTAATCATAAAACCGTACTAAACAGATAATAATCTGAAAAGATAGATACACAAATGACCTCAAAACATGTACATAAACAGAAAAAGAGAAAACATCAAATCTTTAACTATCCAACCAATACATAAATTGCATATATAATCCCAGGAATATATCCCAAAATTGTCAGCAACAAATCTATCCAGAACTCCACCTGCATTAATTTCCAAGACAACCAGCCAATACTAGTTAGATTTTCAAAAGAAGAAAGAAGAGCATGAAAAATGATCATTACATGATGACTAAAGAAAAGGGTTTTGTTCAAAGTTGAGAAATAATTACTCCACATCCATAACGTAGGAAGACCCCAACAGGAGGTAGCAGAATGGCCAGTATCACCTCTAAGAAAGTCTCTGAACCCATTTTCTTCTTCTTATTCTACTTGTTCTTGATGTTATTGCTTGCTGTTGATGATGATAGTTTGTATTGCCGCTTCCTAAATTTGGTAGGTGGTTTTTTTTTAGCTCTTGCTAATTTTAGCCAACTGCCCAGTGATATAGAGGATAGAGCAGAATAAGTGGCACTGTTACAGAAACTTAGGGTGACACGTGTGTGAAAGTCTGAACACGTGTAAAGTCTTTGCAATATTATAGTTGTCTGTTTTGACCTTTTATTAACATGAACTCTGAATTTTGGATCTGATCCACAAATCTACGAGAGGTAGTTTCTGTTTCAGTATTACAAAATGCTAATCTTTTCACAGAGATTTTTTTCCATTTCTTTGTATTTGGATGAGATGGAAATAATGGCATCTTTAACTTGGAATGGACTAAGTTATGCGTTATGACATTCTTAGAAGGAAGTAAGAGCTCAGTAGACTAGTTGTGTTCTTTTCCTTGGCTCTTATTGGCTTTAGAGGTGCTGCTTCCCCGACATGGGACTTGCAATTTTACCCATTTTCACTTGCTGAACAAGAAAATATTTGATAGAATTCCAACCCCCGAGCATGCATAAGAGTGAAGTGGTTGGTATGGTGCATCCACAAAATCCAGGATCTCATAGCTCATATACAATGCCAAAGGAGTGTCATCAGGGTAATCCTGATTGACAAATTATGTCTTTGTCGATTGTTACTTGTTTACATTTGATTAAAATCAAAGCTTTGATGTTTAGCAGCTCTCCATAAAATGTCCCTTCAAATGCAATTGAAGTAAGTCCCTTCAAATGCAATTGAAGTAAGATGCATTCCGGTTCAACCTGATGGGATTTCTGATTCTTGTAATGAGCGCTCAAATGGAGGTACTGAGAAACCGATTTGGATATATTAACTCAACCCTCAGTTTTCTCAAGGTTGACTCTAGAAACAAATGGTAAATCATTCTAATGTCTGTAGAAAAAAAAAGTACTCTGACAATGTCATAATGAGGCAGGGTAAAACTGGCATCTTTTGGCGGTGATGCCAAGAATCCTGCAAACCCTACTCATTGGGGTAAAATCTTCAAGAATCTGGCTTCTCAAGTGTTTTTATTTATACAAATATGTGCCCATAGCCTTCTTCCTCACTGCAAATGAAAGAAAGAAATGGAGAAAGAAAGCAAAAAGAAACAAAAAGTTTGGAAGGAGAAAATAGGAATAGAACTTCCAGCTTAGAATTGATATCTAATAACATAACTACACAGAACTAACAATTCTCAGACTCCACAATGGTCCTAAGTTAATTTAGTACATTTAGTTGGACTGCAAGAGCATGCAAACGGTAATGGCACAACATGATTTATGATTGCATAAGCAAAGACGTCAATAAGGTAGACAGATTCATTTATCATCCTTTCAAGAACAACATAATTTTTATAGTATAGTAGTTCAGAGAAAGCAGCTACTAGATTTATGAGAATATAAATTTCCAAAAACTGGCACATCCAAAGTTACTGACCTAAGTTCCATCAGAATGAACAAATCAATCCAAATCTTAGGTTTAGGCAAATCTGCACGAACCAAATTCCTAGTTCTTACAGTACCTTGAACGCTGCATGCTCAAAAGGATATAGAATAAAGAGCAAAAATTCTTCACCATCAAGGCTGATAAACCTCAGGAAGCTGAAGACCTACGCTGGCAGCAGATTTTCCTAATATTCTTTTCATTTCATCTGACCTGTCCACAGCAATGTTGTAAGAAAACAGCAAATCCTGCAAAAACCATTGCCACCTTTTCAGGAATGTAGTTTTAAAATTAAAAATGCTTTTAGTAAATTAAGGAATTGGAGAGCATAAACTATTATTGCAGGCAGGAACAGAGAACATAAGACATGCACCAAGAAAGAACAAATCCCTAGTAGGAGGACTACATCACTCATCACATTCCCCTCAAAAGAAAGAAAAAACCTACATTACATACCAAAAAGGAGTCCCGACTATTGACTTTTCACAATCTCTTGATTGTTTAAAGGAAATTTGTATTGTCAATCTAATGGAAAAACCAAACTCATTTCATTGTGCCACAATAAAGACAATACCTTCAAGCATGCAATGTAGAACATTTTACTCCATCGTAACAAAGGGCAATGAAAGAGAAGAGTACCTTGTGATGGTGCACACTATTAAGCAGAAAAGTATAGTTGCGGGCAAGCTTGATTTTCTGCTGAATGGCAGAATGATCAGAGAGATTGGTGTTCTTTCGGAATTCTAACATTACAAATTCTCCAAAATGCTTCTTGTAATCTTCCTGGCCAATATGTTTCTTGATAGCTTTTAGAAGATGTCGGTACACTTTCACAGCATGTAAAGCTTCAAAACTCATATTTCCAACAACAATTCACAACTTCTTTCAGAACCCTTTCCTTGTCACTCTCCTGCAATAAGACCCGCATAATTAATCACTAACTCCATCAAAATCAACTCCTCCCCCATTGCTGCAAACCCGCACAGACACTCATAGCTCATATACAATGCCAAAGGAGTGTCATCAGGGTAATCCTGATTGACAAATTATGTCTTTGTCGATTGTTACTTGTTTACATTTGATTAAAATCAAAACTTTGATGTTTAGCAGCTCTCCATAAAATGTCCCTTCAAATGCAATTGAAGTAAGATGCATTCCGGGACAAGCCTGAAAATCATAACACCAGCTCAAACTGTAGTCTGCTAATTCAACCTGATGGGATTTCTGATTCTTGCAATAACTGCTATTGAGCTAGTAGTTTAGTGGTTGATTACACATGTTTATGGTTGTGCGGGTTTGCAGCAATGGGGGAGGAGTTGATTTTGATGGAGTTAGTGATTAATTTTGCGGGTCTTTTTGCAGGAGAGTGACAAGGGAACAGTAGAAGCAGACCATCACACACCTAAATCTTACCATATTAAACAACAAACAAACAAACAAAACTCTGCTAAATGGATAATTAAATTAAGCTTATTATAGATTCTAAATTCAATACTACAAAAAAAAAGAAAAAAGAATTAGAATTGCCAATACTATACGATCCATAAAAGCGAACACAAACACAAAAGCTAAGGTTAAATCCATAAAAATAACATCATAGCAATTAGCTGCAACCCAAGTTAAACATTGTTAAGACAACCGATAATGCTCCATTAAACTAAACTTAATTAATTATATTTAAGCTATAGTTTCAACATCGAATAGAAAAATAAAAATCTTTCACCCTTAATCAAACTATTCGGAAAGCAAACACAATTTTAAAAAAAATGATGTTGAATCCTACAACGGAATAATAACATTTAGCTGCAAAAATCTAACTCAATAAAACAATTGAGATTGAGCCCATTACACTATGAACACAATATAGTGTCAGTCACCCATATAATAAAGAAGTGCAGCAATTAATATCTCAAGCCTTTTAAACTTCAGTAAAAATATGGCTCAATCTTCAGAAAATAGTAAAGAAAAAGCTCTAATTCTCACACAACCAAATTACGTAGAATTTCTAAAAGCCCGCAAAAATCCATAAAACCCGAAGAAAAATAAAGGCTAAAGAAAAGAAACAAAAAGGCATAAAAAAAAAAAAACCAAAACAGAGTGTAAAGGGATGAATCTAACCCCATGTTGCCTGAGATTGAGCAGCAGCAAACAAGAGCAGATTGGATTAGATTACGAGAGAAAGAGAGAGCTGCACAAAATGAAAACCCTAATATTAGGGCTTTCAGTCTATTTATACAGTAGGGTTTGTTTGTGTTATTTTTTTTCTTAAGGAAAATTGGGTATTTTACGGATCTGCCCTTGGCGAGTCTTGTTGGCACAAAGCTTTGTCGTTTTGGGGAAAAGTGAAGAGAGTACAAAATAAACCTATTCGGACACATTTTGGTGCTCAATTCGAATCGATTCCACGGTGGTTTCAGCATTTTTGAGACCTAGATAATTCCAAAGACTAAAATTTTTAATCTCATTTTTTATATAAATATTTTTTAAATAATAAGTAAAATTATGTTAGCTCAATAAATTTTAAATATGTTATCATTAATAAATAAATAAAAATATAATATTAGTATGTAATTTATTCAAGCCACGAAATTATCTCAAATACATTATAGAGAAATATAATTGTCTTAGTGTTACGTGAAGAATTTTTAGAGATCTCGATGCAACATAAATTTTAATCCATAATTATAAATTACTAATAGTTTATTCAGACGCTACCCACCATTATTATTATTATTATAATTATAGAATCAAATTTATAGGTACAATTTAATAAAAAATTTAATATTTAATATTAATTTATAATATTTTAAAAAATTATAACAAACTAATCATATTAAAATTTTTTAATTATTTTTATAAATTTTAAGATTTTATTTATGCAATTACATAAAAATTTATTTTAAAATTATTCATTAATTAATTAAATATTATATAAATTAATACTATCAATATAACTAACATTATTATGATTTAGGATTAGAGATTTACGATATAATTAAAAGATTAATTTATTAGTTAATATAATCTATAATATATATATATATATATGTCACGATCCTATCCGTGGGCCTGTGACCGGCATTAGGGAATGGGTAGGCGTAAGGCCACCGAATTCCGTAGTAAGCCATAAATTATGGTAACATTAAATCTTACACAATTGAATCGGTCTGCCAGAAGAATTAGGCGAGACCCGAAACTCATAAAATTTACAACTGATATATATATTATTACTACTGCGGAGAATCTAAGAATTTACCAATTTACATACCAAGTCAAATACATCACCCGATGATGCAGGAGTCGGGTTACTGAATAAGAATCACGGGAAGACTAACAGTCACGCATTTGAAAAAAAATAAATTGAGACTATCAGTCTCGAGAGTGAGTTAAAATCAAATAATCTGAAGACTATTGCATTCTTCACATAAAATATTAACTATTCGAATCAGTATATCAAACCATGCACATAAATACAAATCATATTATAATCATACCATAATAAATAAATAAATAAAAAATATATATTTTTACTTTTACGGGACGAGTGGCTCAGTAGAACCCTAACCCCAAATTCTAGTAGCCTTTCGTCTCTTTTAATCCAACAGGTCTGGCGCCTAGTGAGCAAAGCTCGACTAGGGTCCTTATCTCCAGCCTGAACACTTGATTCCAACCAAGCCGGCGCCCGGAGAGCATCGCTCGACCAGGGACCTTACCTCCGGCAATTTACTTAAATCAACCCAGAGAGCCATGCTCGACCAGGGCAAAACTCATCATAATCTTATTACCTGTCCATGATCATTACCGGTGCGCACGCAGTCCTGATGTAACCCATCAGGCGGCATGTTCTACAAGCCATATTTCCCAAATCGCATTCACCACATTTAATAAATATCATTGTCTAAAGAAATCATTCAACCATATCGAAATAACGATTAACAATTTAGAGTAAGACATCATACAGCTCGTGTGGAAAACTTATAATATTTGATATTATTATAACATTACTATAATAATATTTATATTATTTTTAATAATTAATAATCAAGTGAAATTATTTACGTTGCGATACTAATAACCATATTAAGCATAAACTTCCAAAATAGCATATTAAATTCAGATTTAGCAATAGTGCAACGATTAAGTGACTTTAACTCACAGATTTGGCGACCTCCTAGCTCTGCTATTGTACCTCAGTTGGAGCAAGCCGAACAGACAAATCATCTAATCACGGAAAATAATTTATCAAAATGCTGAACAATTACAATTGACCCTAGGTCTAGATTCCTAGGACTGACTGTTTAAGAATCTCGACTCGGGTAAATTCTACCGAAAAATCGGCAGAACCCCCCCTACAACATGAACATTTACACCAATAAAAACGGGTTCAGGACCTACCAGAAAAACACTTCAAATATCCAGCAATTCAAAGAACAGGAGTTGAGTCCCCAAACTTCACTATTTTTCCTGACTCCCCCACACAACACAAAAACACGACTACGCAGGCAGTCCGACAAACAATTATTTTTGACTCACAAATATCATCTAATACTCAACACAATCAATAGACACAAAATTAACGTGTCACGACCCAGTCTGTGGGCCCGTGATCGGCACTAGGAAATGGGTAGGCTTAAGGCCACCAACTCCCATAGTAAGCCTTACCGAACAAAATCCAGATAAACAGTTAACATCTTATAAAATAATCACGATTGACATTCATAATTAAATGCTACTAGGTCTTTATAACTTCACACATCCAACATGGACTAGAATGATTATAACAATTTTAAAATTTCCCACTGTAGGTAATCTAGAGTAAATATTAAACAAGTATAATAGTACAAGGAGATTACAAAGTCCGAAGAGGAAGAAGTCAGACTGTTAACAATGTAGACGGCGAAGGTCTTTAACTATCACCTGAAAAAAAAATTACAATTGAGACTATCAGTATCGGGAGTGAGTTAAAATCAAATAATCTTGTGTCTATTGCATTCTTCTCAAAAGAATATTAATAACTTGAATCAGTATAACAAACCATGAACATAAATGCGAATAAATAAATAAAATAAAATAAATTAAGAAAAATAAAATATATATTTACTTTTACGGGAGGAGTGGCTCAGTAGAACCCTAACCCCAAATTCTAGTAGCCTTTCGGTTCTCTTAATCCAACAGGTCTGGCGCCCATAGAGCAAGCTCGATCAGGGTCCTTACCTCTAGCCTGAACACTTGATTTCCAATTAAGCCAGCGCCCAGAGAGTATTACTCGATCAGGGACCTTACCTTCGGCAATAAACTGTACTCAGCCCAGAGAGCAATGCTCGATCATGGCAAAACTCAATATAGTCTTATTACCTGTCCATAATCATCACCGGTGCGCACTCGGTCCTGATGTAACCCATCAGATGGCATGTTCTACGAAAGCCACATTCCCAACTTGCAATCATCACATTCAATAATAATCATTTTCTAACAAAATCATTCAATACATATTGAAGTAAGGATTATAAAATCTTAAGTAAAGCATCATGCAATCTGTGTGGAAAAATAATAGATTTTGTATCAGCATAACATTACTAATATTAGTAATTAAATTATTATCAATAATTAATAATTGAATGAAATTATTTATATTGGGATACTATTAATCATATGAACATAATTTCTAGCGTAGCATTTTAATTTCAGTCTCAGCAATAGTGCAACGATTAGGTGATTTTATCTCACAGATTTGACGCGTTCCGCAGTCCGCTCTTATGCCTCGGGTGGAGCTGGCGGGAAGGCTGAATTATCTAGTAACAAAAGATATACAATTAATAGGCATTCGGAAATTTTTCTAAAAAACTTAGAGCCTAGAGTAGACTGCCTAGAATTAAATTAGACTCGAGGAATCTGCCGAGAATTCGGCAGAATCTTCCATAAATTACGGATATTTACCCCCCGTAAAACGGGTCGAGGACCTGCCAAAAACATATCAAACATACTGGAATTTAATAACATGAGTCGGGCCACAAGAACTGCATTAATATTTTTCCCGACTCCTCAGCACCACAGCACAAGCAATGGCACCGGTTTTGTGGTGATCGGACTTCATTTGCAAATCGACGGCCGAGATCGTCCGTAAATCTCTCCGGATGATCGGATGTCGGATCGGAAAATCAGAAGCGGAGATCGTCATCAACGTGACGTTGTGAGTCTGATGGTGTGTTCGGATCGTCGATCGGACTCCGGCGGCCTGAGGCGAGTCGACCGAGCGATCGAGCGTCTCGGTAATTTTCTTTGGCCCATTGATCTTGGAAATCCTTTGATTTAAAATTGTACTTATTATTTTGTGTTGAGTATTTAATATTTGTGAGTCAAAAATAATATCTGTTAGTTTGCCTGCCTCGTATTTTATGTTGTGTGGCGGAGTTGGAAAATAGTGAAGTTTGGGGACCCGACTCCCATTGTTTAAATTGTTGAATATTTGAAGTGTTTTTCTAACAGGTCCTGGACTCGTTTTTATGGGGGGTAATGTCCGTGTTGTAGGGGAGGTTCTGCCGGATTTTGAGAATTCTCCGTCGAGATTCTTAAATAGTCTAGACCTAGGATTAATGATCGATTGTTTCAGCGTTTTGATAAATTGTTTCCGTGACTAGATAGTCCGTTTGTTCGACTCGCTCCAACCGAGGCACCAGAGCAGAGTTAGGAGGCCGCCAAACCTGTGAGTTAAAGTCATATATCGCTTATGCACGTATCATGCATAAAATTTGATTTGTTACTATGATTGTTCATTTGCAATTTCAATTATTCATTTAATTATTATTATATGCATGATGCTTTTTAATTACTATTTAAATATGTTTCTTCCTTTATCACCAATTTTAATATAGCATGATGACTTGGGATGGGACGGCAATAGAACATAGGAATTGGATGAGTGTTCCAGTATAAAACTGAGAGAGATAGGAAAAGGGTAAATAGGCAAAATTTCTAAGAAAGAAAGATTAGATCTTGCCCTGGTCGAGCATCGCTCTCTGGGCTTAGCAAAGTGTGGTTGCCGAAGTAAATGTCCCTGGTCGAGCATTGCTCTCTGGGCACCGGCTTATTTGAAAATTTAAGTGACCAGACTAGAGGTAAGGTCCGTGGTCGAGCTCTGCTCTCTGGGCGCCAGTCTTATTGGATAAGAGAGCCAAAAGGCTAAGGCTGAGATTTAAGTGACCGGACTGGAGGCAAGGTCCTTGATCGAGCTTGCTCTCTGGGCGCCAGTCCTGTTGGAATGAGAGATTTGAGATGTTAGAGTTGAGGTTAGTCGAGACATAAGTGTTGAAATAAATCGAGATGTTAGAATTGAGATTAGGGTTCTACTGAAGTACTCTGTCCTGTTGCATGTGGAATTATTTTTGTATAAGCATGGCATGACACGTATGGTTTGCATGACTTATTAATTATTTTAAAATTAAATAATGTGATACTGAGATGTTTGAAACTGTTTTAGATATATGATTTTAACTCACTCTAGGGTTCCATTTACCATTTTTCGATTCGTGATCATAGTCTTCCATGACTCTTACTCGGTAACTGACTTCTTCATCATCGGGTGGTGTTTGATTTGGTATGTCAAATTGTAAAAATCTTAGATTCTCCGCAGTAGTAATAGTAGGGATATCAGTGGTAATTTTCTGTAGTTTCGGGTCTCGCCTAATTCTACGGGCAGATCGATTTAATTGTGTAAAATTTAATGTTACTGTAAATTGTGGCATTAATAATGGTAAAATTTTGAATGAGATTTGTTTGAGTTGTGAGTGTTAGGCTTACTATGGGATTCGGTGGCCTTACGCCTACCCATTCCCTAGTGCCGGTCACGGGCCCATGGATGGGGTTGTGACAAAGTTGGTATCAGAGCTTAGGTTTAGATTTCCTTCGACCTAAGTTGAGATTTTTCTTGGTACTGCGGAGTTAGGATCAAGTTTTTCTTGTTGTTTTCATTGACTCTAGTGTCTCAGCCTTCAGTTAGAGAGTCAGTCTTTCCTTCCTTGTAAGCTTGTCTTTGGTGCTGTGTTGAGAATGAGCATTGTAGCAATGGAAAGATTCGTAGCGCGGTAGACTCGTGCCGTTTTCATCAAGTGATTAGTGCAGTCCGCCTTTGGAAGCTTTGATTGTTATTTCGATGGTGGGCGCCACAGTCAGATTTAGTGCTTGCAGTCGTGTCATGAACTGCATCGTCGTTGCATCCGGCATCGCCTTATTGAGTAGCGCTGGAGTTAGTGCCTAGAAAGTCGAGCGGATGTCAGAGCTTTTATGGTTGAGTTGGTGATTGTAAGGAGCTTAAGAAAGGTGGTAGGAGTGTTTTCGGACGTTCGAAATCTAGAGAAACTTGAGCGAACATTATTTATTTATTTTCAAGTAGAACAAGTGTTTTTTTTAAAATACAATATTGCGCCGAGTCCCGTAAGAGTGCATTATGGCATTTCACTATAGGCATACACTATTTCATTTTTAGGGCATGCATCATACATCGTGCATTGCAACCCTTGGTGATAGGGGCATCATCACCCTGGTGCGCGATATTGTTGAATTTTATATAAAGAAAATGACTAGAGATTTTACGATTTTACAAAAGTGTTTTTCAAGATAATAGTAATTTTTATCAGTGATGATTATGAGGTAAATAAATAAGTAAATTTTTCAAAGTAAATGGTGTTAGCTTGAGAATTCTCTAGATGACGAGCTGAGCTGCTGTGAGAGTAAATCTGTGGCGCTGTAGGCCCCACGTTGGATTATAAGGAGGCTTCTGGATTTCAGTCAAGGAGGAATCTTGTGTCAGGATAGCATAATTTGTGTTGGTGGTTGCAAGAATTTCAAGATTATGGGATGCGAACATTTCAAGATTATTAAGCCTTTGATAGAGAAGATTGGAAGATTGAGGCAAGAATTTCAAGATTATGGGATGTGAACATTTCAAGATTTGAAGATCTGTTTCCTACTTATTGCTTTATATTCTCTTGACTCCCACCATCAATAATTACATCAAACCTTTTTCCTAACACTTATGTCTTTCAGTATCATTATCACTCTTAAGCGTTAACATGAATCTTTTAACAACACACACATAATTTTGCTTATCATTGTTTTGTATGGATCGTCTAGGATTAATAGGAACTCGATCATCCGCTACTCTTCCGAGATTAATTCCTCCGGCTTTGATTATTGTCTCTATTTAAGTTTCTGTTAATGTCAACTCTCAACAAAGTGAACTGATTGACAAATTCTGTCAATTCTTGTTATTGATTCCCATTGTTCTTCAATTGCTCTTCAAACTGCAGGTAAGCATTGATCTTCGTCATAGGCTTGATTGATACCATTACCACTAGTATTAGACATCTTGGATTGGACGAATTTCTACTCTGATACCACCTAATGTAACGTAATGTGCACTCAATGCTAGATTAAAAATATAAAAAAAAAAGCTTTTATAACCAAAAAATTCAAAAATAATTTGAGATAATTATAAAAAGAATTGATTTGATAAAATAACAATATAAAGTTATTGACAAAATAAATAATCTAAGATGGTGAATAGAGAAAATTACCGCATTGTAAATGATGATAAGTAGATGATGAAATTCTTGAGCAAAACAATGGTCAAAGAGGTTCAGATAGCTAATCCTAATATACCAAGACAATTGTTTGATTTTTTTTTTTTATAATCTTGACAGCTACCTTATATTTTTTTTTTTGGTTTATAAGAAGTTTACTTTTGTTGCTCTTTAAGATTAATGTATTGTTGGTATTTAAATATATATGTGCTATGTTTTTCTTAAATTTTTATAAAAATAATAGACGATGGTATTTAAAGATTAATTTTTTATTATGAGCAAAAACATTATCATATACATAATTCTATTGAAAAGAGAATTATTTTGCCTCCTTTCTTTAATGGAGGACAAAGATATATGATGCAGAATTACCAAGATGCAATCACAATTTGTCGATGGGTTGGAAATCTTTACTTGTTTTTTTTTTTATGGTAAATTTAAAGTGGCTTAAACTGAGATATATAACAAGTAAAATTGAAAGGTAAAACGCTGAAAATAAATTAGATATTATATATAGAATATTTAAAATAAAACTTCAACAATTGTTACAATTTATAAAAGATAACAATATATTTTGAAGGATTTACACAGGTATGGACAATCTCACTTCAACCTAATTCTAATTTCAAAATAACTTATTAAGAGATAACAAAAGTTTATATATATAAATAAAATTCTTTGATTGAGACTTTACGTATTAAAATTTTATAAAACTATGTTATGTCGTTTTTTAATGAGAAAATGACACATGGAGTATTTATAAAAATATTAATTATAATATTTATAAAAATATTAAATATGATCTTAAACACTAATAATAAATATAGTAAAAATTTATGACTTATTTAAATATAACACTAATATGTTCTTAAAAAATAATTATAATAAATATAATAATTATCATAGCTACTATATATTAATAATAAATCTTATTATTTTTCTAATAAAATATATACTTTTATTTATAAATAATAATAATAATAATAATAATAATAATAAAACATAAAAATTTTAAATTTGGATCATAGAAAAATAATTAAAAGTAATTTGTAATATGTTTGAAAACTTGTTAGTCGAATATAATAATTACAAAAAAATTCAATATAATATATATGTAATATTAAAAAGTAATAATAATAAAAAATAAATAAAATTCTAACAATCTTATTTTTAAAAAATGTTATTATATGGACGTATGAATAATTATTAGTGCAATAAAAGAGATACAAAATTAAAGTTGATTAATATATATACTTCTCATGTTTATTTGAGTTAGTATATAATAAATATAAAAATTTAACAAGACTATATTATATAGTTTTTATAAATGACTAATATAGAATAAAACTTATATTTTATACTAATATTATTATAAATTAAATTATATATAATATATAAAATAATAATTTTAAATATATAATAAATAAAATAATCATGGAATAATATGAGTAAATTAAAAATGCTTTTAGTAAATTAAGGAATTGGAGAGCATAAACTATTATTGCAGGCAGGAACAGAGAACATAAGACATGCACCAAGAAAGAACAAATTCCTAGGAGGACTACATCACTCATCACATTCCCCTCAAAAGAAAGAAAAAACCTACATTACATACCAAAAAGGAGTCCCGACTATTGACTTTTCACAATCTCTTGATTGTTTAAAGGAAATTTGTATTGTCAATCTAATGGAAAAACCAAACTCATTTCATTGTGCCACAGTAAAGACAATACCTTCAAGCATGCAATGTAGAACATTTTACTCCATCGTAACCCAGGGCAATGAAAGAGAAGAGTATCTTGTGATGGTGCACACTATTAAGCAGAAAAGTATAGTCGCGGGCAAGCTTGATTTTTTGCTCAATGGCAGAATGATCAAAGAGATTGGTGTTCTTTCGGAATTCTAACATTACAAATTCTCCAAAATGCTTCTTGTAATCTTCCTGGCCAATATGTTTCTTGATAGCGTTTAGAAGCTGTCGGTACACTTTCACAGCATGTAAAGCTTCAGAACTCATATTTCCAACAACAATTCACAACTTCTTTCAGAACCCTTTCCTTGTCACTCTCCTGCAATAAGACCCGCAAAATTAATCACTAATTCCATTAAAATCAACTCCTCCCCCATTGCTGCAAACCCGCAGAACCATAAATATGTGTAATCAACCACTAAACTACTAGCTCAATAGCAGTTATTGCAAATATTTTTGTCTTTTTTAAATATCGAAAAATTAATTATGAAGATAGTCTCTCGAAGTTCTGATTTTTCTTTAACGATTCTATCAGAATGCTGTAAAGATTCGTTTTTCTAATGCCAATTACTCAAAAAAACTAGAAAAGCTGATGTGGGTATATCATATATGCATTACATTTCATTTAAATCCCCAAATATACAAAACAGTAAGTAGTTAATTAAGAAACAGCAAGCAAACAAACAAATTGGATAACCGTAGAAGCAACTATAAACCAAGACCAAAAGCCAAAAGCCAAAAGCCAAAAGCCAAAAGAAAATAAAAGAGAAGAAAAAACCTGTTAGTGCTTTTATTGGTTGCAAACTATCCAGAAGCCGACTTGGTCATTGATTCGCCTAAGAGATGGCTTAGGCGAATCAATAGAACATAAAAACCGGGTAATGGGTTTGGCCAGAACCCAATATAGAAACCCAACATATACCAAAACTAAGACGACACCGTTTTAAAAACTCTCTCTCTTCTTAAAAAATTATAAATCTGATTAATGTTTTCTATTTTGTTTTTTTTTTTTTTTTCAGTTGGAGCGTTAATCAGATCTTTCTGCGTTTGTTATTATTATTGAAGAAAAGAAAGAAGAAGAAGAAGCGAGAACGACATGTCGCGAGAGAGACCAAGAAGAGCTAATCTACCTCCTGTTCAAGAGGTACCTTAAAACATTTGCCAAATTTCCTGAATCTTTTTCTCGCTCCAATGTAAAGTTTAGGATTTTGAAGATTTTTTGCTTGACGGGTGTTGAATTGTAGAATATAGAGAAGTTAGAGAATGTGATAAATGAAGGTAATTATTATGGAGCACAACAGATGTACAAGTCTATTAGTGCAAGGTATTAGTCATGTGCAAATCTTTATATAATAATTATTATTATTCTTTTGATTAAAACCTTTGATTTTGGCGTTTATTATATGGTTAATTAATAAAAAGTTGTTTTTTCTTTTAAGATATTCATCTGCTCAGAGATATTTTGAGGCTTTGGATTTACTTCATTCAGGTGCATGCCTCCAATTGAAAAATGGCCAGGTTAATCTTTTCATGTTTTTTTTTTTTTTTTTGTGACTTTGTAACTTTGTATGCTTATTACATTGATCTGTTGAACCCAATTGGAGTATGGCAATTGGTCCATTTTAATATTATATCTATAAGCTGCCAATTGGCCTATGAATTGAAGCATCTGAATGTAAATTGTTAAGACACTTTATCAGACTTCAGTAATGAAGATGGATTAATATGGAAGTTGGATGGTTAACAATTAAAAGAAGATATGAAAGAAAAAATTGCTAAGAACTTACAATTTATTGGGTTTGGTCACACACTAACATTCAACCATGCATATTTTCGATGTTTGGATCCAATATAATGGATTTGGTGACTTTGGATTACCTGGTCTGGGGTAAATATTTTACAATTAAAAGACAAGTCAAGAATGGTCCTCATGACCATAATAATTTTGTTTTGCCGAGCAGTTATTATTTGTCGTAAGGTGAATATTGATAGGTTTGTGCTATATGGGAGAAGCATAAATTATTAGTCACTCTGTTTAAAGAAAGTATGTTACTAAACTCTCAATTGTTTTCTTGTTCCTATAACTGATTTTCATGTTTGGAAATGAAATGATTTCAGGTTACTTGTGGGTCAGAGCTTGCTGTGTTGTTCGTGGAGACACTTGTTAAGGGGAAAGTTCCTTATGATGACAATACCCTTGGTCAGTGCAATCCCCCTGAACTCTCCCTTGCTCAACTTTGGATGATATGAAATGATTACAAATGATTTCCATCTTTCCATTTAACTATTTTGATCACTTAATATTTAATTCTTATATGAAAATAACTTGGCCGAAGAATGCAGTTTGGTTTTCTCTGGTTTTAATCTTTCTTATTCTTAAACAATTCCTATGCACTGTGTCTTAAATGTTTACTTATTTGGGATCATGACAATATCTATCTTAGATCGTGTCAGGGAAATTTACAAGATGTTTCCTCAGATTCCTTTGCCACAACGCTTGGATGATTTCGGGGATGATGAAGAAGTGCAACAACTCACTGAAGCCATTGGCGCAGCAAAAACACGTGTAGAGTGCTGCTCATCATTTTTAAGAGCTGCTATTAGGTAAGATGTAATGCTTTTTTTTCTTCTTTTCTCCCTTTTTGATACTTATTTGGGGATTAGATTTCCATGTTGGGTGTGTAAGGTTGCTGATATGAAATTATGCTTTCAGTAACCATTCTATTCAACGCCTCTGACTTTCCTTATTATATACTTAGATGCCATTTTTGAAGGCAGATGGAGTATTTCATTTTATTTTTCTACACTTCTCAGTAATTTATGTTGTTCTTCTACAATTTTACCATGTGTGGCTGTTAAGAATTGGGTTTAGATGCTTTAACTGGAGAATGTGAGAAATGGGGCGATAAAAGAATGGCAAGATTAAAGGGCAAATAAATTATGATATGGGACTAAGGTGGGGGAAGAGGGTGTGATGTGAGGATGAGAGGGAAAAAGTTTGGAGGAAGAAATATGCATATATAACTGCTTGTGCTTGAATAAATGTTTGTGGATGTGGCTGCTAAATACAAGAAATATGCAGAGAACTGACCTGTCGCACTGCATTTACGTGCATTGCTTAAATTTTTAGTGTTTTTGTTTCTTAGGTGGTCTGCAGAGTTTGGAGCTAGTAAAAATGGATCCCTGCAGCTACATGCTATGTTAGCTGAATATCTATTCTCTGAATCGCCTGAAGTGGTAGGTTTAACATCAAGGTTTAGCCTCCTGGGTTGTTGCTTCTTCTTCCTCGTTATCACTGTCAACTATCACTTGCTTTATCCTGATTCTGTTTCCTGAGCTCTCTTTTGATGCAATTGATCAGGTTAAGGGATATTGTACATAGCTTAAATGCATCAAAAAAATTTGTGAACAATGCAATTGTATTTGACCACCTTGTCTCATGCTAATAATGCAAGGGACATGTATGATGCCTGTTTGAAAAAATCATACGAATTTTAACCTTGTAACAATCATTTTGTTCGCTGAGAACTAGCATTTTGGGTTTTGAAGTACACAAAAAAGTTTTTCACTCATGTTCTACAATTCTCATGAACAAACTAAAGAACTGTACATTATGGAATATTTTTTCTCTGCTTAGTACGTGCTTGTAGTTTACATTAATAATCTTACTTGGGTTTCTTTGAATCATTTCACATGTTTGATGTAACTTTATGTGTCTGTCTTGTGTTTCAATGGGTAAACATGCTTAGGTTATTGACAAACAGATAGATTGAATTTATGCCAAGGTCATCTGCTATGCTTGTTCAGAACAGATGTTGCTTGTATATTCTTAGAACCAACTTTGCAATATTCAATTATGGATGGATGTTTTGTGCTTTAAAATGTTTAATAAATGTACAGCAATGGATTTATTTCAGTAAATGAGTTTCCATTGATTCTGTTGATTTAAGTTATTCAATTCATTAACCTGTACTGTTACATTGGTGATTTGGAATCTAAAAGTCCATATCATGCCATGTGCAATGATGAGGCTATTCTTCTGTGACATGGTCAGTAATAGATATTGGCATATTGCTTCTCTGCAGCTTATTTCTAGAGCAGATCTTTTTGTTTGAGGTCAATAATATACCTTGTATAATTCTGAGCCTTTCTTTTCATGGTCTATTCAGCATCATATAATGTTTTCTTTGCAGGACATGACCAGAATATCATATCATTTTGTTAGAGGTGATGACCCAATGCAGTTTGCTTCTACTTTGGTGAATTTTATGGGCAAGGTTAGTCTTTTGAATTCAATGGTAAAGATGATAGGGCATAAAGTAACTGAAATTGCATTTTCATGTGGAAGAGATGGGAAGTTATATACTGAACTTTTTTCTGGCTATGTATAATGCTAGTAACTTGTACAATTTGCCATGCAGTGTTGCCTCCATTTCTAATATCCGATCTCTAATGTCTAGTTAATATTTCAGTTAGTGTAGGATTGTGATTATCATAATCGATGTTATTCTGACCACCCCTGGAAACTACTATTTTGTTTCTGTCAGTTTAGGATAGGAATTGCCTTTCTTGCTACTATTTTAGTAGGTTGAAACTAATGTTCTTTTCAACTATGCAGTGTTATCCTGGGGAAGATGATTTGGCTATTGCACGGGCAATTCTACTGTGAGTATGCTTTGAAATTGGATGTGGTTTTATCGTTTTTATTTTTATGACTGCTGTCTTTAGACTGGGCAATTTTGATTACAAGACCCTGGAATTCCCCTTGACAAGTTATGCATGCGAGTGTCAACTTACAAGGTTATTTTTATTCATGTGGTAGGTATTTGGCTTTGGGTAATCTGAGAGATGCTAATCGTCTGATGGACGAGGTAAAGAAACAAGTGGAATCTAAAAAGCTCGACTTTCCCAAATCCGATTTGATCCAGTTCATCACTTATCTTTTGCCAACGTAAGTGTATCTATGTCTCATGTTCCTAACAAAATATACTTTCTTGACCCACGATCATTAAAATTGCCTGCACTTGTTGGACTTAGGAGGCTTTGGCTTGCTCTAAGTATGTTCTGCAAAAGCAGTTGCTCTGGTTTTAATTTCCTTCATTTTGGCATGCCTTGTTTGAAGTTTGTACCAATTCTTCCGTGTGCAGGTTGCAGAGAGATGCTTTTCCTCTGTTTAACATGTTGAGAGCCAGTTACAAGTCAAGTATAGACAGGGAACCTGTATTTAATGAGGTGTGTAGCTCTAGAACATCTGTTACTGGTTTTTAGATTGTCAAAAACCATTTCTATATTCCTACCAATAGATATTTTGAGTGGGTGTAAAACAGTGTTAGTATTATTTATTTATGTCTTGGCTTTCTGTAGAAATTTTTGTGGATGGATGAGTTCTGACATTGTTTTGGTTCAGTTGCTAGATGAAATTGCAGAGAAGCTGTACGGAATACAGCGGAGAAACCCCCTGCAAGGGATGTTTGGAGATATATTCAAGGTAATAAATCTTTAGAGTTGATGTCTCCAAAATCTGCTTTATAATATAATCTCTCTTATCTTAATGAGTTGTTGTGGGAAGTGGAAATCTTAAGAACAGCGATGTCTGATTTTGCAGATGATATGATGACAGCAACATGAAGAGAGTATCAAATATCTTAATAAGTTTGATGCTTCTTTAATTGGAATATTTGATAATTGTTTGATGCATGAGGGGCTTAAGCTTGAATTGTGGCTGAGTTGTAATATTTGATATTTTGTCAAAAAGTAGAAGATTTTCTTTGGTAATTGAAGAAAAATGCCTTTATATATTTTCCTCATTTTATTGTAAAACTCGAATTGGGTGAAATTCTTTTTGTGGTTTCCATTTGCTTCTTATTGTTATTATCTTTGTTTTATGCATATATCCTGGGATGAAGTGTCTATTTCCCTTTTAACTTGGTCTAATGCAAATTTATCTTTTCTGTGGAAATTTAAATTTTTTAGTATTTAAAGTTTTGACACTCATAATTCTTAAGTTTTATAATTTCTAAAGTTTAATGTTCTTAATAGATGGATTTTATAATTCTATTGTTTGTTTTTCATATTAAGAATTACATAGAAGTTCTGTAATAAATTAAAACAGTTTATATATTTTAATATTAATAAACATATTTATATGATTTTAGTTTTTAATTATTAAATTTTATTTTTAATATATTAAAATATTTATATTAAAAATCACAATTTAATAAACAATTGAAATCTAATATAGAAAAATAAGATAACTAATTTTTCTTAAATAAAAATATTTTATCAATATAAAAAGATTAATTAACTAATTTTTTTTAATTTAAAATGTATAATTTTACATTTGGAGTAATATGTAAAAGATCTAAGGCTACATAGAACAATAGAATTATGTGAATTTCTTCCAACTCTAAATTTTATCATTACTTTTTTATTAAAAAGTAAAAAAAAATTATTTTATCGAGTAAAAGACATAAAAGAAAATAAAATAGAAATGATAAAATTAAAAAAATATTAATAAATTAATGTAAAATTTATTTAAAAATTCTATTTATTTATTAAAATTTAATTTTACCGTAACTAATCTTACATAAGTTTAATTATATAAAATTTTAATAAATTTCTTATTTATTTAAAGCACATAAATTCTAAATTTGAAAATAAATTTTATAAATTTAAACAAAAATAAATATACATCTTTTTATTTTCCCGGTTAAAATTAAATTAATCATCGTTTCATCTCTATTTGCTTTTAATTATAACAAAGCATTAATCATTCAAAATCACCAACAAACACAGATATTTTAAACTCTCAGTTATCTCTAACAGACAACCATACTTAAGAAAGTGACTTCTGTGGGCGAGTTTAGGATGCATATCAGGTTGAACCACTCCTATATAATGATGTCCTTCCACTATTTGTAATATTGAAGTTTCTTGTTATGGGTTCAAAGTTTCAAATATGGTAAGCGGTTAATAGTTGATGGAAGTAAATGGTACGGAGTTATTAATTCAATTTTTAAAAAGTAGAGCTAGACTTATAAATTATGGCAATTCTGATAAGGGTAATAGCAATTTTTCAAATTTCTAATACGTTTGGCTTTTAATTCAGTTTGATAATGTTTATTGTGATGGTGGTGCGATGAAGATGAATGAAAATGATGGTGAGTAGTGAAGATGGAAAAAATGGTAATGATGGTGAATGGTGAATGGTAAAAGTGGATATATGGGTATACATGAAGTCTAGGGAGATACTGTAATTTAGATGAATATACAATTTGCCATATATAAAATCTAATTTTTAAAGCAATTGAGAATTATTCAGATTTATATGCATTTTTTTTGTGTATTTGCTCTTGGTAATGATATTAAAAAAAAAGAAGGATTTATATGCTTGTTGAATTATAGCTATAAATTTAACAAGTTTGTGATGATTGAATCAACTGAATTTAGGTTTGTAAATGTTTAAAGAAAAAACAGAAAAAAAATTAGAAAAATAAATTAAAATAATATTATAACTTTAAATTTTGTTAGAGTACCATTGCGGTACTCTATCATTATAAATCTATTTTTTAATTACAAATTATTAATTAATATTATTTTTAATAATTTATTTATGTTATATGTTCTTCTACTAATATAGATTATTAATGAATTTATATATAATTTTTAATTATTTATATCAATCAAAATTTTATATTTAAATTTTATAATTGTCAAGTACCAATAATTAAATTCTAAAAATAAAAAATAATTTTGATAAATAAAAATAATATATTTAATTGCTCAATAATTAAATACTATATAACTAATCTAGTATTTAATTATATTAATAAATTATTAAAATTAAAATAATATCAATATTTATAGGTTTACATGGTACCTTGCACCTATAGTACATTAGAATGAATGTATAACTTTTGATTCCATCTCATCTCTGTAATACCCGAAATTTTTATTTAATAATGTTAAATATTAATAATCATTAATAAACTAGTTTTATTCAAATAAATTTTAACTTTATTTTTATTTGGTTTAATTGAAATTAATTAAATAGAATTTTAATGCTAGATAAATAAAATGACTATTTCCTATATCCTATTAGTTTGGGTTTTTAAGAATTAATTAAGTAAGTTATTTGGAAAATAAATTATATTGTCGGTTATTCAAATTTTTTCTAAATACATATTTATATAAATAAAATTATATATTGAAAAATTATGGAGAAATTGTAAAGGTTGTTTTTATAAAAGGAATTTTGGAAAAGTTGGTATTTTAATTAATTAGTGGTATTAAATTTTAAATTGAAAATTGATTATTTAAATTAATTTTGTGTTAGGACTAAATTGAAAAATTATTTTTGGATGAGGGTTAAAAAGTATAATTTTATTAAATTGGGGTTTTAATAAAAATTTGTAAGTTTGGTATTTTTTGTAAATAATTTTGTCAGCAGGGGTATATATGTAATTATATATTTTCAATAATTCTAATTCGGCCCAAATTAATTAATTAGGGGCTTAATTGAAAGGCTAAAAGAAAGTTTAGGGGTTAAATTGAAATTCTTCTGGGCGAAATTGTAAGTAATTAGAGAAGTTGAGGGACCAAATTATAATAAGAAAACTTTCGGGGGCTCAATGTCGATATAGAAGAAGGAGATCGGGGAGAGAGAACGCGGGGAGGAGAAGAGGAAAGGAGGTCATGGACGGTGGTGGCCGGACCGGTGGGGTCGCTGGTTCCAGCCAGCCTAGCTCGGCGGAAGGCAGCGGGGCGGGTGATCCGGCCCTGGTGGCGTTCGGCTCCTCGGCAATGGCATGACACAGGGTTCTTAATTAGAAGATCCGGCGAAGTGAAATTAGTGGAGGCAGCCGACTTTTTGGGCTTTTCCGGCGAGCTCCGGCGATCTATGGATGATTGGAGGGCGTATCCCGACTCTCCTCAACTCAAGCTTCGTAATGACACCGGTTTCGTGGCGATCGGGCTTCGTTTGCAAATCGACGGCCGAGATCGTCTGCAAATCTCTCCGAACGATCGGGTGTCAGATCGAAAAATTGGAAGCTGGGATCGTCATCAGCGCGTGAGTCCGATAATGCGTTCGGATCATCGATCGGACTCCGGCAGCCGGAGGCGAGTCGACCGAGCGATCGAGCTTCTCGGTAATTTTCTCTGGCCCGTTAATTTTAGAAATCCTTGACTTAATTTGTGCTTATTGTTTTGTGTTGAGTATTTGATAATATTTGTAAGTAAAAAAAATAATTGTCTGTCAGTTTGCTTGCCATAGTCGTGTTTTTGTGCTGTATGGTGGAGTCGAAAAAAAAAATAGTGAAGTCTGGGGACCCGACTCCCATTATTTTGAATTGTTGGATATTGAAGTGTTTTTCTGGTAGGTCCTAGACCCGTTTTACTGGGGGTAAATGTCCGTGTTGTAGGAGAGGTTCTGTCGGATTTTCGGTACAATTCTCCCGAGTCGAGATTTTTAGACAGTCAGTCTTAGGAATCTTGACCTAGGGTTAATTGTCATTTGTTTTAGCGTTTTGATAAATTATTTTCCGTGATTAGATAATCCGTCTGTTCGGCTCGCTCCAACCGAGGCACCGGAGCAGAGCTAGGAGGTCGCCAAACCTATGAGTTAAAGTCATATATCGCCTATGCACGTGTCATGGATAAAATCTTGATTGCTATTGTGATTATTTTATTAGAACTTTAATTATTTATTTAATTATTATTCATATGCATGATGCTTTTAATTACTTTTTATATATGTTATTCCTTTATCATCAATTTTATTATTGCATGATGACACAGGATGGGACGACAGTAGAACACATTAGGTTAACAAGTGTACCGATATAGGTCCGAGAGTTATGGAAAAGGGTAATTGAGTAAATTTAGAGAAAGAAAGACTAGGATTTGCCCTGGTCGAGCATTGCTCTCTGGGCTTAGTTGAGTGTGGTTGCCGGAGTAAAGGTCCCTGGTCGAGCATTGGTCTCTGGGCGCTAGCTTATTTGGAAATTTAAGTGACCAGACTGGAGGTAAGGTCCCTGATCGAGCTTGCTCTTTGGGCGCCAGTCCTGTTGGAATGAGAGATCGAGATGTTAGAGTTGGGCTTAGGGTTCTACTGAAGTACTCCGTCCCATTGTGTGTGAAATTATTTTGTTTAAGCATGGCATGGCACGTTTATTTTTGCATGACTTAGCAGTGAATTTCAAATTAAATAAATGTGTTATTGAAATATTGTAACTGTTTTAGATATATGATTTTAACTCACTCGAGACTCCATCGCTTTCAAATTCGAACGTTAGTCTTTCCACGACTCTCATCCAGTAAACCCGACTTCTTCATCATCGGGTGGTGTTTGATTTGGTATGTCAAATTATAAAAATCTTAGATTCTCCGCAGTAGTAATAGTAGGGGTATAAATGGTAAATTTTCTGTAGTTTCGGGTCTCGCCTCATTCTTTTGGCAGAGTGATTCAATTGTGTAAGATTTAATGTTAAGATAATTTGTGGCTTAAATAATAGTAAAATTTGAGATGAGATTTATTTGAGTTAGTGAGTGTCAAGCTTACTACGGGATTCGGTGGCCTTACGCCTACCCATTCCCTATTGCCGGTCACGGGCCCACAGTTGGGGTCGTGACAATCTCACTTGCCTTTAAATATGCATGTTGCATACTCTCTTATATTTGGGTGTAATTTGCTATTTTCTCTAAATATTTTTGAAAAAATGGCTAAAGAAAAGTAAATTTGGAGTAAATTAGACTTGGCTTATAAGTTGAGGGGACAAATTGATACTTTAACCCTAAATCTTGTATTGGTAGGCTTTCGAGTTTTTTTTTTTTTATTCTTATTTTGTAACAAGTTTTATTATGATTCTCTTTATACTTCTTTTCCAAAACTCTGTTAGAAAGGCCTAATATGGTACGGGTAAAATAACCCTTTCATTTTTTTAATTATTTTCCTAATATTATAGGAATACTCTTCTTCATAATAGGAGATTTAGTGTATATTTGAAAATTTTATTGGATGCTAAAAGAATATATCAAACTCTTTTTTGATTCAATTAAATTTTTTAATTTTTTAATTAATTATTATTTTAAAATATATTTTTTAAAAGTTATTGGTTTATCTATATTTTAAAAGATAACTTTAGAAATTTAGAAATAGAATACTTTTTCTTTAAAAAAAGCGCATTTTATAGGTCTAATGCCAAAAATGCCCCCTTGACGTATTAAAAAAGTTTAACATAAAACAACAATAATATACAATAAAAAGTTAGAATTTCGTTATCTATATTTTATAATCTATAATATATAAAAAAAAAATGGAGGAGTTTTTGAACTGACTAGATCACCATTAGAATTAATTATAGTTACTAATTTTATTATAATCTTAATTTTGTATATAATTAATTGAGTTTTCTAATCTTAATATAATTAATTAGTGATTAATCTAATTCAATTCTAAATTATATATATATATATATTTATAGTCTTATAAAAAATTTATGAATTTCTATATTGTATATATACTTATGATGGAGTTTAAATAACTCAATACAAATTTTTGTAAAAATTAAAGATAAAAAATCATAAAAAGGATATGATACTTTTTAATTTTAATTTATTTATAGATTAATTTATATGTTCATTACTATTATAACACTTCATTCATAGAATTATTTAATTTTTTTGTTAATATTTTACTTCTTTCATCATAAAAATTTAAAGTTGATCTCTTTTAATATTTTCTTAATATGTTTTTAAGATAAAAATTCTATTTGTTTAACTATAATAATATTACTATTACAAGTACAATATTGTAAAATTAAATAATTACAATACTTTTATTAAATAATTATTAAAAAATAAATTAAGTTATTTTAAGAAAAGAAATAAAATAATTATTCAATTAAAATAATTTATTTTTGATAAATGATAGTCTTAATAAAAAATATAATTAGATAAAATAAACATATAATGCTTAATATTGCTAATAAGTCATTAAATCAAAGCAAAAAAAATTTAAAAATTTTATGATTTTAAATAAATTTATTTGAAAGCTAATTATTCACTAAGTTTATAACGTATATAATTAATTAGTGATTAATCTTTTTAATCCTGAAAGAGTTAGTGAGCAGTCTAATTCAATCATAATTTCATATACATTCCTAATTTTGTAAGAACTTGACAAATTACTCATACTATTGATATATATACTTATGATGGAGTTCAAATAATTTAATACGAATTTTCACAAAAATTAAAAAAAGAAGTTAAAAAATATGTGAAATCTTTAATTTTATTTTATTGATATATTAATTTATTTGTTCATTATCATTATAATACTTTATTAGTTATTTAAAGTCTAAATGTCTATTACATTTATAAAGTATATTATAGTATATGAGTTCTTACTATATGGTAAAAGATACTCATAAAAACTTAAATATTTTTAATAAATATCATTATTATTTATTAATTTGTCAAATATTTTTATATTATAATTTTTATAATAATAATTTGTGCTCGTAACGCACGTGATAAACAACAAGGGAGAATTTTTGAACTGACTAAATACCTTTATTTATAATTAAGTTAATTTCATAATCCTAATAAGATGATCTACTATTTAATATTTTTTATTAATATTTTTCTATTTTTATTATAAAAAATTATTATTTTCATATTTATATATTTTCACTATTTTTTGAGTTTTTTTTCATTTAATTATAATAATATTACTATTAAAAGTATTATATAATAAATTTAAAAATTATCTATAATTAAAAGCATATTTTATGATGATATTTCTTGTTAAAGTATTATATTATAATATATTTATTAATAACTTTTATCCAATCTAATATTCTCTTTTTATCTGGGTATGAACACTAAATGGGTGATATATAAGAATTATATATAAAAGGTACTAAGAAAATGAAAAAATTTCATGGTCCACTATTTTTTGCTGAAATCTTTTATTTATATAATATTTTTTTATACGAATAAAATTGCTTTTATACTGTTATTTTCTTTTATCTTTCATTTATATTGTTTTTATTTTATTAACTTTTAATTCCTTTGTTTTCAACATGTTTCTCCTTTTCTTTTTATATATCTATCTTTTAAATTTAGACATTAATTTATTTATTTTTTTCTAATTTTGAAAATTGATTTTTCTCAATCTGTTACTTAAAATTAAGAGTAATGATGAGCTTTTAATGGATAATAACTCTATAAATTCAGTTCTTATTGTGAGATCTAATAGTGAGATTTTGAAAAGTTGATTCAACTTTTCTTTTCTGAAAACGAAATGGGTAAGAAGAAAGTTAGTAAGGTTAGATAAAAAAAAAAGAATGACGTTGTTGAAGAAATAAAGAAAAAATCGAGTAAGAAGAAGTTGCATGCAGCTGAAGATTCTCCAAAATTATTAAAGAAAATAGAAAATGTAAGTGAGGATTTTGAAGTGAGGCGATCGAAAAGCGAAAAAGTTGTGGCTGAAGAAGTTGTTCTTGATTTGAAGAAGTTTTAATCTAAAAAATATGATAAAATCTCCATTAACGAACCTATTTCTCGTCCTTTGAAGTATTTTTTTTTAAAATTTGAATAGATATGTATGAGAAGATTTTATATACTTCTTTATTGTGTTCTATTTTTATTTTTGTTAATTTTTAATCTATTTAAAATATATTCGAATAATACTACTAAAATATTTGAAATATTTTATTATTATTTTTGTATAAAGTATATATCTAAAGTACACCTTTGATATATCTGCCTTTTCATTTTTAATTTTAAATTGTTAGTAGATAAGATTTTATTACTTTATGTGTGTTTTGTAGTTTATTGATTTTGTAGTTGGATTCTTTTAGTCTTTCATGAACTTGATTTTTTTTTTGAAAAATATACATTTAAGATAATAAAAAGATATGATAAATCAATATATTGTTAAAGTAATTGAAGTTTATTTTGTTTTTTGATTTTTGTATATCAAAATATTTAAAAAAGAGGTTTTTGACACTAAAAAGATGTTATTCACTAAAATATTGTTAAAATGATTGAAATATATATATATTTTTTATAAAATATGGTACTTAAAGTATACTGTGTATTTATTATTATTATTATTATTTTATTCTTTTGTATATAGTATATTAGTAATATTTTTATGATATACTGTTTTTTGATTGATTACTTTAGTTTTATCTGAATTTGTTGTTATCTATGAAAAAGATATTATTTATATATTAAGAAGATATAATATATCAATATAATTTTAAAATAATTGAAATTTATTTTGTTTTAATTTATCTAAAGTAGGATATCTAAAGTATATTGTTTATATATTGATAATGTACTAAATATTATGATATTATTGAAGTGATTGGAATTTCTTTTTTGCTTTTTATTTTTATATAACATTATACTTAAAGTATACTCTTGAGATACTTAGAGGATACTATTCACTAGTATACTATTAAAATCATTAAAGTATATTTTTATTTTTATTTTTGTAAAGCAATATACTTTAATTTTGTTCTTTCGTATAGAGTATACTAATAATAGTTTAATAATATATTTTATTTTTCTTTTCTTTTGTTTATATGTTTTATGTACCTTTTTTCCATTGTAATTTTAAATTGTCAAAAGATAAGGTTTTGTTATTTTTGTATGAGATATGTAGTTCATTGATTTTATGGTTGATTTCTTTAGTTTTATCTGAATTTTTTATTGCCTATAAAAAAGATACTACTGATATTACTAAAAAGATGTGATATATCAGTATACTGTTAATGTCACGACCCCATCCGTGGGCCCGTGACCGGCACTAGAGAATGGGTAAGCGTAAGGCCATCGAATCCCGTAGTAAGCCTGACACTCACAACTCAAACAAATCTCATCTCAACTTTTACTATTATTAATCCATAATTTACAATAACATTAAATTTTACACAATTAAATCGGTCTGCCAGAAGAACTAGGCGAGACCCGAATCTCAGAAAATTTATAACTAATACATCTACTATTACTACTACGGAGAATCTAAGATTTTTACAATTTGACATACCAAATCAAACACCACCCGATGATGAAGAAGTCGGGTTACTGAGTAAGAGTCGTGAGAAGACTAACAATCAAGGATCTGAAAGAAAGTAAATTGAGACTGTCAGTCTCGAGAGTGAGTTAAAATCAAATAATCTAGAGACTATTGCAGTCTTCACAGAAAATATTAGTTATTCGAATCAATATATCATACCATGCACGTAAATACAACTCATATTATAATCATACCATAATAAATAAATAAACAAATAAATAAAAATATATTTTTACTTTTACGGGACGAGTGGCTCAGTAGAACCCTAACCCCAAATTCTAGTAGCCTTTTGGCTCTCTTAATCCAATAAAACTGGCGCCCAGAGAGCAATGCTCGACTAGGGACCTTACCTCCAGTCTGGTCACTTAAGTATCCAAATATGCCGGCGCCCAGAGAGCAATGCTCGACTAGGGACCTTTACTCTGGCATCTCATTCCAATAGGACTGGCGCCCAAAGAGCAAAGCTCGACCAGGGTCCTTAACTCCAGTCCGGTCACTTAATATTCACTATCTGCCTAAGCCTTTCAGCCCTCTTATTCCAATAAGATTAGTGCCCAGAGAGCAATGCTCGACCAGGGACCTTACCTCCGGCAATTTACTCAAAATCAGCCCAGAGAGCCATGCTCGACCAAGGCAAAACTCATAATAATCTTATTACCTGTCCATGATCATTACCGGTGAGCATGCGGTCTTGATGTAGCCCATCAGACGGCATATTCTACAAGGCCACATTTCCCAAATCGCAGTCATCACATTTAATAAATATCATTGTCTAATGAAATTATCCAACACATATCGAAGTAAAGATTAAAGATTTAGGGTAAAGCAACGCACAATTCGTGAGGAAAAATAATAAAGTTTGTATTATTATAACATTACAAACGCTTGATCGATCGGTCGACTCGCCTCCAGCCGCCGAAGTCCGATTGACGATCCGAACACACCATCGGACTTGAAACGACGCGCTGAGGACGATCCCTGCTTCCGATTTTTCAATCTGACACCCGATCGTCCGAGAGATTTGCGGACGATCTCGGCCGTCGATTTACAAATGGAGCCCGATCGCCACGAAACCGATGCCATTGCGAAGCAGCGAGAGGAGAGCCCATCCTCCTCACGGAGCTCACCGGAACTCCTCCTCCCACCAAAATCGGCCACCAAAGGAAGCTCTCTTCGAGGGGAGCCGACTGCCACTAAGATCGGTCACGCCTTTTTTCATTTTAGCTCTCGGCCGACCGCCACGCCATGGCCCGCCTGATGGACGCCACCTTCCTCTCTCACACACTCTCTCTCTCTCTCTCTCTCCCGGCGTGCCCGACTTCTCTCTCTTCCTCTTCTTCTTTTTCTTCTTTCTTTTTCCTTCCATATCCACATCAGGCCCCTGAACTTTTTCTTATTATAATTTGGTCCTTAATTTTCTTAATTACTTACAATTTCATCCTGCAAAATTTTCAATTAACCCCTAAATTTTTCTTTAGCCTTTCAATTAAGCCATTAACTATTTAATTTGGGTTAAAAAGAATTATTGAAAATACATAATTACCTAAATACCCCTGACCGACATATTTATTAACAAAAATACCAAACATCCAAATTTCCATTAAAACCCATATTTAATAAAATTATACCTTTTAATCCTCATCCAAAAATAAATTTTCAATTTAGTACTAAAACATAATTAATTTAAATAATCAATTTGCTAAATATTTTTCAACTTAAAATTTAATACCACTAGTTAATTAAAATACCAATCTCCCCAAAATTCTTTTATAAAAGCATGCTTACAAATTCTTCCACAATTTTCTAATATATAATTTTATTTATATAAACATACATTTGGAAAAAATTTGAATAACCAAAAAAATATAATTTATTCCTCAAATAATTTACTTAATTAACTCCTTAAAAATCAAACTAATTGGATATGGAAAATAACTCATTTATTTGTCTAACATTAAAATTCAAAATTTGTATTTAAATCCTTCCAATTAAACCGAATAAAAATAAAGCTAAAATTAACTTAAATAAAAACTCATTATTAATCATTATTAATATTATCTTTATTAAAGAAAAATTTCCGGGTATTACAGTTAAATCAATTGAAATTTATTTTATTTTAATTTTTCTAGAGTAGAATAGCTAAAGTATATTGTTCAGATATTGCAAAGATACTATATATTTGGATAGTATTAAAGTATTTTAGTTTTTTTTTTACTTTTTATTTTTGTATAACATTATACTTAAAAGTATATTATTTTTTTATTTTAGTTTTGTTATTTTGTATACAATATACTAATGATATTTTGTTATTTTTTTCCTGTGTTTTGTTAATATGTTTTTCTTTGTTTGTTTGTAATATACTAATAATATATTAATGATATACTTTATACTGTTTTGTTGTAGAAGTGAGATTTCAAAACTAAATCCGAAGACCATTTTCTTGCTAAAGTTGGATATTTTATAGAGAAAAATATAATTAGCCATATTGGAAAAACTCTTTCAAAATCTCAGTTAGAAATGTTTAGAAAGACATGCTTTGAACAAATTTAGATATGAACCAATTAGAACTTCAACCTTAACTCATTTTCTGTTGTTGAGAGAGATTGAATAAGATAGAAATAATGAGCTTTAGATTTGTATCGATGGAGTTAAATTAAGATTTTTTCTTTCTAAATTTGTTGTTATTAGTGGATTGAAATGCGTTGCTGGAGTTAAGAAGTTGAGGTTTGATTAATTCTACCAATGGATTATTAAAAAAATATTTTAAAAGAGTTAAGCAAATAAATAAATAATGTCACGACCCATTCTGTGGACCCGTGATCGGCACTAGGGAATGGGTAGGCTTAAGGCCACCGAATCCCGTAGTAAGCCTTACAAACAAAAAATTCAAATAAACAGTTAACAAAATATAAAATAACCATGATTGACTTTCATAATTAATTCTACCAGGTCTTTATATCATCATACGTCCAACATAGACCAGAATAATTATAACAATTTTAAAATTTTCTACTACGGATAATCTAGAGTAACTAATAACAAAGTGTAGTAGTACAAGGTAATTACAAAAGTCCGAAGAAGAAGAAGTCTAAGTGCACGGCGAAGGTCTTTAACTCACACCGAAAAATACAACCTACCCCGGAGTGAGTTAAAATCAAATAATCTTGTGACTATTACAGTCTTCACAGAAAATATTAATTACTTCAGTCAGTATAACGAACCATGAACATAAAATACGAATTATAATATAACTATGACATAATTTTAAAAATAAAATATATTTTTACTTTTACAGGACGAATGGCTCAGTAGAACCCTAACTCCAAATTATAGTAGCCTTTCGGCTTTCTTAATCCAACAGGTCTGGCGCCCAGAGAACAAAGCTTGACCAGGGTCCTTACCTACAGCCTGAACACTTGATTCCAACCAAGTCGGCGCCCAGAGAGCATTGCTCGACTAGGGACCTTACCTTTTGCAATTAACTCAACTCGACCCAGAGAGCCATGCTCGACCAAGGCAAAAACTCATAATAATCTTATTACCTGTCCATAATTATTACCGGTGCGCACGCGGTCCTGATGTAACCCATCAGGTGACATGTTCTACAAAAGCCACATTTTCCAAATCGCAATCATCACATTTAATAAATATCGTTGTCTAATGAAATTATTAAACACATATCAAAATAAAGATTAAAAATTTAAGGTAAAGCAACATGCAATTAGAATTTCATAGCTTTACCATTTCTAATGGATACAGGAGACAGACCGGAATGAAGAAGGGAGGAGAATACTATTAAAGAAGGAGTATAAAGAATTTAGAATGCCATGAAAGATATGAAGAAAAGATAGAGGTTTTATTTCTCACGACCTGTTCTACAAACTGGAGAGCTCTTCCTTATATAGAAGAAGAGGTACTCTTTAGAAATCCACACTGACCATAAGAGATTGCCATCTGGCAGTCTTATCTAACACGACTCTTAGAGCTTATCTCTATACATGTGAAGGAATATATTCTTTCTTACAAGAATCCAAAACATATGTGTCCAACAGACTATAATAATAGAGACTTTAATAATGACATACAAAGCCAAAACATATAAGGCCAAACAACTCATAATGATGGAGACCATAATATAGAATATTGCTGTTGAAAGTGCATCATGACATCACTTATTTTGTCTGTTTGTGGATCCACATTCTGAGTAGTTATCATCAGAATCATCCGAGTCATTATCCTTATAGCTTCGACGTCTTCTTCTTGATGGGCTGGGCTTGTCAGATGGACAAGGCCTAGAAGACCTTAATGGCGCCATTTGGGCCAAAAGCTGTAAGGCTGATAGAAGGGATTCTTCTGGCTGTGACCATGGTTCCTGAAAAGCTAGATTCATTGTTGTTGAAGATGTAGCTTCAGATTGTTGACTAGCTGGTTGTGATTGTGTTGAAGAAGTAGAGGTGAACAGCTCCCGGCCTGGCTTAGAGAACGAGTTACTGGTAAAGAAGGAGTGCCCTTACACATAGAGTGTCTCTACAGATTTACAGTTATCAAAGTCTTATTACTCTCTTCTCGGTCTATCATCTTTCTATTAAGCGTATGCTCTGTGCTTGCCTCGTCAGAGGATCCTGCACATCAGAAACTTGTAGATCTTCTATTCACCCCCCTATTTTCAAAGTCTTATTACTCTCTTCTCGGTCTATCATCTTTCTATTAAGCGTATGCTCTGTGCTTGCCTCGTCAGAGGATCCTGCACATCAGAAACTTGTAGATCTTCTGTTCACCCCCCTATTTTGGTATCAGAGCCTTGGTTGTGAAACATGGAAACCAGTACTAGCCCTATTTCTATTGTTCAAACTTCTTCTCTTACTCTACCTACTTCTTATAAAAAATATATTACAGACAAGATAGATAACCTGGTAGAAATATCTCATATACCTAATACGCCCTGCATCCGTAACTCCTCAGGCCTATACTTAATCCCTACTCCGCCTTCCCATCAGAATCGCCTTTTTCCGATCTCTAAGACCCTCTACTGCGTTGAAAGAGTATGTTCACCATCTACTCTTTCTCAAAGGTGTTCTTTCTTCCGCCATGTGAACAATATGCAACTTTAGAGATCCCTCCACACTTTATTCAAAGTGGAGACAATGTAAGTATACCCATCTCCACTTGGAGCCATCGGACTTGTTCTCTCCTATCACGGGAGACAAGGACTTCCGATTATAGCAAGACTCTCCTTGTTAGATGATCTAAATTATGAACATGTCAGAATCGGCTCTATTGCTACAACTTTGAATGCAGGGAGCATAGTGCTAACGTTCTTCCCTAATTTCAACATGTCGTTGGAAGATTCACATCTTAGTCGGGGCCTTCAAGGTTCAAGTCCAAATTACAGGCACACTGTGTCAGCCGATACTATTTCGGCTACCCTTCATCACCGGGGATGGTTTACAGTGCTTCAAGACCATGCAATAAATCTGCAGACTCGGTCTCTAGCGAGACGACCGCTTATCTTTCACGATGCTGGTCTTACTCCCACCATAGTTCAGACTTAGCAGCTGCCTGTAGAGGAGCTAGAGAGGTTGATTCCCTCAGTATGGATCACAAATTATGAGAAGCTTCATCAAAGCTCACAGCCTGTCCAAAAACAAGATCCAGATTCATCAAACAAATTGACAAGTCCGCTGGGTTTCATATCTATCATCCACAATATCATCATCTTCAAATCCTCATACTATCTCTATGATTCAACCAGTACAGAGATCCTATGAGAAGAAGATTCCCATTCACAGCTTCAGATCAAACGGATGGGAAGTCTATAAGGGCAAGATTAATGGTCACTTTATCTGGGATGTTAATCCCTCCATATGCGATGTTGGATGTAATTGCCAAGATGATCTGGATGATCTAGAAATCAGATCAAAGGGGACTAAGACTTGGAAAAGAAAGCATACATATACTAGTCCACCTCGATATGATGACAAAGACGATGATCAACCTGATTCCATTCAGGTTCCTGTACAAACCAGGAAAGGAAGACCCTGGATTGGTCTTCCACCAGAAAAGAGCAAACCAATGTCCAATGATGATTATATGAAGAGATGCTTTGAAATATTAAAGGAAGAAGGACTTTGGATTTGTCCTCCTCCTCCAGTAGTTTGCTCTTGTTCTTTTGAACCAGTAAAAATCCCAGAGCCAATCGTAGTGCCATGTTTTATGGTTAACTCAGAGGAATTTCCTCCTCTGGTGAGGAAAGAAAATGAACAGATCAAAGCTCCCGCCTGGCCCTTTCATCAGAAGGATATACCCAACCCGCAGCGCTTGGCCCCTCTCACCGCAGAAGAAGTTTTGAACTGGCAGACAAACAATGTTGTTGCCCAGAATTACTACCTGGAAAAGATTGACAATAGACTCTCGGAAGTCTATGAAAAAACCAGTTTCATAGAAGCTCATGTCACTTCATTCAGAGAAGAAGCTTTACGGATGCACACGAAGCTTTCATCTAGGCTATTTAAGCTTGAACAAGAGATGGAACAGATTATGGCAACTCAGCCTACATCACCTTTGTTCTGGCAAAAGGACAAAGAAATCTTAAGGCTGAAAGAGCAACTCCGGGAAATAGAAAGAGATCTTTACCCTTCTAAGCAATCTACCTCTTCTCCACTAAATTTTCCCATTGCTACACCTCATCCTTTCATGTCTACAGTTATGCCTGTTAAACAATATGCTACAGTCTTAGACTTGGTGCCTCGAGCACCTAAACCGGCATCCAAACCCGCAAAAAGGACATCCTCTACTCCCTCATCCTTTCCATCCAAGCTTTCCATGGATAAAGGACTTGCTAAGCCACAGATGGCTATACAGCAAAACCCTCCTGTCTTTACGGAGTCGACTCCTTCTTCAACTGAGTCGTATATTTCAGATTTAGACCTGTCTCAATTTGAACTACAACACTTCAGCTCTTCCTCTTCTGATCGAGGGATATTTCAGATCAGCAAATGAATCTAGAACACAAGGTCCTCATGTGTTGATGAACACACCGCAAGAGCCCGAAATTACAGAAGAAACTGAAGAATTAGAATCTCTTGCTCCAGAACATCCTTTCCCGCCAAAACCAGGTTTTGGTCCCTGGTTCTCTTTGGATATTGTGCCTCCATCACAATGGCGTAACAAAATCTTGGAATTCAATGCTTGGCTTGATCTCCAAATGATAAACCCCCAAACTAATCTCCAAGAATCGAATTCACATCAAGGTTCACCGGCACATTACGGAATGGTTTTCTCACCGTCCGAATATCAACATTTCAATTTGTTCAACTTGGTTCGCCACTCAAGCTCTAGCACATATCCATCGCCAGCTTCTGTGAGACTACAATTTGATTTTCGGATAAAGAAAACAAGAATACTTTGTGTGCCCATGAAAAGAAAAGATCTTGAAGACCACTATGTTCATATGTCTAAACTTTACTATGAACCAGCCGGTCCAAACGTTGATGATCTAAAGTACACCTTCACCTAAGAAATGCACCCCGAGATTCAAAATGATGACACACATCGAGATATCACTCAAATCTCTCTTGGAGAGATTTGGCAATTTACAATGGCTACTCTGGATAAAATGTGTGAGCAGCAAAAGCTATTCAAGAAGATTGCAAAAGGAGAAGCACTGTTGAAAAATCTCTGCAATCGAGATTATTTGCAAATCAAATGCAAGGATAAGCATTGTACGTGCAAGACAAAGAAGAAGAAGCATTTTTCTTATTCAGAGAAATCTCCCCAGTATAAACAGAATAAAGGAAGGAAATTACGCTGGTTCATAAAGAAGGTAACAAGCAAGCATAAATCCGATCGATGTTACATCTGTGGTCAATCAGGACACTATGCAAAGAGATGTCCCAATAAGCCTAAGAAGACTGTTGCACTTCTTCATCAACTAAAGACTTCAAATCCAGATGACTTATCCGATCATGATCTTGAATCTCTCTTTTCAGAAGAAGAAATGGCGTCTTCTCAGACTCTATTTGCTATTCCATATTCAGATACCAGCACAAACGGTGAAAGTTCTTCGGACGAAGAAACATCTGTTTTTACTATTGGTCCTGCGCTTCAGGTAACACAAGAACTACCTGATCTCTCATCAATTTCTGAAGTTTTTCAATGGTCATCACCCTCACCCTCACCTGATTATACTCTTGCAAATATAGCTTACTGTTTCCCTGAGATAGCTTCTCCAAGAAAAATACTCACACCAGCCCAAAGCAACTTTTCTTTTATACCATTACCCATTCTTATTTCTCCAGAAAGTATGGAAGGTTCATCCTCACCAAAAGTTACATCAGCATAACCTATTCATCCTACACCATTGGTATCCATCCATGTTTTAGCTGGCAAATATGGAAAACCTATTCCTGTCACTGCTTTAATGGATACTGGATCTCACTGTACAATGATGAATCCTGATGTTTTGCCTAGCTCAGCCTGGAAGAAAAAGACTTATCACTTCCTAGCTCCTGATGGCAAGAATTTTCAAATTACAATAATCTCCAAGGATAAGATTGGAATACAGTTTTTCCCTGGCTGTATTGTATGGATTCACATCATTGGTTCTTATCTATTTGGAAGAGATCTTCTAGTTGGGTTCGACACTTATCATGCAGCAAAAAGGTTACAAATCCTGCCAACAGGCCTAAAGTATAAACGAGAATTTCTCCATTATACTCAGGATCCCAACCAGTTCTCTGTTTCAGAAGTCCCACTGAACTTTGCTCACTTGAAAGAGTTGTTCGTACCATGCTGTGCTGATTCTCATAGAAACTTCTATCACCCTTCTCCACTATACAAGAATTCAGACTTCTTTATCACTCTCCCTTTCAAATTAAATGAAGATGTCAATCCTACTAAAGCCAGCCATCCTGGAATGTCCCCAACAGATTTGGCTTTAGCAAGACAAGAGTGCCAAGAGCTCCTCCAGTAAGGTTTAATTGAACCTACACAATCTCCTTGGGCATGTCAGGCGTTCTATGTGGAAAAGAGATCAGAAAAATTAAGAGGAAAGAAAAGGCTCGTCATTAATTACAAGCATCTGAATCATTTCCTTTCGGATGACAAATTCCCAATTCCTAAAATCTCTTCTCTTTTGATCCGTCTTCAAGGAGCAACCTATTTCTCTAAGTTTGATCTAAAGTCAGGATTTTGGCAGTTAGGCATTCATCCTGAAGAAAGATACAAGACCGCCTTTTGCATCCCAGATGCTCAGTATCAGTGGACTGTTATGCCCTTTGGGCTTAAAATAGCTCCTTCCATCTTTCAGAAAGCAATGGTCAGAATTTTTAAGTCAATCCTAGACACCTGTATCATCTACATAGATGATATCCTACTTTTCTCTAAGTCAGCAAAAGAGCATGATAATCTTCTCAGAAGATTCCACAATTTAGTCCACTCCTTTGGGATAATGCTTTCTGAAAAGAAATCTTACATTGGACAAACTGAAGTTGATTTTCTCGGGCTTAAACTAAAGAATGGGCAGTATGAAGCAGGCTCACACTTAGCCCAAGAATTGTGACACTTCCCCAATGAAAATTTATCCAAGAAACAGATTCAACAGTTTCTGGGGATCATTAATTACATTCGAAATTTCATCCCAAAAGCCGCAGCCCATACAAAAGCCCTGACTGCACAACTAAAGAAAGATGCGGGCCCATGGACTTAAGCCCATATTGAAGCTGTTAAAACATTGAAACAGCTGGCCCAAAAGACTCCAACCCTCTCTATTCCTGCTGATGACGCATAGCTGATCCTTCAGACTGATGCAAGTGACTATGCTTGGGGCGCTATTCTTCTCTAGAGACTGGAAAATAAAGAGTCACTATGCAGACACGTGTCAGGACAATTCAAGGACAATGAACTTCATTATCATTCAAACATCAAAGAGATTCTGGCGGTAAAATATGCAATCCAAAAATGCGAGTTCTTCGTGGCTTCAAAACATTTTATAATTAGAATGGACAATTCTAATTTTCCTCGCATTTTGGAATTCAAGGGGCGACAGATCCCTGACAAACAACTGCTCCGCCTGAAAGAATGGTTCTCCCAATATGATTTTGAAGTACAACACATTCAATGTGATAAAAATCTCATCCCTGACTTTCTATCCCGATTATCCAAATCTTTTATGAACCCTATTAGTCCTTCCTTCTTTATCTTTATAGCACAATTCAGTCCCAGGACTTCACACCCAAATCAACCTGAAGGTATGTCTATTCAAGAATTTGAGCTTTGGGCCTATAGACGTATCTTAGCTTTTTATCAGACTATTGTACCAAATCCAGAAGACTTTTTCGCTTCATTTCCTTGGAAACTTTTCCCCACTATTACAGAAACGTTTCCTTCAACTCCTGAACAATTCGGTATCTACTTCCGTAGAACTACCATTGTTAAAAACCTTGTGGTTCTTATATAGAGAAGAGAATGAGTCGCATCCAGCTTGGCATTTCTTCCTGATATTTGATAATCAGCAGGCATGGCAATACCGACTCAAAAGGTTGGTTCACCAAGCAGGTCTCCTACACATGGCAGATCATGATAAGGCTTTGACCTATCATACCATCCTCTTTCTCCATCAACGACACACTTCGAATGACACTATTTCAACAGTCATCACAGAATGGAGAACTTTTCCTGGACGTTTTGAAGAAATGCCCTTTGTCATTAAACATGCTTTACTTCACAGAGGGAATGAGCTAAATCATACAGCCAATGAAGTAATTCCAGTCATCAACATGCAAAGGCGATCCTCAGATCAAAGACGGCTGTTCACCTCTACTTCCTCAACACAATCACAACCAGCTAGTCAACAATCTGAAGCTACATCTTCAACAACAATGAATCTAGCTTTTTAGGAACCATGGTCACAGCCAGAAGAATCCCTTCTATCAGCCTCACAGCTTTTGGCCCAAATGGCGCCATTAAGGTCTTCTAGGCCTTGTCCATCTGACAAGCCCAGCCCATCAAGAAGAAGACGTCGAAGCTATAAGGATAGTGACTCGGATGATAACTACTCAGAATGTGGATCCACAAACAGACAAAATAAGTGATGTCACGATGCACTTTCAACAGCAAGATTCTATATTATGGTCTCCATCATTATGAGTTGTTTGGCCTTTTATGTTTTGGCTTTGTATGTCATTATTAAAGTCTCTATTATTATAGTCTGTTGGACATATATGTTTTGGAGTCTTGTAAGAAGGAATATATTCCTTCACATGTATAGAGATAAGCTCTAAGAGTCGTGTTAGATAAGACTGCCAGATGGCAATCTCTTATGGTCAGTGTGGATTTCTAAAGAGTACCTCTTCTTCTATATAAGGAATAGCTCTCCAGTTTGTAAAACAGGTCGTGAGAAATAAAACCTCTATCTTTTCTTCATATCTTTCATGGCATTCTAAATTCTTTATACTCCTTCTTTAACAGTATTCTCCTCCCTTCTTCATTCTGATCTGTCTCCTGTATCCATTAGAAATGGTAAAGCTATGAAATTCTATTCTGAGTTTCGATTATTGTCTGCTAAGCAAGTTTATACATATTAAAGACCCAGAACGGCATTTGTAGCCCAGGAGTGGCTTTGTTGGCTGTAGGGTTGCGTATGTGTGAGCTTGGCTTAGGATTGATGATGATCAATAGTACTTTCGGTGAGTAATGACTCCGACCGGCTTAGACGAGTTATCGGTAAAGAAGGAGTGCCCTTACACATAGAGTGTCTCTACAGATTTGAGTTATCAAAGTCTTATTACTCTCTTCCTGGCCTATCATCTTTCTATTAAGCGCATGCTGCTGCTTCCCTCGTCGAGGATCCGTAAAACTTGAGATCTTCCGTTTACCCTCTATTTTCAAAGTCTTATTACTCTCTTTTCGGTCTATCATCTTTCTATTAAGCGTATGCTCTGTGCTTGCCTCGTCAGAGGATCCTGCACATCAGAAACTTGTAGATCTTCTGTTCACCCGTAATCGGCTCTATTGCTACAACTTTGAATGCAGGGAGCATAGTGCTAACGTTTTTCCCTAATTTCAACATGTCATTGGAAGATTCACATCTTAGTCAGGCCTTGAAGGTTCAAGTCCGAAGAAAAGATAGAGGTTTTATTTCTCACGACCTGTTTTACAAACTGGAGAGCTCTTCCTTATATAGAAGAAGAGGTACTCTTTAGAAATCCACACTGACCATAAGAGATTGCCATCTGGCAGTCTTATCTAACACGACTCTTAGAGCTTATCTCTATACATGTGAAGGAATATATTCCTTCTTACAAGACTCCAAAACATATATGTCCAACAGACTATAATAATAGAGACTTTAATAATGACATACAAAGCCAAAACATATAGGGCCAAACAAATTTTAATAATGGAGATCATAATATAGAGTCTTGCTATTGGAAATGCATCATGACATCACTTAATTTGTCTGTTTGTGGACCCACGTTCTGAGTAGTTATCATCAGAATCATCTGAGTCAATATCTTTATAGCTTCGACGTCTTCTTCGGGCTTGTCGGATGGACAAGGCCTGATAGAAGAGATTCTTCTGGCTATGACCATGGCTCCTGAAAAGCTAGATTCGCTGTCGTTAAGGATATGGCGAGGTGAACAACCATGTTTGATCTGAGGATCACCTTTGCATGTTGATGACTGGAATAACCTCATTGGTCATGATTTAGCTCATTCCCTTTGTGAAGTAAAGCATGTTTAGTGGCAAAGGGCATTTCTTCAAACGCCCAGGAAGAGTTCTCCAAATAGCAAAGGTCATTCAAATTGTGTTGTTGATGGAGAAAGAGGATGGTATGATAAGTCAAAGTCTTATCATGATCCGCCATGTGGGAACCAACCTTCGACCGCTGGTTATCAAATATTAGGAAGAAATGCCAGCGACTCATTTTCTTCTCCGTAAAGAACCACAAGGTTTTTAACAATGGTAGCTCTACAGGAAGATGGCGAGGTACCGAGATACCGTAATTGTTCGTAAGATGAAGGGAACGTTTCGTAATAGTGGGAAAAATTTCAAGGGAAAAAAGTCTTCTGATTTGGTACAATAGTCCGATAAAAAGCTAAGATACGCCTATAAGCCCAAAGCTCAAATTCTTGAATAGACATACCTTCAAAGTTGATTTGGGTGTAAAGTCCCGGACCGAATTGCGCTAAAAGATAAAGAAGGAAGGACTAAGAGAGTTCATAAAAGATTTGGATAGTCGGGATAGAAAGTTGGGGATAAGATTTTTATCACCTTGGATGTGTTGTACTTCAAAATCATATCGGGAGAACCACTCTTTCAAAGTGAGAAGTTGTTTGTCGTGATTTGTCGCCCCTTGAATTCCAGAATCGCGAGGAAAATTAGAATTGTCCATTCTAATTATAAAATGTCTCGAGGCCACGAAGAACTCGTGATTTTTGAATTGCATATTTTACCGCCGAATCTCCTTGATGTTTGAATGATAATGAAGTTCACCGTCCTTGAATTGTCCCGACACGTGTCATAGTGACTCTTATTTTGGAGAAGAATGCCCGCCTATCACATCGGATCACCGGAAGTCATCGCAGAAATAGTTTGAGCACTTTTTAACATCTTTTAAGATGGCTCGAGTCCATGGGCCCGTGATTTTCTTTAGCCTGCGATCGGGGGTTTTGTACTGGGATGAAATCTCGAATGTAATTAATGATCCCTAAACCGCTGAATCTCGCTTCTTGATAAATTTTCATCGAAATGGGGCTAAGTGCGCCCATTCTTTAGTTTAAGCCCGAGAAAGTCAACTTCAGTTTGTCCAATGTAAGATTTCCTTTCATAAAGCATTATCCCATGTGAATGGACTAAACTGTGGAATCTTTTGAGAAGATCATCATGCTCTTTTCCTGACTTAGAGAAAAGGAGGATATCATCTATGTAGATGATACAGGTGTGTAGGATTGGCTCAAAAATTCTGAAGATGGAAGGAGGCCTTTTAAGCCCAAAGGGCATCCATCGACTCGGGATGCAAAAGCGTCTTGTATCTTTCTTCAGGATGAATGCCTAACTGCCAAAATCCTGACTTTAAATCAAACTTAGAGAAATAGGTTGCTCCTTGGAGACGGATAAAGAGAGAAGAGATTTTAGGAATTGGGAATTTTTCATCTGAAAGAAAATGATTAAGAGGCTTGTAGTTAATGATGAGCCTTTTCTTTCCTCTTAATTTCTCCGATCTCTTTTCCACACATGCGAGACTGTAGGTTCAATCAAACCTTGGCCGGAGGAGCTCTTGGCATTCTTGTCTTGCTAAAACCAAGTCAGATGGGGACATTCCAGGATGGCTGGCCTTAGTAGGGTTGACATCTTCATTTAATTTGAAAGGGAGAGTGATGAAGAAGTCTGGATTCCTTGTATAGTGGAGAAGGGTGATAGAATTTTCTATGAGAAGACAAAGATGGAGCTTAACAACTCTTCAAGTGAGCAAAGTCCATGGGACTTCAAATAGAGAACTGGTTGGGATTCCGAGTATAAGGGAGAAATTCCTGTTTATACTTTAGCCCTGATTTGTAACCCGCATGATAAGTATCAAACCCAACTAGAAGATCTCTTCCAAATAGATAAGAACCAATAACGTGAATCCATACAATACGATTCCAATCTTATCCTCGGAGATCATTGTAGTTTGAAAACTCTTGCCATCAGCTGCTAGGAAGTGACAAATCTTTTTCTTCCAGGCTGAGCTAGGTAAAGCATCAGGATTCATCATTGTACAGTGAGATCCAATATCTATTAAGGCAGTAATAGAAATAGGTCTCCCATATTTGCCGGCCTAAGACATGGATGGATACCAAAGGTGTAGGATGAATGGGGTAACTTTTCATACTTTCCGGAGAAGTAGGAATGGGTAATGGTATAAGAAGATCCGCTTTGGTGTGAGTATCTTTCTTGGAGAAGGTATCTCAAGAAAACAGTAAGCTATATCTGCAAGAGTATAATCAGGTGGTTCCTGTTTTACTTGGAGTGCAGGACAATAGTAAAAATAGATGTTTCTTCGTCCGAAGAACTTTCACCGTCTGCGCTGGTATCTGAATATGGAATAGCAAATAGAGTCTGAGAAGACGTCATTTCTTCTTCTGAAAAGAGAGATTCAAGATCATGATCGGATAAGTCATCTGGATATGAAGTCTTTAGTTGATGAAGAAGTGCAACAGTTTTCTTAGGCTTATTGGGACATCTCTTTGCATAGTGTCCTGATTGACCACAGATGTAACATCGATCAGATTTATGCTTGCTTGTTACCTTCTTTCTGAACCAGCGTAATTTCCTTCCTTTATTCTGTTTATACTGGGGAGATTTCTATGAATAAGAAAAATGCTTCTTCTTCTTTGTCTTGCACGTACAATGCTTATCCTTGCATTTGATTTGCAAATAATCCCGATTGCGAGATTTTCGCAATCTTCTTGAATAGCTTTCGCTCACACATTTTATCCAGAGTAGCCATTGTAAATTGCCAGATCTCAAGAGAGATTTGAGTGATGTCTCGATGTGTGTCCACATCATTCTCTGAATCTCGGGGTGCATTTCTTCCCAGAGAAGGTGTACTTTAGATCATCAATGTTTGGACCAACAAGTTCATAGTAAAGTTGAGACATATGAACATAATGGTCTTCAAGATCTTTTCTTTCATGGAACAACACTTTCTGTCAAAGTATTTTTGTTTCCTTTGTCCGAAAATCAAATTGTAGTCTCCGGATCAGAAAACCATTCAATGTGCTGAACCTGATGTGAATTACATTAAGGCGTTCCAAAGGAGACTAGCTGGGGTTTATCATTCGGAGATCACGCCAAGCATTGAATTCCAAGATCTTGTTACGCCATTGTGATGGGCACGAGAACCAGGACCGAACCGGTTTGGCGAGAATGTTCTAGAGCAAGAGATTCTAATTCTTGATTTCTTGATAATTCTGCCGTTCATCAACACATAAGGACCTTGTGTTCTAAATTCAACTGCTGAGAGATATCTGATATCCTGATCGAAGAGGAAGAAGCTGAGCGTGTAGTTCAGTTCAAATTTATGCAGTCAATCTGAAATCAAATACGACTATACAGATAGAGGCGAGGATAAACTCAGGATATAGCTATATCCATCTCGTGTTAGCAAGTCCTTTATCCTTCAAGGCTTGGATGGAAAGGATGAGGGATGTCCTTTTGCGGGTTTGGATGCCTATTAGATGCTCGAGGCACCAAGTCCGGACCAGAGTATTGTTTGGCATAACCGTAGACATGAAAGGATGAGGTGTAGCAATGGAAAAATTTAGTGGAGAAGAGGTAGATTGCTTAGAAGGGTAAAGATCTCTTTCTATTTCCCAAAGTTGCTCTTTCAGCCTTAAGATCTCTTTGTCCTTTGCTGGGTGACCTTGGACCATCTCTTGTGAGCCAAATAGTCGGACGAAAGCAGTAAAGCTTCTTCTCTGAATGAAGTGACATGAGCTTTTATGGAACTGGTTTTTTCATAGACTTCTGAGAGTCTATTGCCAATCTTTTCTAAGGGCAAAGCATTGTGTCCGAAACTTCTCTGAGAAAAAGCCACTGCTTGGTCCAATCTTGGTATGTTCATTTTCTTTCCTCACCGTAGGAGGAAATTCCTCCGAGTTAACCATAAAACATGGCACCGGCTCGGGATCTTTAACAAGAACAAACTACTGGAGGAGGAGGACAAGTCAAAGGTCCTTCTTCCTTTAATATTTCAAAGCATCTCTTCAGATAATCATCATTGGACATTGGTTTGTTCTTTTCTGGTGGAAGACCAATCCAGGGTCTTCCTTTCCTGGTTTGTACAGGAACCTGAATAGAATCAGGTTGATCATCGTCTTTGTCATCATATCGAGGTGGACTAGTACATGTATGCTTTCTTTTTCAAGTCTTAGTCCCCTTTGATCCGATTTCTAAATCATCCAGATCATCTTGGCAATTACATCCAACATCGCATATGGAGGGATTAACATCCCAAATAAAGTGACCATTAATCTTGCCCTTATAGACTTCCCATCCGTTTGATCCGTTTGAATGGAATCTTCTTCTCATGGGATCTCCTGGTTGAATCATAGAGATAGTATGAGGATTTGAAGATGATCTGTGGATGATAGATATGAAACCTGGCGACTTGTCGTCGTTTTGATGAATATTGGATCTTGTTTGACGCGTGAGCTTTGATGAAGCTTCTCATCAATTTGTGATCCATACAGAGGGGATAAACTTCTCCAGCTCCTCTGCATAAACACTGCGGTGATGAAAGGTAGCCGAAATGGTATCGGCTCTTCCAACAACATATTGAAATTAGAGAAACGCGTTAGCCTACTACTCTCGCATTCAAAGTTGTAGCAATAGAGCCGACAATGTTCATAATTTAGATCGGGTATCTAACAAGGAGAGTCTCCGTCAATAAAGTGTGGAGGATCTCTTGAAGAAAGAACGGGTATATTCTTTCAACGCAATGAGGGTCTAGAGATAATGTCTTAGAGATCCGGAAAAGACCGATTGACGGTAGGGATTAAGTATAGTAGGAGTTGGATCAAAGCATATGAGATATTTCTACCGGGTTATCTATCTTGTCTGTAATATTTTTTTTACAAGAAGTAGGTAGAGTAAGAGAAGAAGTTTGAATAATAGAAATAGGGCTATCGGTTTCCATGTTTCACAACTGGGCCCGATACCAAATGATAAACCCCTGCCTAGTCTTTGTAATTCGCAGGTTCACTGCATTCAAGAATGGTATTTGTATTATTATAATATTACTAATAATAATATTTATATTATTTTCAATAATTAATAATCAAGTAAAATTATTTATATTACGATGCTAATAATCATATTAAGCATAAATTTCTAAAATAGCATATTAAATTCAGATTTAGCAATAGTGCAACAATTAAGTGACTTTAACTCACAGGATCCACGTTCGCTATCCGCTATGCCCGGGTGGAGGTCGAATTATCTAATGAACGAAAAATATACAATTAATAGATATTCGTAAAATTTTTTCTAAACTTAGACCCTAGAGTAGACTGCCTAAAATTAAATTAGACTCGAGAAATCCGCCGAAAATTCAGTAGAATCTCTCATAAATTACGGATATTTACCCTCCGTAAAACGGGTTCAAGATCTGCCAAAGACACATCAAATATGCTGGAATTAAATAACAGAAGCCGGGCCACAAGAACTGTACTAATATTTTTTCCGACTCTGCAACACCACAACACAAGTAATTAAACTCGATTTATTTTTAAAATAATCATCACGAGCAATTTATAGCCACAATAATTTTCTAATATTACAACATAATTTTCAGAGTGTAAATAAAATTATATCGAGCCGAAATTGAAATATTTTGTGCGTCCGGAAAACACGGGGTCCGGAAGCCGGTCCTACCAATGGTGTCGAAATTCGAATCCGGAAGCGCCTACACGAAGCTCGAGTTGCGGAAAGTCCGGAAGTACAAAATTTTCGGCCGGAAAGTGTCCGGAAGGCGGCGGATCGAGGCCGGAAAGACGCTGCTCTGGCGACGCTTCCCGAGGCTGCCGGCGAGGCTTTTCCGGCGGAGGAGGGTCGTTTCCAGGGTTTTCGGGGGTGGGGAGTCCGATTCCGGCGTCGGTTTGCGGAAAGGACGGCTGCAGGGGGCTGAATCGGCGACGGCAACCCTTCTTTTACTTGTCGACGCCGCGCGGAAGGATGGAGGAGATAGAGGCGGCGTGCAGCGGCGGGAGGGGAAGAATGAGTCAGCGGCGGCACGCAGGCGGCGGAAAAGGAGTGGCCGGCGGGAAGGGGAAGAAAAATGGGGGAGGAAGAGAGGAGAGGGAGGAAGGAAAGGGAGGAGGGAGAGGGGAAAGGAGGGAAGGAAAAGAGGGAGGGGGAGGGAAGAAAAAGGAGAAAATATTTTATTTTATATATATATATATACAATATTATTATTATTATTAAAATGAAATATAAATTCAAGATATTACATATAATATATTAAAGAGTGTTTTTTAGTAAGAGATGAGAGAATAATGCTGTTGATGCAATAAAGACTGTTGTTTTATATTTTATTGAAATATTTTTATTGGCTACAAAGACTATTGTTTTATATTTTATTGAAATATTTTTGTTGGCTACAGCAAAGATAAACGTTGTTGAAATACATCATATTAATATTATTAATAATTATGTTTTCAATAATTATTTTTTGGGAATAGAGGTTTTTCATCTTTTAGTTCACTCTTTGAGTCGGAAGAATGATTTTTTGAAAGAGAAAAGTGATAGTTTCTATTATAAAATATATGGTTGTCCAATTCTTTTTCAAGTGTGGTTTTATGAATGCTGTAAACATTCTTTTGAAAATCTTGTTGTTGATGATGGAATTCAAATACCACGTATATTAAAATAAGAGGTTTCTACATTTCCAACTTACAACTACCTTGAGCAATCAACTTTTTTCTACATCTCCTAAAATGGTAAATTTTCTTTATTTTATTATAATATTAATTTTATTTTTATACTTTTTATTCTTTTGTTGTTTTATGCTTTTTATTTATTTTGTAGTTGTATTTAAAAAAATATTATTATTTCGAGTGAGGAAAAAAAAAAACTTGGAAAGGTTTTTTGAATAAAGGAAATGAGAAGCTTGATGAGGCCATTGATGAGTTTAATAATGCTGGTTCTCCTTTATTTGCTGGACCTTCTACTTCAACATACTCTTTCATGGTTGAAGTTTTTAGACAGTTGAAAATTTTGTCAACTAAACAAAATAAGTTGATGAGAGAATTTTATTCTCACCAAATTACTATTGAAGCAAAGATTTCAGAAATTTACAACTTGTTATCTGATATTAAGTTGAAGTTGCAAGGCAGTTGTTATGGAGCTTATAGTTTAAGCTGTGGTGGTACTTATTTTTAGGTAAATCAATTGTCTAAGTAGATATTTTAAATATATTTCTAGTATACCTCTAGTTATGTTTTTTTTTTTTTGAGTTATTAATATATTAAAAGTATATATTATTTTTTTATTTTTAAATTTATTATATGTGAATTTTATATTGAGTTAGTGAATCTATATTAAAAATATATTTTTTTTCTTATATTCTAATTTTAATATATACTTTTAGTATTCTAATTATATTTGTCTTAATATTTTAGACTGGTAATAGACAGTTTGGAGATAAGAATGTAGGTGATTCTGTTGATGTTGATGGTGATAGAAAGAACACAAAAGAAAAAGATAATGAGAATATCATTGTATTATTTATTTTAATAATTTTATATTTTAATGTTGTTATGTTTTGTTATTATTCTAATAAGATTTTTTAATTTATTTATTTATTTTGGTCATAAGGTTTATAAAGCCAAAAATGTTGGAGGTGTTAGTGACGTAATGGAAATAGATAATGAAAAAGTTGATGAGGTATGTAGTAACTGTTTTTTTACATTAAAAGATATTTCTCAGATATTTATAGTATACCTTTCATATTTTCTTTTGCTTATATATAATTGATTTTTTGGTGGTATTAAAGAGTTATTGTTTTTGTTTACACCTCTTATGAAACTTTTTTTAAACAAATTTTTAGGGAGTAGAAAAAAATAAGATGATGTTGAGGATTTGAATTAAAATGACAATGATGATAATCATAAAGAGGCAAAAGAAGATGATAATGATGGCAATGAAGAAGCAAAAGATGATGGTGATAAAAATAAGAAAAATATGATGATGATGGTGATGAACAAGCAAAAGATAATGATGGTAATGGATAGAAGAAAAAGGATGATGATGATGATGATGATAATAAGGAAGATGGAAGATGCTGAAGATGAAAAGCATAATGATGAAAAATAGAGACATTCTGATAATGATTCAGATTCTAATGATGATGGTAAAGGACCTGATAAACATAATATTATCTTGAATGAAGATAACGTTGATGTTGAAAATATTGAGAAGAGTAATGGTAGTGGTGATAAGGGAGATGAAAATAAAGTTAGAGGGAAAGGTGTAGTTCAATATACTGGAAAAACTAAAATAAGTGGTGATAATATTGATGATTACTCTTATTTTTATTCTCAGGTGTTTATCGTTAATTATTTTATATGTTTTTATTGATTTCTATATATTTTTATTTATTAATGTATTGATATTTTATTTTATTTTAATTTTTTAGAGTGTTAGACAATAATTTTTAATAGCCGAAATTCTGAAAAGAGAGGAGCTCAGTCTAGTTCATCTTCCTTTTTTGATAATACTGATTCTAAATTTCTTTTAGAAGTTGACAATGTTGTTAATATTGTACTTTCGATGAAGTCAATAAAGGTCTTTTTTACAAAAAGATATTAAATATATTTTTATAATATATTTTTTTTTCTCTTTATTAGTGTATCATATGAAATGATACTATTATGATATCTTTAATATACTTTATTTTTATTTTTATTAGAAATTTATATGAAATAATGCTGTTATAATATCTTTAATATACTTCTCTTATCTTTATTAGTAATTCATATGAAATAATAATATTATGATATTTTTAAGTTCTTATATTCATTATATTCTTAATTTTGTTTTATTTTTCTAGACTCTCCTATTCAAACTATTAGTCATGCTTAGGCCTACTTTTTATTTGCAAACTCTCTTTTTGAATGAATTTAGGTCATCTCGAGAAGTTGATTTTTCTAAAGCTAGAAAAAATATTGTGAAGGAATTATATCCTTTGACAATAATATTGAAGAAGGTCCAAACTTTTTAGATCGAGAAGGTTTTGATGTTTGGATTGATGAAGTATTGAATAAGAAGAATAAGTAATTTTTTTTTATAATTATATCTTTTTATTCTCTTGAGCTTTTTATTTTTAGATCGAGAAAGTTTTGATATTTGGATTGATGAAGGAATGAATAAGAGGAATAAGTAAAAAAAAAAAATTATAATTAATTTTTTTGAGTTTTTTTTATTTTTGTGTTTATTTTACTTTTTTATTTATTATAGGAAGAAAGTTTATGTTGGATAAAGTAATATGATTTGTCATGGTTTTGATTTTGATTGTAGTACTATTACTATAAAGATATAGTTTCATGAGTTGCTTAATTGTAGTGAATTTCTTTCAGGATCTGTAAGTTTTCTTATTTAGCTTTAATTTATTTTAATTTTTTTGTATTGTTTATTATCTGTTAGATAAAAATTTTACTAAAACGATATTGACAATATATTATTTTCTTTCTTATAATTAGTTGTTCTATATTTTTCAGCATATTGATGTGATACTCTATTATTTTAGGAAGAAAAGGAAGTACTCAAAACATATGAAAATAAATTTTACTACTATTGATGATTCCTTTAATCATTGCATTTCTTTATTATATGATCTTTACAAGAAAAAGAAAGAATATGCATCTGTTATTTGTGGGAAGCATATGGTAGCTAATTATATAAAAGGTTTTTTAATATACTGCAATACTCCTTGTATATAAGTTGACAATGTGTTGTTTCCTATTAATGTTAAATCTGAGAGTCATTGGATTTTAAGATGATTAACTCTTAAGTATAAGTGCATTTATGGTATAACTCTAGGAGGTCCAGTCTTCATGACAAGAGAGCAGCTGCAGTAGTTGAGCCATATTCTGTTTTATTACCATAATTTTTTTTTAATTCTTGGGTTTTTTGATTTTTGAAACGACATTGATACTGTTTCTGGTCCTTATAAAAGAAAATCTATAACTGTTCCTTTCATTATTTCCATGGTTGAGAACTTGCTTTGTCAAACTTCAAGGTTTGATTGTGTATTAGTTTTATTACTTATTAATTATTTTATTTTTTTTCATATTTTTGTAATTTTAATTAGTTGATCTTTTTCTTCTTTTTAGTAATTGTGGTATTTTTATTCTTAGTTTTGCTAGTATTTTATATATGGTATTAATATGTCTATTGCAATATTTAATATCGATGATATTCGTAGCTGGTATGCTGTTGCTCTATACAATTATGCAAGGTCTAAAGAAGTTAATAGAGTAGTTAATGAGACAGATGATTGTGGAAGATCTAAAGAAAGAAAAGATTTGAAGCCAAAGAAGAAAAAGTAATGAAAGATTAATGTTTTTAGCTTTGGATAAGTTTTAGTTTTTATGAGTATTTCATTTGTATGACACTTTCTGTTAGAAATATGATTATTCTAGTTGTTGGCCGAATACTATTATGATATTGGATATTTACTTTTTGTTTTGTTCATTATGTTATATAGCTGTTTATTTATTATCAAGAGAATTCTAAGGTTTTAGAAATATAGTTTTAGTATACTAAATTTCTTTTATTATACTTATATATGTTATACGATAGTTTTGATATACTTATAAGATATTTTTAATATGTTTTTATTTGGTTAACTTAATATTTGTAAAATGATAAACATTGATTCAATTCTATTAGATTTAACAATAAAATGTATCATTAATTAACTAATTTTGTAAAATCAAATAAAGAAATAAGAGAAAAAAAGTTCTCATTTTTTCATTATTTTAGATTATTATGTATAATTAATGAGTAATTATACCAATTTTTTTATTAAAGTTAAATATATGTTATAAGATACTTTTAATATACCAATAAGATATTTGTAATATATTATTTTTATTTACTTAAATTGATATATTTTAAATTTATAAACTTTGATTCAAATCTAATAGATTTAAAGGTCTCATGCACATGTCACTTCTTGAATTAGAGCTTGTAGGTACTCAAGTAGAGTTGTAATTGGTAGTTCTCTAGCAACTCTATTTGTTGCCGTGACAGCCTGGCCTGGAGAAGCGGTCCAACGAGGGCGGAAAGTGAACGTTGGGGCAAAGACATGATTTCTGGATAGTGAGCGGCTTTTAGCAGGCTTCTAGGATGATAACACTCTAAGGTATGAGGGTACATAAATGAATCAAATTGCACATCAAAATTGGGTGGAGAATGATTGATAACATATATGTAAAGAGTTGGAACTAATCACATGAGGCGCCTTTTGATTGTTTGGCTGTGGAGTTGTAGAAACTCCAAAGTTAAACGTGTTTGGTTCAGAGAAATTCCAAGATGGGGGACCTCTTGGAAAGTTCTCGAACCTGCCAAAGTGACAAAATCGTGAAGCTAGTAGAGGCCAAAGCGGACAAAATCTCATGTGATCTGGTTCTCGGTCATTATAAATAGTATTAAAGCAGGACCCCTATAATAGATGTGTGGTTCAAGGACAAACCAGGTGGAAGCTGGTGGGCATGTGACAGCCTGGTCTGGAGAAGCGGGAAGTAGACGCTGGGGCAAAGATAAGATGCTTGGACAAGGAGCAGCTTCTGTCAGGCTTCTAAGATGGGGCATTCTAAGGTACGAGGATACATGAATGAATCGAATTACACATCGAAATTGGGTGGGGAATGATTGATAACATATATGTAAAGAGTTGGAACTAATTGCATAAGGTACCTTTTGGTTGTTTGGCTGTGGAGTTGTAAGAACTCCAAAGTTAAACGCGGTTGATTCAGAGAAATTCCAGAAAATTTTAGGATGGGGGACTTCCTGGGAAGTTCTCGAACTCGCCAAAGGGACAAATCCGTGAAGCCAGTGGGGCTAAAGCAGACAATATCTCATGTGATACGGTTTCGAGTTATTACAGTTGCATTCAAAGGTTTAGCTATATTCGATATCATTATTGAGTATCTATTATTTCAGATATGTAATACCGAAATTTTTTTTCTTTTAATAATAATAATATTAGCAATAATTAACAATGAGTCTTTTTTTAAATTAAATTAATTTTATTTTTATTTGATTTAATTGGGATGGTTTAAATAGAATTTTAATGGTAGACAAAATAAAGGGAGTATTTTCTATATTTAATTAATATAATTTTTAAGACATTGATTAAGTAAATTCTTTGAAAAACAGAATATATTTTTGGTTATTTAATTTTTTTCCAATATGAATATATGAATTAATTTCTATATTTGAAAGTCATGAAAGGAATAGTAAATAATATTTTTATAAAGAATTTATTGGGGAATGATAAATTCTAAGTAGCTAATGGTGTTGATTTTAAGTGAGAAATAGTTAGGAAATTGATTAATTAAGTTAATCAAGTGTTAGGATTAAATTGACAATTAATCTTGAAATAAGGACTAAAAATATAATTATTTTAAATTGGAGTTTTGAATGAAAATTTATATGGTTGGTATTTTTGTAATTAAATGTGTCAGCAAGGGCATTTTGGTAATTTTATATTTAATAGCAATGGTAAATAAGTAATTCTATATTTTTAATAATTCTAAGTTGGCCCAAATTAAATAGTTAGGGGCTTAATTGAAAAGCTGAAGAAAAGTTTAAGGATTAATCGAAAATTTTATAGGGTGAAATTGTTGGTAATTAAAGAAGTTGAAGGACTAAATAGTAAAGAAGAAAAGTTCAGGGACTAAATGTCGGTATAGAGAAGGAGAAAAGGAGAAGGAGATCGTGGAGAGAGGAGACCGAGCGGGGGAAGGCTGTGCGGTCGTCGATGGCCGACCGTTTAGGTGCGACGGAGCTGGCCGACGAAACGGGTGGCATCAGTGAGATACTCTTAGTATATCATAAATAATACTACGTAACTATATTTAATATTACTTATTAATTTAAATTTCTCTTTTATTTTTTAGTAACGAAATATTTAAAAAATAGTTATGGTATGTGTATAAGTTAATTTAGTAACCTGTAAATATCAGTTAAATTTATTAAATAAGATACCACTAGTATATCATAGATATACCATGTAACTGTATCACACATTATTTTTAAATTTAGATTTATGTTTTGATTATTAGGTTCGAGATATTCTCGGACCTAGACCTAATAATCAAAACATAAATCTAAATTTAAAAATAATGTGTGATACAGTTACATGGTATATTTATGATTTATCTAAAAGATAGGACATAACAATATATGTGTGCAAGAAACATTATATTAAATCGTACGAGGTTTTTGTATTATACCTTTGATTTTCTCTAAAGCTTTTTCCTTTGATCTCCATGATTTTTCATAGTTTATAGAAATATCATAGTCTTGATTCATGTCCTTTGTTATCATTTGGAGTGTATATAGTTTTGATATCAAGGTACTTTGATTTGATCCATTATCCTATAATATCTAATTGTGACAGCCTGACCTAGAGAAGCGGTCCGACGATGGTGGAAAGTGGACGTCAGGGCAAAGATAGGATACCTGGACAAGAAGCGGCTTTTGACAGGCTTCTAGAATGACAGCACTCTAAGGTACAAAGGTACATGAATGAATCGAATTGCACATCAAAATAGGGCGGAATGGTTGACAACATATATTATGAAGAGTTGAAATTAATCACATGAGGTGCTTTTTGATTGTTTGGCTGTGGAGTTGTAGGAACTCCAAAGTTAAACGTACTTGGTTAGAGAAATTCTAGGATGGAGAACCTCATGGGAAGTTCTCGAACCCGCCAAAGGGACAAAACCGTGAGGCCAGTGTGGCCAAAGCGGATAATATCTCATGTGATCTGGTTCCGGGTCATTACACTAATATTGATTGTCGATTGTTATCGAATCTGATCTCTAAAGAGCAATTGTGAATGTTGTTTAATTTTCTAATTTTAAACATCTTTAACTTTGAATATCATGATGCTCTTAAATACCAGTTGCAATTGTCTTCTATGTATTGCAGTAGATACTCATAATTACATGACTTAATCACTTTGTATTGAAATTGATTCCATAGTGTATATAAGCTCATGATTATTTTAAGAACTTTTTTGTCTCTATATATTTGTCCTTGCTCAATCTCTAATTTGTTAATGTTATTATTTATTCTTGAGTCAATACTGTCACTTTCTGATTCTTGCTCTTCTTTTTTTTTTTTTTGCTTATACAATGCCTTTGCTTATAGCATTTGCATATTCAATGAATATGGAATCTTTTCTTTGCCAACTTCATTTGTTGAACTTTGCTCTAACGTTGATATTGATGGTGCTGCATTTTCTTAAAAAGTTATAATTTTTATATTTATTGATCTTGGACATGATGCAGATACTGTATTTTCAATTCTCTTAGTCACAAATATAATGTAAAGTGGATAAGTTGTGTAATTTACTTTTTTTTTTTTAGATCCAAATAAAATTGCAGATCTGAATCATTTTATAGTTTCAATGGTGGACATCCGTCCTTCACTTTATACTGAATGTGCACTTCATTCACATCTATTTTGTTTTCTATTTGCTTTAATATAATATCAATTCCTTAGAATCAAAATGCCACAAACTTCGAAGCTAAAAAAGTTCATATTTCCATCTAATTGTCTATTATGTTGCATCAGTACTGGTATTGCTTTGAAGCTACAAAAAGAACATCACTAGAGAGAAAGTGATGCTAGTAAAATTGTAGAGACAAAATTGAGAGAAAAAAAAAATTGTGTCAATCAAATTTATTTTATAATAATAATAATGATATTAAAATAACTCACCAAATTTGAGTACAAATAAAAAAAAAAGTCTAATAAATTTAAAATAAATTTATTATTAAAAATAATTAAAAATAAGTTGAATAAATGAATGAGTAAGGATTTATATAGGTTATATAAATTTTAAATAAATTATATATAGATAAATAGATTACTGAAAAACCCATTCTGTTCACAGTGAACCCACACCCACCCGTATCCAACCATTCGCAGCCACCATACCTGCATTTGTACGGTAGTAGCAATACTAATTTTAACAAAATGTAGAATGGCTTGCTAAAGTTTTCTCCTTAAATTCTGTTAAAGATGTTCATCACGTAATAAAGCAAGTAAAATGACCATTTTTACTCTTGCTATATCACTAATTTGTGCATGCTGTCTTTTTTCGCTAAAGGCATAAATCTCACACTAAATAAATAAAAGGTTTAGTATTTGTTTAGAATTGCTAGTGTGTGTTGAATTTTTTTCTTAATTTAATATATTTATCTTTTTAGAAATTTTTAAACATTATTTTTTTTAATCTTATGTTTTTACTTGGTTTTATCAAAAATGATTTTTAAAATAAAATAAAATAAAAATTAAGGTTGGAAATCACTTTTGAAAATTGTTTCAGATGAGCAAAGCAATTATGTACTTTTTAAAAAGAAATGGATGCAGCAAAACTGCTACTTCTCTACACAAGATTGGCTGACAGTCAAGAAAAACACAGCACAGAAATAGATACATTTATATTTCTTCGATTGAGATACAAGTTAAATCACTTCTTAAATTTACACCATTACTCCTCCACTAAAAACACAACCCCATTTTGCTCCTTGAAGTCATGTTTTGTGTGGTCCACTACCTGCATAGAGAAGTAGCAATATCCTTAACCCAAGAAGTAGAAGAAGAAGAAGCAGCCATGCCGGTAAGTTCTTAACACATGATGTTTACTTCCACAGACTAGAACAACTTTAGAAAATGTTGTCGTGTTTTAGACTGATGACAGCTAGGAGTTTACCTGTCCTGCAATCTTGAGTTTTGAATCATCAGATTCAAACCGAAGGTGCTGCCAAATTCTCCTACTTCCCAAGTAAAGGTCATTACCCTGTAATGATCCTGCCGAAATGGAATTCGGAGACAATCCTACCTCTTATACATTTTTTGCATCAATGTGGGCGCACCATGACACAAACCTAATACTAGTTCGAATATGGGAGACCCTCCTTTCCTATAAGTAGCTAACCTCATTAAACTTAGGAGGAGAAAGGCTTTCAACAGGTGATCCAATTCAACAAAACTACAGCTATTATCTAGTGATGGTTGTATCTAGTCAAAATGATGAAATAATGAGGCTACACTAAAACTGAATGCAAGAGAAGAAAATCAACAACCTGAGACAGAGAAAAATGAAAATGAAAAATTAAGCTCACATTGGTATTGTTCAATTCCAAATTGTAGAAATCCATTGAATCCCCTTTAAACAAAGGCCCTGCATGCCAAGTTCCCTTCTCAAGCTTAACAAACTTGGGCCCAGAAATTCTAAAAATTCGAACCTCATCTACAGCAGGAGACACATAGAAATGGCCACAAGGTGACTGCAGAATATCATTATCACAATCTTCTTCTTTCTTTTCCTTTGAATCCAGAACTGATGGCTTAGCCAAACCCAGATACCAAACTCCACCTGTGATCGATCCAAGGCACTGAGTCACACTCGCATGATGAGTAATATTCGAGAAGTAAAGCGGCCTGTCCTGCAGGTGCATAATGTAGAACCTGTCATACATTTCAAATATAGTTACGTAACTGGGTTATCAAATTTAATAATCATTATCACCGATCAAGAATCAAGATTCATGAATTAAAGTGTTGAGATGAATACTATTTCTCAAAATTTCAAGTCAAAACTCAGGTACATCAAGTACGTAGATTGAGAATTTCTCAGTGTAAGGCTTACCAAATGGTCATATCACTCTAGACAATTTGGTAATAATCTAAATTCAGGCCTTCTACAGTGCACCAGTTTATAAATTAAAATGGGGTTTATAGCTACAGATCGATCATTTGTGATCCTCCTAAAAGAATTACTGTGTTGTTTTTCTTGTCATTTAAATGTTTAGGCTCTCTTGATTCATATTAAGTAAAATATCTCTGAAATTCCCAACACAAAGAAAGCAAGAAATCAATTAATATTCTACAGATTGAGGTTCAATAACATTAGATTTCCTAATAATAAGAAAGCAATTATCCTTAAGAATCAAGTATTCTTCTTTTCAAAAATTGCAAATACCTGGGAATTCCTTGGGTAAGATCCAACTGGGCATCTTGAGGACCGAATTCATCACCATCTGGTGATGGTTCTATCACCTGGCCGTATTCTTTGAAGCTTTCGGGTGTGGCTTCGATTGGTTTCAGGTTCACTACCGTCTCCGCCATCTTCTCTTCTACTTTCCTACGGTTATCAGATTACAAAATTTATAAGAATCACTCACTTTTAATTTACAATCTTTGGTTCTAAAAGGTCGCCATCTTTTGGATAGCGGGTCATTTTTTTTAAACCGGTTTTCTTCTTCAAACGACAGTAAAAGCGAGATGTCGTATAAAGGAACAATTACTATACGGCATGCTCTGGATGTAGAAAACGACGACGTTGTGAGTCATCTTCAAAATCTTTTTACCATTTCCTTTCTGTGTTTAGCACTCTAATTTCAAAACCATGGAATCAAAAACCACTGAGACTCCGAATCAACAGAAAAATGTTGCAGAAGAATCGCAACTTCTTAAAACCCTAACGAGAATCCTAACTTCAGAGGATGGGAACACACTTGAAAAGCTAAAACCCTACACAGCCCATCTCTCTGCGAAACCCAATCTTCTCATCTCAGTTCTCTCATCAAACTCACTCTCCAACAAACCTAACACCCTCTTATCATTCTTTAAATGGTCACAGACCCATCTCTCAGTCACCTCTCTCTCACCTCTCCCTCTCATTTCCCTTCTCTCTCCTCTTCTCTCTCACCATAAATTCTCCGATGCCAAGTCACTCCTCACTGCCTTTATCTCCGCCGACAGGACACATCTTCTCCACCACCACCTCCTCCACTCTCCGTTCAAAAAGGTTCAATCTTTAAGGGTGATTCTTGATACCTCAATTGGTGCGTACGTGGCATGTAATAGACCCCATCATGCTGCTCAAATTTTCAATAGAATGAAAAGGTTACATCTTAAGCCTAATTTGCTTACTTGTAATACTCTTATCAACGCTTTAGTTAGATACCCTTCTAAACCTTCTGTTTATTTGTCTAAAGCCATTTTTAGTGATGTTATTAAGTTAGGTGTTAAGGTTAATACTAATACTTTTAATATTTTGATTTATGGTTGTTGTATTGAGAATAAGTTATCTGAGGCCATTGGGTTAATTGGGAAAATGAAGGATTTTAGTTGTTTCCCTGATAATGTTAGTTATAATACGATTTTGGATGTTCTATGTAAGAAAGGCAAGCTAAATGAGGCTAGGGATTTGTTGTTAGATATGAAAAACAATGGGTTGTTGCCGAATAGGAATACTTTTAATATTTTGGTTTCGGGGTATTGTAAGTTAGGTTGGTTAAAGGAGGCTGCACAGGTGATTGATTTAATGGCACAGAATAATGTCTTGCCAGATGTTTGGACTTATAATATGTTGATTGGTGGGCTGTGTAAAGATGGGAAGATTGATGAGGCTTTTAGGTTGAAAGATGAGATGGAGAATTTGAAGTTATTGCCTGATGTTGTTACGTATAATACATTGATCAATGGGTGTTTTGACTGTAGTAGTAGTTTAAAGGGTTTTGAATTGATTGACAAGATGGAAGGGAAGGGAGTGAAGCCTAATGCAGTTACTTATAATGTAGTGGTTAAGTGGTATGTAAAGGAAGGGAAGATGGATAATGCTGGAAATGAACTTAGGAAGATGGAAGAAAGTGGTTTTTCACCTGATTGTGTTACATTTAATACTTTGATCAATGGATATTGTAAAGCTGGGAGGCTGAGTGAGGCATTCAGGATGATGGATGAAATGAGTAGGAAAGGCTTGAAGATGAACAGTGTGACTCTTAATACGATTCTTCATACTCTTTGCGGAGAGAGGAAACTTGATGATGCATACAAGTTGCTCTCTAGTGCTAGTAAACGAGGATATTTTGTGGATGAAGTTAGCTATGGCACTTTGATCATGGGATATTTTAAAGATGGAAAGTCAGTTGAAGCGATGAAGCTTTGGGATGAGATGAAGGAGAAAGAGATCATTCCAAGCATCATTACATATAACACTATGATTGGAGGGTTATGCCATTCTGGAAAAACTGATCAATCCATTGACAAGTTGAATGAGCTTCTAGAGAGTGGCTTGGTCCCTGACGAAACCACATATAATACAATTATTCTTGGATATTGCCGAGAGGGGCAAGTTGAGAAAGCTTTTCAGTTTCATAACAAAATGGTTAAGAAGTCATTTAAACCAGATCTGTTTACTTGTAATATTCTTCTTCGGGGGCTTTGTACAGAAGGTATGCTTGATAAGGCTCTTAAGCTCTTCAACACATGGATTTCAAAGGGAAAAGCTATTGATGCTGTTACCTACAACACGATAATATCAGGCCTTTGCAAAGAAGACAGATTTGAAGAAGCCTTTGATCTTCTTGCAGAAATGGAAGAAAAGAAGTTAGGGCCTGATTGTTATACATATAATGCAATTCTTAGTGCACTTGCTGATGCAGGTAGAATGAAGGAGGCTGAGGAGTTCATGTCAAGAATAGTCGAACAGGGAAAATTGCAGGATCAGACCATATCATTAAATAAAAGGAAAATAGAGAGTAGTAGTGAAACTTCTCAAGAATCTGATCCAAATTCTGTTACATTTTCTGAACAGATTAATGAGCTGTGTACACAAGGGAAATACAAGGATGCAATGCATATGGTTCAAGAATCAACACAGAAGGGCATCACTTTACATAAATCTACCTATATTAGTTTAATGGAGGGACTTATTAAGAGGCGAAAAAGCATATCAAGATCCTGTTTATCGCGGTGAACTTTTCTTGGGCTGTTCTTGACAGTGTGAAAGTGGAGGAAAGTTCATCATTATCATCGTTAACATTGATTATGAGAACTTACCTACAAGGATCCAGGTAAGACTTTTTTCTTTATGTCTATGATGCTCTGTACAAATTGTTTTATTTCTGGTGAAGAATGTGGCTTTCCATCATTTCTTTTATATATATTTGCAGTTTCTGGAGTTCACTGATTGTCTAAAAGATGCATATGGCTAAATGTATGCATATCTTGAATTCAAATGCGTGATATATGTTTATGCTGCATAAAATATTTCAATTTGTTGTGTTATAGTATTGAACTTTCAAGTAGCATGACAAGAGCAAATAGGGCATGTGCATGAATCTTTATAATTTTTAAAAGTCATAGCTAGAGGAAACAGAAATAATACAGATTAACTGCTACGTTGAGTGTTGGTTGCTTATTGCTGTTGTTTTTACACAGTTCAACCACCTTCCCTCGTTTTGTTTAACAAATTTGACTAGACTAGCTTTTTCCTGTGCTGAAGTAGTACAATGGATGGATGTTTTCTAAATTGATGATGCTTTTTACTTAATATACTTTCTAAATAAAAGAAAGATGAGGGGCAATTGTGAAATCTTATATAATACATAGTGATTTTTTAAGAAGCTAGTGGGCAGGTAGAGTAGAGCAAGATAGGAGAGATTATCTAAAATGTCGAACAATGTCTGAGAAAGTCCACTTGTAAGAATGACTAATACGCTTTAACTTGAAGATTGCGAATACAAAAGTCAACAAAGTGGGCTTAGGAGTGAGAAGAGACGTGGTATACCTGTAGTTTCATGCTGGGTATGAGCCTTTAGGGAGTCATTGTTGGGACTTGGTGTACAACACATAGGTGGATTCAAAGCTTCACTGGATTGAATATTGATGTTTGAGATAATTGGGGGAAAAAATTAGGCTGCTGACGACAAGATGCCAATAGGAGAGAACTTTTGTGTTGGTTTTACTGAAATGACTAGGACAAGTAACCCCTAATGTAAATGCTCGTGTGTGTTCTCCAATTTTATGATTAAAAATTTGAGGGTGTAAACTTCAGATCTTACATAGGATTGTGGGTGTAATCAAGAAATCTAGGATCCAAAATGAAGGTGGCCTAACTCTAGAATTCTTCAAACTGAGAAACAAAAAACCAGAATTATAGACAGGACAAGGAAGCTTCAACCTTTTAAATTTGTAAAACACACTAGGTTTAATTGATAGCATCTGAAGACTGCTAAAAGTATAAAGGTCCAATTGTTGTTTATGCATATAGTCATAGAGGTGAATGTCATGTCTATGCTTCTATCCCCATATTAGTATCATCACTGTTGCCACAATCAGCAGTTCTAGCCTATGATTCAGGGTAGAAAAGCTACCCCTAACCTCCCAGGTAATGTTTAGGATTTTGACACTGGGCTTTCCTTCTTTAAGGGATTTGGGCCTCAAACCTTATTTGTTCTTGTTTGATGATGAATTTTAAATTCTGATCTCATTCTTCTCCCCCCAGATTCACAATCCCTGCAGCTTATTTAATCACCTATGTTGGACTAGGTCATCTGGTAGAATCTTTAAATAACAGATTCAAGTCATCTTATACTGCTTTTTGATGATCTTATTTTGATGTATCAATTTTGTAAAGATCTGATTTCTATGAGGAACTTGGTTTTCTTACTTACTTTAATTGAGACCCAGAGACGATGAGTTCCAAATCTCCCGGTCCCTCTCACACCAATCTCTACAATTATTTTAGGTCTATATGTTGATGTACTATATTTGATTTGCAGTGAATTTGGACATTTTTGACAAACTGAATAAGAGTGTACGGCAGGATTCCTGCCCTTCCATTTCTGTGGTCTTATTTCAAGAACCATGAGTGGTGAAATCACTAGTGTTTCAATAGCTTCTGAATGCAACAGGTTCCTTCAACAAGGATCCTGCTCAAGTGAAGGTGCCACAATTATTTGGATGCTTGTTCAGTTTGATTAGAGGCCAAGTGAGGCTGAAGACGAGAGAGAATTTATTGATATTCTTTTTTTCTTCTCCAGTGTGCACTATTTCCTATTTCCTTTCACCTAACTAAACATGTACATATATGTATATTTTTGTCAAACAACCATGCAGGTGTACATATGTTAGAAAAAATTGAAGTGTCATCCTATGCAACTTTTGATTATGAGTGTGCAATCAACTTCTGTTGCTTTTTTCTTTTTTCTACAAGGTACAGTTGCGGTGCAGTATCTAGAGAGAAACGGGTTCAAAATCACGATCAATTCCTTTTTCAAATCCTGCTGCAGCTGCACGAGAACGGCACACCTTAATCATTTATGATGATCTCTCCAAACAAGTGCAGGCTTATTGCCAAGTGTTGCTTCTATTACGAAGACCACCTTACTCGAAAAAAGCCTTTTTCCTTGGAAGATCTATCTCGTATCTGGTACTGCATGGCCATTCCGAATTAAAGAATTCGGAATGAATCCAATCTTCCCAAGTGGGCATGAACGTGATCTGCTAACTTCGTCACTGTATAGCTGTTAGAACATACGAATAACATCTAATCTCATTGTTTATCTTTTGACTGTTTTTTATGTAGCCTATAAGTTGAGCATGCTGACTATCAAAATAATGTCTTACTTTTTATGGTAAATAATTGGAGAAATTTTTGGGTGAACTCTGTTCGCTAAGTATATAGATTTTACACAACAATTATAATATTTGGTATTATTTATTAAATGATTCGATAATGTCGGTAAGTACATAAGTACATAATTACATTAATCAACCATTAGATTTCAGCCTCGTGGTTGGAGGCTTTTAAGTTCGAAACTTTCTTTACTAAATATAATGATTTTTAAGGTAAGTTTTCTTTATTAAATATAATGATTTTTTTTATACTTTAAATAAAAAGAAAAGATACTTTTTTCTCCTACAAACTAATAGATTAATTGAAAAGAAAAACTATAACTACATGATAATTGAAAATTACCAAATGGGACAATTTTTCCTATAGAATGTTAATAACCTCCTCTTGATGTTTGGTTATTTTGCTAAGAAATCTAACATCTTGAACTTATGTAGATCACTGATTTTAGCTTTGGTAATCTTCCTAGTGTTTGATTTTTTTTTTTTCATATTCTTATATTCATAAAATTTTGAAGGTTTTTGGCATATTTCATAAAAAATGTAAATATTAAAGACAATTTCAAAGTTTCCAGGCTAGTGTCTAATAAAAATAATAATTTTTAACTATTTATTTTATTTAAAAATTTAAATTTAAACTGCATAGTAATTTAATAATATTAAATAAAAAATAAGAATTTTTAAATTACTTTAGAATTAAATTATGTTGAAAAATAAAATATATAAATAAGTAAAAGAATATTAAATTTATTATTTTAGTTAGACACTAAGATTTTACTCTAATTTGATAATAAAATTAATTTTGAATGTGTTTGATACTTAATTATAAGTTTAAAGATCAAATTATAATTTTAAATTACCAATTTAGTCTTTCGACTAATATAACATCACTAGTAGTTAATTTTATTAAAATTTAAAAGGGCTTTAATATAACAAAAAAATATAAGAATTGAGTCAAATATCAAACTAAATTTCAAAAAATAAATAATATTTAACTCTTATATTTTTATATCTATAATATACTAAAGATTTTCCTTGCAATGAAGTTGGTCTGGCTCTGAATCTACGTGTCTATGACTTCATTTCTCAGAAAATTCATGCAGCGGAAGATCTTGAATTTGAGACTTTCTACACTAAAAATATTCTAAAAATATAAATCTCGAAGACAATTAGGCTATGTTTCATTTGACAACTTAATAAGGGATTTTGTAGAATTCATACATTATATCAAATTACCATTATTTGGATAAAAAAAATAGAACAAATTGATAGATTATAACTTATCCTAGGCCCTTAAATAATGACTTGAAAACCCACATAGGATGTAGGTTCCATGACATTTAGAATGAAAAATTGCTCTATCCATTTTTTTGTTGCACAAAACATGATAAATTATAATATAAAAATTTGGATAAAATAGTATATTAATAATATATATTAAACATATTTAAGTATTTTATTTATTTATCTTTTTATAATAAGAGTATTATTATATATTTTACAAATTTAATAGACAACTTGACCTCGAATGAATCTAAAAGTTATATTTTACAAAATTATGAAATATTCAATTTTTTCTTTACTTAATTTGAATAACTCACTCTTAGCATTAAAATTCATGTATTTTTTTTTATCTATTTATTTTTTTTATTAGAATTCTATACTTTGTATGGAAAATATATTATTTTAATTGAATAGTTATATTTTTATTTATTTGCTTAGAATCATTTAGTCCCACTACTAAAGTTAATGATTTCAATAAAAGTTGAAAAATAAAATCCGTATGCTAGTAAATAAAGAATTATAAAAGTTTGATGTTTTAGTTTCAATAATTCTTTGTTAGGATTTTTAAACTTATAATATAATATTCTTAACAGTAAATTAATCATAAGTAAACAAAAATAAAATATTTTATTTATTTTAGAAAATAAATGGTGATGAACAACCCATGAACTCTTACTGTAAGATAAAAAAGATACATATGAAATAATTAAATGTATTTGACTCTATTATATACAATTTATTAAAATAATTTATTTATTTTTTATAAAAATAATTTAATCACATAATGCGCATGAAATATATATATATATATATATATATATATATATATATATCTCATAAATTAGTATATAATATTATATTTATTAAATATTTTTTACTTTCTTATGAGTATATATATATATATATTATAACATAAAAATATCTCATAAATTAGTATATAATATTATATTTATTAAATATTTTTTACTTTCTTATGAGTATTCTTTTTTTACCATTTAGTAGAAGCTCACAAACGTTTAATGTTTTAGTTTTTATAGTTTTATTAAAATTTCTTATTTTATATATAATACTTTTAATAATGTATCATTATACTTAAATAAAAATAGCAATTTTATTTTTATAAAAAAATATAAAAAGAGATGAATTCTGAACTTTAACGATAAAAATGAATAAAATATTAATATTAAAAAGATAAATTCTATTTTCTTTCCTGATGCTTGACATGTCTTAAATTTATTAGTGACTTAAAATAGTAAGGAAAAAAGAGTATAAAAAGAAAAAAATTCTAAATTTTTATACTAAAATGAGCAAAAAGAATTAATATAAATCTTAAATAGTAAGTAAATATTAAAAAATTTAAATGATATTTACGTCACTTGATATGTTATATTAGATTCATTAACAATAACGTAAGTAATATGTTTAAGTTAGTACTTGCAAGTGCAAGTACCATTCTTATAGTAAAAGTAAGTTCACCACGAGGTCAATCTCTTAAGGAACTATGAGTCCAATTATTATAAAGACTATTTATCAATACATAAATACTAAAAATAAATCTAACCACTTTAAACCAGTGCTTTAAGAGAGTAAAATATTCATAAAGTAAAGTAACTAAACAATAAATAATATGTGATGCAAATACTTATGATTTAAAACTATATGCTAAAGACAATATTTAGCCTAGCTAAATACTTAATAATTTTCTTAATTTACTATAAGTCTAGATTTAATGAATGAGATAGTGATGTACCTTTTCTTTTAATTACTCAAACTAATGATACAACTAAAATTTCTTCTACTAACATAGATTGAAGTAAAGATGGTGTCTTCTAATACATTCAATCTGAATATTTCAATAACAATTATAATTATTAAATTAATATAATGGTTAACTAACAATAATAACTAAACTATATAAAAGGTAAAAAAATTACTCATGAAATAAATAAATGACAAGATTCATACATAAGTAAGGAAAATTAAACTAAACATTTATGAAAATCAGCCTACCATGTATAACCTAATGACCATAGTATTAAATAGAAAGACATAAAATTAAGACTTAAAATTAAAAGCTCTTTTAAAATTTAGAATCTTTCAAGTAGGAAGATTATTGGTTTTCAATCTCCACTTTTTGAAAAACTCATTTTATTTAAGAAAAATAGTGAAGACTAAAACTAAAGTATTTAATGAAGAAAAGTAGAGAGAATTACAGAGACAAGAATGATGGATAGATGTAGATGAGATATGTAGCAGAAAGCATATGGAGAAATATCTTCTCCTCCTCCTTTAGAACTGGTTTATATATATATATATATATATATATATATATATATATATATATATATATATATATATATATATGTGGATTAAGTGACACCGGAAAAGGTAAATGAGGTGAATTGTCTTTTCACTAATAATACCTTTGAAAGACTACACCGCAAGACTTAATATACAAAGCGGTGCTGAGCCACCCCATCTTCCGTTTGGTATCACAAACCCAACGGGCGAGAAGGTAAGTGGCAATACAACGTTCTTTAGTTAAGCAACTGAAGAGACATAACTGGACCTTTGTTATCAGTCCAATATATATATATATATATATATATATATATATATATATGTATTAGAGTCCTCTAAATAAGTCTCCATAAGTATAAATATACCTATGATAAGTCTATCTAATAGATAAAATTATAAATATCCTTATTTTCACAAAATATTATTTCATAAATAAGTTAATATAAATCCTAATAATAAAAATGACTAAAATGTTACTTAGATAAATAGTGATTTTTGACTAGCCCATCATATAGCAGTCCATGTGCCTTAATCTTGGGTCTTTGATAACACAGTTCTATTTAAGCTCATTTTTTAGTATTTTTCTCCATATTTTCCTTTATTGGCTAATATTACCTAAAATTAGACAATTAAACTTATGAGAGATATAAACACTTATTTTTACCATATTATATATAAAAAAGATGTCATTAAAGCTCTAAAATACCATAAATAACTATATATAATTTGAACCTATCAATAAAAATAAGCTTCTTGAATTTAAAAACTTAAAGTTTTTATTACATTATATACAACTTAAATTTATAATCAGATATAACATATATATATATATATATATATATATATATACATTTTGATGTATCATTAATTTAGTATATAATAAAATATTATCCACTTGAAGTAATTTATTTGCAATTGCTCTACTAATAAAATATTATAATAATAATCAACATAAGAATATATAATATTAATAACATAAAATTAAAAGCTCTTACTTTTTTCTTCTCTGATATCTTATCTTTGATTTTTATGAAAATTTGTATCCAGCTATTTGAATTCAATTATAGATATATATAGTGTGATATAATGATTTATCGAATTTATATAGGATAGGAAAGTATATGAAATTAAGATAAAATCAAAAAGAGATGGATGCAGCAAAACTGCTACTTCTCTACACAAGATTGGCTGACAGTCAAGAAAAACACAGCACAGAAATAGATACATTTATATTTCTTCGATTGAGATACAAGTTAAATCACTTCTTAAATTTACACCATTACTCCTCCACTAAAAACACAACCCCATTTTGCTCCTTGAAGTCATGTTTTGTGTGGTCCACTACCTGCATAGAGAAGTAGCAATATCCTTAACCCAAGAAGTAGAAGAAGAAGAAGCAGCCATGCCGGTAAGTTCTTAACACATGATGTTTACTTCCACAGACTAGAACAACTTTAGAAAATGTTGTCGTGTTTTAGACTGATGACAGCTAGGAGTTTACCTGTCCTGCAATCTTGAGTTTTGAATCATCAGATTCAAACCGAAGGTGCTGCCAAATTCTCCTACTTCCCAAGTAAAGGTCATTACCCTGTAATGATCCTGCCGAAATGGAATTCGGAGACAATCCTACCTCTTATACATTTTTTGCATCAATGTGGGCGCACCATGACACAAACCTAATACTAGTTCGAATATGGGAGACCCTCCTTTCCTATAAGTAGCTAACCTCATTAAACTTAGGAGGAGAAAGGCTTTCAACAGGTGATCCAATTCAACAAAACTACAGCTATTATCTAGTGATGGTTGTATCTAGTCAAAATGATGAAATAATGAGGCTACACTAAAACTGAATGCAAGAGAAGAAAATCAACAACCTGAGACAGAAAAATGAAAATGAAAAATTAAGCTCACATTGGTATTGTTCAATTCCAAATTGTAGAAATCCATTGAATCCCCTTTAAACAAAGGCCCTGCATGCCAAGTTCCCTTCTCAAGCTTAACAAACTTGGGCCCAGAAATTCTAAAAATTCGAACCTCATCTACAGCAGGAGGCACATAGAAATGGCCACAAGGTGACTGTAGAATATCATTATTACAATCTTCTTCTTTCCTTTCCTTTGAATCCAGAACTGATGGCTTAGCCAAACCCAGATACCAAACTCCACCTGTGATCGATCCAAGGCACTGAGTCACACTCGCATGATGAGTAATATTCGAGAAGTAAAGCGGCCTGTCCTGCATGTGCATAATGTAGAACCTGTCATACATTTCAAATATGTATTGCAATGAAAGCCATTGCAAAGAAGAGACAAAAAAAAAAATATTGTTGAAAAAATTAAAAAAAGATGTTCAACCTTAAGAACTGGTTATAAGGCAATATTAAAAGTATCAAGGAAAAGAATTGTAGGCATTGGGTGATGAAGTCTTAAAGCAATGCTCATAACCATGGTTATGGTTAGTCCTAAGAGTGTAATCTATCTTAGATGTGATAAGAAAACGTTTGCAGCTACAAGAAGTTTGGTTGACAAATTTGACGAAGAAGGAATTCCAATGGAGAAAGCTGCAATAGTTTTTAATAGCGTTGATCAATAATTTTCTAATAGAGATTGTTGGAATAACCTTAGAGATGAAAAATTTAGATATCGGGAATGCTCAAGCTGTTTTAAGTTATTATTGTAAAACAAGACAAATTGAGAATCTTAATCTTTTCTTATGCCATTCAATGTGATGATGATGCTCGAAAGATAAATTTTTTTTAGGTGGATGCACGATGACGGCTAGCTTATCAACAATTTAGGTATACTATTACATTTGATACCACTTATAACACCAATAAATATAGAATGTCATTTGCTCCATTTACTGGTTTAAACTATCATTATCAATCAACTCTATTTGGTTGTGCTTTGTTGCAAGATGAATCAGTGCAACCTTTTATTTGGTTATTTCAAACATCGCTTGAGGCAATGTATGGAAAACAATCAATATCTATGATCACAGACCAAAATTTAGCTATTGAAGTTACCTCTAACCAGCTCTCGCAACCATAACAAAATGTTTCCACTATATCTATCGGGAGTCGTCAAATGGGTTTTAGTAAGAAAAAGTTCATTAAGAACTAGGGCAGACAACAATGAATCAATTAATTCTTTGAGCCTAGGGCTGCTCTTTCCCTCTCAATCTAAACCGGTTGAAAAAGGAATTAGTCCCTGAAGCCTTTCCTGCAGGAACATATATACTCTTAAGAAAATGAGGCCCTGAGAATATATATGCACCATTTATTTGTTTGTTCCATGTATATGTAGCTCTAAGAGGATAGCCACCTCCAAATTAAAACCAAATACTAGATTGCCCCGCTTAGCTAAAATCTGGCTTCTTAGCTAGAATTTCTAAGTCTGCACTATCTTAAAAAATAAACAAAAGTTTGTAAATTTAAATTCAAGTTTTATATACACATGCCCAAAAATGAATTTTCTTTTATTATTCATTTATACATAAGGCTTAAAGAATAAACAAAGAATACAATGCTAATATTATAAGCTTCTAATATATATATTATAAGATAAAAATATCTGATAAATTAGTATATAATATTATATTTATTAAATATTTTTTTACTTTCTTATGAGTATTTTTTTTTACCATTTAGTAGAAGCTCAAAAACGTTTAATGTTTTAGTTTTAATAGTTTTATTAAAATTTCGTATTTTATATATAATACTTTTAATAATGTATCATTATACTTAAATAAAAATAGCAATTTTATTTTTATAAAAGAATATAAAAGATGAATTCTGAACTTTAATGATAAAAATGAATAAAATATTAATATTAAAAAGATAGATTATGTTTTCTTTCGTGATGCTTGACATGTTGTCTTAAATTTATTAATGACTTAAAATAGTAAGGAAAAAAGAGTATAAAAAGAAAAAAATTCTAAATTTTTATACTAAAATGAGCAAAAAGAATTAATATAAAATCTTAAATAGTAAATAAATATTAAAATATTTAAATGATATTTACTTTTACGTCACTTGAAATGTTATATTAGATTCATTAATAATAACATAAGTGATATGTTTAAGTTAGTACTCACAAGTGCACGAACCATTCTTATAGTAAAGGTATGTTCACCACGAGGTCAATCTCTTAAGGAACTATGAGTCCAATTATTATAAAAATAATTTATTAATACATAAATGCTAAAAATAAATCTAAACACTTTAAAGCAGTGCTTTGAGAGAGTAGAATATTCATAAAGTAAAGTAACCAAAAAATAAATAAAATGTGATGCAAATACTTGTGATTTAAAACTATATGCTAAAGACAATATTTAGCCTAGCTAAATACTTAATAATTTTCTTAATTTACTATAAGCCTAGATTTAATGAATGAGATAGTGATGTACCTTTTCTTTTAATTACTCAAACTAATGATACAACTAAAATTTCTTCTACTAACATAGATTGAAGTAAAGATGGTGTCTTCTAATACATTCAATCTGAATATTTCAATAACAATTATAATTGTTAAATTAATATAATGGTTAACTAACAATAATAACTAAACTATATAAAAGGTAAAAAAATTACTCATGAAATAAATAAATGACAAGATTCATACATAGTAAAAAGGCTAAACTAAACACTTATGAAAACCAGCTTAACATATTTAACTTAATGACCATAGTATCAAATAGAAAGACATAAAATTAAGACTGAAAATTAAAAGCTCTCTTGGAATCTAGAATCTTTCAAGTAGAAAGATTATTGGTCTTCAATCTCCACTTCTTGAAAAGCTCATTAGATTTAAAAAAAACAACGAAAACTAATGATGTGCATAGTTTTACACATATTTGCTTGCATATTATTGCGTATGTTCTTAGCAATTATTGTGCTTTTATTCCAGATCACCCGTATTTTATATTCTTTTGCATCTCAGGAGCATTTATAGGACCGTCATTAGTGTTTAAGCAATTATAGATCAATACGTACAGAAACGGATGAGAATTCATCAAGATCGGATAAGAGCCCGCGTTGCACACATTGAGCACGGCCTTGAGGCCGTGCTGACCATCACGGCCTGGACTCTGGCCGTGACCAACCATCAAAACTTGGTCTTCAAAATAATGGTTTGGGCATGGTTTCCGAGCCACCATGGCCTCCACCACGGCCCGTGGTGGCCAGCATCGGCGGGGGCACGGCCATGGTGAAAACCTACTTGGTGAGATCCACAATTTCAGCACGGCCTGGACTCTGGTCAGCACGGCCTTGACCACGGCCGTGCTGAAACAAATATAGAAGGAAAACGAATTTTTTAGGGTTAGAAAAAGGAGGGAGGAGTGAGAGAGAGCCCTGACGGCTGGTTTGGTTTCTGCATAGTGCTGAGTTCGGGAGAGAGTTGCAGAGAGGAAGAACTCCGAAATCGAAAGGTTCCGAGTGCAAAACAATAGTGGAGCAATTCAAGAGGCAATTTGGGAGATTAATCATAGTGCAAATCTAGATTTGGAGCTGTTCATCCATTTCGAGAGAAAATGGTGTACATGTTTCATTTTCATTATTCTTCCATTGTAATTGATTTCCTAGATTGTTTTAAACATGAACATGTTTAGCTATATTGATTAAATCCATTGGAATTTCTTTACTATGTTGGCTTAATATTATATTGTTGGATTGTTTGAGTTAATTTTGTATTCTTCTTTCGTTCAGTATTAATAAGATAATGCATTATTCATGAGACGTCGTGAATTGTGTGTTTAGATTACTTTGTGTGATTGAGAAGTCCATTTGGCAATTGGAATTTTGAATAGCAAGAACTGGTTAGTAATCGCTTAGATATAAGGATAATTAACTAGCCGGATTAAGAATTAACAAAGCTTAATAGAGGCGGATTAAAGCTTAATGCTAATTTAAGAATCAATCGTTAGGAAGAGATTCCAACTTTAGGTTATTAGGTTTAGGAATTTGGTTATCTCGAGAGAGAAACCGAATTCGGTTAAGAATTCGTCCACGGGTAGCATAATTAGACTCACCAATCCTTTATCTTTTGTTTGATTGCCAACTAGTTTAGGTTCCCTTTGGGTTTGCTTTCTTGTCTTGATTATTTTAGTTATCAATTACTCCTGCATCTCCCTTAGAACTTAGCTTGTAGCTATTAGTTAGTTTAGAAATTATTCATCACTCATTTTAGGTTAATATAACAAAGAACAAAGGAGTAACTCTGGGCTTTCACTTTCCCGAGGAATATGACCTCGATACTCGCTATTAGTACTAGACTGCATCGATAGGTACACTGCCTTAGATTATAGCTAACACAAGTAGCACACATCAAGTTTTTGGCGCCGTTGCCGGAGAATGTTTGAAAACTATAGTGAAATTTGCTATTTGTTAATTTAGTCATTTTTATTTATTTATTTCTATTTTGTTTGTATATATTTATTTAGTTAAGTTTATGATTCAGGTAGTGAATGATAAGGAGGTTCAATGTTAAATTCAAACTCTTTGTATGATGCGTTGGAAAATAGGATTAGGAACCAAGAGAGTGCTAAAAATTGGGATACCCATGCATCTTTAGAAGCTCAAGTGGAATTGTTTTGCAGGGCTACCGATCAACTCTCCACTCCTATCCTTTCATCTCAAGTTTTTTGTGAATTTTGTTGTGGTTTACATTTGAGTAATGATTATCCATTATGCAGTGATTTTACTCATTGTTCTTATAACTGTGAACAGGTGAATTATACGGGAAGTTGGTCAAATGACTCGTATGGAAGCACCTACAATCAAGAGTGGAGCACTCATTCACCATTTGGATGGAGCTTAGATGGCCAAGAACCACTAGGATCTCAGCAACCACATCAGTAGCCTAATCTTGCACCTTCAACTCAAGATGAAAAGTTAGTGTTAGAGGAGTTGATGATGAGGTTCTTTACAAGTCTTGAGGATAGATTCCAACAAACAGAAAGGATACTTGAAGGTCAATAAGCCTCGATTGAGAACATAGAGCATCAAATAGGCTTGATCTTCAAGTTACTAGCTGAAGAGCAATTGGGAACTCCATCAAACGCTACTGAATCCGAGGAACATTTGAGCGCCGTCACTTTGCGTTCAAGTGAGAATTTTTCTGGTTTATCTGTTATGTTTGACGATGATGCTTATGTGCAGGACGACTCCTTGAACATGGAGATAGAACTAGAAAAGGAAGAGGCAAACATGATTCCTCTGAAATACTACCAACAGGAATGTACAGTTGATGATGCTGAGTTGCAGTTAGAGGAATTTTTGGTGGATTTTCCACAAGTCCCTTCGATGATGGAAGATGAGCACGAGTTATCCAATGAAGAAGTCTTGGAGGAGCTCGAGTTTCTTCTAGCAAGTGAACCAAGCCAAGGACTGGAGAAAACCATCGACATTCCTGAAGAAATTGTTTAACCGTTGATCCTTCCAATTGGTGAAACTCCAGCTTTCAAATTGGAAGAGCCCCTAGAGCATCATGACTACGTGCAAATATATGAGGAGCGAGTGTTGCCCATCATAGTGGCAGCTTGCTTGACCGTCGGGAAGAGGAATTTAACAAATAGTCCTCTGAGCGGATACTTGAAGCCATTTGCTTGGAAAAAGTTTGGATGGTCAGCAATCCCCACCATTTGCTTTTCATCATGAGTCCAGCTAAGAAGACTCATCACATAAAAAAAGAAGCGGTTTTGGGAGGCACCCCAAATTTTATTTTTCATTTTTATTATTTTACCCTTGCATTTTGAAATATTTTATTAGTTTTAGTTTTCATATTTTATTTAATTTTTGTTTCGATTTCGATTTTAATTCTTTATTTTATTATTTGCAGCTTTTACCGAGGACACACTAAATTTCCACTACATCAACCTCGACGGACGATCAGGGCAGTCTCCTAGATCTTTTATTTTTGCATTTATTTACTTTATTTTTTATACATGTCATGCACTTGGATTGTATTGCCTTTGTTCTTTTAGTTGAGCATTCCATGCGGGGTATCCATAACATTTTACACGGAGGACAGTGTGTTCTTCAAGTGTGAGGGTGGTTGTGGGTAAACCTTATAATCCTAATCTCTCATATGGTTTTTAGATACATCTGAAATTGCTATTGCTAGGTGTTGTGTATTTTTAGGGGATGTTAGGACACTGTGTTTTTGTGCATTTAAGTATGCTATTTTTGAGTTGATTGATGACTTAATTTATAGAATTGTAGTTACTTTTCTTTGTTGTTCATTGTCCTTAGAAAACAATTGAGGGTGATTTACACATCAGCCCTGCCGGTTTAAACCGGTGTTATTTAATTGTTTTTCGAATTTTTGAATTTTAACTTAGAACGTTGATAATGTCATATGCATGTGTTTCTTAAGTAATGATTCAATTAATAATGTTGCGAACCAATTGCACCTAATACCATACCTCAAAGGGAGATTTTGAGCCTGTTGAGCATTCATTATACTTATGCTCTTTATATTTTTTGTTTGAGTGTGCATTGTACTTGACTTTGCTTCTAGAACTTGCTTTGTAATGCATGTTGAAGTTACATGAATATTGTGAATACCATGAGATGATTTAGGCGATTTAGGATTCACCACATTTGACCAAAAGCCTACCCCCTTATGTTTCCATTAGTTAGCCAGTTTTGATCCTTAACCTTTTCTTCATAATCTACACCTATACACTTCAATTATACCATTCTTTACATTTATCTTTCCTTTACCCTTATACTGGAATTTCTTTTTATGATTTGCTCACCTTTATGTGGGATTAAAATGCCAGTTGCTATATTGGTAAATTCACTAAATCTTTTTGATATTTTAAATGCTCCCTCCGATCCAAACTGTATTTTTATTCTTTATGTATGCAGCAGTTCTTATAAGCTGCTAGTTTATTATTAAAAAAAATAATAAAAAGAAAAAAAACAAATGAGAAGAAGAAAATAAACAAAATTCTTTAATTATTTATCTCTTTATCGGATTTAGAGCATTTGCAAGCGTTATTCTATGAAGTAGGGATCTTAGTGAATAATTCTTTTTATATTTTAGGCATTTAATCCTTTGAGCATATATTGTTGTTTATCGCACGAATTCCAGCATTTTCACACTTCTGTCCAAATCTCCGTACCTTTACCTTAGCCCCATTACAACCTCGGTAAAGACCCTTTGATTTTGGTATTTACTTATTCACAATAGCAAAGATATGATTTCTGAGCAAGCCTATGGTGAGCGGGTTTTGTGCATTTGCTTTGAGGGATTTTTTCTTCACCTTATATACACTTTGAGTGACTTGAGTGATCCCGGTAGGCACTGGTTCGTGATGTTTGTATTGAGTTTTCATTTAAGTTATTCATGCATTAATATTATTTCCATTATTTGTTAATGATTTGCAATTTGATTTGTATCCTTTGAGATGTGTCGGATACTATCTGTTATGGACTAGGGGCATAAACTGTAAGGAATTGCTAACTGCAGTTTTATGAGGTGAGTTGTTAAATGCTTGAGGATAAGCAATAGCTTAAGTGTGGGGTAATTTGATGTGCATAGTTTTACACATATTTGCTTGCATATTATTCCTTATTTTCTTAGCAATTATTGTGCTTTTATTCCCAGATCACCCGTGTTTTGTGTTCTTTTGCATCTCAGGAGCATTTATAGGACCGTCATTGGTGTTTAAGCAATTATAGATCAATATGTGCAGAAACGGACGAGAATTCATAAAGATCGGACAAGAGCTCGTATTGCACACATTAAGCATGGCCTGAGTCAAGGCCGTGCTGACCATCACGGCCTAGACTCTGGCCGTGACCAACCATCAAAACTTGGTCTTCAAAATAATGGTTTGGCACGGTTTTTGAGGCCACCACGGCCCGTGGTGGCCAGCACCGGCGGGAGCACGGCCATGGTGAAAACCTACTTGGTGAGATCCACAGCCAGACGGCTTAGACTCATTTGTCTGACCGAAAGCCTGACCTTGACCACTACCGTCTTTGTCAAACAAATATATAAGGAAAATGAATTTTTTAGGGTTAGAAAAAGGAGGGAGGAGTGAGAGAGAGCCCTGACGGCTGGTTTGGTTTCTGCATAGTGCTGAGTTCGGGAGAGAGTTGCAGAGAGGAAGAACCCTGAATCGCAAGGTTTCGAGTGTAAAACAATAGTGGAGCAATTCAAGAGGCAATTTGGGAGATTAATCATAGTGCAAATCTAGATTTGGAGCTGTTCATCCAATTCGAGAGAAAATGGTGTACATGTTTCATTTTCATTATTCTTCCATTGTAATTGATTTCCTAGATTGTTTTCAACATGAACATGTTTAGCTAGATTGATTAAATCCATTGGGATTTCTTTACTATGTTGGCTTAATATTATATTGTTGGATTATTTGAGTTAATTTTGTATTCTTCTTGCTTTCAGTATTAATAAGATAATGCATTATTCATAGACGTTGTGAATTATGTGTTTAGATTGCTTTGTGTAATTGAGAAGTCCATTTGGCAATTAGAATTTTGAATAGCAAGAACTGGTTAATAATCGCTTAGAGATAAGGATAATTAACTAGCCGGATTAAGAATTAACAAAGCTTAATAGAGGCGGATTAAAGCTTAATGCTAATTTAAGAATCAATCGTTAAGAAGAGATTCCAACTTTAGGTTATTAGGTTTAGGAATTCAGTTATCTCGAGAGAGAAACCGAATTCGGTTAAGAATTCATCCACGGGTAGTATAATTAGACTCACCAATCCTTTATCTTTTATTTGATTGTCAACTAGTTTAGGTTCCCTTTGGGTTTGCTTTCTTATTTTGATTATTTTAGTTATCAATTACTCCTGCATCTCCCTTAGAACTTAGCTTGTAGCTATTAGTTAGTTTAGAAATTATTCATCACTCATTTTAGGTTAATATAATAAAGAACAAAGGAGTAACTCTGGGCTTTCATTTTTTCGAGGAATACGACCTTGATACTCGCCATTAGTGCTAGACTGCATCGATAGGTACACTACCTTAGATTGTAGCTAACACAAGTAGCACACATCAACTAAAACTAAAGTATTTAATGAAGAAAAACAAAGAGAATTATAGAGACAAAAATGATGGATAGATACAGATAAAAGATGTAGCAGATAGCATATGGTGAAACATATTCTCCTCCTTCTTTAGAACTGGGTTTATATATATATATATATATAAGCTAATATATTTTCTAGATGTTTGGTGGGAATTAACGAAGAGCTAATACCAATATTAGTTTTTATTAATGTTGAATAGAAATTCAAATGGGGCGTGGCCAAGTGGTAAGGCAACGGGTTTTGGTCCCGCTATTCGGAGGTTCGAATCCTTCCGTCCCAGCTATTCCTATATTTCAAAAAAAGGATCATTCCTTGTTTGATTAATTGGTCTGAAGTTATCGACAAAAAAGATTTGTCTAAGTCACTTCGTTTCTTTTTGCTCAAGTTACTTCTTTTTTTATCCAAGTTTCTTCTCTTTTTATCTAACTCACTTCCTTTTTTCTTTGTGAGTTTCGGGATATTCCCATTCATGGGTCCGAAATCCATATCTATGAATTGAAAGGTCTAAATGATCCACTCTGCAATCAGCTGTTAGAATTAATAGGTCTTCAAATCGTTCATTTAAAAAAATGGAAACCCTTCTTATTGGATGATCATGATACTTCCCAAAAATTAAAATTTTTGATTAATAGAGAAACAATATCACCATTTTTGTTCAATAAGATACCAAAGTGGATGATTGACTCATTCCATACTAGAAATAATCACAGGAAATCTTTTGATAACACGAATTCCTTTTTCTCAATGATATCCCAGGATTAAGACAATTGGCTGAATCTCGTGAAACCATTTTATAGAAGTTCATTGATATCTTCTTTTTATAAAGCAAATTGACTTTGATTCTTGAATAATCTACATCACTTCTGGTTTTATTGTAACAAAAGATTCCCTTTTTATGTGGAAAAGGCCCGTATGAAGAATTATGATTTTATGTATGGATAATTCCTTAATATCTTTTTCATTCGCAACAAAATATTTTCTTTGTGCGGCGGTAAAAAAAAAAACATGCTTTTTTGGAGAGAGATACTATTTCACCAATCGAATCACAGGTATCTAACATATTCATATCTAATGATTTTCCACAAAGTGGTAACGAAAGGTATAACTTGTACAAATCTTTCCATTTTCTAATTCAATCCGATCCATTTGTTCATAGAGCGATTTATTCGATCGCAGACATTTTTGGAACACCTCTAACAGAGGGAAAAATAGTCAATTTTGAAAGAACTTATTGTCAACCTCTTTCGGATATGAATCTATTTGATTCAGAAGGGAAGAACTTGCATCAGTATCTCAATTTCAATTCAAACATGGGTTTGATTCACACTCCATGTTCTGAGAAATATTTACCATCCAAAAAGAGGAAAAAGCGGAGTCTTTGTCTAAAGAAATGTGTTGAAAAAGGGTAGATGTATAGAACCTTTCAACGAGATAGTGCTTTTTCGACTCTCTCAAAATGGAATCTATTTCAAACATTTATGCCATGGTTCCTTACATCGACAAGGTACAATTTCCAAATTTGTTATTTTTAGATACCTTTTCGGACCTATTACCGATACTAAGTAGCAGTCAAAAACTTGTATCCATTTTTCATGATATTATGCATGGATCAGATATATCATGGTGAATTATTCAGAAAAAATTATGTCTTCCACAATGGAATCTGATAAGTGAGATTTCGAGTAAGTGTTTACATAATCTTCTTCTGTCCGAAGAAATGATTCATCGAAATAATGAGCCACCATTGATATCGACACATCTGAGATCGCCAAATGTTCGGGAGTTCCTCTATTCAATCCTTTTCCTTCTTCTTGTTGCTGGATATCTCGTTCGTACACATCTTTTCTTTGTTTCTCGAGCCTATAGTGAGTTACAGACAGAGTTCGAAAAGGTCAAATCTTTGATGATTCCATCATACATGATTGAGTTGCGAAAACTTCTGGATAGGTATTCTACATCTGAACTGAATTCTTTCTAGTTAAAGAATCTCTTTCTAGTTTCTCTGGAACAATTAGGAGATTTTCTATAAGAAATGCGGGGTTCTGCTTCTGGCGGCAACATGCTATAGGGTGGTGGTCCCGTTATGGGGTTAAATCAATACGTTCTAAGAAGAAATTTTTGAATATCAATCTCATCGATCTCATAAGTATCATACCAAATCCCATCAATCGAATCACTTTTTCGAGAAATATGAGACATCTAAGTCATACAAGTAAAGAGATTTATTCATTGATAAGAAAAAGAAAAAACGTGAACGGTGATTGGATTGATGATAAAATAGAATCCTTGGTGGCGAACAGTGATTTGATTGATGATAAAGAAAGAGAATTCTTGGTTCAGTTCTCCACCTTAACGACAGAAGAAAGGATTGATCAAATTCTATTGAGTCTGACTCATAGTGATCATTTATCAAAGAATGACTCTGGTTATCAAGTGATTGAAGAGCCGAGAGCAATTTATTTACGATACTTAGTTGACATTCATAAAAAGTATCTAATGAATTATGAGTTCAATACACCCTGTTTAGCAGAAGGACGGATATTCCTTGCTTATTATCAGACAACCACTTTCACAAACCTCGTGTGGGGTGAATAGTTTTCATTTCCCATCTCATGGAAAACCTTTTTTGCTCTGCTTAGCCCTATCCCCCTCTAGGGGTATTTTATTGATAGGTTATATAGGGACTGGACGATCCTATTTGGTCAAATACCTAGCAACAAACTCCTATCTTCCTTTCATTATAGTATTTATGAACAAGTTCTTGGATAATAAGCCTAAGGGTTTTCTTATTGATGATAGTGACGATATTGATGTAAGTGATGATATCGACCGTGACTTTGATACGAAGCTGGCGTTTCTAACTAGGATGAATGCGCTAACTATGGATATGATGCCAGAAATAGACCGATTTTATATCACCCTTCAATTCGAATTAGCAAAAGCAATGTCTCCTTGCATAATATGGATTCCAAACATTCATGATCTGGATGTGAATGAGTCGAATTACTTATCCCTCGGTCTATTAGTGAACTATCTCTCCAGGGATTGTGAAAGATGTTCCACTAGAAATATTCTTGTTATTGCTTCGACTCATATTCCCAAAAAAGTGGATCCCGCTCTAATAGCTCTGAATAAATTAAATACATGCATTAAGATACGAAGGCTTCTTATTCCACAACAACGAAAGCACTTTTTTACTCTTTTATATACTAGGGGATTTCACTTGAAAAAAAAATGTTCCATACTAATGGATTCAGGTCCATAACCATGGGTTCCAATGTACGAGATCTTGTAGCACTTACCAATGAGGCCCTATCAATTAGTATTACACAGAAGAAATCAATTATAGACACTAATATAATTAGATATGCTCTTCGTAGACAAACTTAGGATTTGCGATCCCAGGTAAGATCGGTTCAGGATCATGGGATCCTTTTCTATCAAATAGGACGAGCTGTTGCATAAAATGTATTTCTATGTAATTGCCCCATAGATCCTATATCTATCTATATGAAGAATAAATATTGTAACGAAGGGGATTCTTATTTGTAAAAATGGTACTTCGAACTTGGAACGAGCATGAAGAAATTAACGATACTTCTTTATCTTTTGAGTTGTTCTGTAGGATCGGTTGCTCAAGACCTTTGGTCTCTACGTGGACCCGATGAAAAAAATGGGATCACTTATTATGGACTTGTTGAGAATGATTCTGATATAGTTCATGACCTATTAGAAGTAGAAAGCGCTCTGGTGGGATCCTCACGAACAAAAAAAAATTGCAGTCAGTTTGATAATGATCGAGTGACATTGCTTCTTCGACCCGAACCAAGAAGTCCCTTAGATATGATGCAAGATGGATCTTGTTCTATCCTTGATCAGAGATTTCTCTATGAAAAATATGCATCGGAGTTTGAAGAAGGGGAAGGAGAATAAGTCCTTGACCCGCAATAGATAGAGAAGGATTTATTCAATCACATAGTTTGGGCTCCTAAAATATGGTGCCCTTGGGGCTTTCTATTTGATTGTATCGAAAGGTCCAATGAATTGGGATTTCCCTATTGGGCTAGGTCATTTCAGGGCAAGCAGATCATTTATAATGAAAAGGATGAGCTTCAAGAGAATGATTCAAAGTTCTTGCAGAGTGGAGCCATGCAGTACTAGATACAAGATAGATCCTCCAAAGAACAAGGCTTTTCTCGAATAAGCCAATTCATTTGGGACCCTGCCGATCCACTCTTTTTCCTATTCAAAGATCAGCCCTTTGTCTCTATGTTTTCACATCGAGAATTCTTTGCAGATGAAGAAATGTCAAAGGGGCTTCTTATATCCTAAACATATCCTCCTACATCTATATATAAATGTTGGTTTATCAAGAATATGCAAGAAAAGCACTTCAAATTGTTGATTCATCGCTAGAGATGGCTTAGAACCAATAGTTCATTATCTAATGGATTTTTTCATTCGAATACTCTATCAGAGAGTTATCGGTATTTATCAAATTTGTTCCTATCTAACGGAACGCTATTGGATCAAATGACAAAGGCATTGTTGAGAAAAAGATGGCTTTTCCCGGATGAAATGAAAATTGGATTCATGTAATAGGAGAAAGGTTTCCCATTCCTTAGCCTGAAAGATATGTGGCCATGAAATAGGGATTAAGTGGAACAAAATTGACTGGGTGCTAGACTCATGGAAACATCTGTTTCTTCCATATTTTGGACATGGAACAATATGTTACTGCCGAAACATGGAAGAATTGAAATCTTAGATCAAAACACTATGTATGGATGGTATGAACTGCCTAAATAAGAATTCTTGAACAACAAGCAACTAGAACTATTACTCACTACATCACAAATTTCCATTAATGAAAGATGTAAATCCATTGAAAAATCAAAAATACGTATGTCGGATGAAATGGTGGTTGTTGGTATCTGCTCCAATAATGAATCATTGGTTTAACTGAATAACTAAATGAATAACTAAATAAAATAGATAGACCCCTCTCTTCGTCTCAGGTCGATGGATCTTCTCAATTGGAGGATACCCTATATGGATAGCACTCATTCCAGTTGACGGAGCCTAATTCTATTTGTTTTGTTCCGAAGCAAAGATATCCACGGGGCGGTTCGTCCTATTCAGATATTCACGACCAAGAAGTACTGGATTCTCTTTCTTCAATAATTTCTGATCTCTAGTGAACCTCTCAGTAGGATTCGAACCCAGATGAAGTTCTAATGATCTGTCAGAGAAAAAAGAATGAATGGATCTTGTAGGATTCCCAAGAAATTTTTCGATTTCTTCTGGAAGCAGATGATTATTCATCTCCTTCTCACCTTCTGTGAATAGCCAGGACATTGAGGAATATCCAGAAAGGCATTTAGGGAATCGGTCTGATTCTATCTCTGTTCGTTCCATTTGAAGAAAGGAAGGATCCCAAAGAATCGATCTTTCTTTTAGTTGTTGAATCTTTCTTTGATTGATCAATGTGTGATATTCCGAATCCTCATTACTAATGGAATCGAAATGATCTCTAGATTGATCATAAGATCCTTTCAATTGGCTAGAATTCCTTCCTTGAATGAAACTAGATCTTGTGGAATCATATTGAATATTTGATGACATATTTTGTGCCTTACTAAAAAACCGATCCTTGTTTACCAACCACACATTGTCTAACCAAATCCAATTCTCTCTCGATATGTTCCTAAAAAAATCTTATTCGTGCGAATTATTCCCCCAACTAACGAAGAGATCTTGGCGGAATTGCCACATATGAAATTGAGCACAATTTTGCAAAGAAATAGCCCACTTCTTTTTCGAGAAGAGATGGGAAACATGCTCAATATCATTTGATTGAATAGTTGACCGAGCTCCTTGTTGTTTGAAGAAACCCTCCACTTCAATTGATATTTTTTCACGAAAAGCAAACATGAGATAACAAATCCAGTCTTTCACTAAGATTTCAAATAGCTGTCCCGAATTCAAGTTGATTATGTTTCGCCCCTTCCTTGGATAAAGACAATCAAACAATTCCCAATCATGGTCCTTGTGGATTGAATCATCCATATAATATACAAAAGAAACTCCAAATATTTGATATCTTTTTCTTTGAATGAGATCTCAATTCTAGCGACGGTTTCATTGGATATCTTACAACTAGAATCCCTCTTTTTTTCGATCCAGTTCCTCCACCACCACGAACCCTAGTTAGATTCAAACATGATACACTTTTTAGTTATTGGGAGAACCCAAGTACTCTCTTTCAGATCCAGGAAAGAGCTCTCAAAGATCTTTTTTCCTTTTGGAAGATACAGGAGTGAAACAATCAACCTATTGATATTGGAAGACCAAAAAGATTCTTCCAATGTATCATTTCTAGGGCCAATGGAATTCATAGGTATAGGAAGAAGCTCTGTCAAATAGAGATTTTTTCTTTTGACCATCTTTCGATTGTTAATACGATATATAAGGACCACTACTACAAATAGTACTACACCTTTGATCGTGAAATATCGATTGCTTATTGAACCCTGTGAATTGCGTGAAAGTAAGATACTCCAAATTTGAGAGTCCAAGAGTTTTATAAAACGTTCTTGATGGAAAAAATGTGAATGAAAGATCCCACGGAATTGAATTGGGTCCATGAATCTAAGAAATAGTGAGAATTCTTGATCTCTCTCAATTTGAAAATCCAGGATTTGAATTGATGTCCTTTCATTGATTCCTCCTAAATTGCATTGATTTATCATAAAGATTTAATTTCAATTGGAATTTGGTTATTCACCATGAACGAGGATCCCCGCTAAGCATCCATGGCTGAATGGTTAAAGCGCCCAACTCATAATTGGCGAATTCATAGGTTCAATTCCTACTGGATGTACGCTAATGGGACCCTCCAACAAGTCTACTGGAATTGGCTCTGTATCAGTGGAATCTCATCATCTATATATAACGAATTGGTGTGGTATATTCATATCTTAACATATAAACAGTAAGAACTATCATTCTTATTGAGACTATAACTCATAGGGAGGAATATAGATTCATGGATGGAATCAAATATGCAGTATTTACAGTCAAAAGTATTCGGTTATTGGGGAAAAATCAATATACTTTTAATGTCGAATCAGGATTAACTAGGACATAAATAAAGCATTGGGTCGAACTCTTCTTTGGTGTCAAGGTAATAGCTATGAATAGCCATCGACTCTCGAGAAAGGGTAGAAGAATGAGACCTATTATGGGACATACAATGCATTACAGACATATGATCATTACTCTTCAACCGGGTTATTCTATTCCACCTTAATGAGCATAGTTTTACACATATTTGCTTGCATATTATTGCGTATGTTCTTAGCAATTATTGTGCTTTTATTCCCAGATCACCCGTGTTTTATGTTCTTTTGCATTTCAGGAACATTTATAGGACCATCATCGGTGTTTAAGCAATTATAGATCAATACGTGCGGAAACGGACGAGAATTCATCAAGATCGGACAAGAGCCCGTTGCACACATTGAGCGGCTGAGTCAAGGCCGTGCTGACCATCACGGCCTAGACTCTGGCCGTGACCAACCATCAAAACTTGGTCTTCAAAACAATAGTTTGGGCACGGTTTCCGTAGCCAACACAGCCTCTAGCACGGCCCGTGGTGGCCAGCACGGGGAGCAACACGGTCATGGTGAAACCCTAGTTGGTGAGATCCACAGTTTCAGCACGGCATGGACTCCGGCCGTGCTGAGTTAAATATATAAGAAAAATTCATTTTTCTTAGAGGGAGGGAAAAAGAGTGACATTGAGCCCTAGTACGGTTCGGTTTCTGCGATGATTAAGTGCGAGAGAGAGTTGCGGGGAGTAAGAATCCCGGAATCGCAAGGTTCCGAGTGCAAAACAGTAGTGGAAGCAATTCAAGAGGTAGTTTGGGAGATTAATCAAAGTGTAGATCCAGATTTGGAGTTGTTCATCCAATTCGAGAGAAAAGGGTGTACATGTTTTATTTTCATTATTCTTTCATTGTGATTGATTTCCTAGATTGTTTTAAACATGAACATGATTAGCTAGATTGATTTAATCCATTGGGATTTCTTTACTATGTTGGCTTGATATTATATTGTTGGATTGTTCGAGTTGGTTTTGTATTCTTCTTGTTTTCAGTATGAATAAGATTATGCATTAATCATGAGACGTTGTGAATTGTGATGTTTAGATTGCTTTATGAGATTGAGAAATCTGTTTGGCAATTGGAATTTTGAATAACAAGAACTGGTTAATAATCGCTTAGAGATAAGGATAATTAATTAGTCGGATTAAGAATTAACAAAGCTTAATAGAGGTAGATTAAAGCTTAATGCTAATTTAAGAATCAATCGTTAGGAAGAGATTCCAACTTTAGGTTATTAGGTTTGGGAATTTGGTTATCTCGAGAGAGAAACCAAATTCGGTTAAGAATTCATCCACGGGTAGCATAATTAGACTCACCGATCCTTTATCTTTTGTTTAATTGCCAACTAATTTAGATTCCCTTTGGGTTTGTCTTCTTGTCTTGATTATTTCACTTATCAATTACTCCTGCATCTCCCTTAGAACTTAGCTTGTAGTTAATAGTTAGTTTAGAATTTATTCATCATCCATTTTAGGTTAATATAACAAAGAACAAAGGAGTAACTCTGGGCTTTCGCTTTCTCGAGGAATACGACCTTGATACTCGCCATTAGTGCTAGACTGCATCGATAGGTACACTTCCTTAGATTGTAGCTAACACGAGTAGCACACATCAAGTTTTGGCGCTGTCGGGAATTGTTTAAAAACTATAGTGAAATTTGCTATTTGTTAATTTAGCCATTTTTTTTTCTTTCTTATTATTTTATGATTTTTATTTTTATTTGTTTATTTATTTTATTTTATTTGTACATATTTATTTAGCTTAAGTTTATGATTCAGATAGTGAATGATAAGGAGGTTCAATGCTAAACTCAAACTCTTTGTGTGACGCATTGGAAAATGGGATTAGGAACCAAGAGAGTGCTAAAAATTGGGATACCCGTGCATCTTTAGAAGCTCGAGTGGAATCGTTTTGCAGGGCTACCGATCAACTCTCTTCTCCTATCCTTTCATCTCCAGTCTTTTGTGAATTTTATTGTGGTTTACATTTGAGTAATGATTGTCCATTGTGCAGTGATTTTACTCCTTATTCTTATAACTGTGAACAGGTGAATTATACAGGCAATTGGCCAAGTGACTCGTATGGAAGCACCTATAATCAAGAGTGGAGTACTCATTCACCCTATGGATGGAGCTTAGATGGCCCGAACCACCGAATCTCAAAGCAACTACATCGACCTACTCTTGCACCTTCAACTCAAGATGAAAAGTTAGTGTCGGAGAGCCGATGATGAGGTTCATTACAAGTCTTGAAGATAGATTCCAACAAATGAGAGGATACTTGAAGATCAACAAGCCTCGATTAATAACATAGAGCATCAAGTAGTCTTAATCTTCAAGTTACTAGGCCGAAGAGCAATCGAGAACTCTATCAAATGAATCCGGGAACATTTGGCGCCATCACTTTATGCTTCGGTGAGAATTTTCTGGTTTATCTATTATATTTGACGATGATGCTTATGCGGACGACTCTTTGAACATGGAGATAGAACCGGAAAGGAAGAGGCAAACATGATCCCTCCCGAAAGACTACCAACAAGAATACCAGTTGATGATGCTTTGAGTTGCAGTTAGAGGAATTTTTGGTGGATTTTCCACAAGTCCCTTCTGATGATGGAAGATGAGCATGAGTTATCCAATGAAGAAGTCTTGGAGGAGCTCAAGTTTCTTCTAGCAAGTGAACCAAGACAAGGACTAGAGGAAACCATTGACGCTTCCCAAGAAATTGCCCAATCAATCCTTCCAATTGGTGAAACTTCAGCTTTCAAATTGGAAGAGCCCCTAGAGCATCATGACTACGTGCAATTATACGAGGAGCGAGTCTTGCCCATCATCTTGGCGACTTGCTTGATAGTCGGAAGAGGACATTGACGATTATCCCTCTAAGCGGATACTTGGAAGCCATTTGCTTGGAAGAAGAATGGATGGTCGTCGATCACGCCTATTTGCTTTTCACCATGAGTCCGGTAAGAAGACTCATCACATAAAAAGAAGCGCTTTGGGAGGCACCCCAAACTTTATCTTTAATCTTTAATATTTTAACCTTTTGTTTTGAAACATTTTATTAGTTTTAGTTTTCATATTTTCAGTTTCGATTTTATTTCTTTATTTTATTATTTTGATTCTACCGAGGAGGCACCGAATTTCCACAACATCGGCCTCGATGGATGATCGAGGCGATCCCCTAGATCTTTTTATTTTTCCTGTATTTATTTACTTTATTTTTCCATACATGTCATGCACTTGGATTGTATTGCCTTTGTTCTCTTAGTTGAGCATTCCATGCGGGGTATCCATAACATTTTACACCGAGGGTGTGCTCTTCAAGTGTGGGGTGCTTATGGGTAAACCTTAATCTCTTATATGGATTTTTAATATATCCGAAATTGCCATGGCTAGGTGTTGTGTATTTTTAGGGATGTTAGGACACTGTGTTTTTATGCACTTGAGTATGCTATTTTTGAGCCGATTGATTACTTGATTTATAGAATTGTAGTTACTTTTCTTTCGCTCATTGTCCTTAGAAAACAATTTATGGTGTTTTACACATCAACCTACTTAGGGTTAAACCGGTGTTATTTAATTATTTTTTTCGAATTGTCGAATTTTAACTTAGAACGTTGATAATATCATATGTATGTGTTTCTTAAGTAATGATTCAATTAATGATGTTGCGAACCAACTGCATCTAATACCACACCTGAAAGTGAGATTTTGAGCCAGTTGAGCATTCATTATACTTATGCTCTTTATATTTCTTGTTTGAGTGTGCATTGTACTTAACTTTGCTTCTAGAACTTGCTTTGTAATGCGTGTTGAAGTTACATGAATATTGTGAATACCATGAGATGATTTGGGCGATTTAGGATTCCCCACATTTGACCAAAAGCCTATCACCTTATGTTTCCATTAGTTAGCCAGTTTTTGAGCCTTAACCTTTTCTTCATAATCTACACCTATACACTTCAAATATACCATTGTTTACATTTATCTTTCCTTTACCCTTATGCTGGAATTTCTTTATGTGATATGTTCAACTTTATGTGGGATTAAAATGCTAGTTGCTATGTTGGTAAATTCACAAAATCTTTTTGATATTTTAAATGCTCCCTTTGATCCAATTTGTATTTGATATTCTTTATGTTTATTCGAGTTGTATGCAGCGGTCGCTAATAAGCTGCTAGTTCATTTCTTTTGAAAAAAAAAAGGAAGAAGAAGAAGAAAAAAATATATATAATAAACAAATCTCTTTAATTATTTATCTTTTTATTGGATTTAGAGCATTTGCAGCTGCTTATTCTATGAAGTAGGATTTTAGTGAATGATTCTTTTTGTGATCTTAGGCATTTAATCCTTTGAGCATATACTATTGTTTATCGCACGAATTCCAGCATTTTCATACTTCTATCCAAATCTCTGTACCTTTGCCCTAGCCCCATTACAACCTTGGTAAAGACCCTTTGATTCTGGTATTTACTTATTCACAGTAGCGAAGATATGATTTATGAGCAAGCTTATGGTGAGCGGGTCTTGTGCATTTGCTTTAAGGGATTTGTTATTCACCTAATATACACTTTGAGCGACTTGAGTGATCCCTGTGAGGCATTGGTTCATGATGTTTATATTGAGTTATCATTTAAGTTACTCTTGCATTAATATTATTTCCATTCTTTGTTAATGATTTGTAATTTGATTTATGATTGAGTAACCTTTGAGATGTGTTGAATACTCTCTGTTGTGGACTAGGGGCATAAACTGAAAGGAATTGCTAACTGTAGTTTTATGGGTTGAGTTGTTAATTGCTTGAGGACAAGCAATAGCTTAAGTGTGGGGTAATTTGATGAGCATAGTTTTACACATATTTACTTGCATATTATTGCATATGTTCTTAGCAATTATTGTGCTTTTATTCCTAGATCACCTGTGTTTTATGTTCTTTTGCATTTCAGGAACATTTATAGGACCATCATCGGTGTTTAAGCAATTATAGATCAATACGTGCGGAAACGGACGAGAATTCATCAAGATCGGACAAGAGCCTGCGTTGCACACATTGAGCACGGCCTGAGTCAAGACCGTGCTGACCATCACGGCCTAGACTCTGGCCGTGACCAACCATCAAAACTTGGTCTTCAAAACAATAGTTTGGGCACGGTTTCCGTAGCCAACACGGCCAGCCCATGGTGGCCGGCCGACGGGAGCAACACGGTCATGGTGAAACCCTAGTTGGTGAGATCCACCAAGACGGCCTTGACCACTACCGGTCTTTGAGTTAAATATATAAGAAAAATTCATTTTTCTTAGAGGGAGGGAAAAAGAGTGACATTGAGCCCTAGTGGCTGGTTCGGTTTCTGCACAGTATTAAGTGCGAGAGAGAGTTGCGGGGAGTAAGAATCCCAGAATCACAAGGTTTCGAGTGCAAAACAGTAGTGGAAGCAATTCAAGAGGCAGTTTAGGAGATTAATCAAAGTTTAGATCCAGATTTGGAGTTGTTCATCCAATTCGAGAGAAAAGGGTGTACATGTTTTATTTTCATTATTCTTTCATTGTGATTGATTTCCTAGATTGTTTTAAACATGAACATGATTAGCTAGATTGATTTAATCCATTGGGATTTCTTTACTATGTTGGCTTGATATTATATTGTTGGATTGTTCGAGTTGGTTTTATATTCTTCTTGTTTTTAGTATAAATAAGATTATGCATTATTCATGAGACGTTGTGAATTGTGATGTTTAGATTGCTTTATGAGATTGAGAAATCCGTTTGGCAATTAGAATTTTGAATAACAAGAACTGGTTAATAATCGCTTAGAGATAAGGATAATTAATTAGCCGGATTAAGAATTAACAAAGCTTAATAGAGGCGGATTAAAGCTTAATGCTAATTTAAAAATCAATCGTTAGGAAGAGATTCCAACTTTAAGTTATTAGGTTTAGGAATTCGGTTATCGAGAGAGAGAAACCGAATTCGGTTAAGAATTCGTCCACGGGTAGCATAATTAGACTCACCGATCCTTTATCTTTTATTTAATTGCCAACTAATTTAGATTCCCTTTGGGTTTGTCTTCTTGTCTTGATTATTTCACTTATCAATTACTCCTGCATCTCCCTTAGAACTTAGCTTGTAGTTAATAGTTAGTTTAGAATTTATTCATCATCCATTTTAGGTTAATATAACAAAGAACAAAGGAGTAACTCTGGGCTTTCGCTTTCCCGAGGAATACGACCTTGATACTCGCCATTAGTGCTAGACTGCATCGATAGGTACACTGCCTTAGATTGTAGCTAACACGAGTAGCACACATCACACCTCTTAGAAAGAAATAACTTAAATCAAAATACTTAATAGCATGGCGATACATTTATACAAAACTTCTACCCCGAGCACACGCAATGGAGCCGTAGACAGTCAAGTGAAATCCAATATACGAAATACATGAAATAATTTGATCTATGGATAGCATTGTTGTGGTAAAGGCCATAACGCCAAAGGAATCATTAACACAAGGCATAGAGGGGGAGGTCATAAGCGTCTATACCGTAAAATCGATTTTCGACGGAATGAAAAAGACATATATTGGAGAATCGTAACCATAGAATACGACCCTAATTGAAATGCATACATTTGTCTCATACACTATGGGGACGGTGAGAAGAGATATATTTTACATCCTATAGGGGCTATAATTGGAGATACCATTATTTATGGTACAAAAGTTCCCATAAAAATGGGAAATGCCCTACCTTTGAGTGCGGTTGAACTATTGATTTACGTAATTGGAAGTAACCAATTAGGTTTACGACGAAACCTAGAAATCAATCACTGATCCAAATTGAGTACCTCTATAGGATAGACCTCAACGTAAACCCAAGAGTAAGTGATTGAGTTCAGTAGTTCCTCATAGAAAATTATTGACTTTAGAGATATAGTAATATGGAGAAAATAAATTGTTTCAAGCACCGACAGAACCGGAAGCACCCTTTTTTTCAAAGAGAGGAGGACGGGCTATTCACATTTCATTTGATGGTCAGAGGCGAATTGAAAGCTAAGCAGTGGTAATTCTAAAGATTCCCCGAGGAAAAAATAGAAATGTCTCCTACGTTACCCCTAATATATGGAAGTATCGACGTAATTTCATAGAGTCATTCGGTCTGAATGCTACATGAAGAGCATAAGCCAGATGAAGGAACGAGAAGACCTAGGATGTAGAAGAGCATAACATGAGCGATTTAACAGATTTTGATTCCTATATATCCACTCATTTAGTACTTTTTTTTTCATTTTACGATATATAAGATCCATCTGTATAGATATCATCTACACCTAGAAAGTCGTATACTTTGGAAGAAGCTTGCATAGTTTAGGAAGAGGTTTTGATTGATAAAAAAGAAGATCTACTTCAACCGATATGCCCTTAGGCACGACCACACATAACATAGAAATCACATTTGGAAAGGATGGACAATTAGCTAGAGCTGCAGGTGCTGTAGCGAAACTCATTGCAAAAGAAGGGAAATCGGCCACATTAAAATTACCTTCTGGGGAGGTTCATTTAATATTCAAAAACTGCTCAGCAACAGTCGAACAAGTAGGGAATATTGGGGTGAACTAGAAAAGTTTGGGTAGAGCCGGATCTAAATGTCAGCTAGGTAAGCGTCCTATAGTAAGAGGAGTAGTTATGAACCATAGACCATCCAGTGGGGAGTGGTAAGGAACGATTGGTGAAAAGAACCCATGAACCCCTTGGGGTTATCCTGCACTTGGAAGAAGAAGTAGAAAAAGGAATAAATATAGTGATAATTTGATTCTTCGTCGTCGTAGTAAATAAGAGAAAAAATAGAATTTGTTTCTTCATCTTTTCAAAATAAATAATAAAAAAATAGGAGAAATTAACTGTGACACGTTCACTAAAAAAAATCCTTTTGTAGCAAATCATTTATTAAAAAAAATAAATAAGCTTAAAACAAAAGCAGAAAAAGAAATAATAGTAACGTGGTCCCGGGCATCTACCATTATACCCACAATGATCGGCCATACTATTGCTATCCATAATGGAAAGGAGCATTTACCTATTTATATAACAGATCGTATGGTGGGCCATAAATTGGGAGAATTTGTGCCTACTCTAAATTTCTCGGACATGTAAAAAATGATAATAAATCTTGTCGTTAATTTGTTAATCTTAATTCTTAAATAATTAATATTTAAAATTAATAAAATGAATATTTCATTTTAAATTTAAATAAATATTTAAATATTAAATAAAAATGAATATTAATATTATTAAATAAAAATATTAATATTATTAAATAAAAATATTAATATTATTAAATAAAAAAAGATTGAAATTAATATTAAATAAAATTAATAAAATTAATATTAAATATAAATAAAAAAGAAAATTTCAATTTAATTGAAAATTTTCTTTCATTTTAAAAGTTTCATTTAAATTGAAAAGGAAAATATAGATATTTGAATAGTGAATAGTATTTTGTAATTTAGATTTAGAGTAATAGTAATTTAGAATTAAAGATATGTATATTTATTAGTTTCATTTTACAATTTAAATTTTTTTCTAACTTTTCTCGTTCATTAAAATTATTACTTTATTTATGACATTAAAGAAAAAGAGGTTAATAAATCTTATGATAAATAAAAGAAAGAAAAAGAGAGATCCATATACGGAAAGATATGCTTTAGGCCAATATATATTATGTCCACTCACAAAGCATGAAGAATAATTGATCAGATTCGTGGATGTTCTTATGAAGAAATACTTATGATACTTGAGCTTATGCCTTATCGAGCATGTTATTCCGTTTAAAATTAATTTATTCCGCAACAGCAAACGCTCGCCAAAATATGGGTTTCAACGAAGCCAATTTAATCATTAGTAAAGCCGAAATCAACGAAAGTGCAAAATTAAAACCTCAGGCTCGAGGGCGGGGTTATCTGATAAAAAGATTGACTTGTCATATAACTATTGTATTAAAAAATATATCTTTATATAAAGAATATGAAGAATATAACATATGCTTAAAAAACCGGGGTTGGATAAAAAAAATAAAATCCACAGATGCGACATTTCATGATATGTATAGTAAGTAGTGGGAGATTATGGGACAAAAAATAAATCCACTTGGTTTCCGACTTGGTACAACCCAAAGTCATTATTCTCTTTGGTTTGCTCAACCAAAAAATTACTCTGAGGGTCTACAAGAAAATCAAAAAATAAGAAACTGTATCAAGAATTATGTAAAAAACAATACAAAAATATCTTCTAGTGTTGAGGGAATTGCATGTATAGAGATTCAAAAAAGAATTGATGTGATTCAAGTAATAATATATATGGGATTCAATAAATTATTAATAGAAAGTAAACCTAAACGAATCGAGGAATTACAGATAAATGTACAAAAAGAACTAAATTGTGTGAATCTAAAACTCAATATTGCTATTACAAGAATTTCAAACCCTTATGGGCACCCTAATATTCTTGCAGAATTTATAGCCAGACAATTAAAGAATAGAGTTTCATTTCGCAAAGCAATGAAAAAAGCTATTGAATTAACTGAACAGGCGGATATAAAAGGAATTCAAGTACAAATTGCGGGGCGTCTTGACGGAGAAGAAATTGCACGCGTCGAGTGGATTAGAGAGGGTAGGGTTCCTCTACAAACCATTCGGGCTAAAATTGATTATTGTTCATATACAGTTAGAACCATTTATGGGGTATTAGGCATAAAAATTTGGACATTTCTAGACAAAAAATAATAAACCCTTACTTGACTTGTCTTTACATTCTATCTATTGATAAAACAAAAATGACAAACTCTTTGATTCTTTTTTTTATTATTAAAAAAAGAGAGAATCAATTCAAATTATATTTCTATAGGGTTGAATAAAATAAAAAAATTCAATTGATAATTTGATATAATTGCTATGCTTAGTGTGTGACTCGTTGGGTTTTTAGGTTCAGGATTAAAAAAAAGGATTGACTCATTCTATGAACTAATAAGTATAAATATACAACTAATAACCAAATACAACTAATAACCAACTCATCGCTTTGCATTATCTAGATCCAAGGAAACATTCAAGATATGATATATTGCTTGTATTTTTATTTATTATTGGAGCAATTAAAATCCTTTTTGCACAAACAAAACAAAAAATAAAAGAAAAACCAATATGATTTGTTTAGGAGTTGTAAATCAAAATAAAAATTATGCGGATAAATGGAAGGGTGAAAGAAAGAGAGAAAAAAATATCAATGATCTATGATTCCGATATGTAAGGTCTATGAATCATTAGATAAAGGCTAATATACTAAAGAATCAATACCAATTGATCTATAATGAAACTAATTCATTCATAAAACAAAAGATCAAGAGCCTCGAGCCAATAAAGACTAAGAAGATTGACTCAAGAACAAATCAAATTAGAGGCTTCATTGTAAAATTAAGACCTAACCATTAAAGGAGAAGCGATTCAAATATGTAAATACATAAAATTTTATTGAAAACAAATCTTAATGATTTATTAGTAGGATAGCGAAAGGAACCAAAAGACAATCCATTTATTCTAAAGGATCGTGGATTAGCTCTACAAAACAAATAAAATAAATATTGAAAGAGTAAATATTCGCCTGCGAAATTTTTTAGATTATTGGATTTCTAAATTTTAGCGATCTGATATCATAATTATAATAAATAAATAAATAAATATATATATATATATATATATATATATATATATATACCAATTTCTATTTCTATTCTAATAATCTAATAAAATAGAAAATAATCTAATAAATATATTAGAAATAGATTAGATTAATTAAATAAATTAAGTGAAATCTCAAAGAATCTCATAATTTAGTATATTATTCATCAAACACTTGTATATACATTTCATTCGCGAGGAGCTGTGTCACGACCCCATCCGTGGGCCCGTGACCGGCATTAGGGAATGGATAGGCGTAAGGCCACCAAATCCCGTAGTAAGCCTGACACTCACAACTCAAACAAATCTCATCTCAACTTTCACTATTATTAATGCCATAATTTACAGTAACATTAAATTTTACACAATTAAATCGGTCTGCCAGAAGAACTAGGCGAGACCCGAATCTCAGAAAAAAATTTACAACTGATACATCTACTATTACTACTGCGGAGAATCTAAGATTTTTACAATTTGACATACCAAACCAAACACCACCCGATGATGAAGAAGTCGGGTTATTGAGTAAGAGTAGCAGGAATACAAGCGTCACCGAATCAAAAATAAATAAATGGATCGACCGTCTAGAGTGAGCTAAAATCAAATAATCTGGGGATTATTACATTCTTCACAGAAAATATAGATTATTCGAATCACTATATCAACCATACACATAAATACCAATCATAATATAATCATACCATAATTATTAAATAAATAAGTAAATAAAAATATATTTTTACTTTTACAGGACAAGTAGCTCAGTAGAACCCTAACCCCAAATTCTAGTAGCCTTTTGGCTCTCTTAATCCAATAAGACTGGCGCCCAGAGAGCAATGCTCGACCAGAGACCTTACCTCCACTTTGGTCACTTAAGTATCCAAATAAGCCGGCGCCCAGAGAGCAATGCTCGACCAAGGACCTTTACTCCGGCATCTCATTCCAATAGGATTGGCGCCTAGAGAGCGAAGCTCGACCAGAGTGCTTAACTCCAGTCCGGTTACTTAATATTCACTATCTGCCTAAGCCTTTCAGCCCTCTTATTCCAATAAGACTGGCGCCCAGAGAGCAATGCTCAACCAGGGACCTTACCTCAAGTCTGGTCACTTAAGTATCCAAATAAGCTGGCGCCCAGAGAGCAATGCTCGACCAGGGACCTTACCTCCGGCGATTTCCTCAAATCAGCCCAGAGAGCCATGCTAAACTCATAATAATCTTATTACCTGTCCATGATCATTACCGGTGCGCACGCGGTCCTGATGTAACCCATCAGGCGGCATATTCTACAAGGCCATATTTCCCAAATCGCAATCATCACATTTAATAAATATCATTGTCTAATGAAATCATCCAACATATATCGAAGTAAAGATTAAAGATTTAGGGTAAAGCAACATGCAATTCGTGAGGAAAAAAATAATAACGTTTGTATTATCATAATATTACTAATAATAATATTTATATTATTTTCAATAATTAATAATCAAGTGAAATCATTTATATTGCGATACTAATAATCATATTAAGCATAAATTCTAAAATAGCATATTAAAATTAGACTTAGCAATAGTGCAATGATTAAATGACTTTAGCTCACAGAATTGAGCGACCTCCTAGCTTTGCTCCGGTGCCTCGGTTGGAGCGAGCCGAACAGACAGATCATCTAATTATGGAAAATAATTTATCAATTATGTTGAATAATTACAATTGACCTTAGGTCTAGATTCCTAGGACTGACTGTCTAAGAATCTCGACTCGGGAGAATTCTACCGAAAATCTAGCAGAACCTCCCCTACAACATGGACATTTACCCCACATAAAACGGGTCCAGGACCTGCCAGAAAAACACTAGAAATATCCAACAATTTTACACAACGGGAGTCGGGTCCTCAAGACTTCACTAATTTCCCGACTCCACCACAGAGCACAAAAATCACGAGGCAGGCAAATCGACAGACAATTATTTTTGACTCATAAATATCATCTAATACTCAACACAATCAATAGACACACAATTACACTAAGAATTCCAAAATTAAACATCGCTACCCCACAGTGGACACTAGGAATGGGTAAGCTTAAGGCCACCGAAACCCGTAGTAAGCCTGACACTCACTGATTTAAACAAATCTCATCTCAAATTAATATTATTAAAGCCATAATTTATCTTAACAGCTACATTCTACATAAATACTTGATGCCTTGGGAAAAACTAGGCGAGACTCAAACTCGAAAATTTACAAACTGATACATCTACTATTACTCACCGCGGAGAATCTAAGATTTACCAATTTACATACCAAATCAAATACATCACCCGATGATGAAGGAGTCGGATTCTTGAATAAGAGTCGAGAGGACTATGATTAATCCGAAAAATAAAAATGAGACCGCCGGTCGAGAGTGAGTTAAAATCAAATAATCCGGGGACTATTGCTTCTTCTCGGAAAACATAGATTTTTCAAATCGGTATATCAAACCATACTATAATCATACCCTACTATTTCCTTCACATAAAATATTAATCATTCGAATCAAAATATCAACCATGCACGTAAATACAATCCATATTATAATCATACCACAATAAATTAATAAATGAATAAATAAAAAATATTTTTACTTTTCACGGGACGAGTGGCTCGGTAGAACCCTAAACCCCAAAATCTAGTAGCCATTCGGCTCTCTTAATCCAATAAGGCCCGAGAGCAATGCTCGACCAGGGACCTTACCTCCACCGGTCACTTAAGTATCCAAATAAGCCGCCCCGAGAGCCATGCTCGACCAGGGCAAACCCATAAATATCTTATTACATGTCCATGATCATTACCGGTCGCCTTGATCCGATGTAACCCATCAGTGGCATGTTCTACAAGCCACGTTTCCCAAATCGCAATCACCACATTTAATAAATATTATTGTCTAAAGAAGTCATTCAACTATATCAAAATAACGATTAACAATTTTAAAGTAAGACATCATGCAACTCATGTGGAAAACTGAAAATATTTGATATTATTATAACATTACTAATAATAATATTTATATTATCTTCAATAATTAATAATCCAGTAAAATTAATTACGTTGAGATATTAGTAACCATGTTAAACATAAACTTCCAAAATAGCATATTAAAATCAGACTTAGCAATAGTGCAATGATTAAATGACTTTAACTCACAGGTTTGGCGACCTCCTAGCTCTGCTCCGGTGCCTCAGTTGGAGCGAGCCGAACAGACAGATCATCTAATCACGGAAAACAATTTATCAATACGCTGAGACAATCGATCATTAATCCTAGGTCTAGACTCCTAGGACTGACTGTCTAAGAATCTCGACTCGGGAGAATTCTACCGAAAATCCGGCAGAACCTCCCCTACAACACGAACATTACCCCCCGTAAAAATGGGTCCAGGACCTGCCAAAAAAACACTCCAAATATCCAACAATTTAAACAACGGGAGTCGGGTCCCAAACTTCACTATTTCCCGACTCCGCCACACAGCACAAAACACAAGGCAAGCAAACTGACAGACAATTATTTATGACTCACAAATATCATCAAATACTCAATATAATCCAATAGACACAAATTAAAATCAAAGGATTTCTAAAATTAACGGGCCAAAGAAATATTACCGAGACGCTCGATCGCTCGGTCGACTACCAATGGAGTCCGATCGACGATCCGAACACACCATCGGACTCACAACGACGCGCTGAAGACGATTCTTGCTTCCGATTTTCCGATCCGACACCCGATCGTCCGGAAAAATTTGCGGACGATCACGGCCGTCGATTCGCAAACGAAGCCCGATCGCCACGAAACCAGTGCCATCGCGAAGCTTGAGCTGAGGAGAGTCGGGATACGTCCTCCGATCGTCCATCCTCCGGTCGAGACATCATGGGAAAAATGCGGCTGCCCCTACTTTCTCTCTCCACCGGATCTTCCGGCCGCCAAAACAAAGCCGAGGGCCGAGAGGAGTCGATCGGCGCAAGATCGGCGACCAAGCCGGAAGCGCCAAGACGGAAGCTTCATCTTCCTCCTCGCTGGTCAACCGGCCAGCCCCTGGCACGAGGCGGCCCGACTCCTTCCTCCGCGCGCTCCTCTCTCTCCCCCGACATCTCTCTTCCTCCCTTCTTCTTCCCCGACTTCCATTCCTTTCAATATCGACATTAGGCCCCCGAACTTTTCCTTATTGCAATTTGGTCCCTCAACTTTCTTAATTACTTACAATTTCATCCCGCAGAATTCCAATTTGACCCCCAAACTTCTTTTTAGCCTTTCAATTAAGCCCTTAACTATTTAATTTGGGCCAAATTAGAATTACTGAAAATACACAATTACACAAATACCCCTGACCGACATATTTATTTACAAAAATACCAAACTCACAAATTTCCATTAAACCCTCATAAAAAATAAAATTATACTTTCAATCCTTATTCCAAAATAAATTTCCAATTTAGTCCTAACACACAATTAAATTAAATAATCAATTTCCAACTTAAAATTTAATACTACTAATCAATTATAATACCAATTTTTCCAAAATTCTTTTATAAACATCCTTTACAATTCTACCAAAATTTTTTAATTATATAATTTTACTTATATAAATATGCATTTGGAAAAAAAATTTGAATAACCAAAATATAATCATTTCAAATTAAACCCAATAATAATGAAGCTAAAATTAACTTAAATAAAAACTCATTATTAAATATATAAAAATTTCGGGTGTTACATTAATAGGCCAGAGAAAATTACCAAGACGCTTGATCGCTCGGTCGACTCGCCTCTAGCCGCTGGAGTCCGATCGACGATCCGAACACACCATCGGACTAGAAACGACGCATTGACAATGATCCCCGCTTTCGATTTTTGGATCTGACTCCCGATCATCCGGAGAGAATTTTCGGATGATCTCGGCCGTCGATTCGCAAACGAAGTCCGATCGCCACGAAACCGATGCCATTGTGAAGCTTGAGCTGAGGAGAGTCGAAATATGTCCTCCGATCGTCCATCCTCATGAGCTCACCGCCACCTACCGAACTCCTCCTCACCAAAGCCACCGCGAAAGGAAGCCTTTAACTTACCAGTCAATTTGAGACTGAGATCGCAGCCAACGGATGCCGGAAATGGCCAGAACGGTAGCGAGAAAACCGCTGCCACCTCACGCACACTCTCGCCGATCGCGCTAGCCCCTCGCGCGGTTGCCACGCCATGCCTTTTCTCTCTCCCGATAATTCTCTCCTCTTCCTTTCTTCTTTTTCTTCTTTCTTTTTCCTTCCATATCCACATCAGGCCCCTGAACGTTTCATTATTACAATTTGGTCCCTCAACTTTCTTAATTACTTGCAATTTTGACCTGCAAAATTTTCAATTAACCCTTAAACGTTTCTTTAGCCTTTCAATTAAGCCCCTAACTACTTAATTTGGGCCAAAAAGAATTAGTGAAAATACATAATTACCTAAACACCCTTGGCCGACATATTTTTATTTACAAAAATACCAAACATCTAAATTTCCATTAAAATCCATATTTAATAAAATTATACCTTTTAGTCCTCATCCAAAATTTTTTTTTTCAATTTAGTACAAAAGCATAATTAATTTAAATAATCAATTTGCTAAATATTTTCCAACTTAAAATTTAATACCACTAGTTAATTAAAATACCAATCTCCCCAAAATTATTTTATAAAAGCATCCTTTACAATTTCTACCATAATTTTCCAATATATGATTTTATTTATATATATTACATATACATTGGGAAAAAATTAGAATAACTAAAAATATAATTTACCCTTCAAGTAATTTACTTGATTAATATCTTAAAATTTCAAACTAATTGGGTATAGAAAAATAACTCATTCAATTGACTAATATTAAAATTTCCATTAAATCATTTCAAATTAAACCAAATAAAAATAAAGCTAAAATTAACTTAAATAAAAACTCATTATTAAATATATAAAAATTCTGGATATTACAAGCTGGATGAGAAGAAACTCTCATGTCCGGTTCTGTAGTAGAGATGGAATTGAGAAACAACCATCAACTATAACCCAAAAAGAACCCGATTCTGTAAATAATATAGAGGAAGAATGAAAGGAATAGCTTTTCAAGGTAATCGTATTTGTTTCGGCAAATATGCTCTTCAGGCACTTGAACCCGCTTGGATTACATCTAGACAAATAGAAGCGGGACGATGGGCAATGACATGAAATGCAAGCTGCGGTGGACAAATATGGGTACACATATTTCCTGACAAACCAGTTACTTTAAGACCTACTGAAACACGTATGGGTTCGGGGAAAGGATCTCTTGAATATTGGGTGGCTGTCATTAAACCAGGTAGAATACTTTATGAAATGAGTGGAGTAGCAGAAAACATAGCAAGAAGGGCTATTTTAATAGCAGCATAAAAAATGCCTATACGAACTCAATTCATTATTTCGGGATAGGAATATAGAACATTTCGGGATATGAATATAGAACTAAAGGAAAAAGACTTTTGTTTTGGGGTGCTAAAATAAATCGAAAGTTTTTTTTTGTTTTGGACAAACAATATATCTTTTTTTCCTTTGCATTAAAATAACAGATAAAAGAAATGATATGATCCAATATCAGACCCATTTGAATGTAGCAGATAATAGCGGAGCCCGAGAATTAATGTCTATTCGAATCATAGGGACTAGTAATACCAATATGCTCATATTGGTGACGTTATTGTTGCTGTGATCAAGGAAGCGGCATCAAATTCACCTCTAGAAAGATCAGAAGTAATCAAAACTGTAATTGTACGTACTTGTAAAGAACTCAAATGTGATAACGGTATGATAATACGATATGATGACAATGCTACAGTTGTCATTGATCAAGAAGGAAATCCAAAGGGAACTCAAATTTTTGGTGCAATCGCTCGAGAATGAGACAGTTAAATTTTACTAAAATAGTTTCATTAGCGCCTGAAGTATTATAAAATAAAAAATTCTAAATAAAATAGAAGATAATACCATTTAAAATTAAGATGAGACTATGATCTGAGTTCTAGTATATAGTTATAGTATTTTTATATAGTTTTTATTGTATAGTTATAGTATTTGAATAAAAATGAAATAGAATTTCATTAGTAAATTGTGTTTCACGCATATACCTTTAATAAAATAAGTAATTCAAAAAAAAGAAAAAAAAGAAAAAAAAGTATGTTGATTATATCAAAACTAGAGAGAAATAAAAAATTTAGTTTATCATGGGCAGGGATCCTATTACTGAGATAATACCCTCTATACGAAATGCTGACATGAATAGAAAAGGAACCATTCGAATAGCATTCACTAACATCACTGAAAAAATTATTAAAATACTTTTACGAGAAGGTTTTATTGAAAATGTCAGGAAACACTAGGAAGGCAACAATTTTTTTTTGGTTTTAACCCTACGACATAGAAGGAAGAGGAAGGGACCCTATAGAACTAGTCTAAATTTAAAACGGATTAGCCGACCTGGTCTACGAATCTATTCTAACTATTAAAAAATTCTTAGAATTTTGGGCGGGATGGGTATTGTAATTCTTTCTACTTCTCGGGGTATAATGACCGACCGAGAAGCTCGACTAGAAAGAATCGGTGGAGAAATCTTGTGTTATATATGGTAATCTTTCGGATATCCGAATTGTATCCCAACTTCTTATTTGTGAAAAAAAAAGAGAAAGAAGAGGTTTCTAATATCATTCCTCTTACATTAACTGATACTTGAAGGGGATTTTAGATGGAATGAAAGAACAAAAAATGGATTCAATTTGGGAAGGTTAAATTTCTAAATAACTTTTTCTATAGTATGTTCCAAGTTCCTTTAGATAATGAAGATCTGGTTTTAGGTTATGCTTCAGGAAGGATCCAACATAGGTTTTTTTATACCTATACTGCTCAGAAATAGTGTTAAGTATTTAGAATTTGACCAGAGCACTTCTAATTTATAGACTCCGTAACAAATAAAGATTTGAATGATTAGTCAGTTTTTTTTTTCAACTTAAAAAGTCCTTTCACTTTCATCACTTTTAAAGGATACAATTCGTGATTTCAAAGTTTAAAGAAACTTATTTTCTTCAAAAAAGTATGTATATTCAAAATTTAAGGGACGGCAAATATGAAAATAAGAGCTTCTGTTTATAAAATTTGTGAAAAATGTCGACTGATACGTAGACGGGAGCGAATTATAGTAATTTGCTTTAACCCGAGACATAAACAAAGACAAGGATAATCTTGCTAAGCAAAAATGCTCTAAAGGATTTGATGTACAAATAAAAAAATGTATAAATAAAAAAAGGATCTATTTTGACATGAAATGGATATATCCATAGACCTCTGACTTATATTTATGAGATAATAAAATATGGCAAAACCTTTACCAAGAAATGGTTCACGTAGGAATGGACGTATTGGTTCACGTAAGAGTGCGCATAAAATACCAAAAGGAGTTATTTATGTTCAAGCAAGTTTCAACAATACTAATATGACCATTACAGATGTACGGGGTTGAGTGATTTCTTGGTCCTCCGTCGGCACTTGTGGATTCAGGGGCACAAGAAGAGGAATGCCATTTGCAGCTCAAACTGCAGCAAGAAATGCTATTCGAACAATAGTGGATCAAGGTATGCAACGGGCAGAAGTCATGATAAAAGGTCCTGGTCTCGGGCGAGATGCAGCATTAAGAGCTATTCGTAGAAGTGGTATATTATTAAGCTTCGTCCGGGATGTAACCCCTATGGCACATAATGGTTGTAGGCCCCCTAAAAGAAGGCGTGTGTAAATATAAATATTGAAGAGATTTCAAGAGACAAGAGAAATAAATAATTCAATGATTTCAATATTATTATGATTCGAGAGAAAGTAACAATATCTACTCGAACACTGTAGTGTAAATGTGTTGAATCAAGAACTGATAATAAGCGTCTTTTTTATGGACGCTTTATTCTGTCACCACTTATGAAAGGCCAAGCCGACACAATAGGCATTGCGACACGAAGAGCTTTGCTTGGAGAAATCGAAGGAACATGTATCACACGTGCAAAATCTGAGAAAATACCACACGAATTCTCGACTATAGCAGGTATTCAAGAATCAATACATGAAATTTTAATGAATTTGAAAGAAATTTTATTGAGAAGTAATTTGTATGGAACTTGTGACGCGTCTATTTGTGTCAAGGGTCCTGGATATATAACTGCTCAAGACATCATTTTACCGCCTTTTGTAGAAATCATTGATAATACACAGCATATCGCTAGCCTAATGGAACCAATTGATTTGTGTATTGGATTACAAATCGAGAGAAATTGCGGCTATCGTATAAAACCGACAAATAACTTTCACGATGGAAGTTATCCTATAGATGCTGTATTTATACCTGTTCGAAATGCGAATCACAGTATTCATTCTTATGGAAATGCGAATAAAAAGCAAGAGATACTTTTTCTCGAAATATGGACAAATGGGAGTTTAACTCCTAAAGAAGCACTTCATGAAGCCTCCCAGAATTTGATTGATTTATTTATTCCTTTTCTACATGCAGAAGAAGAAAACTTCCATTTAGAAAAAAATCAAGACAAGGTTACTTTACCTCTTTTTACCTTTTATGATAGGTTGACTAAATTAAGAAAAAATCAAAACGAAATAACATTAAAATATGTTTTTATTGACCAATCAGAATTGACTCCTAAGATCTATAATTGCCTCAAAAGATCTAATATACATACATTATCGGACCTTTTGAATAAGAGTCAAGAGGATCTTATGAAAATTGAACATTTTCGTATAGATTATGTAAAACATATATTGGGTATTCTAGAAATAGAAAAAATTTTGTAATTTAATTTTTTTAACCAAAGAATAAAATATAAATCCGATAGATGTTATCTAGGGAGAATTCACTTTGAAGCGACTATTCCCTAGATAGACATACACGTCATGATATTTTATTTTACAATTGAATCAATTTAAAAAAGACCTAAAGTTAGGGATTTATCAATAGGCAATGTTGCTCCAATACCTAACCAAAGACTCTGCATTACCAACCAAAAGACGGTTGTCGCCAGGCTGAATGACGAAAATGGATTTTGGAATTTATTAACATTCTCCAAAAGTGTTTGTTAATAATCTTGCAGGTACTGAAACCATTAAAAGAACACCCAATAACTTATTGGGTATTGTACGAAGTATTTGAAATACAGGAAAGAAATACCATTCAAGCATTATTTCCAAAGGAGTTGCAAATGGATCCGCAGGTTCACCAATCATTAATGGATCTAGAACCGCTAATCCTACATTGCATGCAATAGTACCTAGAATTACTATCGGAAAAATATATAAAAGATCATTGGGCCATGCGGGTTCTCCGTAATAATTATGACCCATTCCTTTAGCCTTAGTCCTTAATACAGGATCATTCAAGTTAGGTTTTTTTGTTATTGGGATAGGTGAATTCTTATAAATCCATCCTCTGAAGGAACCGAACATGATAATTTTTCATCATCCAGCTCGAGCAAGAATCAAACGAATCAAATAGATCCATATAAAAAAAAATCTTGTATTTATAGATCTTATAAAATGTAAAATGTTAGCCATGTCTACTCATATATGAATGATTTTATGTAATATTATGTAATAAAAAATTGACTGGATTCCTTTTCCCATAGTTGCAATTAATTATCCATTGCAAGGAATTCATTCTTATAGGTAAATGCTCAATACCCAAGTAGGCCTAAAAGGTGATCATGATTAAGTGCTTTTTGGCTCGTCTCAGACCTTTCGATTGGCCTTTATCTCAGAAAAATATCGAGACTTTTTACATACAAAGGATTTACTTGTTATCAATATAGTTTTGCCTATGTCATTCTTTAGATCCCTTATTTCATTTCACTCCGATAGTATCATAAATCGGATCAATGCAGAGGAAATGACTGCATTTTGATACTATAAAGTATTAAGTAATCTATAAAGTATTAAGTAATAAAGTAAAGGAAATAAATAAAATAAAACATATAAATAAAATAGGTAAAATAGAATATAGATTCTACCATATCGCTTATTCTACTTGGTTTTACGGAGCCTGTTCATGCACAACATGATTGGATCTTATCATAGAAAAGATTCTCTTCAAGTGAACCAGCCTATCCTCATCGTATGGGGCACCATGATGCGAGTTGGAACAAAGACACATTTGGTTATTAATTCCAATGTGGCGGATAAGAGCATATATCCGCGCGGCCAAATCAATAGTCCAAGTCACACACTCCCATAATCCATTTTTCTCTTAGGAGAATTCGCTTCAACTATTCATGTAAAATAAAAAAAAATTGGTGTTGAAGGGAAATATCCAAATACATGTCTTATTCTTTTCAGTAATCCATATTTATAGCAATGAAATACTATTCTTCCTCCCCAAAGCGATCAATGGTTGGTTACAAATATTTATAATCTATATTCTCTATACTATAAAGGGCCTGAAATACCTTGCTTACGTATCATTGGAAAGTGCATTAACATAAATACGACAGTAAGAAAAGGTAATACAAAAGTGTGTAAACTATAAAAACAAGTCAAAGTGGATCGTCCTACACTAGCACTTCCACGTAATAACTCTACCAAAGACGATCTTATTGTAGGAATAGCTTTTGGCACGCCTGTTACAATTTTTACTGCCCAATAACCAATCTAGTCCCAAGGCAAGGAATAACCAGTTACACCAAAAGATGCGGTCAATACAGCAAGAACCACACCTGTAACCCAAGTCAATTCACGAGGTTTTTTAAAGCCACCAGTGAGATACACACGAAATACGTGCAGGACCATCATTAAAACCATCATACTTGCCGACCATCGATGAAATGATCGGATTAACCAACCAAAGTTAGCTTCAGTCATTATGTATTGAACAAAAGCAAAAGCCTCAATAACGGTCGGACGGTAGTAAAAAGTCATAGCAAACCCCGTAGCTACTTGTACTAAAAAATAAGTAAGCGTAATTCCTCCTAAACAATAAAATATGTTGACGTGGGGAGGAACATATTTACTAGTTATATCATCTGCAATCGCTCGAATCTCGAGACGTTCTTTGAACCAATCATAAACTTTATTGAGATAGGTAAACCAGAGGGCCTCCCCCTCCGAGAACCGTATATGAAAATTTCATCTCGTACGGCTCAAACGGAACCACCAAAATACTAGTTGAAATGGATATGGGTAATAGAATAGAAACTTCTTAATCCTATGATTCAACAGTTTTCTTTGAAGATGATGTTACGAAAAAAGAAAAATCCAAAAACTCTTCTTTAAAAACTCTTCTTTATGGTTATAATGCCAAAATATCAAGTTGGCTCATTCATCTCTTGGTGTTGATTATTACATGCCTCTTGAATCTTCTATTTACCCATTTTTTTCGTATTTTTTTTGTATGTAATGCAGCCTTACTGTTGTTTTCATTATTATTGATAGGAATTTTCTTGTTAAGATCCTATAAATCGATTGAAACCTCAGATTCATATTAGAACCATGATGACTTAATAAAAACTTCATACTAAGTCCAAAGATTCCCTGAGTAAGAACCATTTACCATCACTTATTCACTGAATAAATATAATGAGTAAAAATTCAAAGAAAGGTTTGTCCTTTGATCAAACATAGAAAAAGAGGAGGAAAAATCTTTCAATTTATACCTTCTAATTCTTTGAAATTTTTTGGAATCTGGTCACGGGATCTGAATATTAAGTATGAATCACAGTTCTAATACTTCATAATCTATTTCATATATTCCGTGCTCCGGATACTAAAATAAATACCTGACGAGGTAAAAAATCATCTCTATCAAGACGACAGGCCCACTCTCTGTACTATCAATAGGATCAATTATAACAAGTCGCACACTCATATTCCAAAAATACAGAAAGAAAGAAATTTCACGATCGAACTACCAAAATAGAATCAAAAATCTGAGACCAAGCCAAAATGCTTCTTTTGTATTGAAAAACTAGGACTTAGCGGTTATTGTAAATCTAATTCATTGAGATTCCGTCTAGTAAAACAAAAGAATTATAAATCTCCAAAATAATAGATAGGAATACCACAAATAGAGCCATTGCGACACCATCAAAGGAGTAGTTACCCATCCAGGGAGCTACTTTACCATATTCCGAATTCAATGGTTTTAATAAATCCCCTACAACAGTTCGTCTTGGACCAGATCTAGAACTACTCTCTACACTTTGTGTAGCCATAAATCCTATTTGTATTAATTGAGATCTGTTGACTTTGTATACCATTCCGTTATAAATAAATGATCTTATCATAGATCCATTGTGGTCTTGAAATTAAATTATATAATAATGGAAACAGCAACCCTAGTCGCCATCTTTATATCTGGTTTACTTGTAACTTTTACTGGGTATGCCTTATATACTGCTTTTGGGCAACCCTCTCAACAACTAAGATATCCATTCGAGGAACACGGGGACTAGTTGAAGTAAAGAGCCTCCCAATATTGGGAGGCTTTTTACTTTAATTAAGATAACGGAAAATTATTTTATCTTTTTAGTTGGAACTTTAGGTGGTTCGCGAAAAAAGATAGCGAAAAAAATGATTTCTAAAGTTGAGACTAAAAGGAATTTATAAACCAATACTTCCATAAATTCAATCGTGGTTTACAATTATAGCTTCCATACTTATTTATTTGAAATCGTCTCCCGGATAAAAAAAGAACAAGATTCAAAGAAAGGACGGCAATTCAAATTCAGATATCTCTAGTACCTTGTGTCAAATTACAAAAATAAAATAGAATAGAGGCAGAAAGTAAGAGATATCAAATATTGTATCAGACTACCTGTCTTCTTATAGTTGGATCTCCAATTTTTTGGAATGCTCCAAATTCCACTTGAACATCTAAATCTGGATCAATGCCAGCAAAAACATCTCTGAACAAAGTTCGAGCACCATGCCAAATGTGTCCGAAAAGAGAAGCGAAATAACTAAGCATGTCCAAAAGTAAACCAACCCTTGGACTCTACGAAAATACCATCGGATTTCAAAGTGGCGCGATCTAATTCAAAACTTTCACCCGATTGTAGTAGTCCTAGCATATTTTCAGATGGCGAGGATCTCGCGGCTTGCTAACTTGATTTTAGTTCGCCACTATAGAACTCAATGATTACACCTACTTGTTCGACACTATACTTTGACTCTACCCTTCGAAAAGGAACATCGGCTCTAACAATTCCATCTCCGTCTACCAAAACAACTGGAAATGTTTCAAAAAAAGTAGGCATACGACGTACAAAAAGCTCACGCTCTTCTTTATCTCTAAAGATAGGATGTCCTAACCACCCAACAGCTATTCCATCTTCGTTGTCCATTGAGCCTACTTTGAACAATCCACCTTTTGCCGGCCAACCCAGCACTAACTCTTCGATATATTTCTTGCTGGAAGTATCCTTGATCCCATTGATAACGAGTGGGACCAAATAATTCAATCGGAGTAGTTCTTTGAACCATACCATAGTTCCAAGAACAACGCAACAACAAAAGCTGACAACAACGGCGATACTACTGGAAAGGCAGTTTCAATATTTCTCATACGTAATCCATTGTATAAACATTGGGGTGGGCACTAAGATGGAATAGGCCCTGTCTACCCGACTGTACCTACCCTGAATATGATGAGAGGTTATTCCTCTTAGAACAAAAGGATCAAACCCTTCCACACCCTATGCTAGACTTACAGGTTGTACCTTTCCAGTTAGTCCATGAGGATCGGATACCCATATTCCAGGACCATACAACCCAGTTACATGAAAAGCACCAAACCCAAAGCAAGCCACCCCTGAGAGATATAAATGGATTCCAAAGATCTTTGGCAAATCCAAAGAAGGTTTTCCTGTACATTCATCATAAAATATTCTAGATCCCAATACACCCAATGCTAAATAGTTGCCAAGAAACACAAGCCAGAAAACACAATATGCGCCCCAGCCATGCCTTCATAACTCTAAATACCCGAATTTGTTATAATTCCTCCTGTGATACTTCAACCACCCAATGAATTGGTTATTCCTAAACGAGTCATGAATGGTATAACGAACATACCTTGTCTTTATATATTATATATATATATAAATATAAACTTATTGATTCCATGTATAAAATATTATAAAGGTTATTATTATTAAGACAATAAATTCATTGTTACGTTTTCACATCAAAGTGAAATAGAGTACTTAAAATTTTTCTGTCATTTAATGCCTATTGGTGTTCCAAAAGTCCCTTTTCGAAATCCTGGGGAAGACGATTCCATTTGGATTGACGTATAATGCGACTTGTCAGATATATTGGGTCATACGGGATTCCCTCGTTCTCTCTCTCGATTGAGATATCCTTGGTTTCGCCCAAGAAAGATTGATTAAATCATCCAAAATTTGGAGCATGAAATGCAATGAAGTCCAATTAAATCTATGCTTTTGAGGTACTCAGATTAATATTATATATATCAATTAGAATAATTTATGGTTGGCTTGTTTGGACCAAAAAAATGAAGTATCCAGGCTCCGTTTAAAAGAACCCAATTGGTAATATATCTATTACGATTACTGCTTGTATCATATTCTATTTATGAAGTTGAAATAATTATGAAGTTGAAATAATTTCAAACTGCTAATCATACTCAATCGAATAATATAATAATGAATATGTCAAATATTTGGCAGAAGACGTGAAATGAATTAAATAAATAAAAGGAAGTTGTAACAAAAAGACGCGGTATTGGGGCATTTGCTCTATATGTGCAAATAAAAATCGAGGAAATCTTTACTCAGAGTAGAGCACAAACCTAAAAGAATTGAAGAAACCCATTCAGGAACAAGATAATGCCATCGTGATTTGAATTGAATCTCGATGAAAAAATACATCAATGAGAAGTTTGTTTGATAAGTTTAATAATCCTTTTATCTTTATAGGGAAATTTTTTTTTATTTTATAGGTAAACAGGTTAAAACTCATCTTTCTTGAAAATTGGAAGAAAAGCCCTTTCATTAGCATTATAAATTAGAAAAAAAGAGTTAAGTTAAAAAGTACTCACTATCAAAAAAGGAAGGTTGGAATCTACACATTGATTCTTTATTTTATTTTCATCGATTTTTGTTGAACCGTATGCATCAAAAGGTGCACGTACGGCTCCTAGAAGATAGAATTTCATCTTAATCAACTGACTTTATCGAGAAAGATTACTTTTTTTAGGTCAAGATGTTGATAGCGAGATCTCGAATCAACTTATTGGTCTTATGGTATATCTCAGTATAGAGAGCGAGACTAAAGATTTGTATTTGTTTATAAACTCTCATGGCGAATGGGTAATACCCGGAATAGCTATTTATGATACTATGCAATTTGTGTGACCAGATGTACAAACAGTATGCATGGGATTAGCTGCTTCAATGGCATCTTTTATCCTAGTTGGAGGAAAAATTACCTAACGTTTAGCATTCCCTCATGCTTGGCGCCAATGGGTTTTTATTTGAAAGAAACAAGAAAACTATGCCTTCGCCATATGAAATATTGAAATATAAATATTAAGTAATAATAGCATGGCGAATTCTGATATAGATATAAGAATTGTTATTTTAAACATTAGATTATGTATCGAAGAGTAGTATGAGATATTAAGTAAGGGTATTTCTGATTTTATTCTATCGATCTATTTCAGCGTATTTGCGTCACAAACTTTTTGTTTTCACACCGGAAACGTAACATTATTTATGTTAAAAAATAAAAAGAGTACGAAAGAAGAGATTTATTTTCAAATAAAAAAAAACTTTGGGATTGCTAAATCACTGATGAAATAAAGCAACGAGACCACCATAGTATTTTGTTTTATTTTTTAACTCCTCCAAAGATAAGGAAAGGGTGGTTATTGGATCATTTACTGATTTAAACCTAATAAACTCTATGTTTTTATTCGATAAAAAAGGTAAGTAAAAGTGAATTCCATTGTGGGCCGGAGCGTATGCATGTAATGCGTAAACAATGCTTTAGTTGGTTCAATTCTATCTTTTTTTCTTATTATTCTTTATCTCTTCTCGTCATCTTTTTATTTATTATGCGAGATAGATTAGCCATTTTTTCTTATATCATCGGGTAATGATTCATCAACCTATTGCTGGTTTTTATGAGGCCCAAATAGGAGAATTTGTCACAGGCGGAAGAACTACTAAAACTACATGAAATCCTCACAAGGATTTATGCACAAAGAATGGGAAAACCTTTATGGGTTGTATCCGAAGACATGGAAAGAGATGTTTTTATGTCGCAGCAGGCTTCCAAGCTCATGGAATTGTTGATCTTGTAGCAGTTGCATAAGACATAGCAGACATAGCGACGCGTAAATCACGAAATTGAATATTTTTTCTTACCGGACTTTCAATTTCAATTAAGTATTCTTTAATATTCTATTAATTATTTAATAATTATTTAATAATAAAATATTAATATAGAAAAATTCATAATCATCCGGTTAGGATCGATCTAAACCAGCCCATTATGCATATGATTCAACATGCCAACTATTAAACAACTTATTAGAAACACAAGACAGCCAAATCAAAATATCACCAAATCCCGCTCGCTTCTGGAGGATGTCCTCGGCCGAGGAACATGTACTAGGGTGTATGTGTGACTTGTTTAGATCGTGAACTTGGACAAAAGAAAACTTTTTTCAATATCTATGATCAGTATGGATGAATAAGATAGAATAGAAGACTCCCCTTCATTATCTAAAAAAAAAATGATCTATCATATTCGTCTATTGTGTGTCAAATTTACGGTTTCATTGCTGCAACCTCAATTTTCAATTTAAAACGAGAAAGAGTTTCCCATTGGTAACAAATGATTATCCTTTAAGCGGGGTAAATCTTATTAATCTTATTTAAATTAAAAGGCCAAAAATTATATCCCTACTCTTGCAAGAACGGACTAACATGGTCAACTAATTAGAAAATCCTCATAATTAAATACCGTTACTGTATAGACGGATCTCCTTATGAAAGACCTATTACTAGATAATTCATGGGTAAAGCCAAAAAGTGTGAAATGTACATGTTAACAATAGCATTGATTAAATGATTAAATATTTATTATATTAAATGATTAAATAAGGAGGGGCTCCGGTGTATAGAGAAGACCTCACCGTTTAAGAAGTAACCATAGAAACGATGGAACCCACTATTATTTCTATTATTTATTTATCTATTTCTATATTTTTATTTACTAATTTTTTATTATAATTTTGTTTGATACCTAATATCAATAAAGTTTCTTATTTCGAGGTGAAATGCCTCGAAAGAAAAAATCGTGGTTGGGAAGGTTATAGTAGCAAAAGCGGTTGGAATTATTATTTTATACACTGGAAGAATCCGTTTTGTTATTATAGAAAAGGGGAAAAGAATAACTGAAAGAAAGGAAATCAACTAGTTATTTATCCAAGTTTTGTTTATTCAACGACCAGAACTAGACGAGGATATATAGCTCGGAGGCGTAGAACAAAAATTCGTTTATTCGCATCAAGCTTTCACGGGGCTCATTCAAGACTTACTCGAACTATTATTCAACAAAAAATAAGAGCTTTGGCTTTGGCCCATCGGGATAGAGATAGGCAAAAAAGAAATTTTTGTCGTTTGTGGGTCACTCAGATAAATGCAGTAATTCATGAGAATAGGGTATCCTCTAGTTATAGTAGATTAATAAATAATCTGTACAAGAGACAGTTACTTCTTAATCGTAAAATACTTGCACAAATAGCTATATTAAATAGGAATTGCCTTTATATGATTTCCAATGACATTATAAAATAAGGAAATTGGAAAGAATCTATGAAATATTTTACATGGAATTCCTTGAAGAATGAATTCCGGGAAGGTAGAATAGAAATTAGTATGATAAAATATGATGATAATATAATCAAGTATAAAGTAGTCAAACTGAACAAAAACATTCAATAAAAAAAATATTTCTTCTTACCCAACTTATTTTTTTTCTTATGACACGACACTCAAATTTTGATTTTCGGATTTTTTGAACAAAACATTAATCTAGGTTTAAATTATATTCGGATTTGAATTTTGATTCAATTGAGGAGTAAGCCTATTTTTCTGGTTCTAAGATCAGTAGTTATAGTGACCAGCTCGCTTTTTTTCAAATTGTTTTTCATTATTAAGAAAAGGTAACGAAGATAAAATATGAGCTTGTTTTATAGCAATAGTAATTAATCGTTGTTGTTTTAAACTCAATATATTCACCCATCTAGATAATATTTTTCCCTGTCCACTAATAAATCGACTAATTAAACTCATGTTTCTATAATCAATTCGATCCCCCGATTGGATCGGGGGCAAACGCCTACGAAAAGATCACTTGGACTTAAGAAAAGGCCGTTTGGATTTATCCATGGTTTGTTTATTCCTTATTTCGAAAATCCTATTTCGTTCAATTGGATCAAAAATGATTTAGAATTAAGAAATAGGATTTTGCTTGTTTATTTTATATTTAAATATATATATATATATATATATATAATTTTAATATATGTTAATGTTAATATATATTAACAATATATTAACATAACATATTATATATTAATATGTCATTTATGTCATTTTTTCATCTTTCTTGTAAAGGTAACACACAGGCGACCAGTTCCGTCTATTTCTTTATCTCTCCGTGAATTGTATGTTTGTAACAATAGGGACATAATTTTCTTAATTCCAATCGACTAGGCATATTATGTCGATTCTTTTGAGTAATATATCTGGAAATACCTGTTGATTTTTTATTAAAACTGTTTTGAACACAACTAGTACATTCTAAAATGATCCTTACTTGGACATCTTTACCCTTGGCCATGAACCTCCTTAGGGTTTTTATTCACTCAACTCTTCGATTTTTCGATCCGAAGTGAAGAAGAAAGGAACGAAAAAAATATAAGTTGCTAACTCGAAATCCAATTTTGAAAGATTTCATTGCAACTAATATAGGAATAATAAGTAATACAAAGATTCTAAACTATATTTAGATTATAAGTTTAGATTAGAATCACAGTACAATATTTCATTTAAGCATCTTGTATAATATTGTTGCAATAATCAAATTTCTACTTCCCTTCTCTTATCCTAATTTAATAATTTAATTGAAGTTAGTTTACTTTACTTGAAGCTGGAGCCCCAAGTTCCGAATTTTATTTTGCTGCGGTTGAATCCACTTTTATTCTTTTTTCTTTTCTAACTTATTCTAATTAAATAAAAAAAGAGGAAGGGGGCAGTAGTCACAAATATTTAATTGTATCTCTAATCTTCTTCACCCCCCGCACGCGCACGTTAATAACTAGAATGAAAAAAAGGGGAATGTCAACGTATCCGGGAAAAAACGATTGATCTCAATAAATAGACCTGCTAAAGACGCAAACCATATAGTACTTATTACCGGTGCCACAGATAGATATGTTTTTAGATCTCGCATTTAAAACCCTCCTTCTTTATTCTTTATTGTTATTGTAATAAATAATGTTTATTTTATTGTAATAATATATAATCATTATACATATATAATCAGACGTATATGTAGTTAAAGGACACTTGCATTTGTTTTGTAAGTAGGATCTCTAATTCAAACTAAAATGTACAACAATTTGCTAGATAAGATTTTCCTTTTCTTAAACAAAGAAAAAATGTCCTCTCGAGCATTCACGAAATTTATGTAAGTTTATTAGTACGTAAGTTTATCATTATATTTTATTATTACGTAAGTATATCATTATATAATAAGATATAATAAGCGATATTATTATATAATATATGAATATAATATAAGATATGAGATCAAAAAGAAAAAGTATATCAATGGAGAAAATGAAATAAATATGTGAAAAACAAAATGGGTATTCTTTACAATAACATTGTAAACCAATTGAAAGGAGCGCGTTTGTTTTGGGTACAAAATGTCACGGGTTCAAATCCTGTCATCCCTACCTATTACTTCGTCTCTGAGTAATAACGAGGGATCAATTGAGATCAATTAAACTTGGCCATACTTAATCTTTTATTTTTATCATATTATATATGATAGTATAGGCACTCAAGATATATTGGAGTAGTTAAAAAAAGAATCTTTTACTTGTTTTTTTGTGATTGGGATAAGAAAGCGCTCTTAGTTCAGTTCGGTAGAACGTGGGTCTCCAAAACCCTATGTCGTAGGTTCAAATCCTACAGAGCGTGATTCTATTCTTGTTTTGTTAAGTCAAATTTTATACAGAAAAAATAGAAGAGCAATCTGAATTTGACCTCCTGTGGATTAAGGAAAAGAAGAGGTAAAAAAAAAAAAAGGTGTTAATTAATTAATTAAAGGTCCAACTGATCACCACGCTTGTATTGTTAATATGCAGTTATGAATAATCCGGCCAAAGTAATAGGAATTAGACCTAAGACAATTCCAAATAGAAAAACTTCAATCATTTCAATTTATTTGAAAAAAAAAGGGGTGTGGGGGGTGTGAAAGAAAGGTAATATCTATATTCATTTAAATCTCGAATAACAAAATATCAATATAAAATTCAATACACAGAGAGAAAAAATTAACACGGTAACACGGTAAACATGATGGAATACTTCTTGAATAATTTTCCTTTTTATAAATTGTTCATTCAATTTATTTCAAATAAGTCGTATCTTGCTCAGACCAATAAATAGAACTGAGGTTATAGTTAAAGCCACTAGTAGAAAACTGAAATAACTAGTTATAGTAAGCATATAGAAACTAAAAAACCTTTTTATACATATACTTGTAAAGCAAAAGTACTTTCTTAAGTTCGATTTTTTGAAAGATAAAAGATACGAAGATGAACAAAAATACCAATTGAAAGAAAAAGTTCAATTGAGCACTTTTTATTTATTTTTATTTATCAATCATTATCATTATATATTATAGACAGCACTCAAAAAATAGAGTGATATGATATAGGTAGAGAAAGAAATCAATTTATCATCTATGACATCCGCTTATATTCTCTTGATTCCGAATCGAGAGATTCCTTAGACAATTATAGAATAAAATAGAAAACTAATATTACAATAATTAAATATTAATTTATTAAATAATTAAATAAATATTAATAAATAAATAAAAAATAAAAAATATTAATAATATTAATAAAAATTAATTAAAAAAAACTATGTTGTATAACTTCATTCAAAAACTTTCTTGGAATCACTACGGAAATTACTAGAAAATAAAAAGAAAAAAATTGGAACATTATTTCTATTTTGATAGTTTCTTTTAGTTTATTTATTTAGTATTTGTATATTTGTATCGTTTTTTACATTTTAAAATGAAAACGGCCCTCTATTTTTCTTTAGAATACCTTTTCCTTTTTACTTTTTTTTTACTTTTTTCTATTTTCATTTTAAATTTGAATTTAACTTATTAGATTTATTAGTTGATTCATTCACGTAATATCTCCAATCCAATACAATAAAATAAGAAGAAAAAAAGTATCGCGCGATCAGATCACTCAAAAAGGAAAATCTTTTTTTTTTTGTTTTTTGTATAACTAGATTCTAAGACTAGTAATTTCAATTATCCTTTTCTTTTCTAGATTTTACATTTTTCGTTCGATATTATATTAATATTAAAACAAAAAAATGTAGTTAAGTATCAAGAAAGACTTTTTAAATCTAACACACAAATACGTGCATCACGAATATTGATTATTACAATTATTTTTTTCTTGTTCTCCTTCTTTCTCTTTCATCGAATATTCTCTACTATTGGTACTTGTTAATTTAATAGATGATTAACCAATTCCTTAAAATGAAAAAAGGGGGGGGGGGGGGGGAGTTGGGTTTCCAACAAAAACTCTTCTATAACCATAAAAGTTTTTGATTTCACATCCATTCACATCTAATTGAATTGCGAAAATATGATAATCTCCTCCATGAATTATTATTGTAACCCGTTGAATTCGCATTTTACCCGACCTTATCTTATGGTACACAGTTCTACAACAACAAGAAAAAGAAAAGAAGAAAGGGATTATCTAAGATTTCATTTCGATACTGATTGAAGTTGCGTTGCTGCGTCAGAAGAAGGATAGCTATACTGATTCGGTATACTTTAAAGAAACCTTTGGTACAATATTGACGATCTCACAAAGATTTAATTTAAGTGAAATTGCATTTATTGTCTCACCTTTTACAGAATCGATTCCTTTTGATTGTACAAGAATATGTGGAGCTCAGTATGTCTGGAAGCACAGGAGAACGTTCTTTTACTTATATTATTACCAGTATTCAATATTGGGTCATTCATAGCATTACTATACCTTCCCTATTCATTGCAGGTTGGTTATTTGTCAGCACGGGTTTAGCTTATGATGTATTTGGGAGCCCTCGTCCAAATAAATATTTTATAGAGAGCTGATAGGGAATTTCATTAATAACTGGCCGTTTTGATCCTTTGGAACAACTCGATGAATTTAGTAAATCTTTTTAGGAGGCCCAATGACCATAGATCGAACCTATCCAATTTTCACAGTATGATGGTTGACTGTTCACGGACTAGCTGTACCTACTTTTTTTTTGGGTCAATATCAGCAATGCAGTTCATCCAACGCTAAATCTAATCCCAATTAATTATAAAACTAATGTTGAATTGAATCGTACCAGTCTCTACTGGGGGTTATTACTCATTTTTGTACTTGCTGTTTTATTTTCTAATTATTTCTTCAATTAATAAAAGAAAATAAAATAGTAGAATAATAAATAAGAATAGGAATTCTCTTATCCCATCGGAAGGATATCATCTAATAATTATCTATGACTGTTTATGTCTCTAGCACGACCACTTGATTAAATGTGGAAGGAAGTGGGATAAATGGCCGATACTACTGGAAGAATTCCCCTTTGGATAATAGGTACTGTAACTGGTATTCTTGTGATCGGTTTAATATGCATTTTCTTTTATGGTTCATATTCCGGATTGGGTTCATCCCCGTAAGTAGTAAGTAATCGGGTGAACTGAGTTGTAGACATGAAAGCGTAAGAACTCAATGGACCCCCGCCTTTCTCTGTCTGATTCGAGGCCGAGGGGGTCCATAATAATCATAATACTTTATTCATATTTTTTACGTAAAAAATCAATTTTATACGTATAAAATTGAAAAGGAAGTTATGATAAACCTAGAAAAAACAGAAGCTAAGAATAGTAATCTTTGAGAAATGTGATCAAGAATCGTTATTATTTTGACACAAGAAAGGGATGTGGAAAACTCCTTTTCTTGTGTCGAAGACCAGGAGGACGAATAAAAAAAATAATACTTCCTAGAATCCTTTGTTCTCCCTCATTTAGCCTTTGCTTTTCCTCTTACTTATCTTATGCTTAGTATCTAGTCAAATGGGATTCTATTAGAATAGAAAAAAGCTATCGATGCACTCTATGACAGTTAAATCGGACAATAATAAGATAACCACACTGCTCCTGTTTTATTTAGATTCAAAAAAATTAGATTAAAAAAACACAAAAAGGGGGATAAAGTCAAATAGTCTTCTTACCAATATACATATTATGACTAGAAATGCGGTACAAATAATTCAAAAAATCTGGTATAAAAAAATTTAAAATTTTTAAAAAGCAAAGAGCTTTTAAGTTTTTTTTGATCATATATAATTACCAACTGTTATTCATTTTAAGAACTTGATGTTGATAAATTTACAAATCTAGAAATTCACTTCGGACAATTGAACCTTCTCAAACTGTTTCTTTTTAAGAACTAAAAAGATTTGTGCCAAAATAATCGATGCCAAGAAGAACAAAAGGCCTTGGGCACATAATGGGTCTTGAAGTACTATTTCTGAATCCCCCTGACCAAATCCACCCACATTAGGATTACTCGTTAATGGTTGATCAAGTTTGATGGATTCGCCTTCTGAAACAAGAAGTTATGGTCCTGGAGGTATAATATCAATCACTTGACGTCCCTCTCATGCATCCGTTATGGTTATTTCGTACCCCCCTTTTCTTTTCATATGATTTTGCTTACTATACCTGCTGTTGTAGCATTATAAACCGTATTGTTACTCTTGCTCCCATCGAGATAAATCTGACCCCTTCCTCTGTTTCCGCTTACATATATGGGATATTTTAAAAAGTGAACATCTTTCTTAATGGCGGGGTTCTGAGAAAGGATAGGAAATGTAATTTCACTATATTTCTGACCAAGAACAGGATCTATCACAAGAATATTTTTTTTTGTGGGGCGATAACTCTGAAAAGACAGATTTCCCATCTTTTCTTTCATCTCTGGCGAAATACGATTAGGAGGGGCTACATTCAAAGCCCCCTTTTTACCATTAGCAAGAACTTGTTTCATTTGCATATCATAAGGAATTGAACGAATCGCTTCAAACGATGTCGAAGTACCGTTTGTGGAACTTCAATATCCACGGGTTTATTAGCTAAATGAAAATTGGCACATACAATACAACCAGTTGCTTCGCGCAGATTTTCATAACCCTGTTGTGCAAAAATGGGATATGCATTTGAAATGGATGCCCAAGTTATTATATATATCATGAGCGATATGGAAATAGAACGAGTAATCTCTTGCTTTATCCAAGAAAAGTTCTTTCTAGTTTGCATGGTCCAATCATTGATTATGAAAATTTCTACAATAAAATTAGGTAGTTCGCTAGTATAGTTCCCTATCCACGATACTGCTATTTACTAAATTTTTTTTACTAAAATAGAAAATATAGGAAGAGAATCCCTTGGATGTATAGAAAAAGAAATATATATATATATATATATATATATATATATATATATATATATATATATATATAAATAGAGTAAGATTTTGTTTGATAGTAAGATTTTGAATGTTTTGCTTTTGTATTTTGTACAAAATAACAAACATTCTAATTGGATTCATGGATCATTTTTTAGTCATTCATTGAATGATAAATCACTACAAGTGACGGAGATACGCAATTTAAATAACAGAAAATTAAATATTTAAAAATTGTATCGAGGATGATTGGAAGAGTGGAAACAAGACCAGATATAATTTGATCATTATGAGCAAAACTAAAATCTTTGTAGACCGAGCCAATCATTAGTTTCCAACCATGGGGTGAATGGAATCCTATACATAAATCGGTTAATAAAAGAATGAAAAAAGCTTTTATTGTGTCGCTTAAATTATATAGGAATTCTTGAACCCAAGAATTAAGAATAATAAGTTTTTTATTACTTAAAATAGAATAACCACTTAGAATAACGAAACATATTATATTTGTCGAGAAGTGCAAAATCGTATAGATATAATCCTCATTCTGCATCTTGATCAATTAGATTGTTTCTTTGTGAATTCCGATACGAAACTTTTGTAGATGTGTTTCCGGATATTCCTTTATCATTTCGTCCAAGCGAACGAGTTCCTTTAATTCTATAAACTTTTCTAGAATACTTTTTCTTGAATATCATTTACAAAAGTTTCGGATTTACTAGTACTACACCAATTAATAACCCAAGATTCCAAACTTTTAATAAATAAAAAAGAGATCCACCAGGGCAAAAAAAAACTATAGCTGTAAGATATAGAAAGGGAATAAATGTTTTTCTTTTCATTTTTTTGTCTGTGAATTTTTAATGAACCCATCTCCATATGATCTAATATTTTTATCAAGCATAAGTTCTATTATGAGGCTTTGAACTTATAAATCTATTCCCTATTTTTTATTTGTGAGTCAGCGGTTAGTCCTTGAATTTTGAAAGAATACAAAAAAGAATTGTTTCTAGGTATCTTAATTGCTCAAATTCAGATTTCTAGATGAAAGAACTCCGTTCTATCAACAAAACAAATATTTCGAAAAAAAAATAGCCAACTTACCCATATTCCACAGGAATAATTTAGAAAGATTTTTGAAGAATTTTGTGATGTGATAATAAAAAATGAGTGGCAAAAGCAAAATAAGACAAAAAAGTTATCATTCTAGGTGGTCCAGCCCTTTGTTCATTAGGGAGGACAAAAAGAAAGATAACAAGAAACGTCGAGAAAGGAAAGATAATTTACAAGATACGATCTATCCATATATAATGTATCAATTTCAAATATTGAAAATTCAAAATTAAAAGAGAATTTCTTTATTCTATAGTTTATTCCAAAATTCCTTATTTTGATCTATGAGATGGGTCTATTATTTCGATTTATTACTTGTTTTGTTACTAAATTTATTGAATATTAAAATTGAATTTAGATACGCATAAAAAATGTTTGATTTTATTTTAGAATTGTTCCGTATATATATATGTATATATATATATATATATATATATATATATATATATATATATATATATAATATATCTTCTTTGGTTCATCAATATTATATTGTGAAATTTCAGTTAAGTTATGCTATAACTATAAAAAAATGAAGACTCTTGGATTTTTTCGTTCCTGTTAAGAAAATGTTCATTCTTCAGCTCATTTCAAAATACTTCAATTGGTACACGTAAAAAATTGGCCAATTCTGCTACCTTTTGCTCAATCTCTCATGGAGTCAAATTCTCATCAGTACGAGTCAAAGGAATGACCCTCGGCCTCTGGTTTCCATATAAAGGACACGCCGAGCAAAAATACCCTCTTTCACTTCTATTCTAATAGACTGAATATCCTTCATAAGGAATCAAAGGAAGATGCGACGATTTTTTTCAGGGAATCCCCAGCGAAAAATACACACTATTCCTTCTTTTTTATCGAATCGATCATAACCACTACCTACATTCCACAAAATTGGGCACCATAAATAAGAACTAATAAATAGACCGGCGATCCCATAGAAAGACATCACGATCCCTTGTGGAAAAAAAATTATTTGCTGAGACGGAAATAAAGATATTAAATTTCTGCCAAGATAACTGGAAATTCCAACCAATAAAAAACCCAATTAATCTAAAAAAAGTATAAAGGCCCAGCAGAAATTACTTGTTTTGTGAGACCCCGCTATAAATTCTATCCATATACGTTCTAATCGCCAACTCATACTAGATCCAATTATTTTTTATTTGAAGCGGGAGACTAGCCCAAATGAATTTGACTTTTTTTTTCCGAAGTAACTTTCATCAACTCGGATTATTCTGGTGTGAATCTTTAGGAGGAATTCATCGAATTCGTTAGATTAAAAAAAAGAGAGCTCAGCCCATAGGATCCCCTATCTGCACATATATAAAAATATCAGCTTTGCTTTGCATTTCTTTCAGGCATCCGCCATAGTTTCGATTTATTTTCAAGTAGTCCATTTACTTATATATCATATATCATATTTACGCTTGCATAAGAACCCTTTCATTTTCATTTACGTTCGAAGGGAGCTGCTCGTATGTTATATCATATTATACTAAACTAAAGAGATATATGTATTATATTTGTATTATATTATGAGTCTAAGTCTTGAAAAAAAGAAAGAAATGAAATCTACCCCCATTAGACCTAATTGGATCTAAAAAACCTTGTTTTTTTGAACATGAAGAGATAAGGAAGCCATCGCAATTGCCGAAAATACTAAGCCTACTAAAAGGCACAAAAATGGAGGGTAAGCTGTTGAGAATTGTCATAGAATGGGCACCTCGATTTAATATTTGTACCTATTATTTAATTTTTTTATTATATATTATATTATTTTTAATATTTTATTATATTTTTAATATTTTAATATATATTTAATATGTATTTAATATATTAATTTTTTTATTTTTTATTTTAATATATTTATCTATTTTCATTATTTTTTTATTATTATAATTATTTTTTATTATTAATTATTATTTTATTCTATTAATTTAATAATTTAAATTAATAATAATTATATTTATATTAATTATTCTATTATTAGTTATTTATTAATTATTTAGTTATTAGAAAGATTTCTTATAATCATTAAAAATCGTATATAATGATACTAAGTATATCTAAGTGAGTATATATAATTTAATAAAGAGCAAAGAATATAGAACTAACTAAATGACTTATTCATATTTCTACATGAAATATGATAATCCATTTATTTGTCATTCTTCTTTTATTATCTTTTTTTTTTCTTGTCTTATAACTTTCATTTTTCTTTTTTTATTTTTTTAACTTTACTTTAATAGAAAATATTTTAATATATTTAATATAAAATAAAAAATAAAGAGTTTTTCCGATTATAAATTCCCTCAAAATTCGTTATAATTTAGAATCCGTCGATTTTTTTTAGTAAAAAAAAAAAGGATTCCCAGGAGATATATAAATATGCAAGACTCTATATTTTCTATGCATAGGTAAGAAAAGAACATGAAATTCGTTTTATTTATTATACCTTGCCCATTTTTTCACGAAAAAAAGAATTCACTCTTTTTCTTGTTGACAGAGGTTTCTTAATTAGTAATCAGAAATATCGGAAAAAAAAATTATCTACATGATTCTTTCTACAATTTACTCTTATGTTATGTCACAAAAAAAATCAAAAAAATTAATTTTTCCTTTGATTCTGCTTAAAAAAAATACTTGCTCGCCAAAAATAAAAATGAATTAACTAATTTAAATTTAATTAACTCATTTTTATTTTTAATTCAGTAATTTAATTTAATATTTAATTAATATAGCTTCAGACTCTATTTGATTTATGATTCAAATGAAAGAAATCGTGGAGCTGAAGTAACTCATTCAGAACGCCTTTTAACGGATTACGTGGTACGATTGAATTGAATAAGCCCTTATGGAATAAAAATTCGGCTGATTGTGAACTTTCAGGTACTGTCTTATTCAATGTTTGTTCAATTACTCTTTTTACCTGCAAATGCAATATAGGCATTAGGTTCAGCAATAATGATATCCCCCAACATACCAAAACTAGTAGTCACCCCGCCTGTTGTAGGAGATGTAAGGATTGATACATAAAATAACTTTTTATTCGATTGATAATCATATAAAGCAGAAGATATTTTAGCCATTTGCATCAAGCTCAAACTTCCTTCTTGCATGCGTGCTCCTCCGGAAGCACACACTAAAATAAGAGGTAAAAATTTATTGGTAGCATACTCGATCAAACGAGTGATTTTCTGGCCTACTACAGATCCTATACTACCCCCCATAAACTGAAAATCCATAACCCTAATTGCTATGGGAATGTCGTTTAGTTGACCTGTGCCTGTTTAAACGGCCTCGGTTAATCCTGTCTTTCTTTGATAAGAATTAATACAATCTTTATAAGGTTCCTCTTCTGAATGAAATTCAATGGGATCCAGAGATACCATATCTTCATCCATAGGATCCCATGTGCCTAGGTCAATCGAAAGTTCAATTCTATCTTAACTACTCATTTTCAAATGATATCCACATTGTTCACAAATATTCATTCTTGACTTAAAAAATTTCTTATAATTTAATCCATAACAATGTTGGCATTGAACCCACAAATGCTTGTATTTTTGAGTTATAGTTATATCGAGATCATTAAAACTTTCTCTTCTAGTTAAATCGCTACCATTCGTACTAGTTCTTAGACTGGAACTCTCGCTTTCATTACTATTTCCACTTTCACCACAAAAGTAACTATGAATGGAACTTTTGCCGTAATTGTAACTGCCAGTTAAAATATAACTATCAATACAGACTTGAGAACGAAGATAACTGTCAATGAAACTATTGATGTAATTCTTCCAACTATATTTAATATCATACATATAATGATCATAGTTGGAATCGCCACTCCTAGACCCATTATTCAGAGAACTAGAATTTCAATAACTATAAAAATAACTTTCTAATTCACTCAAAAAAGAATGATCAGTGTCAATCTCAAAAACTTGATTTTCAATATCAAAATATATGGAATAACTATCCCTATTATTATCCCTAACTAAAAAAGTTTCATCAGCGTCGAAATTCCAAATGTCTCTAGCGCCGACTAAACGATCAACATTACTGTAACTAGAGCTGTCACTATTACTCCAATTACGGGTGTTTTTATTTGTATCATTTAGAATCGGGTCTTCGCTTACACTGGTATTTTCAAGAGGACTGAAACTATCTATCGATTGACTTAGCCTACACCTGTATCCTAATTCCACATTGGATATGATCGAATTGAACCACCGTTTTTCCATGGAACTTTCTTTCTTGCTGCTATTTATATTTAAATAAATAGATGAATAGTCATTCGATGAAAAATCATTGAAATATTTCATTTCCTCTCTATATAAGTATATAGATTCGATTACTAGGATTATTAACTAATAGGGGGGGGTATTAAAAAAATGCTTATCTTTTGCTTTTTTGGTAAGAACTTGGAGTATCGCTTCACTCTATATGATATGTTTATGTCGGAATCCCGTTTTCCATTATTTTTCAATCAAAATAAGTCTGTCTAAATAGAAATAGAAAAGGAATTTGTTATATTGTGTCAAATTCGTATCGAGAAAAGTAATATTTCTCTTCTTCTAAAAAAAACCATTTTTTATAAAATCATGTCTATTAATCTATTATTAAGTTTCTATTCCAACACGGAATGAAAAGGACAATATACAGGATGGGTAGAAGAAGTTGTGATACTGGGCTCGACCTATGATCCAAAACTAGGGAATATAAAAGAATACACCAATCCTATAGATCCTTAGGATTAATTGTGGATCCAAAATAACAATAGAAAGGTTTGAGTTGCTTAGTCTTATTTTTTTTTAAATCTTGTATATTTAGTTAAATATGTATCTATAAAAAATATATACATATACGAAATATATACATATACAATAGGATCCTTGTATGTATTAGGATCTTTGTATTCGGCTCAATCCTTTTAGTAAAAGATTGGGCCGAGTTTAATTGCAATTCAATTAAGAGAACGAACATCAATTAGTAGATCACAAAGTATCCATTGTTGGGAAATCAAATGTAATCTCCTTCCATATTTCACAAGCAGCAGCTAATTCAGGACTCCATTTGCCAACTTCGCAGATAATTTCATTACCCTCGCGAGCAAGATCATGTCCCTCATTACGAGCTTGTACACATGCTTCTAGAGCTACTCGATTAGCTACGACACCGGGTGCATTTCCCCAAGGGTGCCCTAAAGTTCCTCCACCGAGTTATAGTACAAAATCATCTCCAAAGATCTCGGTCAGAGCAGGCATATGCTAAACGTGAATACCCCCTGAAGCTACAGGCAGAACACCAGGTAGAGAGACCCAATCTTGGGTGAAATAAATACCGCGAATTCGATCTTTTTCAATAAAATCATCACGCAATAAATCAACAAAGCCCAGAGTGATGTCTTTTTCCCCTTCAAGTTTACCTACTACGGTACCAGCGTGAATATGATCTCCACTAGACATATGTAACACCTTGGCTAGTACATGAAAATGCATACCATGATTTTTCTGTCTATCAATAACTGCATGCATTGCGCGGTGAATGTGAAGAAGTAAACCATTATCTCGGCAATAATGAGCCAAGGTAGTATTTGCAGTGAATCCCCCTGTTAAGTAGTCATGCATTACGATAGGAACTCCTAATTCTCTGGCAAATACAGCCCTTTTGAGCATTTTTTCGCATGTACCTGCAGTAGCATTCAAATAATGTCCTTTGATTTCACCTGTTTCAGCCTGTGCTTTATAAATTGCTTAGGCACAAAATAAGAAACGGTCTCTTCAACGCATAAATGGTTGGGAGTTCACGTTCTCATCATCTTTGGTAAAATCAAGTCCACCGCGTAGACATTCATAAACTGCTCTACCGTAATTCTTAGCGGATAGCCCCAATTTAGGTTTAATAGTACAATCCAATAGAGGGCAACCATACTTGTTCAATTTATCTCTCTCAACTTGGATGCCATGAGGCGGCCCTTGGAAAGTTTTAGTATAAGCAGGAGGGATTCACAAATCCTCCAGACGTAGGGCGCGTAGGGCTTTGAACCCAAATACATTACCCACAATGGAAGTAAACATGTTAGTAACAGAACCTTCTTCAAAAAGGTCTAAGGGGTAAGCTACATAAGCAATAAATTGATTTTCTTCTCCGGCAACAGGCTCAATGTGGTAGCATCGTCCTTTATAACGATCAAGACTGGTAAGCCCATCGGTCCACATAGTTGTCCATGTACCAGTAGAAGATTCAACAGCTACTGTAGCTCTTGCTTCCTCAAGCGGAACTCCAGGTTGAGGAGTTACTCGGAATGCTACCAAGATATTAGTATCTTTGGTTTCATATTCAGGAGTATAATAAGTCAATTTATAATCTTTAACACCAGCCTTGAACCCAACACTTGCTTTAGTCTCTGTTTGTGGTGACATAAGTCCCTCCCTACAACTCATGAATTAAGAATTCTCACAACAATAAGGTCTACTCGACATGAATTAGGAGTTAATAGAACCTTTCACAAGAATCTTTCACAAAGTTATCAACCAAATATTATCAACTAATCAGAATTTTTTATTAGACCATGGTATTTGATTCACCAAATACATCATTATTGTATACTCTTTCATATCTATGGCGCAACCCAATCCTTTTTTTTTCAAGTTTCTAATCCTTAACTTTTTTGAATCGAAATATCTAAATAATAAGAAATTTCCTCTTGACAGTGATATATGTTGTATATGTAAATCCGAGATGTGAAAATTGGCAGAATTCATCTATGAAAAAAAGAAAAGAATAATAATAGCTAGGTGTAAGTCGATATGCTGAAATAAAAGAAGAAGGGCCCATGAAATAATTAATGAATCATAAGTTCAGGTTCGAATTCCATAGAAAATACGAATAGTATTATATATAATGATAGACAAATGAAAGGCTTCCTAAAGCCTTTTTTTTATGTTTCTTATGCATCCACTTACTTAATATTCTTAATATTTACTTAATATTTATTTATATTTTAAAAATGAGTTAGTTAAACTTGAAAACTCACCCATTGAAAGTAAGTAAACAATTGAATTGGACTTGTTAGCTAGTATCAACGAAATCCAGTACTAACATCCATTTTTTCTTTTTTACTGAATTAATCGATCAACTTGCCATCAAACATTTATTTTGGACTAGAAAATTTTGAAAAAAAAAAATTTCGACATCTTTTTTTATTATTTTTATTATTTTATTATGAGAATCAATCCTACTATTTTTGGTCCACACTTGAAAAAAAGAACCTAGGGTGCATCACTCAAATCATTGGGCCAATGCTAGATGTAGCTTTTCCCCCGGGAAAGATGCCTAATATTTACAACGCTCTGGTAGTTAAAGGTCGGGATACTGTTGGTCAAGAAATTAATGTGACTTGTGAAGTACAACAATTATTAGGAAATAATCGAGTTCGGGCTGTAGCTATGAGTGCTACAGACGGTCTAATGAGAGAAATGGAAGTGATTGACTCAGGAGATCCTCTCAATATTCCAGTCGGCGGAGTGACTCTACGAATGAATTTTCAATATGCTTGGAGAACCTGTTGATGATTTAGATCCTATAGATACTCGCGTAACATCCTCTATTCATAGATCTGCACCTGCCTTTGAGACAGGAATTAAAGTAGTAGATCTGTTAGCCCCTTATCGTCGTGGAGGAAAAATCAGACTATTCGGGGGAGCTGGAGTGGGTAAAACAGTACTTATTATGGAATTAATCAACAACATTGTGAAAGCTCATGGGGGCGTATCCGTATTTGGCGGAGTTGGCGAACGTACTCATGAAGGAAATGATCTTTACATGGAAATGAAAGAATCTGGAGTAATTAATGAAGAAAATATTATAGAATCAAAAGTAGCTCTAGTCTATAGTTAGATGAACGAACCCCCGAGAGCTCTTATGAGAGTTGGCTTAATTGCCCTAACTATGGCAGAATATTTCTGAGATGTTAATGAACATGACATATTTCTATTTATCGACAATATCTTCCGTTTCGTCCAAGCAGGATCCGAAGTATCCGCCTTATTAGGTAGAATGCCTTTTGCTGTGGGTTATCAACCTACCCTTAGTATCGAAATGGGTTCTTTACAAGAACGAATTACTTCTATAAAAGAAGGGTCCATAACTTCTATTCAAGCAGTTTATGTACCTGCGGACGATTTGACTGACCCTGCTCCTGCCACGACATTTGCACATTTAGATGCTACTATTGTACTATCAAGAGGATTAGCTGCTAAAGGTATCTATCCAGCAGTAGATCCTTTAGATTCAACGTCAACTATGCTCCAACCTCAGATCGTTGGTGAGGAACATTATGAAACTACGCAAAGAGTTAAGCAAACTTTACAACGTTACAAAGAACTTCAAGACATTATAGCTATCCTTGGGTTAGACGAGTTATCAAAAGAGGATCGCTTAACTGTAGCAAGAGCACGAAAAATTGAGCGTTTCTTATCATAAACCTTTTTTGTAGCAGAAGTATTTACGGGTTCCCCGAGAAAATATATCGGTTTAGCAGAAACTATTAGAGGATTTAAATTGATCCTTTCTGGAGAATTAGATAGTCTACCTGAGCAGGCCTTTTATTTGGTAGGTAATATTGATGAAGCTACTACGAAGGCTACGAATTTAGAAATGGAGAACAACTTGAAGAAATGACCTTAAATCTTTGTTTACTGACCCCAAATCGAATTGTTTAGGATTCAGAAGTGAAAGAAATCATTTTATCTACTAATAGTGGACAAATTGGCATATTATCAAATCATGCGCCTATTGCCACAGCAGTCGATATCGGTATTTTGAGAATACACCTTAATGACCAATGGTTAACGATGGCTCTGATGGGTGGTTTTGCTAGAATAGGCAATAATGAGATTATTATTTTAGTAAACGATGCAGAGAAGGGTAGTAACATTGATCCACAAGAAGCTCAAAAAAATCTTGAAATAGCAGAAGCTAACTTGAGAAAGGCGAAAGGCAAGAGACAAATAATTGAGGCAAATCTAGCTCTCAGACGAGCTAGGGTACGTGTAGAGGCTATCAATGTGATTTTGTAACTATAAATAATTAGTAGAGTAGGTGCGTCCGAATAATAAGCAGAAGTTCTGTTTATACACCTTTTTTTTTATTTTGCCAATTGAATAGAATCATAAGTATAATCAGATTCTAATACAATAAATGTGTTTTCAATTCAAAAATGAAATAGAATGGAACGAAAAAGATAAAAAATCACTAAACTAAGGTGGGTAAAAACATTTATTAGATAGCATTGATTCTGATATCTAATAATTTGTACCTACTATTGGATTTGAACCAATGACTCCCGCTGTATGAAAGCAATACTCTAATCGCTGAGTTAAGTAGGTCATTTATCATCCCAAAGATAAAGAAGTATAATTCGTTGCATCGACGATTAATTTTAATTATAAATGGAATATTATTTATAAGCAATACGCATTAAAATAAGCAATACCGGTCAAAGAGATCAAAGAAATAGAATAGGATACTGGATCACATAATATTCATCTTGACAAGAAATTATTGACATGATAAAATATGTATCATAAACACAAGGGCTATAACTAAGTTAGGTAGAGCACCTCGTTTACACGCGCGCCAATGCTTTTTTTCCAAGGGAGTCCATCATGTAATCAAAAGACTTATTGAGAAGTCAATGTCTTACTCTATTACTTTTAGGGAAAAGGAGAACAATAGCCTGACACAAAAGGTTCGGTCCAATTTAAGTGCCTTTGCAGACACCCAATAGAACCCTTAAGACCTTGATAAGGTGAATACCCAGTCTATTCAATGCTAGACATAATGAGTATAAGGACCTCAAAAAATTCTCTTTTCGTCCTATCCTATGAACTTTAAGGTGTATGAAGTTTCATATTTGATTCTTTAAGTAGAAGTGGGGCGATGGAGATTCCATTTAACTTAGGTTAATCTAAGCAGAAAGCAGACCTACGTCAGGATAACCCTTCTTTGAAACACTTTGGTAGTGCTCTCGGATCGGAATCCATAAATCAGAGCATGTGGAGCCATCCTCTTATCTTTCTGCCAAGAGAATTATGGTAGACTAACCGATTATTTATATCAGTTAATGAACGAGCCCAATGCAAAAAAATGCATGTTGGGTCTTTGAAAAAGTTCGAATCATTTTGATAATAATCAGTTTGATTTCTTTTACCGAGAAGATCTACGGTTCGAGTCCGTATAGCCCTAAACAAAAATAAAGAAAATTCAAATAAAAATAAAAATAAATAAAAATGAAAAAAATTTAAATAAAAATATAAATAAAAAATAAAAATTCCTAATAGAATTTAGAAATTCTAAACAAAAAAATAAAAAATTGAGAATTCCCTTTTGAATTTCCCTTTTTTAGAGCGAATCAAAAGTGAAGTGAAAAGAAAAGGCGAGAGGAAAGAAGTAAACATAATGTAAAAATTATAGTCAATGAATCTTGAAACGAAACATGTACCAAAGAAAACAAAGAAAAATGGGTGATTGAATCAAAATAAATTATTGTTTTGATTAACCGATTATGGATAAGTTTGGAAGTCATTCCAATTCGACTTGACTAATCTAATATATTTTTCGCAGTCATAGGAGTGCGCCTATGTTTCTGATTTACGAATATGATATATTCTGGGCATTTCTAATAATATCAAGTGTTATTCCTATTTTAGCATTTCTAAATTCCGGAGTTTTATCCCCAATTAGCAAAGGGCCAGAGAAACTTTCTAGTTATGAATCGGGGATAGAACCAATAGGCGATGCTTGGTTACGATTTCGAATCCGTTATTATATGTTTGCTCTAGTTTTTGTTGTTTTTGATGTTGAAACGGTTTTTCTTTATCCATGGGCAATGAGTTTCGATGTATTGGGGTTATCCGTATTTATAGAAGCTTTAATTTTCATGCTTATCCTAATAATTGGTTCAGTTTATGCATGGAGAAAAGGAGCATTAGGTGGTCTTAGCTCTTGAATATTCTGCAAAAAAAATGAAAAAAAAATAACATTGAGATAGTTATGAATTCCATTGGGTTTCCCTCACTTGATCGAACAACTCAAATTTCAGTTATTTCAACTACATCAAATGATCTTTCAAATTGGTCAAGACTCTCTACTTTATGACCACTTCTCTATGGTAACAGTTGTTGCTTCATTGAATTTGCTTCATTAATAGGCTCACGATTCGACTTTGATCATTATGGATTAGTACCAAGATCTAGTCCTAGACAAGCGGACCTATTTTTAACAGCCGGCACAGTAACCATGAAAATGGCTCCTTCTTTAGTGAGATTATATGAACAAATACCTGAACCAAAATATGTTATTGCTATGGGGGCGTGTACAATTACAGGGGGGATGTTCAGTACCGACTCTTACAGTACTATTCGGGGAGTCGATAAGCTAATTCCTGTAGATGCCTATTTGTCGGGCTGTCCACCTAAACCGGAGGCGGTTATAGATGCTATAACAAAACTTCGTAAAAAACTATCTCGAGAAATTTATGAAGATCGAATTAGGTCTCAACCCGAGAATCGATGTTTTACTACCAATCATAAGTTTACTATTGAACACGCTACTCATACTGGAAATTATGATCAATGATTACTATATCAACCACCGTCTACTTCAAAGATCCCTCCTGAAACATTTTTCAAATATAAAAAAAGGTCAGTATCGTCCCACGAATTAGTAAATTAGAGGAAGAGCTCATTTGCACAGAATAACAAAAAAAGGCAAACCAATCTTCATAAATTTCATCATGAATGTGAAATACTTATATTATACAAAAAATGATTATTAAAATTATTATACAAATAAAAATGCGGGAGGGAGAAAAAAGATGTAGGGTTGTTTGTCTACTTGGCTAGTCAAATACGGACTGGTTCATAGATCTTTGGGTTTTGATTACCAAGGAATAGAGACTTTACAAATAAAGCCCACAGATTGGCATTCCATTGCTTCATTTTATATGTATATGGTTACAATTATTTGCGGTTGCAATGTGCCTATGATGTAGCATCAGTGTTTAGCTAGTATATCATCTTACGAGAATAGAGTATGGTATAGATCAACCAGAAGAAGTATGTATAAAGGTATTTGCCCCAAGGAAGAATCCTAGAATTCCGTCTGTTTTCTGGGTTTGGAAAAGTGCGGATTTTCAAGAAAGGGAATCTTATGATATGTTGGGAATCCTTTATGATAATCATCCGCGTATGAAACGTATCTTAATGCCGGAAAGTTGGATAGGGTGGCCCTTACGTAAAGATTATATTGCTCCTAATTTTTATGAAATACAAGATGCTCATTGAATAATAAGAAACTAATCTTCAGTCTTCCAACTACAAATATTCAAGGACTATTTGTACGCTCTCTTATAGATCAACGGAGTCATTGAAGTTTCATTCATATTATTATGGATATGGATAGACTAAATAAAAAAAAATACAATTAGAGATTCGTTGAATTCTCAAATTTTGAAGATATTGATTTTTGACAAGTCGAGTTAATAGGATGAACTAAACGAATTTTGTATCATGAACTTTGTACCGCGCGCATCCCTTAGATGAGCTCTAAAAAGTCACACAACATAGGAGGGAATTAAGAAATAGAAAAAGAATATGAAATAAAATACAAGGAAATGAAAGAGGATCGGATTCTATTTATATTGTATCTGAGACGAATCTTGGGTATTTCCACCCCTCAACTCCTATCGACTAGACTTTTAGGTCTTTTAACTAACTAAAGTGACTTTAACTTTTCAAGTCTATATGAAGTATTAACATTCTTTTTGATCGAGGGGAGACACATTATGAACAAATCAAATAAAAAAGAAGAGGAGACATAATCTAATTTTTTTACATACTTTTTTATAACATAAACGCTTTACTCATCTAAAAAGGCTATATCTCCAGACATCTAGATGGATAAGTTAAGTATATATCATGATCTATACTATTAATGAATATGTATGTCGATCTATATCAGATCTATGTCAATTAATTTGATATAGTTGTAGAATAGATACTCATACACAAATTAATCATGTGCCAGGAACCAGATTTGAACTGGTGACACAAGGATTTTCAGTCCTTCGCTCTACCAGCTGAGCTATCCTTACCATTTTCAACGCGTCGTCTTCCTCATTTTACTAAACGGCTTTTGTCTATGTCAATTAAAAAAAAGATGAATAAGTATTCTAAAGTCTTATCCAGACCCTGAATGTTTTGTATCTTTAAAAAAATGAATAAAAAGACGACTTCGTAAAGTAAATTTCAGCTCGAATAATGATTTGGATTGTTAATCATTCCATTTTCCCTTGGAATGGGGGTTTCTTGTTTTGCTCAAAGATATTCATTTTTATGTATATCATATCTATCCCAAGACTTGTGAAAAGAAATCCAGCCCGGATATGTTTGTGAAAGAATTGAATGAATGAGAAAGATAACGAAATTTGAACCGTTAACGAAAAGAGAGAATAGGATAAAAATAATAAGGGAGTCGAGCGGGCCTATTTTGTGGATAGAGGGACTTGAACCCTCACGATTTCTAAAGTCGACCCTGTTACTATAAATTTCCTTGTTGTCGATATTGACATGTAGAATGGGACTCTATCTTTATTCTCGTCCGATTAATCAATTATCTATCAGACTATGGAGTGAATGATGTGATCAATTAATATTCAATCCTTTCTTCAACTTGGAATCAATTCAAATCAAAAAAATTCTTTCTTGTTTCATATAAAGATAAAAAATACGGATTCGGCCCCCTATTAATCATCTAAGATATTATTTCAGTACGTATCCATATATATATATATATGGTTATCCTTTACTTTATCCTTTCTGGAATCTGGAATTTTGATGGAAGGATTTCTTTACTTTACTAATGCAACGCAGTCAACTCCATTTGTTAGAACAGCTTCCATTGAGTCTCTGTACCTATCCTTTTTTTTTTATTTTGTCTTTATGAACCTTTGTTTGTTTTCAAAAAATAGGATTTGGCTTAGGATTGCCCATTTTTAATTCCAGGGTTTCTCTGAATTTGAAAGTTATCACTTAGTAGGTTTCCATACCAAGGCTCAATCCAATTAAGTCCGTAGCGTCCACCAATTTCGCCATATCCCCTTTTTTGTTTTGAGATTCAAATCTTATTATTACCCGCCTTTCATTTATATTCTATTAGAACTGTTGAAGTTATTAGATACCGATTCCTATAAAAATTGCTATAACTATAAAAAGTGTTTCCTCTTCTTTTTTTTTCTTGTCTATCTTCTTTCATCTCTATGAGAAATCCTTCTTTAGTCTACTCATAAAGGATTATATCATTTCTCTATCCGCAATTCAATATAGATGTATATATACCACATTTATTATATATACTTCTCTTACTCTCATTCTTTCTCGTGCAATTTTGAATACTCGGACGGTTGATTCTTTTTCTTTTTTCTATATTTTTTCTTTTTTCTATATTCATATTAAGTATGAATAACTAATAATGAAAAGAATAAAAAGTTAATAGTCAAGATTCTACTAGTTTACTAAATTCCTATGCATGTACAATTTCTGTTATGTGAGCCCGCTTAGCTTAGAGGTTAGAGCATCGCATTTGTAATGCGATGGTCATCAGTTCGACTCTGATAGCTGGCTTTTCTTTATTTGTTTGATTTTTTACATAATTGATAATGCCTTTCTGAAATCAAAGAATATTGAAAAAGCTTCGTTCCCCTTGGCCAAGAGGGACCCATTATTATGTGGTAGGAACTTCAAATTATGAATAAAAGTTCAAAGTTAGAGTAGTTAAATAAATAGATACCGATAGAAAATAAATAGATACTCAAAAGAGTACATGTTCGAGCATCATTGACCAACTCCTTATCAATTTCGATTTATTTCAATATGAACAAGAATTCAACATCAACAGATTGGATTGACTAGAATAAGAATATCCAAAGTACATAACAAAGAAATATATGGATAATAGATCAAATAAAAGAATTTATACATAAATAATCTTTAAATGGAATTGAAAGAAAATAAATGTGACAACATAGAACAAATAGATTGGGGTTACTAATTCTAAAGATTTATTGCTGACGAGCCGCAGCAATCGCACCTATCAAAGCAACTAAAAGAATTATTGAAATGAATTCGAACGGAGAAAAAAAAATCTGTTGATAAATGAATTCCAATTTGTTGACCATTACTTATTAAATCTTATTCTATAATCTGATTTGTTTTTGTAGTCCAAATAATCCTGTACTGTGACGTATCTGGAATAATAGTAATTAGTGAAACAAAAATACTTGTACAAATTAAGGAAGTAACTCTGTTTCCAACAGTCCAAAGATTAAAATCTTTGTAATATTCTGAACCATTCATGAACATCACGGCAAATATAATTAAAACGTTTATGGCTCCCACATAAATAAGGAGCTATACAAAATGAGAGTTTGATAAAATATAGAATAAATATATACAAACAAGAACCAATCCTAATGAAAAGGCAGAATAAATTGGGTTGGTAAGTAATACCACTCCTAGACCTCCTAATATAAGACCTAATCCCATAAAAAATAAAAGAAAATCATGTATTAGTCCAGGAAAATCCATTGCACGTAAAATAAGAGATAAAAAAATTAATTGTTTTTTCATGACCTTATTGATCTGACCAGGAAAAACTTATTTATAATAGGTTCTAAACCCTAAGGGGTGTAAATTACTATAGGTACAGCTATTGTATGAATCTCATTCTTTCTCAAAAAAGGCATTCTAAATTTAATTTTAGAAATAATTATGGCTAGAATTACGCATATATTAATAGATTTTCACAAAAAAGATATTTCTGAAAAAGTGATTCGATTGATGGGATTTGGTATGATACTTATGAGATCGATGAGATTGATATTCAAAAATTTCTTCTTAGAACGTATTGATTTAGCCGCGATGCAATTCTGACCAATCAAGTCAATAGTTGGAATTTGTAATTTTTGTATTTATTGACCAAGAAAAAAAAAAGCCCTATTGCAGCCCTTTAGATCAAAACAGAATTTTAGTTTAATAATTGTACTTTTTAATCAATCAAAGAGGTTTATCTTTTTTGTTTCTAGTTGAATTCAAAATTGTTCGAATTGTATAATGGTCGACTACTGACATTGGTAAATGACCTAAAGCAATTTGATTATAATTCAATTCGTGACGATCATAAGTGGAAAGTTCATATTCTTCAGTCATTGATAAACAATTTGTTAGACAATACTCAACATAGTTGCCATAAAATATACAGATTCTGAAATCAATACTGTAATTAAGCAACCGTTTCTTTCGAATGTCAGTTTTCCAATTTCCAATCAACAATAGGTGGACCTATAGGACACACCCGAACACATACTTCATAAGCAATGCATTTATCAAATTCAGAATGGATTCGACCGCAGAAACGCTCCGATGTGATTAATTTTTCATAAGGATATTGAATAGTTACAGGTAAACGATTTGCATAGGATAAGGTAATCATGAAACTTTGACCAATATACCGTGCAACTCATATGGTTGTTGCCCATAATTCATAAACCTAGTTACCATGGGAAACATATCGTGAATATTTATGAATGATTTTCTATTTGTTTTTTTTCTCTTATTTGAATTTGAAAACAAGCCATGAATGTAGAAAAGTATTCCTTTTTTATTATTTTATAGCGAAAGGAGTTGGAAAGAGGTTGTTAATAAGAGATTGCCGAGAGAAATAGGTAAAAGAAATTTCCATCTAAGATTTAAAAGTTGGTCCATTTTTAGTCTAGGTAAAGTCCACCTTGTTGTGATAGGGATGAACAAGAAAAAATAAGTTTTAACTAATGTAATACAGATACCGATTGTTGTTCCAAAAACTCCACCTATTTTATTTGTTTCAAAAGGCTCAGGAACGAATATATATGGAATAGAGATATTCCAACCGCCCAAGTAAAGAACTGTTACAAATAATGAAGAAACTAATAAGTTTAGATAGGAAGCAATATAAAATAAACCAAATTTGATACCTAAATATTCGGTTTGATAACTGCTACTAATTCTTCCGCCCTTCCCGGTAAATCAAAAGGTAATCTCTCACATTCTACTAGAGAAGAAATAAAAAAAATGATAAATCCTATAGGTTGACGCCACAAATTCCACCCTAAAAAATCCAATTTTGATTGTGCCTCAACTATATCAACTGTACTTGAACTGTTAGATAATCATAGTCGGCGAGAACATCATTGTTCCCATCGCTATTACAGAACCGTACATGAGATTCTCACCTCATACAGCTTCTCGAAGGCCATAAATAAATTTAAGGAGATCATATTATTTATTTTGCTATATTTGTAGGATATATAGGATCAAAATAAAATAAATCTATCGACGTTCTAAAATTTGCGCAATGAAATTCTATCTGTTATAATACTCACAAAAAAGTACTTCTAAATTGATCTCATCCTTTAATAGTTTCAATTTTTCTTTCTTGAGTAATAACTTCAAAATTTTTCAATAAAATACTCTTTATTACTCTTTCTAATTTATTTTAAAAAATATTCTTTGTAAAACTACAAAGAGATATTTCAACCTATTATTTTTTATTATGAAAAAGAATTAGATATCCCGAATTATGATACGAATTCCATCTATATGAATATAGATATAGGAAAAAAGCAAAAAAAAAAAGATTGATTTTTTATTGTAATTAGATTTAGATTCTTTTTTTTTCGTTCCTATTCTTCTTTCTGAAAAAAGAAAAGAAAAGGGGATTCAAAAAGGGAAAGGATTATTTCGTTCTTGATAGTCATTTCTTTAATCGGTGACAGGAGCATACTCTGGATCGGAATCATGGGGAGTACTGCCTGATCATTTCTACCAACTTAAAGCCCCAATTAATATATTTTTATATTTTACAGAAATATCCTTTTAGATAGATAATTAAAATAGATAATTAAAAAAAATCTCTATTACTAATCCTTTGTGTATCTTGGTGTTCCTAACCGTCCACTCATTTTTGTTCAATCGCCTGTTAGCATTATAGTAATACATATAAATTAAATGATAGTAAAAACTCAATAAGGTTGATCTTTTGAGCCCTCTTCAAGCCAGGATGACTAATCAAGCAACCTTGGGACAAACAGTCTTCTTTTCTTATGTTTATTTCTATTTTACTCTTGTACATAGGAAATGAGTCTTAATTTTTTTACTGCAAATTTACAAGCTGTTTTCTTTCACTCATATAACTATTCAATTTAGTTCTTTAAACCAAATGATGAATAAAAAATGAAGATATCTATTCAACCGATTTTGCCTTCTTCCTAAAAAGAAAGGAATAGGGAAAAGTTTATGTTTCAACAAATCACACGTAGAGATATGGATAACACACAAAAAGTTAATGGTATTTCATAACTAATCGATTGAGCAGCAGCTCGTAGACCACCCAAAAAAGAGTATTTATTATTTGATCCATATCCTGACATAAGAAGTCCAATGGAAGCAATACTTGAAATGGCAATCCATAAAAAAATACCAATATTTAGATCAGTTAAAACAAGGTGATAGCTAAAAGGAATTATTAAATAGCTTAATAGAGTTGATATGACTGCTATGGATGGTCCGATATTGAATAAACGAGTATCCCCCCTAGAGGGAAAAAGATTCTCTTTAAAAAGTAGTTTTGTGCCATCCGCTAGAGCTTGAAGAATTCTTAAAGGACCAGCATATTCAGGTCCAATACGTTGTTGTATCCCTGCAGATATTTCTCTTTCTAACCATACAATTACCAGTGTGCTTGCCGTGATTCCCAATACAAGAATCAAAATAGGGACAAACACCCATATAATTCCATAGACCTCATTTAAGGATTCTAAACTAGAAAAAGAATTGATAGCGTATACTTTTGTTGTATGAATTATCATTTCAACGATCAACTTCTCCCATAATGATATCTATACTACCTAGTATTATCATAATATCGGCCAATTTCATTCTTTTAACTAATTCGGGAAGAATTTACAAATTGATAAAATCCGGCGGGCGAATTTTCCATCTCCAAGGAAAACCACTTTGATCCCCTATCAGAAAAATCCCCAATTCTCCTTTTGGGGCTTCGACTCTCACATAAAGTTCTTATTTTGGTAATTCAAAAGTAGGAGAAGTTTTTTTACTAATGAATCGATATTCGAAATCGTTCCATTCTGGATCCCTTTCAAAATGTCGGGTTTCTAAATTCTCATAGGGCTCCCCGGGATCCCTTCTAGAGCCTACTGAATAATTTTTATAAATTCCATCATTTCACTGATTCAGACTAAATAACGAGCTAATGAATCTCCTTCTTTTTTCCACTGGACTTCCCAATCAAATTCGTCGTAACACTCATAATGATCAACTTGACAAAGTTCCCATTGTACTCCGTAAGCTCGTAGCATTGGTCCGGATAAACCCCAATTTATTGCTTACTCTGCACCAACAATACCTACTCCTTCAACTCATTCAAAAATAATTGCAAACATCCAAACATTTATCTATCCATCCATGAGGTAGATCAGCTGCTACTCCCCCAATACGAAAATAATTATGCATCATTCTCATACCGGTGGCAGCTTCGAATAAATCATATACTAACTCTCTTTCTCTAAAAATATAAAAGAAAGGAGTCTGTGCACCAATATCCGCCATAAACGGACCAAGCCATAACAAATGAGAAGCTATACGACTCAATTCCAACATAATTACTCTGATATAGCTAGCTCTTTTAGGCACTTGAATATTTCCTAATAGTTCTAGACCATTTACTATTATTGCTTCGGTGAATATATTAGCCAAATAATCCCAGCGTGTTATATAGGGCAAATATTGTATAATTGTTCGATTTTCCGCAATTTTTTCTATCCTTTTGTGCAAATAACCTAAAATTGGTTCACAGTCAATAACATCTTCACCGTCTAGAGTAACGATGAGTTGAAGAACACCATGCATTGATGGGTGGTGGGGACCCATATTGACTATCATAAGGTCTTTTCGTGTAGCTGATACATCCATAGGGGTTTCCTCGATCCATTTTTTCATGAATTACTAAAAATAAAAAGAAGTTCATATTAAGATTTAAGAAATCAAATAATTTAAAAAAACTCTTCACATTAATAAGTTTTTGACTCCCGGATATCCAACCGGCTAATTAATTCTTTATAACGCACTCTATTTTTCTTTGCTAAATAAGACAGTAGTCGTTGCTGTTTTCCTAGAATTTTCCGCAAACCTCTCTTAGATAAATAGTCTTTTCTATACAATTCCAAATGTGAAGTAAGTATTCGTATCTTATTAGTGAAACTTACTATTTGAAATTCAACAGATCCTTTGTTTTCGTCTTTTTCTTCTTGTGAAATAACTGAAATGAATGAATTTTTTACCATAAAATAACCCACCTTTTTTTAATTAAGATTAAGATGTTTTTATTTTTATTGATCAGTAATAATAAAAAAATCAATATTGTATTAATAAATAATAATAAATAATAATGTCAGTTCATTTGAATTTGATATACACAAAAGTCTTTACTTTGTTAGTAATTCAAGTTACTACTTCAAAATTTTGTCAAATAAAATTGCAAATTTCTCATTAATCAAACCAATTTTTTATTTGATCTAATAGCGTTCCGTTAGATAGGAACATATTTGATAAATACTAATAACTCTCGGATAGAGTATTCGAACGGAAAAATCCATTAGATAATGAACTATTGGTTCTAAGCCATCTCTGGCGATGAATCAACAATTCGAAGTGCTTTTCTTGCGTATTCTTGATAAACCAGCATTTATATATAGATGTAGGAGGATCCGTTTGGGAAGTAAGAAGCCCCTTTGACATCTCTTCATCTCCAAAGAACTCTCGATGTGAAAACACAGAGACAAGGGGCTGATCTTTGAATAGGAAAAAAAGTGGATCTGCAGGGTCCCAATGAATTGGCTTATTCAAGAAAAGCCTTGTTCTTTGGAGGATCTATCTCGTATCTGGTACTGCATGGCTCCACTTTGCAAGAACTCTGAATCATTCTCTTGAAGCTCGTCCTCTTTATTACAAATGATCCGCTTGCCCGGAAATGACCTGGCCCAATAGGGAAATTCCAATTCATTGGGCCTTTCGATACAATCAAATAGAAAGCCCCAAGGGCGCCATATTCTAGGAGCCCAAACTATGTGATTGAATAAATCTTCCTCTATCTGTTGTGGGTCGAGGACTTCTTCTTCTTCCCCTTCTTCAAACTTCGATTCATATTTTTCATAGAGAAATCTCTGATCAAGGATAGAATAAGATCCATTTTGCATCATATCTAAGGGACTTCTTGGTTCAGACAGAAAAAGCAATGTCGGTCGATCATTATCAAACTGACTGCAATCTTTTTGTGTCCGTGAGGATTCCACCAGAGCGCTTTCTACTTCTAATAGGCCATGAACTAGATCAGAATCATTCTCAACAAGTCCATAATAAGTGATCCAATTTTTTTCATCGGGTCTGGGTAGAGACCAAAGGTCTTGAGCAACCGATCCGGCAGAACAACTCAAAAGATAAAGAAGTATCGTTAATTTCTTCATGCTTGTTCTAAGTTCGAAGTACCATTTGTATAAATAAGAATCCCCTTGTTACAAGATTTCTTCTTTATATAGATAGATATAGGATCTATAGGGCAATTACTTAGAAATACATTTTGTGCAACAACCCGTCCTATCTGATAGAAAAGGATCCCATGATCCTGAATCGATTTTACCTGGGATCGCAAATCCCAAGTTTGTCTATGAAGAGCAAATCTAATTATATTAGTGTTTATAATTAATTTCTTCTGTTTAATACTAATTGATAGGGCCTTATTGGTAAGTGCTACAAGATCTCGTACATTGGAACCCATGGTTATGGACCCGAATCCATTAGTATAGAACATTTTCTTTTTCAAGTGAAATCCCCTAGTATATGAAAGAGTAAAAAAATTCTTTCGTTGTTGTGGAATAAGAAGCCTTCATATCTTAATGCATGTATTTAATTTATTCAGAGCTATTAGAGCGGGATCCACTTTTTTGGGAATATAAGTCGAAGCAATAACAAGAATATTTCTAGTGGAACATCTTTCACAATCCCTAAAGAGATAGTTCACTAATAGACCGAGGGATAAGTAATTTGACTCATTCACATCCAGATCATGAATGTTTGGAATCCATATTATGCAAGGAGACATTGCTTTTTCTAATTCGAATTGAAGGGTGATATAAAATCGGTCTATTTTCGGCGTCATATCCATAGTTAGCGCATTCATCCTAGTTAGAAACTCCAGCTCCATATCAAAGTCATGGTCGATATCGTCACTCACATCAATATCGTCACTATCATCAATATCGTCACTATCATCAATAAGAAAACCCTTAGGCTTGTTATCCAGGAACTTGTTCAGAAATACTGTAATGAAAGGAAGATAGGAGTTTGTTGCTAGGTATTTGACCAAATAGGATCGTCCAGTCCCTATAGAACCTATCACTAAAATACCCCTAGAGGGGGATAAGCGGAGTGAAAAGGGTTTTCCATGAGATGGGAAATGAAACTATTCACCCCACACGAGGTTTGTGAATAAGTGGTTGTTTGATAATAAGCAAGGAATATCCATCTTTCTGCTAAATAAGGTGTATTGAGCTCATAATTCATTAGATATTTTTTATGAATGTCAACTAAGTATCATAAATAAATTGCTCCCGGCTCTTCAATCATTTGATAACTAGAGTCATTCTTTGATAAATGATAACTATGAGTCAGACTCAATAGAATTTGATCAATCCTTTTTTCTGTCGTTAAGGTGGAGAACTGAACCAAGAATTCTCTTTCTTTATCATCAATCGAATCACTGTCCGCCACCAAAGATTCTATTTTATCATCAATCCAATCACCGTTCATGTTTTTTCTTTTTCTTATCAATGAATAAATCTCTTTACTTGTGTGACTTAAATGTCTCGTATTTCTCAAAAAAGTGATTCGATTGATGGGATTTGATATGAGACTTATGAGATCGATGAGATTGATATTCAAAAATTTCTTCTTAGAACGTATTGATTTAACCCCATAAGCGGGACCACCACCCTATAGCATGTTGCCGCCAGAAGCAGAACCCCGCATTTCTTCTAGAAAATCTCCTAATTGTTCTAGTGAAACTAGAAAGAGATTCTTTAACCAGAAAGAATTCACTTCAGATGTAGGGTACCTATCCAGAAGTTTTCGCAACTCAATCATGTATGATGGAATCATCAAAGATTTGACCTTTTCGAACTCTGTCTGTAACTCACTATCGACTCGGGAAACAAAGAGAAGATATGTACGAATGAGATATCCAGCAACAAGAAGAAGGAAAAGGATTGAATAGAGGAACTCCCAAACATTTGGCGATCTCAGATGTGTCGATATTAATGGTGGCTCATTATTTCGATGAATCATTTCTTCGGACAAAAGAAGGTTATGTAAACACTTACTCGAAATCTCATTTATCATATTCCATTATGGAAGACATAATTTTTTCTAAAGAATTCGCCATGATACATCTGATCCATGCATAATATCATGAAAAATGGATACAAATTTTTAACTGCTACTTAGTATCGGTAATAGGTCCGAAAAGGTATCCAAAAATAGAAAATTTAGAAATTTGTGCCCTGTCGACGTAAGGAACCATGGCATTTATGTTTGGAATAGATTCCATTTTGAGAGAGTTGAAAAAGCACTATCTCGTCGAAAGGTTCTATACATTTGCCCTTTTTCAACACATTTCTTTAGACAAAGACTCCGCTTTTTTTCCTCTTTTCGGATGGTAAATATTTCTCAGAACATGGAGTGTGAATCAAACCCATGTTTGAATTTGAAATTGAGATACTGATGCAAGTTCTTCCCTTCTGAATCAGATAGATTCATATATCCTAAAGAGGTTGACAATAAGTTCTTTAAAAATTGACTATTCGTCCCTCTGTTAGAGGTGTTCCAGAAATGTCTGCGATCGAATAAATCGCTCTATGAATGAATGGATCAGATCGAATTGGAAAATGGAAAGATTTGTACAAGTTATACCTTTTGTTACCACTTTATGGAAAATCATTAGGTATGAACATGTCAGATACCTGTGACTCAATTGGTGAAATAGTATCTCTCTCCAAAAAAGCATGTTTTTTTTACCGCCGCACAAAGAAAATATTTTGTTGCGAATGAACAAGTTATTGAGGAATTGTCCATACGTAAAATTATAATTCTTGATACGGGCCTTTTCCACATAAAAAGGGAATCTTTTGTTACAATAGAACCAGAAGTGATGTAGATTATTCAAGAATCGAAGTCGATTTACTTTATAAAAAGAAGATATCAATGAACTTCTATAAAATGGTTTCACGGGATTCAGCCAATTGTCTTGATCCTGGGATATCATTGAGAAAAAGGAATATGTGTTATCAAAAGATTTCCTGCGATTATTTCTAGTATGGAATGAGTCAACCATCCACTTTGGTATCTTATTGAACAAAAATGGTGATATTGTTCCTCCATTATCAAAAATTTTAATTTTTAGGAAATACCATGATCATCCAATAAGAAGGGTTTCCGTTTTTTCAAATGAACGATTTGAAGACCTATTGATTCTAACAGCTGATTGCAGAGTGGATCATTCAGACCTTTCAATTCATAGATATGGATTTCGGACCTATGAATAGGAATATTCCCAAAACTCACAAAGAAAAAAGGAAGTGAGTTAGACAAAAAGAGAAGAAACTTGGACAAGAAAAGAAGTAACTTGGGCAAAAAGAAACAAAGTGACTTAGACAAATCTTTTTTGTCGATAACCTCATACCAATCAATTGAATATTGATTAATACGTAATTGATCGAACACTACTTGAAAAAGAAAACGGTTCTTCTGCTCAGAAATGAAATGTTCCAAATGTTCCTAGAAATTCTTGCTCCTATAAGACCATTTGTATCTATAGCATTAAGATCCTAATTCATAGATCTCTCGGTTCGAGAAAGAAAAATAAGAGGTTCGAACCATTTCTTCTGACTTTGTTTCAAATTCGATAAATGTTGGTTGATCGTATATTTCATTATAGTTCTATGATTCAGAGTATCATTTCCTATTGGATCCCTTTGAATTCCATATTCGAAGTTGCGATCGGATCTATTCATTAAAAAGAATTGAGTCAATACATTTCTTATGTACCCATAGGTACTATATTGGATTTGAATGAGATTTAGGATCAATCCATATTGATTGACTAGCTCCATTATGTTGTTGCTAGCAAATACCACTATTTTTTATTCTAGATCTTCAAAATCATTCCCGCAAGAGATCCGAACCCATTTTTTTCTGATCCTTCGATAAAAATATTCATTCTCTTCATAAAAAATAGGAGGTAGAACCAATAAAGATTTCTTTTTCAACTCATCCCTGGAGTTGAATACCTCATTCAAGAATTGTTTTTGATCCAATCCATAGGAATCAATAAAAAACGTAAATCCCTTATGATACACCAGATCCGGCTCGGTTATTGATAGAGTCCGCCATTTCTTGAAATCTCTCTTCTGATTCAAAATCGCGGTGTAACGTGTATCCCCCCTTGTTTCGATCATGGAATATATGAAATAAATCAAAAAATGGATTTTTGTTCAAAAAAGAAATCTTATTGGAAATGTCTATATCCAGTTCATCCTTCAGAACCATATCACATCCCGGATCTGGTGAAATAGGATGAATTGAGACAGTATTTTGTAAATACGTGATTATCTTGAATATATTAACTATTTCTTTATTTTTCGATCGCCTAGAAGGGACAAAAGAAACATCTTGTTCTTTCTTCAATAATTTCTGATCTCTAATGAACCTCTCAGTAGGATTCGAACCCAGATGAAGTTCTGATGATCTGTCAGAGAAAAAAGAACGAATGGATCTTGTAGGATTCCCAAGAAATTCTTTGATTTCTTCCGGAAGCAGATGATTATTCATCTCCTTCTCACCTTAGTGAATAGTGGTATCCGGAAAGGCATTTAGGGAATCGGTCTAATTCTATCTCCCCGCTCGTCTGGTTTGAAGAAAGGAAGTATCCCAAAGAATCGATCTTTCTTTTAGTTGTTGAATCTTTCTTTGATTGATCAATGTGTGATATTCTGAATCCTCATTACTAATGGAATCGAAATGATCTTTGGATTGATCAGAAGATCCCTTTAATTGGCTAGAATTCCTTCCTTGAACGAAACTAGATCTTGTGGAATCATATTGAAATATTTGATGACATATTCCGTGCTTTACTAAAAATTCGATCCTTGTTTACCAACCACACATTGTCTAACCAAATCCAATTCTCTCTCGATATGTTCCTAAAAGAATCCGATTCGTGCAAATTATTCCCCCAACTAACGAAGAGATCTTGGCAGAATTGCCACATATGAAATTGAGCACAATTTTGCAAAGAAATAGCCCACTTCTTTCTCGAGAAGAGATGGGAAACATGCTCAATATCATTTGATTGAATAGTTGACTAAGCTCCTTATTGTTTGAAGAAACCCTCCACTTCAATTGATATTTTTTCATGAAAAAAGCAAACATGAGATAACAAATCCAGTCTTTCACTAAGATTTCGAATAGCTGTCCCAAATTCAAGTTGATTATGTTTCGCCCCTTCCTCGGAGAAAGACGATTACACAATTCCTAATCATGGTCCTTGCGGATCGGATCATCCATATAACATACAAAAAGAAACTCCAAATATTTGATATCTTTTTCTTTGAATGAGATCTCAATTCCAACGACGGTTTCATTAGATATCTTACAACTAGAGTCCCTCTTTTTTTCGATCCAGTTCCTCCACCACAGCGAACCCCAGTTAGATTCAGACATGATACACTTTTTGGTTATTGGGAGAGCCCAAGTACTCTCTTTCGGATCCAGGAAAGAGCTCTCAGAGATCTTTTTTCCTTTTAGAAGATACAAGAGTGAAACAATCAACCTATTGATATTGGAAGACCAAAAGGATTCTTCCAATGTATCATTTCTAGGTCTAATAGAATTCATAGGTATAGGAAGAAGCCCTATCAAATAGAAATTTTTTCTTTCGACCATCTTTCGATTGTTAATACGATATATAAGGACCACTACTATAAATAGTACTACACCCTTGATCGTGAAATATTGATTGCTTGTTGAACCTTGTGAATTGCGTGAAAGTAAGATACTCCAAATTTGGGAGTCCAAGAGTTTTATAAAACGTTCTTGATGGAAAAAAATGTGAATGAAAGATCCCACAGAATTGAATTGGGTCCATGAATCTAAGAAATAGTGAGAATTCTTGATCTCTCCCAATATCTCTCTCAATTCACAAATCTAGGATTTGAATTGATGTCCTTTCATTGATTCCTCCTAAATTGCATTGATTTATCCTAAAGATTTCATTTCAATTGGAATTTGGTTATTCACCATGTACGAGGATCCCCGCTAAGCATCCATGGCTGAATGGTTAAAGCGCCCAACTCATAATAGGCGAATTCATAGGTTCAATTCCTACTAGATGCACGCCAATGGGACCCTCCAATAAGTCTACTGGAATTGGCTCTGTATCAATGGAATCTCGTCATCCATACATAACAAATTGGTGTGGTATATTCATATCATAACATATGAACAATAAGAACTAGCATTCTTATTGAGACTAGAACTCATAGGGAAGAAAATAGATTTATAGATGGAATCAAATATGCAGTATTTACAGACAAAAGTATTCGGTTATTGGGGAAAAATCAATATACTTTTAATGTCGAATCAGGATCAACTAGGACAGAAATAAAGCATTGGGTTGAACTCTTCTTTGGTGTCAAGGTAATAGCTATAAATAGCCATTGACTCCTGGGAAAGGGTAGAAGAATGAGACCTATTATTGGACATAAAATGCATTACAGACGTATGATCATTACTCTTCAACCGGGTTATTCTATTCTACCTCTTAGAAAGAAAAGAACTTAAATCAAAATACTTAATAGCATGGCGATACATTTATACAAAACTTCTACCCCGAGCACATGCAATGGAGCCGTAGATAGTCAAGTGAAATCCAATACACAAAATACACAAAATAATTTGATCTATGGATAACATCGTTGTGGTAAAGGCCGTAACGCTAGAGGAATCATTACCGCAATGCATAGAGGGGGAGGTCATAAGCGTCTATACGTAAAATTGATTTTCGACGAAATGAAAAAGACATATACGGGAGAATCGTAACCATAGAATATGACCCTAATCTAAATGCATACATTTGTCTCATACACTATGGGGATGGTGAGAAGAGATATATTTTACATCCCAGAGGGGCTATAATTGGAGATACCATTATTTCTGGTACAGAAGTTCCTATAAAAATGGGAAATGCCCTACCTTTGAGTGCGGTTTGAACTATTGATTTACGTAATTGGAAGTAACCAATTAGGTTTACGATGAAACCTAGAAATAGATCACTGATTCAAATTGAGTACCTCTATAGGATAGACCTCAACAGAAAACTGAAGAGTAACGGCAGCAAGTGATTGAGTTCAGTAGTTCCTCATAGAAAATTATTGACTCTAGAAAAATAGTAATATGGAGAAGATAAAATTGTTTCAAGCACTGACAGAACCGGAAGCACCCCTTGTTTCAAAGAGAGGAGGACGGGTTATTCATATTTCATTTGATGGTCAGAGACGAATTGAAAGCTAGGTAGTGGTAATTCTAAAGATTCACCGGGAAAAAAATAGAAATGTCTCCTACGTTACCCCTAATATGTGTAAGTATCGACGTAATTTCATAGAGTCATTCGGTCTGAATGCTACATGAAGAACATAAGTCAGATGAAGAAACGGGAAGACCTAGGATGTAGAAGAGCATAACATGAGCAATTTAGCAGATTTTGATTCCTATATATCCACTCATGTAGTACTTTTTTTTATTTTACGATATATAAGATCCATCTGTATAGATATCATCATCTACACCCAGAAAGCCGTATGCTTTGGAAGAAGCTTGTACAGTTTGGGAAGAGGTTTTGATTGATCCAAAAGAAGAATCTACTTCAATCGATATGCCCTTAGGCACGGCCATACATAACATAGAAATCACATTTGGAAAGGGTGAACAATTAGCTAGAAATGCAGTGTAAACCGATCAAAAGAGGAAAATCGGCCACATTAAAATTACCTTCTCGGGAGGTTCGTTTAATATCCAAAAACTGCTCAGCAACAATTGGACAAGTAAAGAATACTGGGGTGAACCAGAAAAGTTTGGGTTGTAATACCCAGAATTTTTATATATTTAATAATGAGTTTTCTTATTTAAAATTAATTTAATTTAATTTTTACTTGGTCTAGTTGGAATAATTTAAATGCAAATTTTGAATTTTAATATTAGACTAATAAAGGAGTCATTCTTTCTATATCCTATTAGTTTGAGTTTTTAAGAAATTAATTAAGTAAATTATTTGAGAAATAATTATATTTTGGTTATTCAAATTTTTTCCAAATGCATATTTATATAAATAAAATTATATATTGGAAAATTGTGGAGAAATTGTAAAAGGTGTTTTTATAAAAAGAATTTAGGAAAAATAGGTATTTTAATTAACTAGTGGTATTAAAATTTAAGTTAGAAAATATTTAGCAAATTGATTATTTAATTTAATTATGTGTAGGACTTAATTGGAAAATTATTTTTGGATGAGGATTAAAAGTGTAATTTCATTAATATGGAGTTTTAATGGAAATTTGTAAGTTTGGTATTCTTTTGTAAATAAATGTGTCGGCAGGGGTATTTATGTAATTGTGTATTTTCAATAATTCTAATTTGGCCCAAATTAATTAGCTAGGGGCTTAATTGAAAGGCTAAAGAAAAGTTTGGGGGTTAATTAGAAATTATGCACGATGAAATTGTAAGTAATTAAGAAAGTTCAGGGACCAAATTGTAATAAGGAAAAGTTCAGGGGTCAAATGTCGGTATTGAAAGGAAAGGAATCGGGGAAGAAGGAAAAGGAGAGAGAGAGGTGTCGGTGAGAGAGAATCGCGCGGGGATGAGGAGATCGGCTGGCGTCAGGGATCGACCGGGGCGCAAGAGGGCCCCGGTGGCGGCAAGCTCCAGCGGTGTCGGCAAGCGGTGGAAGCGCGCAAGAAGGGGCAACGACTTTCGAAGGCCGTTCCGGACGTTTCCGGTGGCGATCGGATCCCCTCGAAAAGAGCTTCCTTTTGGGGATAGTAGCATCGGGTTTGGTGGCCGGAGGAGGGAGTTCTGGCGAAGTAGGTGGCAGCCACGTTTTTCGATTTTTCCAGCGAGCTCCAGCGAAGGATGGACGATCGGAGGACGTATCCTGACTCTCCTCAGCTCAAGCTTCACAATGGCACCAGTTTCGTGGCGATCGAACTCCGTTTGCGAATCGACGGCCGAGATTGTTCGCAAATCTCTCGGGATGATTGAGGGTCAGATCGGAAAATCGGAAGTGGGGATCATTGTCAATGCGTCGTTTCGAGTCCGATGGTGTGTTCGGATCGTCGATCGGACTCGTGTGGGCCGAGGCGATCAGCGATCTCGGTAATTTTCTCTGGCCCATTAATTTTGGAATTCTTGGTGTAATTGTGTGTCTATTGATTGTGTTGAGTATTAGATGATATTTGTGAGTTAAAAATAATTGTCTGTCAGTTTGCTTGCCTCGTGTTTTGTGCTGTGTAGCGGAGTCGGGAAAAATAGTGAAGTTTGGGGACCCGACTCCCGTTGTTTGGATTGTTGGATATTTGAAGTGTTTTTTTGGCAGGTCTTGGACCCATTTTACGGGGGGTAAATGTCCGTGTTGTAGGGGAGGTTCTGCCGAATTTTCGGTAGAATTTACCGAGTCGAGATTCTTAGACAGTCAGTCCTAGGAATCTAGACCTAGGGTCAATTGTAATTGTTCAACATAATTGATAAATTATTTTCCGTGATTAGATGATCATGCTTCGGCCACTCCAATAGAGGCACCGGAGCAGAGCTAGGAGGTCGCCCAATTCTGTGAGTTAAAGTCATTTAATCATTACACTATTGCTAAGTCTGATTTTAATATGCTATTTTAGAATTTATACTTAATATGATTGTTAGTATCGCAATATAAATGATTTCACTTGATTATTAATTATTGAAAATAATATAAATATTATTATTAGTAATGTTATAATAATACAAACGTTATTATTTTTTTCCTCACGAATTGCACGTTGCTTTACCCTAAATCTTTAATCTTTACTTCGATATGTGTTGGATGATTTCATTAGATAATGATATTTATTAAATGTGATGATTGCGATTTGGGAATGTGGCTTTCGTAGAACATGCCACCTGATGGGTTACATCAGGACCGCGTGCGCACCGGTAATGATCATGGACAGGTAATAAAATTATTATGAGTTTTTCCCTGGTCGAGCATGGTTCTCTGGGCTGATTTGAGTAAATTGCTGGAGGTAAGGTCCCTAGTCGAGCATTGCTCTCTGGGCGCCGGCTTATTTGGATACTTAAGTGACCAGACTGGAGGTAAGGTCCCTGGTCGAGCATTGCTCTCCTGGTGCCAGTCTTATTAGAATAAGAGGGCTGAAAGGCTTGAGCAGATAGAGAATATTAAGTGACTAGACTGGAGTTAAGGACCCTGGTCGAGCTTCACTCTCTGGGCGCCAGTCCTATTGGAATGAGATGCCGGAGTAAAGGTCCCTGGTCTAGCATTGCTCTCTGGGCACCGGCTTATTTGGATACTTAAGTGACCAAAGATCCAGAAACAGGTTCACGAATACCATCAATATCTACCGGAGGGGCAGTAATGAAAGCGATAATAAATACAGAAGTTGCGGTCAATAAAGTTGGGATCATCAAAACACCAAACCATCTAATGTAAAGATGGATTTCAGTGCTGGTTATCCAGTTACAAAAATGACCCTATAGGCTATCGCTTTCGCGTCTCTCTAAAATTCCAGTCATGGTAAAATCTTGGTTTATTTAATCATCAGGGACTCCCAAGCACAAGAATTCTCTATAAAAGAAAATAAATCGAAATAGATAATTGAAGGCTTGTTATTCAACAGTATAACATGACTTATATACCCGTGTCAACCAATATCAACATTGATGGATATATTTTTATGATCTTATCTATCTAGATTCATCATTCATCCGAACTTTTTTCACTAAATTTGAAGTGAATTAAAAAATAGAATTCAGATTTCTATTTATATATTATATAGATATATTATCTATCTATATAGAATATAGAAATAGAATTTAGAATTTTTATTTCTATATACTTATATAGAATATATAATATTTCTATAGAATATAGAATTTAAAATAGAATTTAAATTTCTATAGATATGATAAAGCATTTCATCTGATTTCAATATGATAATATATGATAATCATTCAATACGATAATCATAATGGGTTGCCCGGGACTCGAACTCGGAACTAGTCGGATAGAGTAGAAATTTTCATTGTTTGTTAAAAAATAGGTAAAAAAAATCCCTCTCCAAGCCGTGCTTGCATTTTTCATTGCACACGACTTTCCCTATGTATACATCAAAACCTCAATTCCCTTCCTAGACGAAACCTCTAAAGAAGTTGAATACTCAGTCGCTCAATCCTTACTCGTATACTGTATGAGCATTTCATAAGAGATTACATAAGAGAAATAAATCAATTTTTTGTTATCCCTTCATCAATTAGGGAAAATTTCGATTTACATATTTTCATAACCAATTATTCATGATTGGACAAATCACTGATAGAAATAATATCCAAATACCAAATCCGTTGTCTATATAACCTGCGCAAAATAGAAGAAACTCTTGGGAAGATAAAAAAAGAATATGTTCTTCCTCCGTAAAAAATTCTTCTAAAAATACCGAACCTAATCTTTTCAAAAAAGCGCGTACACTACTTTTGTGTTTACGAGCCAAAGTTTTAACACAAGAAAGTCGAAGTATATATTTTATTCGATACAAATTCATTTTTTTTTAGGATCCGCTATAATATTGAGAAAGATTTCTGTATATACGCACAAATCGGTCGATAATCTCGAATCATGAATCCGCTTGGTCGGTTTACTAATGGGATGTCCTGCTGCGTTACAATATTTCATTTTTGCCAATGATCTAATTAAAGGAATAATTGGAACTATTGTATTGAGTTTCTTCATAGTATTATCTTTATCTATTATAAATGAATTTTCTATCATTTGACTCCATACCAACGAAGGATTAAATTGTACATTTGAAAGATAGCCCAAAAAGTTGAGAGAATGCTTAGATAATGAATTTATATAGATCTTTTCTGGTTGAAACCACACATAAAAATAACATTGACATAAATGGACAAGGTAATATTTCCATTTTTTTATCAGAAGAGGCCCATCTTTTGAAGCGAAAACAGATTTTCCTTGATATCTAACATAATGCATGAAAGGGTCCTTGAACAACCATGGGATGGCCTAAAAATCATTAGCAAAGACTTCTGCAAAATGTTCTATTTTTCCATAGAGAAAAATTCGTTCAAGAAGTACTCGAGAAAATGTTGATCGTAAATGAAAGGATTGGTTACGGAGAAAAAAGAAGAGGGATTCATATTCATATACATGAGAATTATATAAGAACACGAAAAATCTTGGATTACTTTTTGTAAAAATAGAAATTGATTTCTTTGGAATAATAAAATTGTTCCACTTCCAATACTCATGAAGAAAGAGTCGTAATAAATGCAAAGAAGAGGGATCTTTCACCCAATAGCGAAGGATTTGAACCAATTTTTCTAGATGGATGGGGTAAGGTATTAATACATCTGACACATAATTTAAATGTGGAAATTTGTCCTCTAAAAAAAGAAACATTAAATGAATTGATCATAATATATGAGATTTTACTATCTCTGACCTTTCTAAAGAAGATACTAATCGTAGGAAAAATGGAATTTCCACAATAACTACAAAGCCCTCTGATATCATTTGATAATATAAATTCTTGCTGTACTTAAAAAATGGATTTTGACTAGAATCATTAGCAGAAATAATCAAATGGTTCTGTTGATACATTCGAGTAATTAACGTTTTACAATTAATAGACTAGATTTATTATCATAACCTAAATTTTCCAACAAAGTAAATCTATTTAAACTGTGATCATGAGCAAATGTATAAATATACTCCCGAAAGATAAATGGGTATAGGAAGTTATTTTTTCGAGATCTATCTAGTTCTAAATATCTTTGATATTCCTCCATTTTTTTCTTTGAAATTAAATTGGATTGAAGCAAGGATAGAGGATTTTTTTTATTGGGTTATTAAATGCTACACAGTGCGATACAGTAAAAACAAAGTAGTATGATAGAAAAGAATAGATACCTCAGAAATAGGTAAACTCATCAGTGGACTCCCATCCTCTCTTTTTTCTATCTAATTGGTTTATGTTTATTATAAGATAAATAGATAAAAAAAATGATTAGAAATCCTTTATTTTTTCAAGCCAATCGCTCTTTTGATTTTGGAAAAAAATATCTTTATCAATATACTCTTTCTTCTACACATTAATCTCCCGCTCATACTCATAGTTGGGAATAGCTAATAGTTAGGACTCATTAAAAGAAAATAAAAAATTGGCTAAAGGCCTTTCCCGCATTAGGCACTAATTTGTTTTTAATGTCTAATTAGATTGGATAATCATTCAAATTAAGAACGTAAGCTCGTTGCTTTTTTGTTTCCCTATAATTGGAACTGTAGGACTATCCATTTATTCACTCGACACAACCTTGAATTCATTTATTATGTTCCGCACCAAGACCTCAAATAACCAAGAATTCAAATAAGGTTTGGCCCGATCCGATAAAAATGAAATATTCTTAGAATTCTCCATTGATACGACATGCTGTTTTTTCCATTCATTCATTTTAGGATCAGTCGCGGTCTTTCAAACTATACCGATGGTATGGATGAATCCCTTCCTTCATACAAATGCGTAAAAGATATTAGCCACACTTAAAAGCCGAGTACTCTACCATTGAGTTAACAACACCCCTCCTCCCCCCCCTACCCCCCCCCCCCCAAAAAAAAAAAAATTGAAATTCTATGATACAAATTTGAATCAAAATAAATAAAGAAATTGAACACATGACACAATCAAAACATTAAACTAGCATTAAACTAGCAAGAAATTAAATAAAAAATAATCAATTCTGAATTAAAAATATTAAAAAATATTCTTTTATTTTATAATTTATAACATTTTTTTCAATCAAACAAAACGTTTGGATTACAACAAATCTAAAAAGATCATCACTTGAATAAAGAAAAAACCAAATCTATGGAACATGAATAAATAGATCCACAGAAAAGATCCAATTATCTCAGATCGAATTATACTTATTTGATACACTGTTGTCAATATAAATTCAATAAATTGAGAAAAAAATACACAATGATGAAAATAAAAGAATAAATTGCATTCAATTTAAAATTTAACAATTAAAAAATAAAAAAATAGGTATGAATATAGTATGAATAGAACAAGAGAAGGGGGGTGTAATAGAGAAAAGGTTATAATATAAAAAGCTATATATATACGAATTACCCACACCCTACATTTCGTTAAGTAAATTACGTTTGATTAAGACGAAGTTTCGTAAAAACCCCCGCCTTGCTTAAAATATCATGAACAGTTCCCATAGGTTGAGCGCCTTTTTCAAGGAAATATAGAATAGTAGGAACATTTAAATAGGTTTGATTTTTTAAAGTATCATAAAAACCCACTTTCCGAAGATCTCTTCCTTCTCTATGGGATTGAACATCAATTGCAACGATTCGATAAACGACTCATTAGGGTAGAGGTAGAAAAAAAAGACCCTTCATGGAAACGTATAAGAAGTTTTCTCCTTGTGCGGCTCGAGAAAAATTATTCGAAGTTCTGTATATATCTAGAATTATAGTGTCAAATAGATCCATAAAATCATCAAATCAATTAACTTATGATTTAAGTCCTTTTTCTGCTTCTTTTTTCTTTTTTGTTTACCAAAAAAGAAAAAAAGCATCTGTACCTTTCTAACTCAAGTTGGATAACTTTCAAATAGCTCAAAGGGAACCCCTTAGGCGTTTCATTTTTCACTTATTGAGTGATCTCTAATGCCCTTTCTTTTTCTTTTTGTTTTTTTCTTTTATTTTAAAATATATAATGTATTTTGATTCTTCATTCTGATCTAAATGTTGAGACAATTGAAAACGGTATTTCCTTGTTCTAGGATCCTTTAACTTTGCCTTGAATCATTGGGTTTAGACATTACTTCGGTGATCTTTAATCGTTTCAAAATGGTAGCAACATACCACTTTTTTTTATTTCTTTCTATTAAAGAATGAGACTAACAATTGATTCCTGTGTGATACACTTTTTTAATCAAAAGAATTTGGTCAATTCCAATAAACCTTATTCTTGGACTTGAAATTTGCTAGAATTGGATCCTTTCTATTTCGATATTAAAAATATACTTACGAAGTTGTTCCAACTTATTGATTAGGGCTAACCCTAGATTCTTACTCCTAAGAAATAAATCAATACTTTACTTTCTACTCGAGTTCCATCATGTACTATTTACATTACAACCCAATAAAAAACGAAGGTTCTAGTGTATAATAGAATAAACGATGTCGAGCTAAGAGCACCCTCATTCCTATATGTTATTGCTATATGCTATATAATATTATAGATAGAGCTATATAATATTAATCTATATACTAATCTATATACTATATAATATATATAATATAATTATATATATAATAGGGGGGATGTAAGAATCCACAACCGATCGTGTCCTTCAAGTCGCACGTTGCTTTCTACCACATCGTTTCAAACGAGGTTTTACCATAATATTCTTTGAGTTTTGAAACAGTATGTAATTGATTCAATTATGGAATCGTGAATAGTCATTGGTTCGACCGGCACATAGGAATAAAGAATTTGAACTTCTATTGGGTAGTTTCTGAAAAAGTGTCAGAAAGAATTCAAATTAATCCCATATTTTATTGTATGAATATTTTTTTATTTTCAATTCTGATTTATAATAAGATAAAGAAATAAGTTCTTTGTGAATCTTCAAGTGACTCCATAGTACGGATTTGCCTATCTCACATTTCTTTGAGTCCCAAGGACTTATAAAAATCATTAAAAAGATTTCAATTTTAAATTGCCTATCCCAATATCATTATTTTTTTATTTTAAGGTGAGAAATAAATCTTCTCATTATAAGAGAAGAGAAAAACCTCCTTTTTTAGATACAGATTAGAATTAAACTATCAAGGATTTAAAATAAAATAAATAGGTAAAAAAACATATTCAATTTTTCAGATAGACTATCAGATAGACTAAAGAATTGTCTAAACTAAAGAATTGTCACTGAAATTAATTATGGATATTCTATGTTAAATATTAAAATTAAGCGAGGGATGACAATTTTTTTTTACATTACAAAATCGGAAACAAAGGTGTTAATAAAATAAAATGCTAAAAATACAAACATATAAGCATATTTTCATTTTATGAATAGTTTATTTGACTTGACTTGACTTGATTCTTTCTTAAAAAAATTTCCTAAAGTAAAGCGAAAAGTGAATAGGATATATGAACCAATCCCTTCTCAATTGTTAGATAGATTCTCAATTAGTTAGATAGATTTAGAATTATTCATTAAAGACAAAGATAAAATATCTGAAAAATGAGGTTAGTTAAAAAAAACTACATATGAAACATATGTAGTTTCTTTGTTTGTTTTAATTTTCACAGGCATCGGCGAAGACATTGAAATAGATATCTTCCATTACTAATACTAATTAACTCCTATCTACTTTTCAAATTAAATTATATGGGAGATGTTAAATGATAAATCAAACAAGGAAGGATCCTTTTTTTGATATATAGGAATAGCTGGGACGGAAAGATTCGAACCTCCGAATAGCAGAACCAAAACCCATTGCCTTACCATTTGGCCACGCCCCATTTGAATTTCTATTCAACACTAATAAAAACTAATATTGGTATTAGCTCTTCGTCAATTCCCACCAAATATCTAGAAAATATATTAGCTTGTTGTTCGGATTTTTCTATGTGTAGATATAGAATTAAATTAAATTTATTGATCATAATATATAATTCAATTAAGGTACTGTATAAAAATATGATTTCCTCTATTCTTTTTTTATTTGAGAATTGAAGGATTTTTTATTAGGTGAGTTTAATAAATTTAATAAAGTTTAATAAAGAAGGGTTTTTAATCTACCTTTCTTTATCTTTATTTTTTATCAATTTTTATATCTTTTCTTTTATATTAATAACATATTAATAACTCAGTCAAAATAAAATTATCTTCAAGAACAAAATGTTGTTATGCTTAATATTTTTTGTTTAATTTGTATCTGTCTTAATTTTGCCCTTTATTCAAGCAATTTTATCTTCACAAACTTGCCCAAAGCCTACGCCTTTTTGAATCCAATCGTAGATGTTATGCCAGTAATCCATGTACTCTTTTGTCTATTAGCCTTTGTTTGGCAGGCTGCTGTAAGTTTTCGATGAGATCTTTAATGCTGTCCTAAAATAATTCATGATTTATTCGAGAAAAAAAATTATAGCAATTGATAAGATCAGATAAGTCTTATAGTATAAAGTATAAACTCTTAATTCAAATATTGAAGTTATTGTATAAATAAAAACTATAAACGCGAGAATTCTGGATCACCCCATTTTTTTTCATTCTAAACTTTTTTTCCATTGAAGATCCTATTAGAATCCTTTTTGTAGTAATGAAAAAATATCTAATTTTTGGTATAACAAAATTTTTGGCAATTAAAGACTCGACTTTTATTACAAATGAATTTTGAATTTAGAAAAATTATTTTCTATTTCTAGAAATCGCTCCATGTCTTGGTGTTAAAATAGAATATGTGGTATAAAAATAGAAAATCTATTTTTTTTCCAAACCAAAAAAGGATCTTGGAGATTTTATAATGTTTACTCTCAAACTCTTTGTTTACAGAGTAGTGATATTCTATGTTTCTCTATTCATCTTTGGATTTTTATCTAATGATCCAGGACATAATCCCGGACGTGAAGAATAAAAAAATAAAATATATAAAATTAAAATAAAAAAATAAAGATTTTTCTTGAGTTTTCAATGTTCTTAGTATTTTACTATTCTACATTTCTACATTTTTAAATATTAAATAAAACAAAAAATTTCGCTAAATTTAAAAGAAAAGAAAAAAATTCCAAGTCATCACCGGAACCGGAAAGAGAGGGATTCGAACTCGATACGGATAACTCGTACAATGGATTAGCAATCTGACGCTTTAGTCCACTCAGCCATCCTCCCGATTGAAAAAGGATACTTACTATGTTACATTACACAACAGGTAAGGCTTGAAAAGAAAAAGCCTTTTTCCCTCTTTTCTTTATTTTATTACTTTTATTACTTTCAAAATTACTTTTTATATTTTTTTATTCTTTTATTTTTATATGGAACTATTTTATTTAATTTTATTTTATTTAATATTAATATGTTTAATTTAATATATTAAATTAAATATATATTCTATAATTATATAATAATTAAATAATTATATATTTAATAATTATATAATTTAATTTTAATAATTATATATTAAATTTAAGTGAAAATTTAAAATAAAATTCAAAATGTCTTACTCGACAAAAGGTTCATTTATATACAATAATCGCATCGTAGCGGGTATAGTTTAGTGGTAAAAGTGTGATTCGTTCTATTAATTCTATTCTAATAGTTAAGGGATCCTTGGCTCCACATTCCGGTGAAAGACTTTATTTCTTAAAAAGATTTAATCATTTACCTCTCAATGAAAAATTCGAGGAAGAATATATATTCTCGTGATTTGTATCCAAGTTTTTGAATTTCTAATTGAAAGAAATTGGATTATGAAATTACGAAATATATTTTTTATTAATTGGATCAATCCATTCAATTGAATGAGTATGAGTAAAGGATCTATGGAAAAAGACAGAAAAGTATATTTCTAATCGTAACTAAATCTTTAATTTTTTATTTGTTTTGTATAGTCGAGATTGAAGCAAAATAAGTATTAAACGATGACTTTAGTTTACTATAGACATCAACATCTTGTTTTAGCTTGGTGGAAACAAACTGCCTTTCCTAAGAATTCTTTCAGATAGAAATAGAGAACGAAGTAACTAGAAAGATTAAAAAAACCCCACTCGTCTAGAAGGATCATCTTGAAAGTGCCTTGCTTTGAATGCATTAAGACAGAAAAGCTGACATAGATGTTATGTGTCGAGTTTTTTTTTCGCTCACTTCTTATAGCTGGAAATTTTTCCATATTCCATAAAGGAGCCGAATGAAACCAAAGTTTCATGTTCGGTTTTGAATTAGAGACGGTAAAGATGATAAATCAACGTCGACTATAACCCCTAGCCTTCCAAGCTAACGATGCGGGTTCGATTCCCGCTACCCGCTCTATATCTCTATACTCTCTAAAAAATACTAAAAAATAGAGTCTAAAAATAAAAAAATAGAGATAATATCTTTATTCTAATATATTTATATAGAATATATAATATTTCTAAAAAAATATTAATTCAAAAAATTTAAATTATTTATTTAAAATTTTTGAATAGTTTTTAATAGTCTAATTAAATTGGACTCTATATACGTATTTTCTAATTTTCTATTATTATAATTATTAATATTATTATTATATTATAATATTATATAAATTCTTTAATTTTATATTTTATATTATATAAATAGCTAACTATATATTAACAATATATAATAACCCTCTATTCTATATAGTTAGTTATTATAGAAGTTATTAAGTTTTTATATATTTCTATTATAACTATATAATATAAAGTTATAGTATATATTTATAATTTGTTCTATATAAATAGACTCTAGATAGTGTATATACTATCTTTATATTAATGTACTATCTTTATATTATTAGAATATAAATTAATAAGAAACTAGAATAATGTTAGAAAAAGTAATTGTAAATTGTAATAAAAAAACTGAAAATTCTAATAATCTAATAATAAATTCTAAAAATTAGAATATTTCATTCTAAAGTTAAATAATTCTAAAATGAATATAAAAGAATTAATCCATCATTTACATTTACATTTTTTACATTTCATTTTTAATTCAAAAAATAGGTAATTTCTAAAATTATCTTGCATATTCCTTTTTTATGAACAAAAAATATGAAAGAAAAAAAGAAAAAAATCGGAATGGAATAGAAAAACATTCATTGTCTAATGGATAGGACAGAGGTCTTCTATACCTTTGGTATAGGTTAAAATCCTATCGGACGCAACTTTTTTTCATATAATATATATATTATAATATAATAATCTATATATAGATTATATAGATTTTATATAGATTCTAAAATATAAATATATAGATTATAAATTTATAAATTATAAAATAAAATTTTTATAATTAAAAGTTAAAGATTAAAAGTGATTAATTTCTTTATACTTATACATGTAGTGATTATTTCTTTAGACTTGTTCCTGAAGTAGAAAACGTTCCTTCTGTTCTTGAATAGCTTCTTTCAAAAGGGTTTCCGCCTCTTTAGTGAATGTTTTGGTAGAAGATATGATTTCTTGGAACTGAGGTTTATTCGTTTTTAAGTAGGTACGTAACTCAACGAGAAATTTCCTTACTTGTCCAATTTCTAATGAATCAAGATAACCATTCGTTCCGGTATAAATAGTCATTATCTGTTCCTCCACCGTGAGAGGAGCTGATTGGGATTGTTTGAGCAACTCGCGTAATCGTTGTCCTCTTACCAATTGATTTTGAGTAGCTTTATCAAGATCCGAAGCGAATTGTGCAAAGGCTTCTAATTCTGCGAATTGTGCCAATTCCAATTTTAAGTTATCAGCTACTTGTTTCATAGCTTTAATTTGAGCAGCGGATCTTACTCTGGAAACGGAAATACCCATATTAATAGCAGGCCTGATTCCAGCATTGAATAAATCGGCGGATAAGAATATTTGTCCATCTGTAATGGAAATTACATTAGTAGGAATATAGTCGAAATGTCTCCTGATTGGGTCTCGACTATTGGTAAAGCAGTCATACTTCCTTCACCTAAACGGGAACTTGATTTAGCAGCTCTTTGCAAAAGACGTGAATGCAAATAAAAGACATCTCTGGGATAAGCTTCACGACGAGGTGGTCTTCGTAATAGAAGCGACATTTGGCGATAAGCCTGCGCTTGTTTGGAGAAATCATCATAAATGATTAAGGTGTGTCATTCACGGTACATAAAATATTCACGTGAAATGCCTCCCTGTATAAGGAGCGAGGTATTGTAATGTAGCCGGAGAATCTGCCGTTTCGGCTACCACAATAGTGTACTCTATTGCCCTTCTTTCCTGTAAAGTAGTCACTACCTGAGCCACAGAAGACGCTTTTTGCCCAATAGTTACATAAACACATATTACATTTTGTCCTTGTTGATTGAGAATTGTATCTATGGCTACTGCTATTTTACCGGTTTGTCTGTCCCCAATAATTAATTCCCGCTGACCGCGTCCTATGGGGATCATCAAATCAATAGCAATAAGTCATGTTTGAAGAGGCTCGTATATGGAACGTCTCGAAATAATACCAGGAGCGGGAGATTCAATTAACCGCGATTCAGAAGTTGAAATTTCACCTCGACCGTCAATAGGTTTAGCCAGGGCATTAATAACACGACCCAAATAAGCCTCACTCACCGGTATATGAACAATCCTTCTTGTTGCTTTTACGGAATGTAATACCCAAAATTTTTATATATTTAATAATGAGTTTTTATTTAAGTTAATTTTAGCTTTATTTTTATTCGGTTTAATTGGAATGATTTAAATATAAATTTTGAATTTTAATGTTAGACAAATAAATGAATTAATTTTCTATACCCAATTAGTTGAAATTTTAAGAATTAATTAAGTAAATTATTTGAAGAGTAGAATATATTTTTGGTTATTCAAATTATCCCCAAATGCATATTTATATAAGTAAAATTATATATTGAAAAAATTATGGTAGAAATTGTAAATTATGTTTATAAAAGAATGTTTGGGAAAATTGGTATTATAATTGATTAGTAGTATTAAATTTTAAGTTGGAAATTTATTATTTAAATTAATTTTGTGTTAGGACAAAATTAAAAATTCATTTTTGGATGAGGATTAAAAGTATAATTTCATTAATATGGGGTTTTAATGAAAATTTCTGAGTTTGGTATTTTTATAAATAAATATGTCAGTCAAGGGTATTTTTGTAATTGTGTATTTTCCATAATTTTAATTTGGCCCAAATTAATTATTTAGGGGCTTAATTGAAAGACTAAAGAAAAGTTTAGGGGTTAAATTGGAGTTCTGCTGGATGAAATTGTAAATAATTAAGAAAATTGAGGGACCAAACTGTAATAAGAAAAAGTTCATGGGTAAAATGTCGATATTGAAAGGAAAAGAATCGAGGAAGAAGAGAGGAAGAGAGAGAGAGAATGCTAGTGTCCTTAAACGATCGGCGGTGGGGTGCGCGGCGTCATGGCAGCGGCTCTTGGCTGGCGGCTGCGTGCGTCGGCGCGGAATCATCACGACGTGTGGCGGCGGCCCGGGTTCGTTCGCTTCCTGGCCTTTCACGATCTTGGTGGCGATCGGCTCCCCTCGAAGAGAGCTTTCTTTTGGCAGCAGCGGCAACGCCTGTGGTGGCCGGAGACGGAAGATCCGATGGAGAGAGAAAGTAGGGGGCAACCGCATTTTTGGGCTTTTCCGGCGAGCTCCGGCGGAGGATGGGCGATCGAAGGATGTATCCCGACTCTCCTCAGCTCAAGCTTCGCAATGGTACCAGTTTCGGGGCGATCGGGCTCCGTTTGCGAACCGGCGGCCGTGATCGTCCGAAAATCTCTCTGGATGATCGGGTGTCGGATCGGAAAATCAGAAGCGGGGATTGTCATCAGTGCGTCGTTGTGAGTCCGATGATGTGTTCGGATCGTCGATCGGACTCCGACGGCTGGAGGCGAGTCGACCGAGCGATTGAGCATCTCGATTGTCCATTTGTTCGGCTCGCTCCAACAGAGGCACCGGAGCAGAGCTAGGAGGTCGCCCAAATTCTGTGAGTTAAAGTCACTTAATTGTTGCACTATTGCTAAGTCTGAATTTAATATGCTATTTTGAAAGTTTATGCTTAATATGGTTATTAGTATCGCAACGTAAATAATTTCACTGAATTATTAATTATTGAAGATAATATAAGTATTATTATAGTAATGTTATGATAATACCAAATATTATTAGTTTTCCACATGAGTTGCATGATGTCTTACTCTAAATTGTTAATCGTTATTTTGATATGGTTGAATGACTTCTTTAGACAATAATATCTATTAAGTGTGGTGATTGCGATTTGGGAAATGTGGCTTGTAGAACATGCCGCCTGATGGGTTACATCAGGACCGTGTGCGCACCGGTAATGATCATGGACGGGTAATAAGATTATTATGAGTTTTGCCCTAGTCGAGCATGGCTCTCTGGGCTGATTTGAGTGAGATGCCGAAGTAAAGGACCCTGGTCGAGCTTCGCTCTCTGGGCGCCGGCTTATTTGAATATTAAGTGACTGGACTGGAGTTAAGGACCCTGGTCGAGCTTCGCTCTCTGGGCGCTAGTCCTATTGGAATGAGATGTCGGAGTAAAGGTCCCTGGTCGAGCATTGCTCTCTGGGCGCCAGTCTTATTGGATTAAGAGAGCCAAAATGGCTACTAGAATTTGGGGTTAGGGTTCTACTGAGCCACTCGTCCCGTAAAAGTAGAAATATATTTTTATTTATTTATTTATTTTGGTATTTGATTATAATGTGATTTGTATTTATGTGCATGGTTTGATATACTGATTTGTATAATCTATATTTTCTTAGAAGAATGCAATAGTTCCCAGATTATTTGATTTTAACTCATTCTAAAATTTACTTTTCTTCGGATGCGTTAGTCTTCCATGACTCTTATTCGACTCCTTCATCATCGGGTGATGTATTTGATTTGGTATGTAAATTGGTAAATCTTAGATTCTCCGCAGTAGTAATAGTAGATGTATCAGTTGTAAATTTTCTGAGTTTCGGGTCTTGCCAAATTCTTCTGGCAGACCGAATTAGTTCTGTAAAATTTAATTGTTGAGATATTTGTGGCATTGTTACTAGTAAAATTTGAGATGAGATTTGTTTAAGTTAGTGAATGTTAGGCTTACTACGGGTTTCAGTGGCCTTACGCCTACCCATTCCCTAGTGCCGGTCACAGGCCCTCGGTTGGGGTCGTGACAAAGTTGGTATCAAAGCTTAGGTTTAGATTTCCTTCGACCTAAGTTAAGATTTTTCTTGGTACTGCGGAGTTAGGATCAAGTCTGTCTTGTTGTTTTCATTGACTCCAGTGTCTCAGCCTTCACTGTTAGAGAGTCAGTCTTTCCTTTCTCGTAAGCTTGTCTTTGGTGCTGTGCTGAGAATGAGCTTTGTAGCGATGGGAAGATCCGAAGCGCGATAGACTCGTGCTGTTTCTTCAAGTGATTAGTGCAGTCCGCCTTTAAAAGCTTTGATTGTTGTTTCGATGGTGGGCACCGCAGTCAGTTTTAGTGTAGAGCATGGTTGCAGTCGTGTCATGGATTGCCTCATCATCGCATCAGGCATCGCCTTATTGAGTAGCGCTGAAGTTAGTGCTTAGGAAGTCGAGCGGATGTCAGCTTTTATGGTTGAGTTTTGTGGTTGTAAGAAGCTTAAGAAAGGTGGTAGGAGTATTTTCGGATGCTCGGAATCCAGAGAAACTTAAGCGAACATTATTTATTTTTCTAAATAGGACAAGTGTTTTTGAAATACAATATTGCGCCCAATCCCGTAAGAGTGCATTATGGCATTTCACTATTAGGCATGCACAAATTCATTTTAGGGCATGCATCATACATCATGCATTGCAACCCTTGGTGATAGGGGCATCATCACCGTGGTGCGCGATATTGTAGAATTTTATATAAAGAAAAAAAATGGCTAGAGATTTTACGATTTTGTAAAAGTATTTTTCAAGATAATAATAATTTCTGTCGGTGTTGGCTATAAAGTAATTAAATATGTAATCTTTCAAGTAAATGGTGTTAGCTTAGGATTCTCTGGATGACGAAAGTTTCCGTAGGCCCCACGTTGGATTATAAAGGAGGCTTCTGGATTTCAGTTAAAGAGGAATCTTGTGTCAGGATGGCATGGTTTGTATCGATTATGGAAACTAGATGGATGGTATGTCGTGGATGATGTGATGTGGATGTTAAGAATTTTTTGCGCGTGTAAGGACATGTCATTAGGAAGGAAATTTTTTGAGTGGATATATGGTAGGATCAGAGTTGGCCTTTCTTGTTATGGAGACCCTTAGTTTTGTCGGCAGGTTGGTGAGGTGGCATGTAAGTTGGACTTGCCGCCAAGTATTAGTAATGTTCTCTGAAGTCAAATCCAGTTGTTCGTAGGTCTAAGTTGAGGAAGTATATTTTCGATCCTTTGCTCGTGTTGGATCCTCAATGTGTGGATGTAAGTAAAGATTTAGTTTCCGACGAGCCGTAAATCAGGATCGCCAGTTTTGCTAAAGGGTTTTGTTGATGAGTCTTGTGGTTGAGTTTATTTCTGCCGAGGAAAAGTTCCCGAGAAGCCGAGTTGGAGATGAGAGATCCCTATTTTCTTTAGTTTCAGTCTTAGAGTGTAGCCCCTTTCTTTTAAATTCGAGGACGAATTTTTGTTAAGGGGGGAAGAATGTAATACCCGAAATTTTTATATATTTAATAATGAGTTTTTATTTAAGTTAATTTTATCTTTATTTTTATTCGGTTTAATTGGAATGATTTAAATACAAATTTTGAATTTTAATGTTAGACAAATAAATGAATTATTTTTCTATACCCAATTAGTTGAAATTTTAAGAATTAATTAAGTAAATTATTTGAAGAGTAGAATATATTTTTGGTTATTCAAATTATCCCCAAATGCATATTTATATAAGTAAAATTATATATTGAAAAAATTATGGTAGAAATTGTAAATGATGTTTATAAAAGAATGTTGGGGAAAATTGGTATTATAATTGATTAGTAGTATTAAATTTTAAGTTGGAAATTTATTATTTAAATTAATTTTGTGTTAGGACAAATTTAAAAATTTATTTTTGGATGAGGATTAAAAGTATAATTTCATTAATATGGGGTTTTAATGGAAATTTCTGAGTTTGGTATTTTTGTAAATAAATGTCGGTCAAGGGTATTTTTGTGATTGTGTATTTTCCATAATTTTAATTTGGCCCAAATTAATTATTTAGGGGCTTAATTGAAAGGCTAAAGGAAAGTTTAGGGGTTAAATTGGAGTTCTGCTGGATGAAATTGTAAATAATTAAGAAAGTTGAGGGACCAAACTGTAATAAGGAAAAGTTCAGGGGCAAAATGTCGATATTGAAAGGAAAAGAATCGGGGAAGAATAGAGGAAGAGAGAGAGAGCGTCACCTTACACGACGTTGGTACTGGGAAGGCGCGGTGTGTCAGACGCAGTGTGTGGCAAGGGCCAAGGCCAACCTGCCAGCCAGACCAGCGTCGGCGGCGGAATTGCGCGATGTGTGGCGGCTTCCGAAGCCGCCCGCCATTTCCTACCGATCTTGGTGGTAATCGGCTCCCCTCAAGAGAGCTTTCTTTTAGCGGCCGGCAACGCCTGTGGTGGCCGGGAGACGGAAGATCCGGTGGAGAGAGAAAGTAGGGGGCAGCCGCATTTTTGGGCTTTTCCGGCGAGCTCCGGCGGAGGATGGGCGATCGGAGGACGTATCCCGACTCTCCTCAGCTCAAGCTTCGCAATGGCACCGGTTTCGTAGCGATCGGGCCCCGTTTGCGAACCGGCGGCCGTGATCGTCCGAAAATCTCTCTGGATGATCGGGTGTCGGATCGGAAAATTAGAAGCAGGGATTGTCATCAGCGCGTCGTTGTGAGTCCGATTATGTGTTCGGATCGTCGATCGGACTCCGGCGGCTGGAGGCGAGTCGACCGAGCAATCGAGCGTCTCGATTGTCCGTTTGTTCGGCTCGCTCCAACCGAGGCACCGGAGCAGAGCTAGGAGGTTGCCCAAATTCTGTGAGTTAAAGTCACTTAATTGTTGCACTATTGCTAAGTCTGAATTTAATATGCTATTTTGAAAGTTTATGCTTGATATGGTTATTAGTATCGCAACGTAAATAATTTCACTGAATTATTAATTATTGAAGGTAATATAAGTATTATTATAGTAATGTTATGATAATACCAAATATTATTAGTTTTCCACATGAGTTGCATGATGTCTTACTCTAAATTGTTAATCGTTATTTTGATATGGTTGAATGACTTCTTTAGACAATAATATTTATTAAATGTGGTGATTGCGATTTGAGAAATGTGGCTTGTAGAACATGCCGCCTGATGGGTTACATCAGGACCGTGTGCGCACCGGTAATGATCATGGACGGGTAATAAGATTATTATGAGTTTTGCCTTGGTCGAGCATGGCTCTCTGGGCTGATTTGAGTGAGATGTTTGGGAGTAAGGACCTGGTCGAGCTTAGCTCTCTGGCTTATTTGAATATTAAGTGACCGGACTGGAGTTAAGGACCCTGGTCGAGCTTCGCTCTCTGGGCGCTAGTCCTATTGGAATGAGATGCTGGAGTAAAGGTCCCTGGTTGAGCATTGCTCTCTGGGCGCCGGCTTATTTGGATACTTAAGTGATCAGACTGAAGGTAAGGTCACTAGTCGAGCATTGCTCTCTGGGCGCCAGTCTTATTGGATTAAGAGAGCCAAAATGGCTACTAGAATTTGCGGTTAGGGTTCTACTGAGCCACTCGTCCCGTTAAAGTAGAAATATATTTTTATTTATTTATTTATTTTGGTATTTGATTATAATGTAATTTATATTTACGTGCATGGTTTGATATACTGATTTGTATAATCTATATTTTCTTAGAAGAATGCAATAGTTCCCAGATTATTTGATTTTAACTCACTCTCGGATCTCAATTTACTTTTCTTGGATGCGTATTTAGTCTTCCATGACTCTTATTGATAACCCGACTCCTTCATCATCGGGTGATGTATTTGATTTGGTATGTAAATTGGTAAATCTTAGATTCTCCGCAGTAGTAATAGTAGATGTATCAGTTGTAAATTTTCTGAGTTTCGGGTCTTGCCAAATTCTTCTGGCAGACCGAATTAGTTATGTAAAATTTAGTTGTTGAGATATTTGTGGCATTGTTACTAGTAAAATTTGAGATGAGATTTGTTTAAGTCAGTGAGTGTTAGGCTTACTAGGGGTTTCGGTGGCCTTACGCCTACCCATTCCCTAGTGCCGGTCACGGGCCCTCGGGTGGGGTCGTGACACGGAACTTCCCTCTTGTATCATTAAACCGTCACCCATTAAAACGACACCGACATTATTTGATTCCAAATTCAGAGCAATGCCTATTGTACCCTCTTCAAATTCTACTAATTCACCTGCCATTACTTCATCAAGACCATAAATACGAGCAATGTCGTCGCCTACTTGAAGTACGGTACCCGTATTTACAATCTTTACTTCCCTATTATATTGCTCAATATGTTCGCGGATAATATTACTAATCTCGTCGACTCGAATGGTTACCATGAATATTTTTTAATTTTTTTTGAAAAAAAAAATAATGCTTACAATAGAATAGAAGGACTAATCAGTTATTTCTTTTATCGCCCCAAACGTTCCAAGGTTAGCATTGATGGTACGTAAATGTAACTCGTTGGTCAAACAACTATTCAGAGTTCCTACCTGTAAGGCTCGTTGGAAAACCCGTTATCGGACTTGATTAATCATTCTTTGTTGTCAAAATGATCGGTTTCATTTTTGTAATTTTCTAATTGTTTCAAAGTTTTATAAGTTGAATTAATCCAATTCAACTTTTCTCGTTCTATCTCAGAGTATCCATTCATTCGAAACTGATCTGCTTTTATTTCCACTTTCCGTAAGCGGGCCCGGGCTTTTTCCAGCTGTTCAATAGACCCCTCACATAATTCCTATGAATTTCGAATAGTATCCAAAATCCTTTGTTTTTTATTAACTAATAAATCCGTTAATAAAAGTAGATTATCTTTCCATTCATTGCAAAACTTCCATGATCCCTTCCCGAACCAAACATGAATCTTTCGATTCATTTGGCTTTCACGCTCAATTACTTATGATATGGGGAGATTCCCATAGCTTTTTTGACTAAAATGAGCCTATCCTCTATTCTCTATTCATATCATAATACATATTCTAAAATCAAAATATCGAAAAATATCAAAACTAATCACTAACCCAAGACCGGAATATTTATATTCGGAGGACTCTTCTGACCAAACAAGTAATTATCAGTAAAGTTTTTTTTTTCTTCAAATCCAAAGAATTTACTTTAATGCATAGGTTATCGGCTCAGCATTGGATAAGAATGAGTGAAATACCCATTTTTCAAAACAAAAAAGGTTCAAATCTTTTTTTTCGACATGAGTGTTCTATACCGAAAATAATTTCCAACTATTCATTTTGAACTTATTTTTGTATTAACATATGTATTAACATAGTAGTAGAAAGAGTACCTTGCTGCATCTAGACTTTGAACAGTTTAGCTTTAACCATATTAATGGTCCCATGTTATTGGTTGATAGAGAATCAAAGCATATTTACTTTACCCATGAATCACGAACTGCTATGGTTCTTAAAGATGATTTCTTAATTTATTCAGAAGTAATTTACGGGATCATGCACCTTGTCTTTCCTAGTTAAAACAAAAAAAGTGCAGCTGGTTCAATCCAACCTATTCTTGAAATAAACAACTCGCACACACCCCCTTTCCAAAAAAAATCAATACACCAAGGACTACACTTAGATTTATTGGATTTGTTGCTAAAATATCAGTATTAAACCTGAAACTCCCGGCGGATGGCCAGTGACCCAAGGAAACTAAAGAATCGGTTACATTTTTCATAGAATTTCCTCTTTTCTTGTCGACTATAAACAGACTAATTATCTAATTATATATCTATTTTTATTCTATTCCATATTTTATTTCTATATTCTATATATTTATATATTCATTTCTTATTTTATTTCTATTATTTTCGATTTTTATATTTATAGTATATTTATAGATTATAGAATTTCTATTATTTATATTTATTTTATTTGAAATCTCTAATAAGTATTGTTCTTAGTAAAATTCAAAGTGTAGAATTTGGTACCAGTCTCGTGTCAATTGCAAAATAAAATAAAATAATATATTATATCCTGCTATGACATTTCCTTAAAAAAAGGTTTCGATTGTACTAAGAAGGGGGGGGGGGAAGAAAGCGAGTTAGTATACTAATTTCTCGTCCTCAAATCAGTCCTTCCTGTGGGTTATTGTCCCAATAAAAATAAATAAGTAATTGTAAGAATGACATCTCGATATAATTCGAAAACAACCAAAAAGCCCAAGACAATAAAAAAATACGTATTTTTTTATAAGATTAAACAAAAGGATTCGCAAATAAAAAGTGTTAATGCTACAACTAATCCATAAATTGTTAAGCTTCCATAAAAGCCAAACTAAACAATAAAGTACCTCGTATTTTCCCTCCGCCTCAGGTTGTCTTGCGATACCTCTACAGACTTGGCGTGCCTTGACCAACCCGGGTCGATAGAAGCAAACCCAACGGCCAAACCCGCAGCAATAACGAAAGCGGCAGAAATCAATGGATTCATGATAAGTTCCTCGCACACAAAAAAAATTAAAGAAATGGTTAATGATGCAATCAATCAATAAATTATGACTTAATTATTCATTTCATCAATAAGATTTTCATCCAGTCGAAGTAACTAAGAACTCCGAATTGAAGTAATAATATTATTGAATCATCAGAACTACTTCGATATCTATTTTTTAGTTCCTATCCACAAAGTTTTTGTGAATTCATACAACCTTTTTGTTTTTCCATTTCTTTCTTTATTCTGAATCATTCTTTGAATTTGGACTTTTCATTCTTTTTCTTGATTTAATCTCTTTATTCAATATTCAATTCACAGTTACAAACGAAAAAAAAAAGGAAGGACTTTTCTTGGAATCTTTATCTAAATCTCCCGTAGTAGGGCAGATTAGATATATCTTTTAACTCATAGATAACTAGTTAATACTTAATATTCCATATGCACGTCCTTCTTACATAACGTAAACCAATTATTCATATCTTAGATTCAATCGGATTCTAAAATCATTTTTTGAAACATTCACAAAAAGAAAATGGACTTATAGCCAATATATATATTACATACACCTAGTTTGATTCCACTCTCCCAAACAACCCATTTCGTTTTTTCTTAATTTCATTTTTCGTAAATTCTTCTCTTCCTTATCATTATCCCACACGGATACAATCAATCTAAATGGAAGAATTCATGAGTCTGAATCATTGCATAGAAGTTTTTGGTTGATCTAAGTTCATGTAATTTCTTATTTACTAATAGTTTCCTTTGGTCAAAAGATCCTTTAGATCTCTTTCCTTTTTTTATACAATTAATTTAATATCGTAATCTTTTTTTTTCCTTTAGTTTTTTACTATTCCTTTAGATTATATAAACCTTTTGATTTTTGTCGATTTATGTGTGTATATTTATGTTCACTAAGTGTAAGTAGATTATCTTGAACAAGGCATAGATTGCCTTACACTAAAAGCTAAAAAAAAAGACTATTTTGAAAATTAGTCAATGATGCCCTTTCATGGATTCGCCTATATAAGCCGCAGCTAAAGATGCAAAAATAAGAGCTTGAATACCACTTGTAAATAATCCAAGGAACATGACAGGTATAGGAGCCACTAAAGGTACTAAAGAAACAAGAACAACAACTACTAATTCATCCGCTAATATATTTCCAAAAAGTCGAAAGCTAAGCGATAAAGGTTTTGTGAAATCTTCTAAAATGTTAATAGATAAAAGGATTGGAGTTGGTTGAATGTATTTACCAAAATAACCTAATCCTTTTTTGCTAAGGCCCGCATAAAAATATGTTATTAACGTAAGTAAAGCTAAAACAACAGTAGTATTTATATCATTCGTAGGTGCGGCTAACTCCCCATGAGGTAATTCTATAATCTTCCAAGGTAAAAGCACCCCCGCCCAATTAGAAAAAAAAAATAGAAACATAGTTCCAATAAAGGGGACCCATGGACCGTATTCCTCTCCAATCTGAGTTTTGCTCACATCTCGAATGAATTCAAGAACATATTCAAAGAAATTCTGACCGCCAGTCGGAATGGTTTGTGGGCTCCGAACAGCTACAATGGCGGAACCTAATAAGATAGCAATTACAACCCAAGAAGTAATAAGTACTTGGGCATGGACTTGGAAACCTCCTATTTTCCAATAGAAATGCTGGCCTACTTTCACACCGGATATATCATATAACCCTTTTAGTGTGTTGATGGAACATGATAGAACATGAACATTCATATTGCCCTCTGAAAAAAAAAAACTTTAAAAGGAATTATTTTCATTCAACCATCTTTTTTTTTCGACTTGCCCGCTAAAATTGTATATTTTCAATTTAAATTGTATATTTTAGATACCGACAAATCACATAATATACCCAGTTATTTTTATCTCTTTTGTACGATTCAGAAATAGTAACCGATTCCATAAATATATGCTATGGAATTCACAAAATAACTAATTTATCTTATTATTACTCTATCTTATTATTAATCAGGGATTTTGTATATAGCTAGAACGACCCTCATAAACTGCATATACTAATTTATTAAGAATTAGTCGGATTGAAGCTATAGCGTCATCATTCGCTAGAATCAAAATATTTGCGAGATCTGGGTCACAGTTTGTATCAATTAAACAAATCGTCGGAATTCCCAAAGTGATACATTCCCGAAGAGCCGTATAGTCTTCTTGCTAATCAACGATTATTACAATATCAGGTAACCCCGTCATATATTTAATCCCACCCAGATATGTTTGCAAATGAGCTAACTGTCTCTTCAACCGAGCTGCATCTCCTTTCGGAAGACGGTTGAGTCTACATGTCTTTTGTTCCATTCTCAAGTCCTTAAAATTTTGAAGTCTATTTTCTGTAGTGGACCAATTCGTTAAAATACTGCCGAGCCATTTTTTATTAACATAATGACACCGAGCCCTTATTGCAGCTCGTGCTACTAAATCCGCCGCTTTATTTTTGGTACCAACAATTAAGAATTGTTTTCTCCTACTTGCTGCATCAAAAACTAAATCACAAGCTTCTAATAAAAAACGAGCAGTTCTAGTAAGATTTGTAATATGAATACCCTTACGCTTTGCAGAGATATAAGGTGTCATTCTCGGATTCCATTTTCTAGTACCATGACCAAAATGAACTCCTGCTTTCATCATCTCTTCCAAATTAATGTTCCAATATCTTCTTATCATTTCTCCCCACACTTCCTCTCTCTTTTTTCTTCTTTTTCAAAGAAAAAAGAGAGACGGGGTACCTTGAAATAAATAATTGTTCTGATGGAACCTTCTCTTTTCCTAGAGATTGGACGTTGATATACGATCCAAGCGATTAATTTATTTCTATTCCTTAATTTCTTTATTTCTTTATTACTTTACTGTTAATGAATCACATGTAACAAATCACAAGACCTCGTTAATTAAAAAAAAGGATGAATCCGCTCTTAGGAATCATTAAATCCTATAAATGATTGTTCTGATATACCGTAGAAAGTTTTTGAAATGCAAGAATAAAATAACTCGCTGTAGTGGAATAAAATATCTCTATCTCTAAATTCCCCCCCGAATAAATTATTCTTTTTGGTTTTCAAAGGAATGTTCTTATATTGCCTTGAACCTTGTACTAATCCTTTGAATCAGGTACCAACGGGTATCATACCGCCTAGAACAAATTTTTCTTTCAGGCTTTTCAACTAATCGATACGACTGCAGAGAGCGGCTTTTGCTAAAACACGAGTAGTTTCTTGAAAACTAGCCTCGGATATGAAACTTTGAGTACTCAGGAATGCTCTCGTTATTCCCAAAAATATGGCTCGCTAACAGATGGCTTCTTCCAAAGCACGTCCCGTTCGTTCCGCTCGCAACAATCCAATTAGTTCTCCGGGTGAAAAAACATTAGACATTCTGTGTTCTAAAACTAATACTTTTGATGTTATTTGACGTACAATAATTTCTATATGCCTATTATAGATCTACATCCCTTGGGATCGATGAACCCTTTGGATCTTATTAACCAAAGAGATGCGACTTTGCATTATAGTTAGCTCAGTACCAATCAAGAATCCCCAAGGAATTCCAAGAATTCTTGGTATACATTCGTTCCAACCCCCAACTCTCTTTTCTAGGTTTATCGATATTGAATCAATTGAACGCACTTCTAACACTTGTTCTACTTTTGGAAGACCCTGCGTTATATCACTAGATCTCGACTTTTCATATATAAATGTAACTAATGTATCTCCTTCGTAAAGGATTTCTCTATAATGGCCATGAACGGTTGCTCTCGGAATGGCCAAATAAGGCTTAGCGGATCTTATTACTACAGAGCCAATGTGAATAATTATAACTTGACCCGATTTTAGATGTGGTCCATTTTTTGTCATACAGACATTTTCGCAAATAAACTGTCCCAGACTAATTATTGTGAAGCTTTCTCCACAATAATTGTGACAATAATTATGATGATAATTATGATGGAGAAAATACCAATTCAAATTGAATGGATTCAAAACACTGTTACTGCATGGATCGGGATTAACAACTCTCCCGCTTTCGTCCATTAAATAATATTTAAGTACTCGAAAAGTCTGTTTTAAATTTTCAAGTTTCAAATATTTAGTTACTGAGATCCGATTATGAGTTATTAAATTTAAATGGTAAAATAATACAAATTCGCAATTTGAAGGGCTATTCCTAAAGGGCCTAACGAATTTCTAATTGGAATTATAGGATCTCTTTTAATTGATTCTTTTATTACATTGTGATGTTTTACATCGTTGAAGGGATCCATTCGAAAACAATTAGATGATGACAAAATTATCAAAGATTGACATTCCTTATTTCTATTCAACAACATACTAATAGTTCCTTGATTTTGTTTAAGTGATTGTTGAATCCTTGTCTTGAAATAGATGGGATAAAATGGATTAATATTGGTGTGATTTGCTCCATTATTAGAGATCTGCCTGAACCCGATGGATCATTCCTTTTTCTACTGATATATGAAATATGGGATTTCACTAGGTTGATTCTTAAGAAATCACGAATCAGACCATTTGTGTTTACTTCAACAAAGGAAGCGCGGGCCTCTTTGATAGAAGAACTTTTTTTTCTTGGTCCTAATTCAACACTAAACAAGTACGAACTAATTGAATACTTGTGTCAGAAATTCCTCGAATCGGTTTGCCATTTCTAGAAAGAATATAATTGACAACTCGAAGTTTCAGATTATCCTTTTCTTGCAATAAATCTCGGGGAAAAAGTTTTCTAAATTTATACCATTTGCTATCTCATATATGATTACTAGTCGAACCAAAACAAAATACTTTTTCCTAGTAGGTGAGATTCATTGGATATAGATCCAGTTTTTCAGTTTTTTTTATTCCTTAGAATTTGTTTTTACCATTCCTGGTGGTATCAAGATACCACTGTGTCAGGATATTTTATCTGTCTCTCCCGGAAAATGGATATCTCCAGAAAAGATTTTAAGCTCAATTTTTTTTCCTCTCCACTCGGACCAATCCGCTCACCCGACTTCTTGTATTTAAAGTGATTGGTGTATCTACTCCAATGATACTATTTTTCCGTACCATTAGGGAAGAAGATTCGGGTAAAATATACACTTCTTCGGGAATGAAAAAGAAGCGATCTACCTTCATTTGGTATTTTGGCTTAAATTCTTTGACTCCCCGATACTTAATCAAATCTTCTTTTCTAACGATTGAATGCACCCCTATAGCCTCATATTTAGTAATTCTCGAACTCTTTCTTCGGTATTGGGGATCGTCAAAATAAGTAAAAATACTATTTTTACAGAAAATACCATTTAGCGGTATTTTAATCGAGATAGCCGAGGAGCGGGTCATTAGTTTTTTTTCTTGTTCTTGAATTGATTGGAATGGGATGATGAATTTATTTCTTCGCCTCTTTGCCAATAAATCAGAATTCTCGTAGAGAATTGCAGGATATATGAGATTACAATGACCAGTACATACGATTCGATTAAGTTTTGAATAATAAGGAATCCTACTTGGTTTTTTACCCAAAAAATCTGAACTAAGGAATTTATGCTTAACTTGATCATTATTTATGGAATTTACGGAAGGACTAGAAATATTTCTTCTTTTGATAGAAAGAGAATGAAAGTTCATTTGATCTTGATCCTTATGGAGCGAAAAAGGAACTATATTGGATCTGCACGAATTTCCTGATAATATCCATAAATGACTTGTTTTTAGTAAGAGATGGACATTACTATATGTAAATTCAGGTGCATGGTATACATTAGTACTCCACTGCATTTCCTCTTCTGAATCAGAATAAATATGTTTTCGAACCTTCTCTTTAAAATTCAAAGTGTATGTTCCCGCCCGAATTTCAGCAATCACTTGTTCTGATTCTACATATTGATTATTTTGAACTAAAAGGAAATTCTTTTGTGGAATAATAGCATTATGTATAATATCGTGACTTTCAATAGTTACATATAAGTCTATATAATATAGAAAAGTAGGATGCCCATGACGTGTACGTATGGGATGAACCAAATCCTCATTAAATTTTATTTTTCCATTAGAGGGGGCTCGTACATGTTCTACAGTACCCCCTGTGAATACTCCGCCGGTATAAAATGTTCTTAATGTTAGTTGAGTACCCGGCTCTCCAATGGATTGACCTGCAATAATACCTACAGCTTCCCCAATTCCACTAGATCGCCATGAGTAGGACTCCGGCCATAACATAATCGACAGATCCAAGACGTACTTCTACAAGTAAAAGGAGTTCGAATATATATTGTTTATGTTTGAAAGGTTATGAATCGATTGGCAAGTCTAATCATAATATCTTGATTTCGAATGGCAATGCATCATGGACCCATATATATATTGTCTGCTAATACACGACCAATTAATGTTTGAATAAAAATTCTTTCCGACATCATCTCATTTCGAGGACTCACAGAGATCCCTCGGGTGGTGCCACAATCTGTTCTACGTACAACAATGTGTTGAACTGCTTCAACAAGTCTACGCGTAAGATATCCGACATCATTGTTTATGCAGTATCGACAACCCCTTTGCGGGCTCCGTAGCAAGAAATGATATATTCTATTAAAGATAGTCCTTCGTGTAAATTGCTTTGAATAGGTAAATCGATCATTTGTTCTTATGGATCCGACATTAATCCTCTCATACCTACTATTGGTGTAGTTGAGATACATTTCCCTTAGCTCCCGAATAAGACATTATATGGACTGGATTAAAGGGTTCTGTCATCCTAAAATTAAGATTCATTTCTTATTACAAATATTCACTTGTAGCATACCATATCTCAATAGATTGGCGTAATTTTTCTACCGCGTGTACATTTCCATAATGATAGTGTTTTTCCAAAATCAAACTTTGTTGTTCAGCATCTTGAACTAGCCATCCCTTAGAAGGTATTGTTAAAAGATCATCAATTCCTAATGAAATGGATGTAGCAGTGGCTTGCTGGAAACCCAAAGTCTTTACTTGATCCAGGCTGTGTGATGTATATGCCATTCCAAAATGATCTATTAATCTACTAATAAGTCGTTTAATGGCAGTTCCATCTATCACTTTATTGTGAAAGACCAAATTGGCCTGTTTGGCCATAAGTACCTCCATATTCCGCTGAGTAGAGTTCGATAATGGATTTGAGTCAATGATTGGAAACTTACTTTTCTCGATCTTGATTTGCATAGAAATGAAATTCAGGAACTAGGGTCCTAGCTAAATCGAAGAGATCGGAATTCATGCCAGTGTCATAGAATTACTTAGCTTAGATCCCTATGATTAGATACCATCTGAGCTGGCTTGGCAAAACCCTTGTATAGCTTCTTCGATTTCTCGATAAAGAGAAATATGACCAACAGTAGTTCGAATCTATATACAAAGAATTTCTTTTTTTATATTTCTTACTATTAGATAGTGTTCATAAATCTCATGATATGTACCCAAAGATTGTGATGAACTTGACGGGAGCTTCTCTTGGAAGCAATAGCGTTGATCTAGTTGCCACCGAAGCCACAATGGACTATCTAAATTGATTCTTTCTCACTGAGTAAGCACCAATTGCATCATAGGAATTAGAAAAAAGGATTCTTTCATATATTGATTGTTATTATCATGAATTCTTTCATTTTGATAATTTCGTGATTACATAGATTATACCTATTTGCACAAATACCTCGTGATTCCCGCTTGTTAATACATAGAGCCCAATAAGCATATCTTGAGTTGGTACGGAAATAGGATCTCTAATAGTTGGAGATAAGAGATTCATATGAGAAAACATAAGTAAACGAGCCTTCGCTTGAGCCTCCAACGATAAAGGTACATGAACAACCATTTGATCTCCATCAAAGTCTGCATTGAATCCCTTACAAACTAATGGATGTAAACAAATAGCACGGCCTTCCACTAAAATGGGTTGGAATGCCTGTATGCCTAATCTATGCAAAGTCGGGCGCTTTATTCGATGTCGGATACCCCTGCATAACTTCCTGAAGTATTTCCTATACAATTGGCTCTTTTTCCCGAATTTTACTCTTAGCAACTCCTATGTTCGAAGCAAGATGTTGTCTAATTAGACCACGAATTACAAATATCTGGAAAAGTTCTATTGCTATTTCGTGAGGCAATCCACATCGATGTAATGAAAGTGAGGGGCCAACGACAATGACAGAACGCCCCGAATAATCAACCCGTTTTCCAAGCATAGTCTCACGATATCTTCCTTTTTTGCCTTTAATTACATCGAAAATGACTTGTAAACCTTATTATGACCGTCTCTCATTGGTTGTCCGCGGATTCCATTATCAAGAAGTGTATCCACGACTTTTTGTACTAATTTTTCCTGACACATTACTAATTCTCCTGGCGTAGATCTACTTATTGTTAATAGATCAATAAGAGTATTGTTCCGATAGATAACTCTTCTATAGAGTTCATTAAATCTGAACTCATTAGTTTACCACCATCTATTTGAATGATCGGTCTCAACTCGGGAGGAAGAACTGGTAATAGACATAAAACCATCCATTCTGATTCTATATTTGTTCGAATAAAATGCTTAGCTAATTCCACGCGTCAAACCAAAAAATCCTTTCTTCTTCCAACTTTTCGATCTTCCCATTCATTCCCCGTAGGCCCTTCTTCCCTTAATTCTTTCCATTCTACCGATGAATAATCTATAATAATTCGCAAATCTAGATTGGCTAATTGTTCTCGGATAGCACCAGTTCCTGTAGAAATTTCTCAATTTCGAAATGTATCGAAGCCTTGGTCAGTAAAAAAAGTGGAATACTGTATTTCCATGATTGAATTTCGTATTCGAATGAATCTCATAATCGTGAAAAAGTAGGTTTTTTAGCTATGGGCCTTGCAAAAGAAAAATCATAAAAAAAAGTGGTCTCCCCCCTTCAAAATCGGACGTGAAAGTTTCTTCTCATCCGGCTCAAGTAGTTATACCAAATAAAAAGAAAAGGGTTCCTGCTTTCAAATTTCAAAATCGATAAAAACCAAAAAAAGGGCTACTCCTTACTCAAGTTCCAATGAATAATGAACATCAAGCAAGCTCTCATTAATTCTTTCTTTCTTTCTTTTTTGAATTTCTGAATTCTTTATTCAATTATCATAACTTATTCAATTTTTACAATTACGATCTAAATGAAATGTGAAATTCTTGAGTAGTCTACTTCCCTTCGAATGATAAAATCCTAGTACCTTAGAATTCATAAGGGATTTATTTGTCTATATCTCTTTCTATTCAATCTCTTAGGTCCCGAACTCACCTCGACGGTTATGCCACGATGCTGTTAAAGCCTATATGCGATGTATAGACTCATGTAACCATGACATATTTGATTACTTGAGTATAAACATAGTTTCTTTCTATTTTTCAAATAAAAAGAAAGAAAGAAGTCGGTTTTCACGAGGTACAACTAGGGATTCCTATTTTTTTGTTACTGCATCGACCATAGACCAATTCCTCTTTTATTGGGAAGTATTGAATACACCCATAATTTTGAGCTTCATGTTACTCCTTTCAAGAGACATGTCAGATCCAGGGCATCCCAAAATAAATGGGATGACAGTTTTTCATTTTAAAACTGTAAAATCAGAATTTTGATCAAATCACATATCGCAATATACTAGGCCTTCTAGATTTGCGATATAACTAGGAAAACGTTTCAAATATCACACATGAGTTACTAGGCATGCCAGTTTGATGTAGCCCATTTGATATCTTCGTATCCGAGAATCAACAAATTCGACTCCGCATTATTCACAAATTTTTTGGTCTTCTTTTTCGTTTCTGATTACTCGATAATTTCCACAAGCACAAATTCCGCTTTTTATAGGCCTAAAAATTCTTTCACAAAACAATCCACCTTTTTCAGGTTTATTGGTTTTGTAATGAAAAGTATAGGGTTTTGTCACTCCTCCAACAATCTCCCCATTAGGTAGGACTTTTTTAGCCCAAACACTTATTTGTTGAGGCGAAACTGATCCAATTCAGAGTTGTTGATGTTTATACCGATCAATCATAGAAGAAAAATTCTGACTCATCCTGATTAAGCTTCCTTCCTATTCATCTGGAAGTTCTTCTCAGATACAAGGAAATGATTCAATTCCAGAGCCAAAGATCATAGTTCTCGAACGAGCAATCGAAAAGATTTTGGAGCCTCTTCAGGTTTAGGTATTGTTCCTCCGATGATTGTAGTACCAAGAACTTCTTGGCGAGCTCTAATATGATCAGATTTATAAGTAAGCATTTCTTATAAAATATGAGAAACACCAAATCCTTCTAGAGCCCAAACCTCCATTTCTCCGACTCGTTGTCCCCCTTGCTTGGCCCTTCCTCTAAAGGGTTGTTGGGTAACAAGTGCATAATGTCCACTGGAACGTCCATGTATTTTATCATCAACTTGATGAATTAATTTCAAGATATAAGGCTTTCCTATTATAACAGGCTGCTCAAAGGGATCCCCCCGTTCTTCCATCAAATATTCTACTTTTTCCCGGATATTCGGGTTCAAATACCCACACGGATTTGTTGTTTGCTTACTAGCTTCATATAATTTAGAAAATACAAGTTTTCTCAAGGCCTCTTGTTCATATCTCTCATCAAAGGGTGCTATTCGATAATGTCTATCTAGCAGACCTCCCGCTAACCCGAGTGAGCATTCAAATATCTGTCCTACATTCATTCGTGAAGGTACTCCTAATGGGTTGAAGACCATATCAACAGGCCTTCCATCTTGCAAATAAGGCATATCTTGTCTAGGCAAAATTTTAGAAATGATGCCTTTATTTCCATGTCTTCCAGCGACTTTATCACCCACTTTAATTTCACATTTTTGTAAAATATCTATACGAATCGTTTCCGGATTATAACTGGAACCCCCCTTTTTCTGGACCCATCTCACATCAATAACTCACCCGCTACCACCTATAGGTAGTTTTAGACAAGTTTCCTTTGAAGTAGATACCTGAATACCAAGTTTGGCTCTTAATAATCTATCTTCGGGAGCATACGATGATTCTTTCGCCATTTGAGGCGTTAATTTACCTACTAAAATATCGCCCGTCTCTACCTAAGATCCTAGCATCACAATTCCCTTTTTTTCTAAATTTCGGAGTAAATGGGCTTCTAGATGCAGTATTTCATTAGTGATCCTTTCAGGTCCTTGGCTTGTCACATGAGTTTGAATTTCATATTTCCGTATGTGAAAAGAAGTAAAAATATCTTCATATACCAGACGTTCGCTAATGAGTACCGCATTCTCAAAATTGTAACCTTCCTACGGCATATAAGCCACTAATACGTTTTTGCCCAAGGCGAGTTCGCCACCAATTGTAGCGGCACCATCCACTAAAACTTGTCCCTTTTTAATGCATTTACCCCGCGGAACCTGGGGTTTTTTATGCATACAATTATTTTTGTTGGAACGTTGATACATAACTAATGGAATGCGTAGAGTATCCCCATTGCCTGATAAAATAATCTTATCAATATCAATATAAAATTATCTTTCCTTCGCGTTCGGCTATAGTGGGAACCCTTGAATCTAAAGCCACTTGGCGTTCCAATCCAGTCCCAACAATGCATTTTTTGGACCGAGAAAGTGGAACTACTTGACTTTGCATAGTAGAACTCATTAAAGCCTGATTCGCATCATTATGCTCGATAAAAGGAATGAGGGAAGCTCCGATAGAAAAATATTAGAAGGGAAAAATACTTCGAAGATGCACTTGTTCCCATGCAATAGTCAGGAATTCTTTACGATATCGAGCTGGGGCAACCTGTTCTTCCTGAACACCTCGATTTAGCGCCAAAGAATTTCCTGCCGCTACCATATGGTATTCCTCTCTATTTGGTGATAAATAAAACATTCGTACTTTTTTTGATTCCTTAGAGATTACATAAAATGGGCTTTCTAAAGACCCATAATGACCAATCTTTAGCATGAATTGCTAAAGATCCAATAAGTCCAACATTAATTCCTTCAGATGTGTCAATTGGGCAAATCTGCCCATAGTGACTAGGGTGGATATCTCGTATCTGAAAACTAGCAGTTCACCCTGTCAATCCTCCAGGACCCAAATAACTCAATTTTCTCCCATGAACTATTTGTGTCAATGGATTAGTTCGATCCAAAACTTGAGATAATGGGTGTAAAGATTCATAAGTGGTTGTTGATGGAGTTGAAGTTACCAAAGTTTGAGGAGTCGGTATCAATTTATGCCTAACTGCTCCACATATAGTCCCTCTAACCACATTTTCTAAACGAATCAGAGCCAATCCGAATTGATCTTGTAAAAGATCCGCTATAGAACGAATATGTTTATTTTTTAAATGATTCATATCGTCAAGTGTACCCATTCCAAATTTCATTCCAATCAAATGATCTGCAGCTGCCAATATATCTCGCGGTAACAAAAATGTATTGTTATGAGGTATATCCAAATTCAGTCTCCGGTTCATATTTAATCGACCAATCCTTCCTAATTCACATTTTTGTTGAAAGAATTTCTTTTGTAATTCCTTATATAAGGATTCAGAAAATACCAAATCTCCGCCTACACAAGTAAATTGTTGATAAAACTCCAAAATGGCATTTTCCTTTGACCCAATTTCTTTTTTTTCCTTATCATTCAGGAAAGATAAGAAAATTTCAAGGTAGCGCACATTCTCTAAAATTTCTCTTAGATTCAAACCCATAGCGGATAATGGAACTAGAATAGATATTTTTTGTTTCCTACTTACACGAGCCCATATCCTTGCTTTTCTATCAATCTCTAATTCTACTCGCCCCCCCCCCCCCCCCCCCCCTAATATGATATTATAGTGCCGGTATAAACTGAAATTCCGTTATGATCCAATTCTGACCGGTAATATATATCGGGACTTTGCAATATTTGATTCATCACAATTTTGTATATTCCATTTATTATAAAAGTTCCCAGGGAATTCATTAGAGGAATGTTTCCAATAAAAATAGTTTGTTCTTGCATATCCCTACTAGTTTTCCAAATTAATCCCGCGGATATATATAATTCAGAAGAATATATAAGTGATTCGTATACAGCATCTCCTTCTTTTATCAATGGTTCTACTAATTGATATGTTTCCACAAATAATTGAAATTCAATTTCTTGATCTGTATCTTCAATTTTTGGAAACTTATAAAGTTCTTCTGTTAAGCCCTGATCAATGAACCTACTAAATCCTTCAAATTGTATCTGATTCAATTCAGGTATTGTAGACATTCCCTCATTTCCATCCCCGAGCATTTTGAATTTCCCGTTTATTAAAAAAATTCCATTATTGTATTGGATCGTTCTTCATTTAAATTATATGGATCGATCTAGCAATGATGAAATTTATATTCTGTTTACAGAATCACATAAAATTTTTTCTATCTCCATAGATATGGAATGTATGAAATACGTATGAACGGATGAATAAAAAGAAGTTTATACTCAAATTTGAATTTGCAACAGAGACAGCTGGAAAAGAATTGAGAAATTCCACTTACCCTAGACTTATGAAATTTTGTATAGAATAGCAAAACAAAAAGTGATTCAATTTCTACCATTATTATGATATTACATATTCCAATACACTTGGATATCACTAAAATAAATGAATTTGGGATTAAATCTTCCAATGAGAGAAAAAACTAATAATCTGAAACAATATAAAGTTGATTTTTTTATTTTTTTTTTTTAGCACTTAGCTTTTTCACGGATTTCATTGTTTAGTTTAAAAAAATTTGCATAGAAGAGAGATTTTTTTATATCTTTTTTTTATCGAGTTCATATAATATGATTGAAGTGCATAACATAAAACAAACATAAGAAGGTTTCTTAAACATATGCGGGCATACCTATAGCTATCTCATAATTATAGCTATATATACTATATATACATCTCTTCTTTTACTGCAATTCTATTTTGGACAGCGCATGTCATGCTCTATCAAAATTTATATTCCATTTTCATTGAATAGAAATTTTCCTATAGGAATCATAGACGGATAAGATAGATATCCGCATAAAATTTTATGTTCTAGGGTTTACATATACTCATAATTGTTGTTATAATTGAAACTGGGAAGAATTTTTTTATTGAAAAGAATCAATACGGATTGGTTACGTATCAATTTTGATTTTCTTATATAATTAGGATTAGAGAAATACAATTTTCGATTTAAATTCAAGAATCGTTTATGAATTCACAGTTAATAGTTAATGGTTCCAATTTGTCCTTAATTTTTGAGTTTGTGACTGAAAATTGACTTTTCATTTCAATAGATAATAGAAAAATTAGATAGTGTGTGTTTTGAGATACTATACAAAATAAATGGAAAAGATATATCCAATCCAAAAAAGAAAAAAAGAAACTCCTCCCTCTAAAAATAAAAATAAAAAAAAAAGCAAAAAAAAAGGGTGGAAATATTTTCGTCTATTTTGTGTTGCCTTTGGCGGCATGGCCGAGTGGTAAGGCGGGGGACTGCAAATCCTTTTCCCCAGTTCAAATCCGGGTATATATATATATATATATATATATATATATATATATATATATATATATATATATATAGTAGAGTCCTCTAAATAAGTCTCCATAAATATTAGGGCTGAGCATGGATCTCGGTGATTCCCGCCCGAATAACCGCATCAGAAAGTACCGGGCAGAAAAAAACCGCAAAGTTTTATAACCGAATTGAACCGATCCGAATTTTTTTACTATTATGGTATGGTACCGGTTCTTTAGTAAAAACCGCATCGTATCCGTCTTATCGATCTCGACCAAACCGTAGAACCGAATTTTTTACATATATTTATAAATAATTATTTATATTATATAAATAATACATATATTAAAAGAAATAATATATATACTCTATAAAAAATTATTTTATATTTATCATTTATATAATTCAAGCAATTGTTATCAAAATATAAAAAATAATACATATTAAAAATAACTATAATATTATAATATACTTTATACTCTATAAAAAATATAAGTTATATATATTAATATGTCACATAGTATATTGATACTAGTAATCTAGTATACATACTATAATACTAGATTTAAAATTTATTTACTATCTAGAAATTTCGACAAGTTAATTAAAAAATTACTTAATTTAATAAAAAGTTATATAAATTAGTAAAAATTATAAAAGATATTATTATATAAATATAATATTATTTACTCTATATTTATTAATAAATTAATTTTTAATTATATAATATTTTTATTTTAAGAATAATAATATTAATTATACTAAAAGTATTAATTTATATAATTATTAAAATTAAGAAATAAATATTTTAAAAATAATTTTTATATTATTATACTAATAAAACTTAAAATATTAAATATTTAGAAATAATTAATTTACTAACTTTTAAAATATTATAAATTAATATTAAAATATAAAAAATATTAAATTATATTTATAAATTTAATTTTTTTTAAAAGGATCAAACAAAACTTGAGAAAAAATTGTCAAAACATCTTTTAACAATATAGAAGTTCTTTAGTTCCTACAACATCGGAGGTCCTCATTTGATGTCAAGATTGGCTTAGAAGTTCAAATAAACCTATCCAACTAGAAAAATCAATAGAGGATATTGAAAGCATAGAGTCAGGAAACATTTCTTTACTTCTTACATATGTTTGTTTATTGTTGATGCTGTTAAGTCTTATTAACGTTATTTTTTACTTTTATTGTAGAAATTATTCAAGATCCTGAGATTGGTGAGTCCCTTATGCCAAGATTAAATGTGGAGTGCTAATTTTGAGGGGAGGTAATAACATTCCTTTGCTAATTTTGGACATGTATTTTAGTGCTATATAAAATTTATAAATTTATTTATTTTAATGATTGCCATCTGTAAAATATTTTTATGCTAGCAGTAATATATATTTTAATGGTTTATATTTAAATATTGAATGAATGATTGTATTTGCAAGTGATTGAATTACGAAACAAGTTGTTCAAGAATGTGATTGAAATTTTAATTCAGATTTTCGTGCTACTTTTTTTAGGTTGGTAATCATATTTTCTCTAAATGTATTTGATTAAAGATGAGATTAAAGTTGTATTTTAAAAAAATTTTAGAACCGAAAATAGCACCGAACCGAACTGTATTGAATCGTAAAATTGGTACAATACGATATTGAATCCTTTATGTTTGGTACAGTACTGGTACCTTCAATTTTAAAATAACCGAGGTTTGGTATGGTACTGGTGATTTATAAATAACCGAATTGGATCGATCCGTACTCAGCCCTAATAAATATAAGTATACCCATAATAAGTCTATCTAATAGATAAAATTATAGATACCCTTATTTTCACAAAATATTATTCCATAAATAACTTAATTTAAATTCTAATAATAAAAATGACTAAATGTCATTTAGACAAATAGTGATTTTTGACTAGCCTAGCATATAGCAGTCCATGTGTCTTAATTTTAGGTCTTTGATAACACAGTCCTATTTAAGCTCATTTTTGAGTAATTTTCTCCATATTTTCCTCTCTTGGCTAATATTACCTGAAATTAGATAATTAAGCTTATGTGAGATATAAACACTTATTTTTACCATATTATATATAAAAAAACATATCATCAAAGCTCTAAAATTCCATAAATAACTATATATAATTTGGACCTATCAATAAAAATAAATTTCTTGAATTTAAAAACTTAATGTTTTTATTACATTATATACAACTTAAATTTCTAATAAGATATATATATATGGACATTTTGATGTATCATTAATTTAGTATATAATAAAATATTATCCACATGAAGTAAATTTATTTACAATAGCTATACTAATAAAATATTATAATAATAATCAACATAAGAATATATATATTAATAAAATAAAACTAAAAGCTCTTACTATTTTCTTCTCTCATCTCTTATCTTTGATTTTTTTTTTTTAAATTTGTATCTAGCTATTTGAATTCTGTTATAGATATATATAGTGTGATATAATGATTTATCAAATTTATATAGGATAGAAAAGTATATGAAATTATGAGAAAAAAATCAGCATTGAATTAGATTCATCACTAATTAATTATATTAGAATTAAAAATATTAAATAAATTAAATATATAATTACTGATTATTTCTAAAAAGTATTTTAATTAATATATATATATATAAGTAAATTCTATTTGATAATATTTTAAATAACTAATTGACAAATAAAATTAGAAGAATAATAATTTTATTAATATATTTTCTCTTCGATTATGATAGAACAATTTCTTTAAACCAGTTATGATTGAACAGTTATATTTTTATGCAATTACATATTTTTGTTTCAAGCTCCAATTACCATATATGGATTTAACATGGATATTAAGAAAGAAAGTATAAATAAATATAAAATATATATATATATATATATATTAACTTCCGAAATCTAAAAATCTTTTAATATGTGTCTAATTTTTATACATAAAATTTTTATTTTAATATATGTTATTTTAACACAAAAAATTTAAATTTATGGATAATTTTGTAGTTTTTTATTAATTTATTGATTAATAAATTACATTCCTAATTAAACACTGATTTTAATTCTAAGAAATAATATATTAATAATAAATTAATTTTCTAATTAGATAATAATCATTCTAAAAAGCTGCATATTAATTATATTTTACTAGTATATTAATTAAAAATTATTTTTTAATTAGATAATGATTCTAATTATAGAAAATAATATTTTTTTAATATTATATTCACTAATAATTTAATTTTTAATTATATAATAATTTCTAATTCTAGAAAATAATAATATCAATTATATTGGTAGTACTAATTTATATAATATTAGAATTAATTAATATAATTTTTATATTATTGTACAAATAAAATTTTTAAAAAATTAAAAAATTTAAAAATAATTAATTTATTATTATTTTTTAAAATATTATAAATTAATATTAAATATTAAAAATTTATTAATTTATTTATAAACTTAATTTCTTATAATTAAAATAATAATAACGGCAGAATAACAAATTTATTTCAATAAAATTTTGGAGTTCTAAAAACCTCATTTCGTACGATTTGTGAGATAAATTTATGTTTATTGTTATAGTGGGAAGTCCAACAATTGGTCAATGTGAAATTATTCTAATATTTGTTGACAAAATGGAGCAGCAATATCTTTAATCAATAATGCCTAATCTGGCGAGTGTATGGACAATTATATACTAAAGTCGAATTTCTGTATTTAGATTTAATCCGAATATAAAGAAAAATTGAGATAAATAAGTATTTAAATGGGTAGAGCATACAAGTATATATTTATGTTTATATAGACAATTTCTTTTTTACTATTCAAATATATTCTTTTTCTTTACAAGAAGTAGATCCATTTCATTACTAAAAAAATTAATCATCAAGTTACAATATACATTATTTTAAAGAAAGGGTTTATCTAGCTAATAAAATAGCTATCCAAAAAATACTATGAACTAACTAATCATAAAGGCTAGAGAAGAGCGGGACAATTTTTTTCTTTTGAAAAAAGAAATTTTATGGTGCATGGTTTTGAAAAAAGAAGATTTATTTTTATAATTTCCTTTTAAATTCTAAATTTTTTTAATATTTATATATTTTTTATTTTTTAATATTTTGTTAAAGAGAATATATTAAAAGTATACTTGCATTATCGTTGAACCAGCCAAGTGAGATAGATTTTCGTTTTTTTTTTCTTGTATCTTTGTGTTTGATATTCATGAATTGAATGATATTATATGTTTTACAGTAACTAGTGTGTTTTGATGTTAATAAGAAAAGTACTTTCAAAAATATATTAAAATACAGTTAAAAATATATAAAAGTAAAATTAAAATAAAATTAAAAAAGTCTTTTAAGGGTGTCAAAGAAGATAATAGCTTTATGTCTATAGCAACTCTATTTAAGATTTTAAAACAATGAAAAGGTTGATAAGAATTAAGAATAAAGATGTACTATTATAACTTTATTAAAAAAAATGATATCAAAAGAATACTAAAAAAATTATCATAGGATATTATAAAGCAAGTAAAAATAACATATAAATAATTTTTTTTTGAAATCAAAAGGATACTAAAAGAAATACTCATGGGATATTTTTGAGATTTTAGAAAACATTTGGACCCACAAAAATAAACTTATTTCCTGAATATATATATATATATATATATAAATCCTGAAAAGAACCACCATTAACAACAAAGTACAAGCAACTAAAGAAAATGGGGTTTTTCTCAATTTAAGACTTCCTTTTCAAAAAATAATTTTCATTTTTTAAGGTGATATTTTGTTGAATTTCCACTTCAGAGTGTTTTAAAATAAATTTCTAATTTAGGGTGAACTTTGTTAATGTGGCAGGGGTCAGTTAGCGAAAAACAATTACTTTTCTTTTGATATTATTTTTGTTATTATTTTGAAATTATTATTATTATTTTATAAACTTAAATTATATTTTATATTATTATATTAATTCTTAGTAAAAACATATATTTTAACTAGTTTAGAAATATGAATACTTTTCTATAATACATATAATTAAAAATATAAAAAGTATAATTAATGAATCTAAAAAGTATATTAAAAATCGAGTCAAATTGAAATTGTTTGTTTCAATTTGGTTCAATTACTAGTTTGTTGGTTTGGTTTGATATTTTAAAGATATTTGATTCAGTTTATTCTATTCCCTAATTTTAGGTTTGGTATAGTTTTGTATTTCCTGATTTTGATTTTTTTTTTTTACTCTTAGAAAATCTAGTTTTTGGTTCAATTAATGTTTTATTACTTTTGCTACTATTTTTACTACTACTACCACTGTTACTATTATTATTTTATTATTATTATTATTGTAATTATTATATTAGAAAAACATAATAATATTATTATTGGTATATAAACTAGGGCGATTATTCTAAAAATATGCCAAAGATATATTTTTTTAATATATAATAATAATATTTTAATGAGTATGTAAATAGGGAATTATTCTATAAAAATAAAGGGGATATTTCTATTAAATATCTTATGTAATCTAGTTTTTGGTCGTTTACAAATGGTATTATAGTTGGCTCCTCTAGTAGATGTGTGGTTCGAGGACGAACTAGAAGAAAGATAGTGGGCATGTAGCAGCTTAGGTCAGAGAAGCAGTTTGCGAAGGCTGAAAGTGGATGTCGGGTAATGATAAGATACCTGAACAAGAAGCAGCTTCTTATGGGGTTTTAGGACGATAGCCTCTTGGCTACGAAATTGCATGAATGAATTTAATTGCATATCAAAATGGAACAAGGTAATGGCTGATAGAGTATATATGTAAAGAGTTAGAACTAATTACATGATGCGCTTTTGAGTTTGACTGTAGAGTTGTAAGAATTCTGAAGGTTTACTGCCTTGGACTATTGAGAAAATAACTCAACAAATTATTAACCTTATTTATTTGAAACAAATTAAAAAAATAATATTTTTTATTTACTTAGAGAAAGCCCTTAGGTGGGATGGTTTCAACACGAGATTCATTTAAAAATATTAAAAAAAATTTCAATATCATGTTTTTTTAATCTTTCTTTCAACTTCTTAACGAAGAAAATATGTTGCATAGCTTCAACCATATAGTTATTTTGCTGGTTTTAAAAATTGAGCATCCTTAGTCTCTGTTACAGCGGGACCATATTAGTCTATATACTATGTATTACAAAATCATTGCAAATGTTTTAGCTTCAAGATTACAGTAGTCCCTTATGCAACTCATTTTATGCAAAAAGTGCTTTTACTAAAGGGTGATCAATAGCGAATAATATTCTTATTGGGTATGAACTAATAGATTCGCTCAAATAACTAAATGTGGCAGGCGATATGGTTTAGCTCTAAAAGTGGATACGGCCAAAGTTGAAGATCATATAAAATGGACTTGAATTAAGCATAAGTTACAAGAATTAGGTTTCTCTAAACTATGGATTGGCTGGATCATGGAATGTATTACTACAATGTCTTATTCAGTTAATATTAATGTTTCTCCCACTAGCTACTTTTGTCTGAGTAAAGGATTATGACAAGGTGATTTATTGTCTCTTAAGCATTTTCATTCTATATGTAGAAGGTTTTGCAAATTTATATCTTCAATCCAACCCGATGCACTATTTAAGGTCTCAGAATTGCTAGGCAGAGTCCTTATATAAACCATCCTTTATTTGTGAATGATTATTTACTTTTTCCCAAGCTAATATTTCATTGATCTTTAAACTTAAGGAGTTATTTTAACTTTGTGCCTCTCCTAGCGGATAGAAAATTAATATCGCAAATCAACAGTCTTCTCCAGTCTTAATATTCCATATCAACATCAACTACATATCTTAAAAAATCTTAGTCTTTCTTCTATTGGCCAACAAGAGAGATACCCGAGTTGCCCTCTTAAATTGGTAGGTTAAAAGAATGGACCTTCTCTTTGACTTGATAGCTAAAATTCATAAAAAGATTAATGGTTGGAAGGAGAGACTTATTTTGCAAGCTAGCACAAGAGTCCTTATTAAGTAGTTGCTTGTTTTATCCCTTATTTTCTATGGGTTGCTTTCTCATTCCTGTTAGTTTTTATGGTGAGATTAATTGGATTTTTAATTCCTAGTGGCGTCAAACAGATGAGGAACTAAAGAGTCGTTGGTCATCCTATTCTTCTTTATGTTGTACCAAATCCTACAGAGGGTTTGGGTTTAAGCATATATGACATATTTATTCCAAGCTATATTCTTTTCTAGCTCAAGCTCTTCGAGAAAAACACTTTTCTTCATATTTTATTCTTTAAAGCTTATTGGGTATAACCTTTCATTAGGATGGCATAGCTTGATGAAAGGTAAAAATTTCTTATCCCATTCAAAATTGTTCCCGGGTTACGTTCTTGGACCTAAGTTGCCATATTGACCACCCAGTTGTTGCTTAACCCAGTAACTAAGGTGTGGAAATTTACTATAAATCCTTATACTTTTTAGCCCACTCATGCTTGAGAGATTTTAATTATTCTTTTTAGCCAATTAGATTGTATAGATAAGCAAATTTGGAGTTTTCATAAGTTTGAGATTTGTTTTTGCCTACTTTGCTTGGTATTATTATCCTTACTATAATGCACTAAACCATTTTACTTCTGCGAAAATCATGGTCTTGATTCAAGGACTTCAAAACATCTTCGAAAACTTTGAAATCCATATAAAAGTAAAGTACTTTTTTAGAGTGTGCTCTTAAATTCCTTGCTTATTGCGTCATTTGTGCCTTCATCTTCTAAATGAATGCCTGAGATGTAAAGAGCATGAGATAGCTAACCATCTCTTCATTTCTTGCTCTTTCTCAAAAAGATTTTGGTGTATGTCCTACTTAGGACTATACCCCAGACTTTCTCAGCTTCAGATATGCCATCTATATGGTCTTTAATGACAAATGAGCTATGAATTCTAGATCCAACCCAAGATTCTATTTGTTATTTGGCTTTTATTTTGTGGCACTTATTGAAGGCCAAAAATGACCACATCTTTAGATAAGTAGTTCGAATAGGAAGGTCATTTGGCACCTCTCTCAACATTTTCAAGAACTCTAAAGCCTATCGATCCTTAGTAGTGGAGAATGATTTTTCAGGTCCTTTCAATATGGTGCATATGTTTGGGTAAATTATATTGGTGATTACTAAATCTTGCACTTTGTAATAAAAACCATTGATTTGTAACTAAATGGTCACTAAACTTTAATTTTCATAACACCGATGAATTTTTCTTGTAAGTGTAAGGATAAATTACGTAGATGGTCACCAAATTACACACTTTGTAACAAAAAGGTACTAAATTTTTTTAAAAAAAATATATGGGCAGTACCATTTTATGATAAATCAAAGGTTTGGTACCTTTCTATTACAAATTATAAAGTTTGACGACCATCTATTTAACTTAAGTTTGACGACCATCTATTTAACTTACCCTCTAAGTATGCTGGAAAAACTCACTGGAATTATTAAAATCAAGATTTTAGCAACCATTTACTTAAAAATCAAAGGTTTGGTATCTTTTTATTATAAATTGTCATATGACCCGATCTGTGGGCCCATGACCGACGCTAGAGAATGGGTAAGCATAAGGCCTTCGAAACCCATAGCAAGCCTGAATAAACAATAACTTAATATTTCATCCATACAATTACAATAGAATTTATATCGATTCATCATCAATAATAAAATTAATACATCATCAAGTTATTCACCATTTCGAATAGAAATAATAAGTCTCCATGCAAATACTGTAGAGTATCTAGAATTTTATATAATTAGAAATACAAAAAAAATAGTTATGTTAAGCCTGAGAAAGAAAAGAGTTGAGCTGCCAAAATGGGAGAAATTGTAAATAACCTAATTATCACCTGGAAAATTTAATTTTAGACTATCAATCTTGAGAGTGAATTAAGATCATATGTCCTAAAATAAATACAACCATCACTATAAAATAATTATTGAAATAAATATAGACTCATAAAATAATTAAAATGCGTGTCATTGTCATATTTTAGAAAATTTCAATTTAATAAATACAGGAGGAGAACATCAGCAGAATCCTATACTCCAATTCTATCGGCCAATTGACTTTCTTATTTCCAATAAGACTGGTGCCTAGAGAGCAAAACTCGACTAGGATCCTTAAATCCAGTCTGATCACTTAATTACCAATATAGTTGGTGCTCAAAGAGCGATGTTCGACCAGGATCCTTTTCTCCAGCGAATCATAACTTTCGTAAGCCTAAAAAATGATGCTTGTCCAAGGTACATCACATAAATACTCCCCCGTTACGTGTCTCTGATTTATATCATTGTGCATGCAGTCTTAATGCAACTCATCAGGTGGCATGTTCTACTGCCGTCTTATCTCGAGTTATAATACAATCTTAGCATCAATAATATTAAAATAACATAAATCACAGACAGTCATAGAATTACTCAATTTAATATTAAATGCTAAAATTGAATAGCATTGGTTTAAATGAAATTATGGTTATATGCAATATTTATAGTAAATATAATAATAGTGATAAAAACAGTGGCAATTATAATAATAATAATAATAATAATAATAATAAAGGTGATAAAAGAATAGTAATAACAATAATAATTAGATAACATTGCATTAGATAGTGACATTCACACATGCACCATTAATTATACAATTTTAACTCATAGTCTTGTTGAATTTTCTTTAGCTGCTCCTACGCTTTTGGTGGAGCTGCTGAACCGTTGGATTATATATTTATAAAAATAATTCAATAAAAAAATTTATAAATAACCCTAGGCCTAGACTTATAGATTTTACTATCTAAGAATCCTAACTTGAAAATTCTATTGAAAATTCGATGGAACCTTCCATAAAATATAAACATTTATCTCATATTACGGCTCCAGAATCTGCTAAAAGCACTTATAATATTCATTAAGTATTTAACAAGAGTCGGTCACCCATATCTGCATTATTATTCGGACTCCGCGATACATCACAGTTCACAACTAATAAATAACAGTATGGTATTAATGTTTATTTCACAATCCAAATTACAAATAATTTTTTGAAATTTTAATTTAATTATTCGTGGCTACAATTATTACATAGCCAAATAATTTTTTTTTAATTTCACTGATTAATCTATAATATTTATAATTAATCTAATAATTAATTTAACTAAATTAATTATTTATTTATAATTAATAATTAATGATGATAATATTTTCTAGAATCTTTAGTTAATTTATCTAAGTCCAAATAAATTTTACCGGTATAATCAACAATATATCCAAAAGCCGGTATAATCAACAATATCAGAATTCGAATCCGAAGGTGTCTATGTGAAAGTTGAGATGCGTGGAGTCCAAATACAAAAAAAATTGCAGCCTAGTTCTCACTGGAAAATGCCAGATCGAGGTGGAGAAAGAATTTACTCCGGTGTGGCTTGGATAAGCTGGAAGCGACTGTTTGACGGCGAGGAGGGATTGTCCTAAGATTTTGGAGGATGGAAAAGCCGATTCCAAGGTCAGTTTGGCTGGAAAATGCTGGCAGGTGGCTGGTCTAGCACCGGCAGCAAGGAGGAATGTTTTCTCCTCCACTTTACTTAGATTTTCCAGTGAAAAAGAAAGAGGAAGGTTGGTGTTAGCAAGGAAAGAGGAAGAAGGAGTGGAGATGCTGGGTGGTAGTGCAGGTGGCTGGAAACGGTGAAAATGGAGAAGAAAGTGGGTGGCGGCGTCGGGAAGGAAGAAAGAAAAAAGAAAAATATGGATCATTGTTGCAGGGACCAAAAGCAACTTTTTTTTTTTTTTTATAAATAAGATGTTCTTAAACCCCTTATTACTATTTTGCTATAATAACATCTTTTAGATTAATTATTTTATTTATTTAGTTAAAATATATTAACATTAATTTTAAACACAATAAATTATAATTCACCATTCCAATAGATAATAAATAATATAATCCAGGTCTATTTTATATTTTAAATATACATATTAAAGTTAACTTAATAAAATAAAATATTGGCTTATATCTTTTTGTTATTTTTAAAATTTACAAAATATTTAAAATTCACCAAGTCAATGTAATATAATTATTTGAAAAAAATTAAATTAGATAGTGCTTATATTAATCGGTTATTAAAATATTTTATTAAATGCTCAATATGACTCCGAAATTTTTATTTACCAAAATGTCCTCTAAAAAAATAAATAAAATTAAAATTCAGAGATAACGGGTATTACAGGAATTATAAGGTTTTGTAACCATCCATTTAACTTATCCTCTAAGTGTCGAAAAAATTTACTGGTATTATTAAAATTAAAATTTAGCAACCATTTAGTTAGAAATTAAAAATTTAATATTTTTTTATTATAAAATAAAAAATTTAATGACGGCTAATATAATTTACCTGTAAATATTTATTGCTCAAGGATGGATTAAGATAAACTTTGATGCTGCTACAAACTTTTCCCTGCATTGTGTTAGTATTGGCTTCATTGCTCAAGATAGTTCAAATTGCATCCTTAGAATTATGACCCAATTTTATTGTGGTATTCATGATCCTTTTATCATGAAAAGCTTGGCTTTTCGAGATTCTACGAAAGAGATACCTAATACATTAGGGTGATTTTTGAAGAAAATGCTCCTAACGCAATTTAATGTGCAAATCATCACACCAGTATGTCTGCCGGAGTAGACATTTTTTTCCACGAGATATGAATATAATTGGTTTTAATTTTGTTTTGTACCTTCTATCTTTGGAAAAAGAAAAAGCAATGAGTTTTCTCTTTCAAAATAGAAAACCATTTCTTTCTAAAATTAGTTTAGTATTCTCTTTGATTGGTAGAATAGTTATATATTATACTCTTGAGAAGATTACTTTGATGAGCCATGTAAGAGTACCACAATCAAGAGACTTGACACCACATCCAACCCAAAATTTTAAGGCATTGGCTCTATGTATCCTTTCCATTAATATGTTCCTTTACTCGGTATTTTTCCATCGCACATGAATCCCAACACATTTGTAAATAAATATTAAGTTAAATCACATTCTTTTATATGAATAAATATAAATTGTACTACTATGGCAATCCATCTATTGCAAAAAGCCCTAGAATGAGTTCACTTAAAAAATATTTTCCGATTTAATTTTGGCACAATAATTTTTAGACACTTAAATTTTAATTATTTACTCATTTTAATATTTTTAGTTTTTAATTTAATCTAACAAACATTTATATTTTATTCTTTTAATCTCTTAAATTACTTTTATTCTTCGTTTTATCTAATGGATACTTGAACTCTATTAAATGAGAATATTAAAACAATTTTATCGCAAAATATTTAAATATAACCGATAATACAAATTGAAGTGTCTACTAAATTAGATCAAAAATTAAAATATTAAAGTAACCAAATAATCAAAATTAATTTAGCATTTAATATTTATCTCAACTTGAATGTCATAAGGCATTTATCAAGTGTTTTATATGGTTAAAAATTATCAACCATGTCATCTAGTCTTTAGATATTGAAATACATATATATGTTGAAATAAATCTAATCTTTGTGGATACCCAATAATCAACTAATTAAAGTCTTGGGGGACGAATTAATTAATTCCAAACCCTTTTTTTCCCTTACTTAAATTATATAATTTAGCACCCAAACTTCACTAGAATTGACTTCAGCAGTACAAAATTCCAGTAGTACCTTTTTCGGATTCACACAACACTAATCCATTCTTGGGTTTTGAAAGCTACACTTTGTTAGTTTATTTTGGCATTATATTAAATCAAAACACTCGAATGGTAGTATGAAATCACTGTTAATGGTTTCAAAATGGTATGCTGCCATTAGAAGTTGGGGCTTGACCGTTGTAAGTTGGGTTAGGAGAAGTGGCAGCCAACCTTACCACCCCTTTTGATCGAATTGACATGCTTTTATAGTGCCATACACTTAAACATTTTTTTGGCAAAGACTTGGAATGATAAAAACATGTGTTTCAATTTCTTCTTATTCAGAGACAATTATCAATAGATTTCTTGTAAAGAAACTATATTTTAAGGTGTCATGGAATGATCAGTTGGCAAGACTGAGTTTGCTTTCTCAAACAAATGGAATCAAAACTGTTTCAGAAAATTGGACTGGACCACATTTCTTGCAATTGATCATTCCATGGTTGAATAATGCATTTTTCCTTTTTGAAAATAAAGAAGAAATTGCTTAATTTGAAAGCTTCAAACACTTCTGTTTCTCGAAAATATTCTAAGTATGGGATAATGAATTTCATTCTCAAATCTTAAAATTAAACCTCACTGAAAAATATTTTTAATAATATGGTATTGGAATCTCTTTTTAAGAAAAAAATTATTTTGCTTGTATTAAATTCGCTTCTATTTCGATCAAAAGTAAATTATTTACATTCTCCATGATCGAAATAAAAGAAATTTATTTAATAATAAAACTAATCTTAACGTGCGTTAGAATATCTTTAATCAAATAATATAAATTCAGAAATAAACATCTGAATAAATCCCATCTGAATAAATCCATTTTCTTAACTAAAGTTTTCAATATAAAGTATAATATAAAATAGAATTGCATTATCTATATCAAATTTATAGATATTTTTTTATATTTTTTTATTGTTAGTTTGGTGGGTATTTTTACATTTTCCATCTTGTTTTTCTAAAAAGTTATTTGATATAAAAACAAGAAGAGAAAAAAAAAAAAACAGTGTAATCTGATATAAACCTCAAAATTAATCCAACTAAGTAATGTCGCGTGGACCTTAATTTTGGGTTAACAACATTAAAATATTAATGGAAGCCAGTTTGCCAATAATATTGGCATCTCTTAATTAATTAAATCTAATTAAAGAAGGTAAATCTCAAATGCATGTATTATAAAAAATAGGTAAATAATAAACATATAAATATTATATTTTGATATTGAATAATTGATATATATTTAATTTATTTAATATTAATAAACTTTTATTTATTTATCAATTTAGTATATGAATAAAATCATACTTTTAATATTGAAAATATATTTTTAAATAAAAATATTTTTAATTTTTCAATAAAAATAATTATAACATATGATTATATTAAAATAATTTATCTAGTTTAAGTATATATTTTTTTATTTATATACTAAAATTTATAAATAATTTATAATAATTTATTAATAATAAATAATTAAATGCTCAAAACAAAAAAGATCAGACTATATATTTATTTTTCACCTATTATCTATTTGTTATTGATTATGCATACAATGGAAATCTTACCCCTATTACAATCTTTGGTTCTAAAAGGTCGCCATCTTTTGGATAACGGCTCATTTTTTTAAACCGGTTTTCTTCTTCAAACGACAGCAAAAGCGAGATGTCGTATAAAGGAACAATTACTATACAGCATGCTCTGGATGTAGCAAACGACGACGTTGTGAGTAATCTTCAAATTCTTTTTACCATTTCCTTTCTGTGTTTGACGTCCCCAAATGCTAGCACCCTAATTTCAAAACCATGGAATCAAAAACCACTGAAACTCCGAATCAACAGAAAAATGTTGCAGAACAATCGCAACTTCTTAAAACCCTAACGAGAATCCTAACTTCAGAGGATGGGAACACACTTGAAAAGCTAAAACCCTACACAGCCCACCTCCCTGCGAACCCCAATCTTCTCATCTCAGTTCTCTCATCAAACTCACTCTCCAACAAACCTAACACCCTCTTATCATTCTTTAAATGGTCACAGACCCATCTCTCAGTCACCTCTCTCTCACGTCTCCCTCTCATTTCCCTTCTCTCTCCTCTTCTCTCTCACCAGAAATTCTCCGATGCCAAGTTACTCCTCACTGCCTTTATCTCCGCCGACAGGACACATCTCCTCCACCACCACCTCCTCCACTCTCCGTTCGAAAATGTTTAATCTTTAAGGGTGATTCTTGATACCTCAATTAGTGCGTACGTGTCATGTAAGAGACCCCATAATGCTGCTCAAATTTTTAATAGAATGAAAAGGTTACATCTTAAGCCTAATTTGCTTACTCTTAATACTCTTATCAAGGCTTTAGTTAGATACCCTTCTAAACCTTCTGTTTATTTGTCTAAAGCCATCTTTAGTGATGTTATTAAGTTAGGTGTTGAGGTTAATACTAATACTTTTAATATTTTGATTTGCGGTTGTTGTATTGAGAATAAGTTATCCGAGGCCATTGGGTTAATTGGGAAAATGAAGCATTTTAGTTGTTTCCCTGATAATGTTAGTTATAATACGATTTTGGATGTTCTATGTAAGAAAGGCAAGCTAAATGAGGCTAGGGATTTGTTGTTAGATATGAAAAACAATGGGTTGTTTCCGAATAGGAATACTTTTAATATTTTGGTTTCGGGGTATTGTAAGTTAGGTTGGTTAAAGGAGGCTGCAGAGGTGATTGATATAATGGCACGGAATAATGTCTTGCCGGATGTTCGGACTTACACTACGTTGATTGGTGGGCTGTGTAAAGATGGGAAGATTGATGAGGCTTTTAGGTTGAGAGATGAGATGGAGAATTTGAAGTTATTGCCTCATGTTGTTACGTATAATATGTTGATCAATGGGTGTTTTGAGTGTAGTAGTAGTTTAAAGGGTTTTGAATTGATTGACGAGATGGAAGGGAAGGGAGTGAAGCCTAATGCAGTTACTTATAATGTAGTGGTTAAGTGGTATGTAAAGGAAGGGAAGATGGATAATGCTGGAAATGAACTTAGGAAGATGGAAGAAAGTGGTTTTTCACCTGATTGTGTTACATTTAATACTTTGAGCAATGGATATTGTAAAGCTGGGAGGCTGAGTGAGGCATTCAGGATGATGGATGAAATGAGTAGGAAAGGCTTGAAGATGAACAGTGTGACTCTTAATACGATTCTTCATACTCTTTGCGGAGAGAGGAAACTTGATGATGCATACAAGTTGCTCTCTAGTGCTAGTAAACGAGGATATTTTGTGGATGAAGTTAGCTATGGCACTTTGATCATGGGATATTTTAAAGTTGGAAAGTCAGTTGACGCGATGAAGCTTTGGGATGAGATGAAGGAGAAAGAGATCATTCCAAGCATCATTACATATGGCACTATGATTGGAGGGTTATGCCGTTCTGGAAAAACTGATCAATCCATTGACAAGTGTAATGAACTTCTAGAGAGTGGCTTGGTCCCTGATCAAACCACATATAATACAATTATTCTTGGATATTGCCGAGAGGGGCAAGTTGATAAAGCATTTCACTTTCGTAACAAAATGGTTAAGAAGTCATTTAAACCAGATCTGTTTACTTGTAATATTCTTGTTCGGGGGCTTTGTACAGAAGGTATGCTTGATAAGGCTCTTAAGCTCTTCAAGACATGGATTTCAAAGGGAAAAGCTATTGATGCTGTTACCTTCAACACGATAATATCAGGCCTTTGCGAAGAAGGCAGATTTGAAGAAGCCTTTGATCTTCTTGCAGAAATGGAAGAGAAGAAGTTAGGGCCTGATTGTTATACACATAATGCAATTCTTAGTGCACTTGCTGATGCAGGTAGAATGAAGGAGGCTGAGGAGTTCATGTCAGGAATTGTCGAACAGGGAAAATTGCAGGATCAGACCATATCATTAAATAAAAGGAAAACAGAGAGTAGTAGTGAAACTTCTCAAGAATCTGATCCAAATTCTGTTGCATTTTCTGAACAGATTAATGAGCTGTGTACACAAGGGAAATACAAGGATGCAATGCATATGATTCAAGAATCAACACAGAAGGGCATCATTTTACATAAATCTACCTATATTAGTTTAATGGAGGGACTTATTAAGAGGTGAAAAAGCATATCAAGATCCTGGTTATCGCGGTGAACTTTTCTTGGGCTGTTCTCGACAGTGTGAAAGTGGAGGAAAGTTATATATACTATGATATAATGGTTTATCAAATTTATATAGGATAGGAAAGTATATGAAATTATGAGAAAATTAGCATTAAATTAGATTGATTACTAATTAATTATATTAGAATTAATAATATATTATATTAAATTAAATATATATAATATTAAAATAAGATTATATTAATTAGTGATTATTTCTAAAGGTATTTTAATCAATTTATATATATATATATATATATATATAAGTAAATTCTATCTGGTAATATTTTAAAAAACTAATTGACATAAATAAAATTAGAAGAATAATAATTTTATTAATATATTTTCTCTTCGGTTATGGCTGAACAATTTTTTTAAACTAGTTATGATTGAACAGTTATATTTTTTAGCAATTACATATTTCTGTTTCAAGCTCCAATTACCATATATGGTTTTGACATGGATATTAAGTAAGAAAATATAAATAAATTTGTAAATATAAAATCTATATGCATATATATGTTAACTTTTGAAATCTAAAAATCTTTTAATATGTGTGTCTAATTTTTCATATATAAAATTTTTATTTTTACATATTTTATTTTAACACATAAAATTAAAATTTATGGACAATTTTATAATTTTTTATTAATTTATTGATTAATACATTACATTCTTAATTAAATACTTATTTTAATCCTAAGAAATAATATATTAATAATAAATTAATTTTCTAATTAGATAATAATTATTCTAAAAAGTAATATATTAATTATATTTTAATATTATATTAATTAAAAATTATTTTTCTAATTAGATAATGATTCTAATTATAAAAATAATATTTTTAAATATTATATTCACTAATAATTTAATTTCTTAATTATATAATAATTTCTAATTCTAGAAAATAGTAATATCAATTCTATTGATAGTACTAATTTATATAATGTTAGAATTAATTAATATATTTTTTAAATAATTTTTATATTATTGCACAAATAAAATTTTTAAAAATTAAAAATATTATAAATTAATATTAAAAATTAAAAATTTATTAAATTATATTTATAAACTTAATTTTTTATAATTAAAATAATAATAACGGCAGGATAACAAATTTACTTCAATAAAATTTCTGAGTTCTAAAAATCTCATTCCGTACGATTTGTGAGATAAATTTATGATTATTGTTATAGTGAGAAGTCCAGCAATTGGTCAATGTGAAATTATTCTAATATTTGTTTACAAAATGGAGCAGCAATATCTTGAATCAATAATGCCTAATTGTGTGGCCTGAACTTAGCCTACTATTATGGAAAATATTGTACCTCATTTAGAAACTTAAGGAATAATAATAAAAAAAAAACTATTAGAAGCTTATCTATGGCAAACATTCTTATATTAATGGAATTTTAATAGCACTCCAAAAGTCATACAAAATCTTATATTCTAACAATAGTGGATGGATTGATATATATAAATAAAACTTATCAAAGATCAGACGCACCACATTTAGTCAAATTTAAAAATTTTACACTAAGCTTAGTTCAAATAATATAATATATATGTAGGGCAGACCAAATCGAACGAGTGCATAGATATTTATATACTAAAATCTAATTTTTGTGTTGAGATTTAATCCGGATATAAAGAAAAATTGAGATATATGAGGTAAATAAGTATTTAAATAGGTAGAGCATACAAATATACATTTATGTTTATATAGACAATTTCTTTTTTAATATTCATATATATATATATATATATATATATTTTGTTTACAAGTAGTAAATCCATTTCATTACTAAAAAAATTAATCATCAAGTTACAATTTACATTATTATAAAGAAAGGGTTTATTTAGCTAATAAAATAGCTATCCAAAAAATACTATGAACTAATTAAGCATAAAGGCTAGAGAAGAGCGGGACAATTTTTTTTGTTTCGAAAAAAGAAATCTTATGGTGCATGGTTTCTAAAAAAAAACATTTATTTTTATAATTTCTTTTTAAATTCTTAAATTCTTTTTATATTTATAATTTTTTTAATTTTTCATTAAAAAGAATATATTAAAAGTATACTTAAAAAATACCTAAAGCATATCATTTAACTTGCATTATGGTTAAACCAGCCAAGTGAGATAAATTTTTCGTTTTTTTATTCTTGTATCTATGTGTTTGATATTCATGAATTGAATAATATTATATGTTTTACAGTAACTAGTGTGCTTTGATAGTAATAAGAAAAGTGCTTCCAAAAATATATTAAAATATAATTAAAAAATAAAAATAAAATTAAAATAAAATCAAAAAAGTCTTTTAAGGGTGTCAAAGAAGATAATAGCTTTGTATCTATAGCAACTCTTTGTTAGATTTTAAAACAATGAAAAGGTTGATAAGAATTAAGAATAAAAATATACTATTATAACTTTATTAAGAAAAATGATATCAAAACAATACTAAAAAAATTATCATAGGATATGAAAAGGATATTATAAAGCAAGTAAAAATAACGTATAAATAATTTTTTTGAGATCAAAAGGATACTAAAAAAATACACATTGGATATTTTTGAGATTTTAGAAAGTATTTGGACCCACAAAAATAAAATTTTGTAACCTATTTCCTGAATATATGTATAAAAAAATCCCGAAAAGAACCACCATTAACAATAAAGTACAAGCAACTAAAGAAAATGGGGTTTTTCTCAATTTAAGACTTTCTTTTCAAAAATAATTTCCATTTTATGGTGACATTTTGTTGAATTTCCACTTTAGGGTGCTGTAAAATAAATTTCTAATTTATGGTGAATTTTGTTGAGGTGGTAGGGGTCAGTTACCGAAAAATAATTACTTTTTTTTGAAATTATTTTTGTTATTATTTTGAAACTATTATTATTATTTTATAAACTTAAATTATATTTTATATTATTCTATTAATTTTTAATAAAAATATATATTTTAACTGGTTTAGAAATATGAATACTTTTCTATAATACATATAATTAAAAATATAAAAAATATAATTAATGAATCTAAAAATTATATTAAAAATAGAGTCAAATTGAAATTGTTTGTTTCAATTTGGTTCAATTACTAGTTTGCTGTTTGGTTTGATATTTTAAAGATATTTGATTCGGTTTATTCTATTCCTTAATTTAGGTTTGGTATAGTTTTGTATTTCCTGATTTTGATTTTTTTTTTTTTTGCTCTTAGAAAATCTAGTTTTCGGTACAGTTAATATTTTATTACTTTTGCTACTTATTTTACTACTACTACTACTACTATTACTATTATTATTATTATTATTATTATTATTGTTATTATTATATTAGAAAAACATAATAATATTATTATTGGTATATAAACTAGGGCGATTATTCTAAGAATATGCCAATGATATATTTTTTTAATATATAATAATAATATTATAATGAGTATGTAAATAGAGAATTATTCTATAAAATAAAGGGGATATTTCTATTAAATATCTTATGTAATCTAGTTTTTGGTCGCTTACAAATGATATTATAGTTGGCTCCTCTAGTAGATGTGTGGTTCGAGAACGAACTAGAAGAAAGATAGTAGGTATGTAGCAGCCTAAGTCAGAGAAGTAGCTTGCGAAGGCTGAAAGTGGATGTCGGGCAATGATATGATACCTGAACAAGAAGCAGTTTCTGATTGGGTTTTAGGATGGCAGCCTCTTGGCTATGAAATTGCATGAATGAATTTAATTGCATATCAAAATGGAACAAGGTATTGGCTAATAGAGTATATATGTAAAAAGTTAGAACTAATTACATGATGCGCCTTTGAGTTTGACTATAGAGTTGTAGGAATTCTGAAGCTAAATATATCTTACTTGGAAAAATTTTAAGATAGGTGATCTCTTTGAAAGTTTTCGAATTTATTAAAAGATAAAACCATGAGGCTATTGGGGGTCATAAGGGATAATATCTTATAAGATCAAATCTTGGGTCATTACAAAGATAATCAAGGGGTGTTGTGCTATACCGACTCACAAGCCATTATTCAAATTGTTATTAATTACTTCCATAATTTGTTCACCAGTTTTGATCTTACCTAATTTTAGGATGTGTATGAAGGTTTACTGCCTTGGACCATTGAGAAAATAACTCAACAAATTACTAACCTTATTTATTTGAAACAAATTAAAAAATAATTTTTTTTATTTGTTTAGAGAAAGCCTTTAAGTGGGATGGTTTCAATATCAGATTCTTTTAAAAACATTAGAATTTTTTTTAATATTATGTTTTTTTAATTTTTTTTCACTTTTTTAACGGAGAAAATATGTTGCATAGCTTCAATTATAGTCATTTTGCTGATTTTAAAATTTGAGCATCCTTAGTCTCTGTTACAGCGGGACCATATTAGTCTATGTACTATGTATTACAAAATTATTGCAAATGTTTTAGCTTCAAGATTACAGCAGTCCCTTATACAACTCATTAGTTATGTAAGAAGTGCTTTTACTAAAGGGTGATCAATAGCAAATAATATTCTTATTGGGTATGTTTGCAGCTACAAAAAGTTTGATTGACAAATATGATGAAGAAGGAATTCCAATGGAGAAAGCTACAATAATTTTTAATAGCGTTAATCAATAATTTTCTAATAGAGATTGTTGGAATAACCTTAGAGATGAAAAATTTAGATATCGGCAATAATTTTTAAGTTATTATTGTAAAACAAGACAAATTGAGAATTTTAATCTTTTCTTATGCCATTCAATATGATCATGATGCTCAAACGATAAATTTTTTAGGTGGATGGACGATGACGGCTAACTTATCAACAATTTAGGTATACTATTACATTTGATACCACTTATAAAACTAATAAACATAGAATGTCATTTGCTCCATTTACTGGTTTAAACTATCATTATCAATCAACTCTATTTGGTTGTGCTTTGTTGCAAGATGAATCTGTGCAATCTTTTATTTGGTAATTTCAAACATCGGTTGAGGTAATGTATGGAAAACAACCAATATCTATGATCACAGACCAATTTCAAAACCATGGAATCAAAAACCACTGAAACTCCGAATCAACAGAAAAATGTTGCAGAAGAATCGCAACTTCGTAAAACCCTAACGAGAATCCTAACTTCAGAGGATGGGAACACACTTGAAAAGCTAAAACCCTACACAGCCCACCTCTCTGCGAAACCCAATCTTCTCATCTCAGTTCTCTCATCAAACACACTCTCCAACAAATCTAACACCCTCTTATCATTCTTTAAATGGTCACAGACCCATCTCTCAGTCACCTCTCTCTCACATCTCCCTCTCATTTCCCTTCTCTCTCACCAGAAACTCTCCGATGCCAAGTCACTCCTCACTGCCTTTATCTCCGCCGACAGGACACATCTCCTCCACCACCACCTCCTCCACTCTCCGTTCAAAAAGGTTCAATCTTTAAGGGTGATTCTTGATACCTCAATTGGTGCGTACGTGTCATGTAATAGACCCCATCATGCTGCTCAAATTTTCAATAGAATGAAAAGGTTACATCTTAAGCCTAATTTGCTTACTCGTAATACTCTTATCAACGCTTTAGTTAGATACCCTTCTAAACCTTCTGTTTGTTTGTCTAAAGCCATTTTTACTAATGTTATTAAGTTTGGTGTTAAGGTTAATACTAAACCTTTTAATTTGTTTGGTTTATGGTTGTTGTATTGAGAATAAGTTATCTGAGGCCATTGGGTTAATTGGGAAAATGAAGGATTTTAGTTGTTTCCCTGATAATGCTAGTTATAATACGATTTTGGATGTTCTATGTAAGAAAGGCAAGCTAAATGAGGCTAGGGATTTGTTGTTAGATATGAAAAACAATGGGTTGTTTCCGGATAGGAATACTTTTAATATTTTGGTTTCGGGGTATTGTAAGTTAGGTTGGTTAAAGGAAGCTGCACAGGTGATTGATGTAATGGCACGGAATAATATCTTGCCGGATGTTTGGACTTATAATATGTTGATTGGTGGGCTGTGTAAAGATGGGAAGATTGATGGGGCTTTTAGGTTGAGAGATGAGATGGAGAATTTGAAATTATTGCCTGATGTTGTTACGTATACTACGTTGATCAATGGGTGTTTTGAGTATAGTAGTAGTTTAAAGGGTTTTGAATTGATTGACGAGATGGAAGGGAAGGGAGTGAAGCCTAATGCAGTTACTTATAATGTAGTGGTTAAGTGGTATGTAAAGGAAGGGAAGATGGATAATGCTTTAAATGAACTTAGGAAGATGGATATTGTAAAGCTGGGAAGCTGAGTGAGGCATTCAGGATGATGGATGAAATGAGTAGTAAAGGTTTGAAGATGAACACTTGGACTCTTAATACGATTCTTCATACTCTTTGCGGAGCGAGGAAACTTGATGATGCATACAAGGTGCTCTCTAGTGCTAGTAAACGAGGATATTTTGTGGATGAAGTTAGCTATGGCACTTTGATCAAGGGATATTTTAAAGATGGAAAGTCAGTTGAAGCGATGAAGCTTTGGGATGAGATGATATTTTGTGGATGAAGTTAGCTATGGCACTTTGATCAAGGGATATTTTAAAGATGGAAAGTCAGTTGAAGCGATGAAGCTTTGGGATGAGATGAAGGAGAAAGAGATCATTCCAAGCATCAATACATATAGCACTATGATTGGAGGGTTATGCCGTTCTGGAAAAACTGATCAATCCATTGACAAGTTGAATGAGCTTCTAGAGAGTGGCTTGGTCCCTCATCAAATCACATATAATACAATTATTCATGGATATTGCCGAGAGGGGCAAGTTGAGAAAGCATTTCAGTTTCGTAACAAAATGGTTGAGAAGTCATTTAAACCAGATCTGTTTACTTGTAATATTCTTCTTCGGGGGCTTTGTACAGAAGGTATGCTTGATAATGCTCTTAAGCTCTTCAACACATGGATTTCAAAGGGAAAAGCTATTGATGCTGTTACCTACAACACGATAATATCAGGCCTTTGCAAAGAAGGCAGATTTGAAGAAGCCTTTGATCTTCTTGCAGAAATGGAAGAGAAGAAGTTAGGGCCTGATTGTTATACATATAATGCAATTCTTTGTGCACTTGCTGATGCAGGTACAATGAAGGAGGCTGAGGAGTTCATGTCAAGAATTGTCGAACAGGGAAAATTGCAGGATCAGACCATATCATTAAATAAAAGGAAAATAGAGAGTGGTAGTGAAACTTCTCAAGAATCTGATCCAAATTCTGTTGCATTTTCTGAACAGATTAATGAGCTGTGTACACAAGGGAAATACAAGGATGCAATGCACATGGTTCAAGAATCAAAACAGAAGGGCATCACTTTACATAAATCTACCTATATTAGTTTAATGGAGGGACTTATTTAGAGGTGAAAAAGCATATCAAGATCCTGTTTATCGTGGTGAACTTTTCTTGGGCTGTTCTCGACAGTGTGAAAGTGGAGGAAAGTTCATCATTATCATTATTAACATCGATTATGAGAACTTACCTACAGCTATTATCTAGTGATGGTTGTATGTAGTCAAAATGATGAAATAATGAGGCTACACTAAAACTGAATGCAAGAGAAGAAAATCAACAACCTGAGACCGAGAAAAACGAAAATGAAAAATTAAGCTCACATTGGTATTGTTCAATTCCAAATTGTAGAAATCCATTGAATCCCCTTTAAATCAAAGGCCCTGCATGCCAAGTTCCCTTCTCAAGCTTAACAAACTTGGGCCCAGAAATTCTAAAAATTCGAACCTCATCTACAGCATGAGGCACATAGATTGGCCACAAGGTGACTGCAGAATATCATTATTACAATCTTCTTCTTTCCTTTCCTTTGAATCCAGAACTGATGGCTTAGCCAAACCCAGATACCAAACTCCACCTGTGATCGATCCAAGGCACTGAGTCACACTCGCATGATGAGTAATATTCGAGAAGTAAAGCGGCCTGTCCTGCAGGTGCATAATGTAGAAGCTGTCATACATTTCAAATATAGTTATGTAACTGGGTTATCAAATTTAATAATCATTATCACCGATCAAGAATCAAGATACATGAATTAAGTGTTGAGATGAATACTATTTCTCAAAATTTCAATCAAAACTCAGGTACATCAAGTACGTAGATTGAGAAATTCTCAGTGTAAGGCTTACCAAATGGTCATATCACTCTAGACAATTTGGTAATAATCTAAATTCAGGCCTTCTACAGTGCACCAGTTTATAAATTAACATGGGGTTTATAGCCGCGGATCGATCATTTGTGATCCTCCTAAAAGAATTACTGTGTTGTTTTTCTTGTCATTTAAATGTTTAGGCTCTCTTGATTCATATTAAGTAAAATATCTCTGAAATTCCCAACACAACGAAAGCAAGAAATCAATTAATATTCTACAGATTGAGGTTCAATAACATTAGATTTCCTAATAATAAGAAAGCAATTATCCTTAAGAATCAAGTATTCTTCTTTTCAAAAATTGCAAATACCTGGGAATTCCTTGGGTAAGATCCAACTGGGCATCTTGAGGACCGAATTCATCATCATCTGGTGATGGTTCTATCACCTGGCCGTATTCTTTGAAGCTTTCGGGTGTGGCTTCGATTGGTTTCAGGTTCACTACCGTCTCCGCCATCTTCTCTTCTACTTTCCTACGGTTATCAGATTACAAAATTTATAAGAATCACTCACATTTAATTTACAATCTTTGGTTCTAAAAGGTCGCCATCTTTTGGATAACGGCTCATTTTTTTAAACCGGTTTTCTTCTTCAAACGACAGCAAAAGCGAGATGTCGTATAAAGGAACAATTACTATACAGCATGCTCTGGATGTAGAAAACGACGACGTTGTGAGTCATCTTCAAAACCTTTTTACCATTTCCTTTCTGTGTTTGACGTCCCCAAATGCTAGCACCCTAATTTCAAAACCATGGAATCAAAACCCACTGAAACTCCGAATCAACAGAAAAATGTTGCAGAAGAATCGCAACTTCTTAAAACCCTAACGAGAATTCTAACTTCAGAGGATGGGAGCACACTTGAAAAGCTAAAACCCTACACAGCCCACCTCCCTGCGAACCCCAATCTTCTCATCTCAGTTCTCTCATCAAACTCACTCTCCAACAAACCTAACACCCTCTTATCATTCTTTAAATGGTCACAGACCCATCTCTCAGTCACCTCTCTCTCACGTTTCCCTCTCATTTCCCTTCTCTCTCCTCTTCTCTCTCACCAGAAATTCTCCGATGCCAAGTCATTCCTCACTGCCTTTATCTCCGCCGACAGGAAACATCTCCTCCACCACCACCTCCTCCACTCTCCGTTCGAAAATGTTCAATCTTTAAGGGTGATTCTTGATACCGCAATTAGTGCGTACGTGTCATGTAATAGACCCCATCATGCTGCTCAAATTTTTAATAGAATGAAAAGGTTACATCTTAAGCCTAATTTGCTTACTCGTAATACTCTCATCAAGGCTTTAGTTAGATACCCTTCTAAACCTTATGTTTATTTGTCTAAAGCCATTTTTTGGTGATGTTATTAAGTTAGGTGTTTGAGGTTAATACTAATACTTTTAATATTTTGATTTATGGTTGTTGTATTGAGAATAAGTTCGAGGCTATTGTGTTATGAAAACTAGCTTAATATATTTAACATAATGATCATAGTATCAAATAGAAATATATAAAATTATAACTAAAAATTAAAAGCTCTCTTGAAATCTAGAATCTTTCAAGTAGGAAGATTATTGATTTTCAATCTCCACTTCTTGAAAAGCTCATTAGATTAAAAAAAAAACAGTGAAAACTAAAACTAAAGTATTTAATGAAGAAAAGTAGAGAGAATTACAGAGACAAGAACGATGGATAGATGCAAATGATAGATGTAGTAGAAAGCATATGGAGAAACATCTTCTCCTCGTCCTTTAGAATTGGGTTATATATATATATATATATATATATATATATATATATATATATTAGAGTTCTCTAAATAAGTCTCCATAAATATAAGTATATCCATAATAAGTCTATCTAATAGATAAAATTATAGATATCCTTATTTTCACAAATATTATTCCATAAATAACTTAATATAAATCCTAATAATAAAAATGACTAAAATGTCATTTAGATAAATAGTGATTTTTGACTGGCCAGCATATAGGAGTCCATGTGCTTAATCTTGGGTTTTTTATAACACAGCCCTATTTAAGCTTATTTTTGAGTAATTTTCTTCATATTTTCTTCTCTTGGCTAATATTACCTAAAATTAGACAATTAGGCTTAGGTGAGTGATGTGCGTAGAATACACACATCTAAATGGGGTTTTTAAGGCTGATTTTATGTACATTTGGATGTGAATTGGTCCTAACACTCACCCTATGCGTCTGTTTGTGTGCATTAGGTCCAAAAGAAGTCAAAGAGTGATAAAGGGAAGAAATGGAGCAGAATTGGACGTCAAAGTTGTCGAAACAAGTCAAGTTCGCGCATGAGGAAGCTGAACACGGCCGTGTTGGTTTTAACACTGGTCGTGTTCCCAACACGTTATGAAGAGCAAGTTGTGTTCCCAACACGGGCACCAAAACGGGTCGTGTTGGGTGTATTTGACAACACGAAAAAGAAGCGTTAAGGAGCACGAGCACAAAGAGTAACATGGCCATCAACATGGGGCCTTGTTCCCAACACGCCCACTAATACCAGGTCGTGTTCCTAACACGGGCATCAACACGGCCATGTTCGCGGCAGCTGGACGAATTAATTAAAAGAAATAAAAGAGGGAAAAAAAAGGGAATGAGGATGTCCCAAACTCTATTCTTTCTCTCTCTAAGGGTTTTTTGAGCTGGAACTAAGGAAAAAGGAGACTTGGACCAAGGTTTCAATTGGATTCTCTTTGAAGATTGAAGATTGGGCGAGATTCGTTGATTGGTTTCAATTCGAGCAAGAGGAACAAGAATCGATTCAAGATTGGGCAAGAGGAATTGGAGTTGTTTACTCTCAAACAAGAGTGTAACAAACATGATTAGCTAAACTTGTTAACCCATTGGGGGTTCTTTATCTAGGAATTTTTGTACTTAACTTTTGAATTGAATGTATTGATTTTCAATATTGGTTTGCAAATGGAAGTGCTTATTGATTTGTTCTTCATATCTTGTTGAATGATTTTTAAAATTTGAATGTTCTTGAGAAAGACGTTTAGGTTTGGATTGTCCTTTGCAACCTAGAATTGAATTCGCCTAGAGATAGGGTGTTCGTTCTACCGGATTGAGAATTAACAACTCTCAATAGTGTTAAATGGTACATAATGCTAATTTGGATAATTAGAGTTAGGAAGAGATTTCAACCTAATTAATCTAAGTTAAGATGTTAATGTCCTTGAGAAAGGCGTTAATTGCATAGAGATTTTCCCACAAACATTAAATTCAATCAATCAATTCCATCTTTAGTTTCCATTCCCTAGAGACAAGAATTCCCAAGGGGTTATTCCTTAACTTGAATTAATCCTTCCCTAGTAGCCGTAGTTAGACAACAATTAGAGTAGCTATTAGTTAATTTAGGAATTATTCATCATTCATTTTAGGCTAATATAATAGAGAATAAAGGAGTAACTCTAGGCTTATGTCCTACTTAGGACTAGACCCCAGACTTTCTCAGCTTCAGATATGCCATCTATATGGTCTATAATAACAAATGAGCTATGAATTCTAGATCCAACTCAAGATTCTATTTGTTATTTGGCTTTTATTTTATGGCACTTATGGAAGGCCAAAAATGACCACATCTTTAGAGAAGTAATTTGGATAGGAAGGTCATTTGGCACCTCTTTCAATATTTTCAAGAACTCTAAAGCCTATCGATCCCTAGTAGTGGAGAATGATTTTTCAGGTCCTTTCAATGTGGTGCATATGTTTGCATAAATTATATTTGTGATTACTAAATTTGCACTTTGTAACAAAATAGTACCAAACCATTGATTTGTAACTAAATGGTCATTAAACCTTGATTTTCATAACACTGATGAATTTTTCTTGTAAGTGTAAGGATAAATTACCTAGATGGTCACCAAATTACACACTTTATAACAAAAAGGTACTAAATTTTTTATTTTAAAAGATATTATGGGCAGTACTTTTTTATAATAAATCAAAGGTTTGGTACCTTTCTATTACAAATTACAAAGTTTGATGACCATCCATTTAACTTGCCCTCTAAGTATGCTGAAAAAATTCACTAGAATTATTAAAATCAAGATTTTAGCAACCATTTACTTACAAATTAAAGGTTTGGTATCTTTTTGTTATAAATTGTCATATGACCCGATCTGTGGGCTCGTGACCGGCACTAAGGAATAGGTAAGCATAAGGCCATCGAAACCCATAGCAAGCCTGAATAAACAATAACTTAATATTTCATCCACACAATTACAATAGAATTTATATCGGTTCATCAGCAATAATAAAATTAATACATCATTAGGTCATTCACCATGTCGAATAGAAATAATAAGTCTGCATGCAAATACTGTAGAGTATCTAGAACTTTACATAATTAGAAATACAAGAAAATAGTTATGTTAAGCTCGAGAAAGGAAAGAGTTGAACTGCCAAAATGAGAGAAACTGCAAATAACCTAATTGTCATATGAAAAATTTAATTTTAGACTGTCAATCTCGAGAGCGAGTTAAGCTCATATGATCTAAAATAAATATAACCATCACCATAAAATAATTATTGAAATAAATATAAACTATCATAAAATAATTAAAATGTGTGTCATTGTCATATTTTAGAAAATTTAAATTTAATAAATACAGGAGGAGAACATCGGCAGAATCCTATACTCCAATTCTATCGGTCAATTGAGTTTCTTATTTCAAATAAGATTGGGGCCTAGAGAGCAAAGCTCGACTAGGGTCCTTAAATACAGTCTGATCACTTAATTACCAATATAGTTGGTGCTCAAAGAGCGATGCTCGACCAGGGTCCTTTTCTCTAGCGAATCATAATTTTTGTAAGCCTAGAGAGTAATGCTCATCTAGGGTACATCACATAAATACTCCCCCGTTACGTGTCTTTAATTTATACCGATACGCGTGCGGTCCTAATGCAACTCATCAGGTGGCATGTTCTACTGCCGTCTTATCTTGAGTTATAATACAATCTTAGCATCAACAATATTAAAATAATATAAATTACAGACAATCATAGAATTACTCAGTTTAATATTAAATACTAAAATTGAATAGCATCGGTTTAAATGAAATTATGGTTATATGCAATATTCATAGTAAATATAATAATAGTGATAAAAACAGTGGCAATTATGATAATAATAATAATAATAATAATAATAATAATAATAATAATAATAATAATAAAGGTGATAAAAGAATAGTAATAATAATAATTAAATAATATTACATTAAATAGTGACATTCACACATGCACCGTTAATTATACAACTTTAACTCACAGTCTTGTAGAATTTTCTTTAGCTGCTCCTACGCTTTTGGTGGAGCTGGCTGAACCGTTGGATTATTTATTCATAAAAATAATTCAATAAAAAATATTTATAAATAACCCTAGGTCTAGACTTATAGATTTGACTATCTATAAATCTCGACTTGAAAATTCTATCGAAAATTCGGCAGAACCTTCCATAAAATATAAACATTTACCCTCCGTATAACAGCTCCAGAACCTGCTAAAAGCACTTATAATATTCATTAAAGGGAAAAGGCTCAAAAATGCCCCTATCGTATAACTCTTGGTGCAGATTGGCCCTTCAAGTTTTTTTTTTTGCCAATTACACACAATATCTCGTCAAATGGAGTTTTTAAGCCCCTCTTTAGAACGGAGCTGAAGATCATTAAAACTCCTGTTAAATTGAAGTGAGGTGGCAAATGGTAGGACCCATAGTCCAATGGAAATCCATCACCATCTTTCCTTCTCTTTCATCACTTTCCTTTTCATAGAAATTAAGGAACCCTAAATTAACCAATTGATTCCAATTAATGTCGACATCGTCATCATCAACAACCACAGGAAGCAATGATACTAAGGTTATGTGAATATCGAAGGTTTTGCGAATGCCGAAAGTTACAATCGTCGAAGGTTCTGTGAAGGTTGAAATTCTAGACGTTGAAAATTGTGTGAATGTCAAGAAGTGGTGTAAAAGTCGAAAGTGTGGAGATAGAAAAGAAGATGAAAAGGAAGAAATGAAAAAGATTGAAGATTTGCAGAGTTGATTTGTAAACTGAAATGGAAAAAATGTGAACTGAGCTTAGGAATTTGAAATCTAGCAAAGAAGCAGAAATTGAAGATTTGCAGAGTTGTCTTATTAATTGTATTATTTGCTTGGATTGTTTATAGGGATTTGGTGGCACAATGTTCCTTTTTTTGTGTAATTTTGTTAATGGTTTGATAAAATGAAATTATGACACTTGATTGGTAAAAGTGCTGTAAATATCTTTCATTTATTCCCTTTCATGTTTTTCTCTTTCTTTTTCTCTATCTTCACACTGGCTATACACTGAAATGAATTGTTGTAAATGGAAAAGCTTTGCTAAACGACATTGATAACCATAACCAATGACCAAAAAGCAATGACATTGGCATATTGCAGTCAATATTGAGCTAAAGTATCAACACCACTTGCTCACAAGCAAATGACAGCAAAGTAGCAATAATATACAAAATTTACTGGCATCCCCTGTTACTGCAGCTAAATGTTGCTCTAAGGCATAAAACACCAAAGTAACAACAAAATTTTAAAAAATACAATTTCTAAGGCACAAAACACCAAAGTAACAACAAAATTTTAAAAAATACAATTTCTAAGGCACAAAACACCAAAGTAGCAACAGAATAGTCAAAACAGATTGCTTGCTCTAAGATACAAAACACCAAAGTATCAAAAAAATAGAAAATCTGCTCCAGTCAACTATTGGTAAACTATTGGTCTGTTGTAGTAGCATCATTAACTATCTTGCCTTTCTTCTTCTGTCTACCTATTAGTTGCTCTTTTTGAGCTTACAACTGTAAAGAGGTAATTGCAACTCGTCCTCTCCATTACAGTCCTGGAGGTTCAAATGGCAAGTTAGTAGCAAATGTAACTTCTGAGCCATCTCTAGTGAATTTAATTGTCCTTATAATGGATGATGCATCCCTTTTCTCTTTGCTTCTTCTGAAGTCTCTTTCACATGGTATTGGGAACCTAGTTTGAGGATTAGTTTCTATTTCCTCTGCTTGTAAACCTTCACTAATTACTCTTTCAGTAGTTTGTCCAGGCTGTGAGTGTCAAAATGTCAGATTAAACATGCCACAAACTAATATTTATAAGAAAAAAATAAGTATGAAGAGTTCATTAACATTATAAGTTGTTCTTCTTGTATTCAAATCTATATGACATCCAAAACCAGTTGTCCTCCTTGAATTTGTTACATACTGTCCTCCTAAGCTTCTTACAGTTTCAATTGGTGATGTGCTTGCTAGAGCAGTTGCTGCTGTGGTTGCTGAAGTAGTTGCTACTGTGCTTGTTGAAGCGATTCTGCTGTGGTTCTTGGGCGATTCTTTGGTGTGCTTCTTGGCGCTTCTTTGAAGCGATTCTTCTTGCTAAAGCGATTCTTGCTATTCTTATTGAAGTAATTGGTGGTGTGCTTGCTGGACCACTTGCGGGTGTGCTAGCTGGACCACTTACTGTTTTGCTTGCTGAAGCAGTTGCTGGTGTGCTAGCTGGACCACTTGATGTTGTGCTTGCTGAAGTACTTGTTGTTGTTCCCTATGAAGTTGAAGGCAAACAATTGCAGTCATTAGAATTTAAAAAATTAGATAATATAAATACTCAATGCGATGCAGAACTATGTATTTTACCTTCTTGTTCTTATTTGAACACTTAGTTCTATTATGTCCTTCTTCTGTACACAACCCACAACTCTGCTTCTTGCCCTTCTTAGTAAGCTTTCCACTTTTACTGCTTGTATTAGGCTCATTTGATCCTCGAATTCTCTTCTTTCTAGGCCTACCAGGCATCTTAGTCAATGGAGGAGGTTCTATTCCTTGGTATTCCTCACATCTCATAAACCTTTTACCAGGGACTGGCAATAATGGAAACTCATATGAGGCTAGATAAGTTGACTTATGATAAAAATGACTTATTTATGAAAAAGGATCAAGCTTGGAATGATATAGAGCACAAATGGCATGTTGGCATGGGATTCCTGTAAGATCCCATGCCCTACAGGTGCACAACTTTCTATCTAAAGAGATTGTGTGCTTATTGTTACCTTCCCCAATCTCATAACCATCCTGACCATTGAACACTACTCTGCAACCTGAAGCATTTACTTTATTATCTTGGAACAAAGCCATACAAGCTGGACTCCACTTATTAATCCACCTATCAACTATTTTTCTTTTTTCTTTAATTTGATTTATTGCTTATAGCCTTATTTCCTCTAACATACTAACTATAGGCTTATGTCTTGCCTCTAGTATCCAGGAGTTAAAACATTAAGAGATGTTATTATCCACCATGTATGACTTGGATCTGCTAGAGAAATAGGCCTTGCACCAACAATGGGGTGGATATTTCAGAAGGGTTTCTGCTGCCTTCTTTGACACTTCACAAGAAGCTCTAAATTATCTTTGAACTCCTCCTCAAATGTGCTCCAAGTACAAATCCAAAACTTTTTCTTCAATTCCCCCCCTCTCCATTGCTTAGACCAGTTGGAGTAAATGTGCCTCGCATACCATCTGTGCTCAGCAAGAGATAACACATTCTCCACAGCATCAATGAGACCCTAAAGCATAAAAGAGTAACTAATACTATAAAAGGCTGTATAGTTAAAAAAAATGGGAACAGGCTCAAAGTTGCCCCTAACATATAACCTCTGGTATAGATTGGCCCTCCAAGTTTATTTCTAGCCAGTTGCACACAGAGGCTATACATTAGGAGCAACTTTGAGCCTTTTTCCAAATAAAAATACATGCAAAGAAAATGAAAAATGCTGACCTTTTGCATGTCAGAGATTATAGTATAAGCTGCTCCATCTCCAAGTCCAAGTTCTTGCTTTAGTCAATGCAAAAACCATCTCCAATTATTCTTATTCTCTTTGTCTATCACTACCTATGCGATAGGCACCATTTGATCATCACCATCTTTGCCTACTACAGTAAGAATCTAGCCTTTAGTAACCCCTTTTAAGAAACACCCATCCAGACCTATGATAGGTCTGCATCCAGCCTTCCAGTTCCTCTTAAGAGCATCAAAACATAAGAATATCCTCCTAAACACCCTTCTTCCTTCTTTCAATGCTTCCTTACATAACTCAATCTTTGCTTTTGTACCAGGATTGCTTCTTTTAAGTACAGCTGCATATGCTTCCAAATAACTAAACTCCACTTTGAAACTCCCATCTATTTCTTAGATTATCATACTCTTAGCCCTTTTACACTTAGCCAGACTAACATTAATTTTTAACAAGCTCTCTGCATCATCTTTCATTTGTTTTATCTTAATTGAAGGGTTTTTGTAAATCCTACCCTTGAAATAATTGGCTAAAAACCTAGCAATAGCACTAGGGAGTGAGAAATCCCTAAAGCACCTATACTCAGGTATTAGTGTCTTTACTGCTAATCCAGGGTTTTTGCCATCTTTTGAAATGAAAAGCACAAAATGGCAGCTTTCCTCATTTATACACTTAACTCTAAGTCTAAATGGTTCATTTGGATTGATTTTTAGCTTAACACCTAGAGCTACTTTATAGTTTGTTATTGCTTGTCTAGCCTTATTAGCATTAGCAAAGGTCATTCCAAGCATGAAATGGCTTCGCACATCACCTTCATCATATCTGACCCTCTCTCTAGGTGCAGACTGTTCAGGATCAGTTTCCTCATCATTAGATTCTTGACTTCCATCATTTTTATTTATGTTTGCACTATCATCTTCACCATCCTTTTCCTCATTGCTAATATAGCCTGTAGGTCCGGAATTATTGACAGGTTCCTCAGTAACAATAGACTCGGGTTGACTAGCATCAACTCTATTATTTGGATTGAAATAGCTACTCTGTGTAGGCATTTCATTATTAATGTCTGCAGCAGATGCATCCATATCAACATTACATTCAATTTCCAGAATATTTAGTTCAAAATGTTGGGAGTTATCAACATAGAAATCTATTTCTCCTACTCAATTGTATTTGTAATGTAATTCAAAACTCTCCTAATTCCCTCATCATTTTCAACTAAATACAATCCATCTTCTATGTCTTTTCAAGTACAAAAATGCATTCCACATTTGCATACCCAAGCAAATTCCTATATCTATCCTTAATATGTTTATAACAAAGAAAGTCAAAATCAAAATCATAAAGTATATCAATATCACCATCTAGATAATCAATTTTTGGATGTAATTGCCATCTACCACCATAGTTAAATCTCGGATTCACAACACTAGACATTCTGCATAAAAAAAAAACTTTAAAATCATTTTCGAGGATTGGCTAAAGTAATAAACAACACTAAAGCAAACGTGAGGACTACTATTTCGAAAGGGACAACTCAAAATATAATATTAAAAAATAATTATATTAAAAAAAAGAATAAAAAAGAATAAAACAATGAGACCCACATGTTTCGCTTTAATATACCTGTTAAATCCAACTTGCAAACACAGCCGTAACTCACTTCGTTGCTATATGGTCGAGTGGTAATTTTTGTATTTCTTAGGGTTAGAAAAAACAAGCTTCAATCGATCGATTTGGTTGTTGGGATTCTTTATAGCAAGTTACAATCTTCTGTTCTTTACAGCAATAACTTCCATCCACCATTAAATTTCTTTTTTTTCAAAAGGAAAAGATGGCTAGCAAACGTGTCCCGCTTCTTTATGAAGTTGTTTCCTTATATGTGGGTCCTACCAAAGGATAGATAATTTGAATTGAACGATCTTCAGCTCCGTTCTAAAGAGAGGCTAAAAAACTCCGTTTGACGAGATATTGTGTGCAACTGGCAAAAAAAAAAAAAATTTGAAGGGCCAATCTGCACCAGGAGTTATACGTTAGGGGCATTTTTAAGCCTTTTCCCTTTATTAAATATTTAGCAAGAGTCGAGTCACCCATATCTGAATCATTTTCCGGACTTTGCAACACATCATAGTTCACAGCTAATAAATAACAGTATAATAAATAACAGTATGGTATTAATGTTTAGTTCACAATCCAAATCACAAATAATTTTTTAAAATTTTAATTTAATTATTAGTGGCTACAATTATTACATAGCTAAATAATTTTTTTTTTAATTCCACTGATTAATCTATAATATTTATAATTAATCTAACAATTAATTTAACTAAATTAATTAATTATTTATAATTAATAATTAATGGTGATAATATTTTTTAGAATCTTTAATTAATTTATGGAGTCTAAATAAATTTTACTGAGCTAAATATTCAAAGTTTTGCACATCCGAAAAATATAAGAGTCCAAAAGCCAGTAGAATCAACAATATCAGAATTCGAATCCGTAGGTGTCTACGTGAAGCTTGAGATGCGTGGAGTCCAAATACAAAAAATTTGCAGCCTAATTCTCACTGGAAAATGCCAGATCGAGGTGGAGAAAAAAATTTGCTCCGGTGTGGCTTGGATGAGCTGGAAGCGACTGTTTGACGGCGAAGAGGGATTGTCCTAAGATTTTGGAGGATGGAAAAGCCGATTCCTGGGTCAGTTTGGCTGGAAAATGCTGGCAGGTGGCTGGTCTAGCACCGGCAGCAAGGAGGAATGTTTTCTCCTTCACTTTACTTCAATTTTCCAGTGAGAAAGAAAGAGGAAGGTTGGTGTTAGCAAGGAAAGAGGAAGAAGAAGTGGAGATGCTGGGTGGTAGTGCAGGTGGCTGGAAATGGTGGAAAATAGAGAAGAAAGTGGGTGGCGGCGTCGGGAAGGAAGAAAGAAAAAAGAAAAATATGGGTCCTTGCTGCAGGGACCAAAAGCAACTTTTTTTTTAATAAATAAGATGTCGTTAAAGCCCTTATTACTATTTTACTACAGTAACGTCTTTTAGATTAATTATTTTATTTATTTATATTCATATACACATATATATATATATATATACTTTAACATGGTACTTAATTAAAATGCATTAATAATAATTTTAAACATATTAAATTATAATTCACCATTCTAATAGATAATAAATAATATAATCCAGGTCCATTTCATATTTTAAGTATACATATTAAAATTAACTTTATAAAATATTGACTTATATTTTTTTGTTATTTTTTAAAATTACAAAACATTGAAAATTCATCGAGTCAATGTAATATAATTATTTGGAAAAAATTAAATGAAATAGTGCTTATATTAATCGGTTATTAAAATATTTTATTAAATGCTCAATATAACTCTAAAATTTTTATTTACAAAAATGCCCCCTAAAAGAACAAATGAAATTAAAATTCAGAGATTATGGGTATTACACAAATTACAAAATTTTGTAACCATACATTTAACTTACCCTTTAAGTGCCGAAAAAATTTACAGATATTATCAAAATTAAGATTTAGTAACCATTTAGTTACAAATAAAAAATTTGGTACTCTTTTATTATAAAGTAAAAAATTTAATGACCGCTAATATAATTTACCTATAAATATTTATTACTCAAGGATGGATTAAGATAAACTTTGATGCTGCTACAAACTTTTCTCTGCATTGTGTTAGTATTTGGCTTCATTGCTCAGGATAGTTCAAATTACATCCTTAGAATTATGACCCAATTTTATTGTGGTATTCATGATCCTTTTACCATGAAAAGCTTGGCTCTTCGAGATGCTACGAAAGAGATACCTAATGCATCAGGGTGATTTTTGAAGGAGATGCTCTTAACGCAATTTAATGTGCAAATTATCACACCAGTATGTCTGTCGAAGCAGACATTTTCTTCTATGACATATGAATATAATTGGATATAATTTTGTTTTATACCTTCTATCTTTGGAAAAAAAAAAGGAGTGAGTTTTCTCTTTCAAAATAGGAAGCCATTTCTTTCTAAAGTTAGTTTAGTATTCTCTTTGATCGGTAAAATAATTATATATACACCTGAGAAGATTACTTTGATGAGCCATGTGAGAGAACCACAATCAAGAGACTTGACACCACGTCCAACCCAAAATTTTAAGGCATTGGCCCTATGTATCCTTTCAATTAATATGTTCCTTTACTCAGTACTTTTCCATCACACATGAATTCCAACACATTAAGCTAATAAACTTTCAAAATTAAGCACATTTGTAAATAACCATTAAGTTAAAATCACATTTTTTTATATGAATAACTGCTATGGTAATTCACCTATTGCAAAACCCCTAGAATGAGTTCACTTAAAAAATATTTCTCAATTTAATTTTGGCACAATAATGTTTAGACACTTAAACTTTAATTATTTACTTATTTTAAAATTTTTAGTTTTTAATTTAATCTAACAAATATTTATTTTTTATTTTTTTAATCTTTTAAATTACTTTTATTTTTCGTTTTATCTAATGGATACTTAAACTCTATTAAATGAGAATATTAAAGCACCTTTATCGCAAAATATTTAAATATAACCGATAATACAAATTGAAGTGTCTACTAAATTAGATCAAAAATTATAATATTAAAGTAACCAAATGATCAAAGTTGATTTAGTATTTAATATTTATCTCAACATGAATGTCATAAGGCATTTTAACAAATGTTTTATGTGATTAAAAATTATCAACCATGTCGCCTAATTTTTAGATATTGAAATACATATATGTTGAAATAAATCTAATCTTTTTCATGTAATTTCTTTTTTCAATTTTCGAGTTTCATAAAGTATGAATTTGTACAGTAGTAATTATTCCGATAATACATATTTGCTTTGCATTTTCATATTTGTCATTTCTGTGTAGTCAAGCAGAATGAACACTTACCATATGAAACTATATTAGTTAAGCCAAACTTTTGTCGAAGACAAAGGGCACCAGATTTCTTGTTGAGTTGCTACAAAGTCACCATTTAGAATCTTCCTTAAAATGATTATCTAATAAATCAATATCTAATGTCTCCAATCTGTCCACCAGTTAACCTATATATACCCACTTAGGCATCTAGTACTTTTATCCAAAATGTGATGATGACTTAATTATGCAATTAAAGTCTTGTAGGACCAATTAATTAATTCCAAACCCTTTTCTTTCCTTAAATTATATAATTTAGCACCCAAACTTCACTACAATTGACTTCAGCAGCACAAAATTCCAATAGCACCTTTTATTGATTCACACAATACTAATCCATTCTTGGCTTTTGAAAGCTACACTTTGTTAGTTTAGTTTTGCATTTATATTAAATCAAAACACTCGAATGGTAGTATGAAATCACTGTTAATGATTTCAAAATGGTATGCTGCCATTAGAAGTTGGGGCTTGACCGTTGTAAGTTGGGTTAGGAGAAGTGGCAGCCAACCTTACCACCCCTTTTGATCGAATTGACATGCTTTTATAGTGCCATACACTAACATTTTTTTAGCAAAGACTTGAAATGATAAAAACATGTGCTTCAATTTCTTCTTATTCAGAGACAATTATCAATAGATCTCCTGTGAAGAAACTATATTTTAAAGTGTCATGTAATGATCAGTTGGCAAGACTGAGTTTCCTTTCTCAAACAAATGGAATCAAAACTGTTTCAGAAAATTGGAATGGAGCACATTTCTTGCAATTGATCATTCCATGGTTGAATAATGCATTTTTCCTTTCTTGAAAATAAAGAAGAAATTGCTTAATTTGAAAGCTTCAAACACATTTGTTGACCTTCTAAAAAATATACTAAGTATGGGATAATAAATTTCATTCTCAAATTTTAAAATTAAACCTCACTGAAAAGTGTTTTTACTAGTATGGTACTGAAATCTTCTTTTTTAAAATTTTATTTTATTTGTATTAAGTTCACTTCTACTTCAATCAAAAGTAGATTAGTTGCATTCTCCACGAACGAAATAAAAAGAAATCTATTTAATAATAAAGCTAATCAAAACTGCATTAGAATATCTCTAATCAATAAATTCAAAAATAAACATCTAATTAAATCTATTTTCTTAATTAAAGTTTTCAATATAAAGTATAATGTAAAACAGAATTGCATTATCTATATCAAACTTATAGATATATATATATATTCACTCACTATCTCTCTCTCTCTATATATATATATATTTATAGAGAGAGAGAAAGAAAGAGCATCTTTTATAGTTGTGAAAAAGATCTCCATTTGGTGGGTATCTTTACATTTTCCATCTTTTTTTTTCTAAAAAGTTATTTGATATTGAAACAAGAAGAGAAAGAAAAGAAACCATGTGGTCTGACATAAACCTTCAAAATTAATCCAACTAAGCAATGTCGCGTGGGCCTTAATTTTGGGTTAACAATGCTAAAGTATTAATGGAAGCCAGTTTACCAATAATATTGGCATCCCTTAATTAATTAAATCTAATTAAAGAAGGTAAATCTCAAACGCAAGTCTTTTAAGATGAAAAATATGAGATTCAATCTTATCTTTTTCGTCTTATTAGCTGTATTATTTTCTGCTTTTCTGCATGTGATTTGTAAGTGTATTATTTTCTATCTTTTAGAGGATAGGTCTTATCCTTTTGTAAGTGGGAAATCTCATCTTTTCTTCTTAGGAAGACATGTGTAAAAGATAAGATTCCCACCTTATCTTTTTTGTCTTGTTGTATTTAGGCTCCTCTATATAAAGAGAAGTCGAGAGTAATGGAAGTAAGCAAGTTTTTCTTTCATTTATCAATATAATATTCTTCTCATGCTTTCTAAATTCTTCATCTCTTCTTCTCGATCCATTGGCTATGAGCTATTTGCTTGCACGATCTGTTCTTCTATGATTCAAAAGGACTAACTCGGCTATAAGAATCCAAAAGAGCATAAAAACCTCTCATGGCAAAGGTGCCTCTATACGGTCTTAGCTTGAGGATTTATCTTGCATAAAGTTTACAGTATGAGAATCATTAGAATGAGCAGCTCTCGGCTACAATTGGTATCAGAGCTATAGTGACAGAGAAGAGAAATCTAGCTATCATGACTTCAGAAATCACAACTCATACCTCCACTCTACAACTCTCTCCTTCTTATAAAAAAACTGTATCCAATAAGATTGACCATATTGTGGAAATTTCTCATATTCCTGAAAATGTCCAAATAGAAAATACTCTTGTACCCATTATCAATCCATATAACATTTCCAAGAAACAGAACTTTGTCAGAAAAACCTTCAACCAAATCATCCACAAACAACCCTTATTCGTTAAGGAGTATGTTCAATCTTCCTCTCTTTCACAATGTTCCCTTACTTCTACCACTTAAGAGCAGTATGTTACTCTTGAGATTCCTACTTCCTTTATAGAACAATGAAAGAAACAGGGATACACACATCTCTATCTTGGAGCTGTCAGGCTAGTCCTCTCATATTATGGCATGATGGGTTTACCAGTTACGGCCCGTATGTCACTTTTGGACACCAGGTATCTCAGATACGAGCATGCAGTAATCAGGACTATTGTCACAACACTTAACACTGGAAGTGTTGTTCTGACTTTCTTCCCAAATTTTAATTTATCTCTTAATGATCCCTATCTGTCAACTGCACTCAAGGTCCAAGTCTAGATCACTGGAGCAAACCAAGTGACTGATGCTCTTTCTGCGACCCTGCACCACCAGATTATCTACAGACTGCAGGACCATGCCTTTAATCTACAAATCCCAGGCTTCCAAGCCTCCTCTGATGCTTTGTTTATTATGGTTGACTCTGGCCAAATTCCTACAATAGTCCAGGCTCCACGACAGCTGGAAAGAGAAGATCTGCAAAAGTTAATCCCAACTGAATGGGTGACCAATTATGAGAAACTCCAGGCATCTCAAGCCAAGCCTGTTCAGGGTACTGACCCTCTTTTTGTCACCCAAAAGGATGGTACTGTGAAAATAATTTTCACAAAAATAGAAGAATCTTCTTCTGCTCCTTCTATCTTCCAGGCATCGATGATACAGCCTGTGTCCAGACCTAGAGAAAAGATTCCTATTCATTCTTTTCAGTCCTCTGGGCATCATATTTATACTGCTAGGATTAAGGGACACTTCATCTAGGATGTTGACCCAGGAATGTGTAAATCAGGATGCACCTGCAAAGATGATCTCGATTTTCCTGAACCATATTTTCAACACTCTAAGAAAACTCCAAGAGTCATGTCTCCAAAAACTCCATGTTCAGTCATGGAACCAAGGCCAGATGATCGAGATCCAGACGGTCCTTGGATTGGCATTCACAAAAAATAAAAAGAAAAACAGGATAAATCTCCTCTTCCTATGTAAAAGGAAGCCTTAGAACTTCTTGCAAAAGAAGGAAAGACTGTCCTTGACATCACCTTTGATGAGATGAAGGTACTTTTGGCGCAAAAGGGAATTATTTTTGGGCAGAAGCCTTCTATTACTTACAGGCAAGAGATTCACTCTGATTTACCAGCAGTTCAACCACCCTAGACAATCCAAAGCTGTTTCATGTTCTAGCCTGCAGATTTCCCTCCCCTAGGGAAGTCCGAAAATAAAAGATCGGAGATCCTCCCCTCAAGGATTACTCCATCAGGATCCATAGAGCCTCTCACTCCACCAGAAGAAGTACTAAATTGGTAGACTTCTAATTTCATAGTTCAGAATTCTTATTTAAAGAAGATAGATGGAAAATTAGATCAGGTCTCCATTTGGCTCACAAGTTGGACCAGAAGTTGGGTACCTTCTCTCAAGAAGTACTCCAACTATATTCCTCTCTAACCGTCAAATATCAAGCCTTGGATAGAGAGCTTCGAGTTCCACAACCGATTACACCAGCTTTCATCCAGAAGGAAAAATAGATTACAAGGCTCAAAAGGCAGATTGATCAAATTGAACATGACCTTAGAAAAGATCAGTCTTCTATAATCCCTTCCTTTACATCAGCAGCCTCTACATCTTCTGCAATTGCTCCCTCATACTATTTTGCATTTCCTTTCCTCCCACAGCCAGAACAGGAAGGAACTCTTTATCAACCCTTTGGTACTTTCTCATATCTCTACCCGAAAGGCTCCATAACCCAACAAAAGAAAATAACTCATCCTCCAGTCTCTAAAGAGAATAAATTGCCAGACCAATCACTAATCAGCCCTTATAATTCTGATTCTTCTTCAAATACCTCTAAGATGGCTGATATCACAGAAATTCTCATGAACACCTCTACTACTGAACCCAATCCAGAAGAAGTGGTGCCTGAAGATGGCACAGGGGATGCACAGTCATATTTTGTTCCTACAGGAGCTTCACATCCAAGGTCAAAACTTACAACTGGCACGAAATCTTGGTTCACCTTTGATGATTTGCCTCCATCAAAATGGAGAGATAGACTTTCTGAATTTTTGGCATGGATTGATCTTCAAATGACTTTTGATGGTGCCACACTTAAAAAGGTTCTTGCTGAATTTGTCACGAGATTCACAGAAAGTTTAAGGGATTGGTTCCAGTCACAGCCTGAGTATACCAGACTCCAATTTGTGACTTTGCCAACTCCATCAGCTGCGGTCACAGTCCTCCATAATCAGTTCCTTGGCAGTTATGATCTCATTATACGACAACAAAAATAGGAATACTTTGATCGAAAATATTGTTCGTTGAGGATCAAGGATCTGGAGAGATATTATTATGCAATGTCCAAATTATATTATGTCATTGGAGGGCACGACGGCGATGATACATTGAAATATACTTTCATCACCTCATTACCAGATGAAATACAACCAGAAGTCAACAACATGATCGCCGTAACAATGAAGCCGGTTACCTCCATTACTCTTGGAGAGATATGACAGTTCACTCTCTCCTCTATCAAGAGATTATGTGACCAACAAGAATTATTCAGAAGACTGTCTCAACGAGATTTGATTGTTCAAAAAGTCTGTAACAAAAGCCACCTCAAAATTAAATGCAAGGCCTCCAATTGTATCTGCTCCAATCACAAGAAGAAAATCAAACACCATTTCCAAAAATACCCTCGCAGCATAAGCAAAGAATTCAGAGGAAAAAGGCCACATACAAAAAGATTCATATACTTTCGGAAAAAGAGGAATCAATGCCACAAATTAGACAGATGCTACATCTGCCGAAAGAAAGGGCATTATGCTAAGGATTGCCCTCAAAATCCGGAAAAGTCAGCAAGGATGATACAGTAAGTCAACATGTCTATGTCTCTACCAGATTCATTCGAAGAAGATATAGAGTCTCTCTTATCAGAACAAGACGATCTCACTCGAGAAAGTCTCTTTGGGATAGAAGAAGAATATTCAGACTCCACTGAATCTTCAGAAGAGTCCTCTTCAGATTTTGATGATAATGAAATTCCAATCTTGATGATCAATCTCTCCTCCAAAGAAGAGAAGGACATTCTGACAAATGTGATGCAGTACCCTTTTTCTCCATTTCCAGTTCCTGAATTATCTTAACTTGCTACTAAGATTCCTATAGTTCCTTATGTTCCTATATAAGTCTTGCCTTCAAGGTATGCAAAACCTGTTCCAGTTATAGCTTTCTTTGACATTGGAGCTCAAAGAAGCATGATGAATCCTGAAGCTCTCCCATCTGAATACTGAAAATCTCATACTCAGTTTTTCAAAGCAGCAAATGGCTAAACTTTCAAGACTACCCTAATCACAAAATAAAAAATTGGAATACAGTTCTTTCCTGATTATGTAGTATGGACGCACATCATTGGCTCAGATCTCCCAAATAAAGACCTCTTAATAGGTTTTGATGTTTATCATCAAGCTCAAAGGCTTCAAATTCTTCCCAATGGAATAAAGTTTAAGAGGCAATTTCGTCCGTACACAAATACATCTAATCTGTTCACTATAGCAGACAAAGAACCACCATTCATGCAATACAAAGAAAAATTCCTTCCTTTTTGTCCAGAATCCCATTCACATTTTCAACACCCTCTACCCTTGTGGAAAAATCCCTAGTTCTATATCAGCCTTCCTTTCAAGCTCAATGAGGATATCAACCCAACAAAAGCCACCCATTTCGAACCTAAAAGTCCACATTCAAAAGGCCCAATTCTATTCAAAATTTGATCTCAAGACTGGATTTTGGCAATTGGGTATCCATCCCTCAGAAAGATACAAAACAGCTTTTTGTATCCCAAATGCCCAATATCAATGGACAGTCATGCCTTTTGGGCTCAAAACAGCCCCTTCTCAGTTCCAAAAAATAATGATAGAAATCTTTGGACCTATCCTTTACTCCCCTTTTATCTACATTGATGACATTCTCTTATTCTCAAAGACAGCTGAGGATCATCATTAACTTCTGAAACAATTCCTTGCTATCATTCAAAAGTATGGAATCATGCTTTCAGAGAAAAAGAGTATTATTGGCCAGTAAGAGATAGAGTTCTTTGGCATGCATTTTAAAGACGGCCAATACACGTATGGTCCACACTTGACAAAAGAGCTTGATTACTTTCCAAATGAGAATCTCTTTGTAAAGCAAATTCAGCAATTTCTTGGGATACTCAACTATGTCAGAGAAGCCATACCACACCTATCCAGTTACACATGTCATCTTTCCAAAATGCTCAAAAAGGACCCTCCCTCTTAGGGAACAGAACAGACAACAGCTGTCAAGAGAATAAAAGAATTGGCTCACAATCCTCCACCCCTTACCATTCCGTCTACAGGACATCTTATCCTACAGACTGACGCATCAGATCATGCATGGGGGGCAATTCTTCTTGAAAATCTCAATAACAAGGAGCAACTGTGTGGTTATGCATCAGGACAATTTTCTCCATCTGAAAGGCATTACCATTCAACATATAAAGAGATTATTGCAGTCAAATATGAGATAAAAAAGTTTGAGTTTTTCTTGATTGGTCAACACTTCTTGGTCTGAATGGATAATTCTTCATTTCAAAAAATCCTTGAGTCCAACCAAAAGACCTTACCAGAACCTTAATTATTGAGATTAAAATCATGGTTTAGCAGATATGATTTTGAAGTTCAGCATATAAAAGGAACAAGAAACCTCATCCTAGATTTCTTATCCAGACTGTCAAAGCCGCAACCAAAACACCAACCTATTGTCCTTCTCACCTCAACAGTTAATCTTCCGATAATCTTCATGGCCTCTTCAACCTCCCTCATCACCAGACCTTCCCACAAATCTCACAACCAAATAGGTCAACAATTTTGCCAAAAATATGATGTTTCATTATTTGGCAACCATCCAACAGATTTTCTCACTACCCATCCAATCCAATTTCTTTTATCCAGATTACCCTTGGTGCTTAATTTATCACCTTTCTCCTACCCATCCACAAATTGAAAGTGAATTATGGTTTCTATGGTGTCTTTCCACAGTTTGTTATCATGCTATAGAAGTACCAGTCATGGACCTCCTATACTTCTTCAATATTGATACAAATGCAGGAACATATCCATGAAAATATCTCACTTGGTTCAAAACCCCATACCAATGGAAAAAGGATCTCCTCAAAATCATTCATGAAAACAAATTGTTCACAGATAATGACTTCACGGCTTCAGGATATCATGCCATCTATATGCTTCACAGGCCTTACTTTAAGCTCTCAGAAGACACTTATACCACCCAAAACATCTGTCATTATTGGAGAGCAATTGAAATGCCCTTACATCTTGCTCCTCCGCCAACAACAAGGGATTTGAAGCTCACTCTACAACTAAGAAATGATTTAGGAAGGACCAATGTTTCTACACTACTTGTCTGCACTTACAATGGACATATATGGACTGAACACTCCATTATTGAACAATCCACTTTACCTATACTGCCGACCCCACTAGATGATCCAAGTCTGACCACTGAACAGAAAGAGGCTATTATGCAAGATTCTCAACCCATGGACGATGATAGTGGACCGTGAGCTGGCAATAAAGACTACACCTCTCCTCCATAATTCAAAATGTAAAGATGAAAAAAGATGAGATTCAATCTTATCTTTTTCGTCTTATTAGCTGTATTATTTTTTGCTTTTCTGCATGTGATTTGTAAGTGTATTATTTTCTGTCTTTTAGAGGATAGGTCTTATCCTTTTGTAAGTGGGAAATCTCATCTTTTCTTCTTAGGAAGACATGTGTAAAAGAATAATTCCCACCTTATCTTTTTCTGTCTTGTTGTATTTAGGCTCCTCTATATAAAGAGAAGTCGAGAGTAATGGAAGTATGCAAGTTTTCCTTTCATCTATCAATATAATATTCTTCTCATGGCTTTCTAAATTCTTCATCTCTTCTTCTCGATCCATTGGCTATGAGCTATTTGCTTGCACGATCTGTTCTTCTATGATTCAAAAGGACTAACTCGGCTATAAGAATCCAAAAGAGCATAAAGACCTCTCATGGCAAAGGTTCCTCTATACGGTCTTAGCTTGAGGATTTATCTTGCCTAGAGTTTACAGTATGAGAATCATTAGAATGAGCAGCTCTCGGCTACAATTGGTATCAATAAATATTTATTTATTTATTGATTTAGTATATAAATAAAAATATATTTTTAATATTGATAATATATTTTAAATTAAAAATATTTTTAATTTTTTCAATAAAAATAATTATAACACGATTATGTTAAAAAATTTATCTAGTTTAAATATAAATTTTTATTTATATGCTAAAATTTATAAATAATTTATAATAATTTATCAATATCGAATAATTAAATGCTGAAAACAAAGACGATCAGACTATTTATTTTCTTTCATCTATGATCTATTTGTTAATGATTATGCATACAATGGAAATCTTACCCTATTAGTATCTTTTGGAGTTTTCTGATACTGCCACGTAGGTACAAGAAATCCAATTTTGTGATAATGCTAAAGTATTAATTAGCATTGACTAATGCATTTGCGACGTGGCGCAAATCTTGTTAGCTTTATTGATTTTTCTCTATTTTGCTTCTACAAAATTATCAATTGAGATTCTCTTATGTTATAAATTGTAAGGTTAAATATTATTTATTTTTAAAGGTTTAATATATAAGTAGGTTTTAATATTTTTTTAACATATTAAATTTTTTTAAGATTATAATGAAATTAATTATTATTTCTTTTCATATTAGTTAAAGAACTAAACTGATAATTTATGATTATAATTTAGTCGTTAAATTTTTATTATCAAATATCAAACTCGTACAAAGTCAATCGTATTATTAAATTAGAGTGAAATTTTACTTTTAGCATAAGTTAATTTTAATGCCTAATTAAAATAATTAATAAAAATATTTTTCTTACTATAATTTTCTATTTTTAATATATTTAATTCCAACAAATTTAAATATTTTAAGACTATTTATATTTACGACAATATTATTGAATTACTATATAATTAAATTTTAGTTGTCAATATAAAATAAATATTTTTAGTTAAAAAATATCATTTTATTGTTATTTTTATTATACATTATGTAAAATAATCATCTATTAATTTAACAAAATAATTTTGATACCAATTAACTTCACATAAAAATTATTGAAGTTGACAAGTCCAATCAATGAAAAAAATCGTGATACTCTTATATGTTAAAAATATAGTTTGTTATGAACCATTTAAATGAGATTAATACAATTAAATAAAATTATTTTTGATATAGTTTAATTTTAGTGTCTAATAAATATAATAATTTTTAACTATTTATTTTATTTAAAAATTTAGAATTAAACATAAAATAAAATTTGTTAATACGTTTAAATTTCTCTAAGATTTAATTATGCTAAAAAAATCATATTTATTGATAATAAAAATAAAGATAAATAATTTTTTTAATTAGAAACTTATTTATGATAATCTTATAACAGTAAGGTACTTTTGTAAAGAGTTTGTAAGGCTTTAAGATTGTCGCTTTATGTTTTTTTTTTAATCAATTTTAATATTAATAAAGCTTATTTTACTTTTGTTTATTCTAATTCATTTAGTAAAAATAAATGAAAAATGAAAACATTTTAATATTTGACACATAAAATGTAAAACTTAATTGCATGAACAAAGAGCATTTTGGATATTTATTTACTAAATTAACAATTAAAAATAATTAAGTATATTATAATTTACAACTTACCAAAAATAGAAGGAAAAAAAGGCTATCTTTATTTATAGAACTGAACCAGTAATTTTTTAATAATAAAAAAAAGGCCATCGCCTTGCTTGGTATATATATGCATCATGAATTTGAAACATTAATTGATCCTAGACAATAGTAACGAATATTAATTATAATGAGCAGATAATCAAGTGCATTTAGTCTGAGCCATTTGGCGTGAATATCGAAAGAAAGAACATCATTTTACAAACAAAGATGTCATGACTTGTAGGCGGAGACACTGTCAAACGCATACCAAATACAGTTATTAATATAGTTTCATTTTTATTTAGTTTAGTTTAATTTAATTGATTTATTGACATTATATAAAAAAAAATTAATTCTGGGACTTTATTTTATCAATGTGTGATTGCAATTTCTTTATCATCAAGTAACACATTAAGAAAAAAAAAAACAATAACTATAACTATAACTATATATATATATATAGTGTCAGTTTTTAATTTTTACATTTTATTATGCATTGAACTTCAAGCCAAGGTTATCAATACCATCTTGGTGGGTATCAAATACTAATTAAAATGGTTGATGTTGTACAAAAATTTATATTTTTAAATATATAAATATAGTGGTTAATTTTTTTCATATTTTTAGCTTTTTTAAAAGAAATATAAATATTCAATTAATGATGATTAATAAATATATTTTGACATAAAAAATAAAAATTAGTATCAAATATTAAGAATACATAAAAAAATATTTATTTTTGACAATCATCAATCGTGTTGACCGAACAGTAGATTATAATTTTATAAAAAGAACACTCCATTCGGTAGAACTAAGACACATATGAATGTCAGATTGAATTTCTTTATTCTCTTCACCAATTTTATAGAGAGAGAATTTAACACCCCGTAATAGAGAACTATAAAATTTCTATAAGAAAAGAATTTAAGAGGACTATAAAACTCCTCAAAAAATATTAATATTTATTTATTAAAATTAATTCATAACAAAAAAAATAAAAAAATTACCGCAATATAAAAGTGATGGCGATGGGTTAAAACATAAATTTTTGATAAAATAAAATAAAATTACATATTCTTAGTTATTTTCATAAATTTTCATAAAATTATAAAATTTAATGAATACAAAATAATCAGCCCTATCTTATATTAAAAGTATTAATTATAACTATTAAACCTGAATCATTACATTATAAAATACAACAAATTTTAAGATATTGAAAAAACCATATCAATCCATATAATAATAAAATATTTAATGCACTGAAGCAGTCGAGATTTTAGACGAAATTTGTTCATTTTAAGTTTTTGTTTGAAATGGAACGTGTTTGCCTTTCTGGACAACAAAATCATGTAATAAAAATAAGATTGTTGGTTTGTATTTTTTCTAATTAATTTTAATATTAATAAAGCCTATTTTATTTTTGTTTATTCTAATTCAAGTAATAAAAATAAATGAAAAATCAAAACATTTTAATATTTGACATGTTTAGAATATGATTTAGATTCAATTTATTTTTTAATTCATAAAAATTTATTTAATATTAAAAATTTAAGAATTTCAATATAACTCGTAAATAGATATATTGACAAAGGAAAAAAGAAAAGAAGAAAAGAGCATCGAGTTTGTGTTATTTCAAGGAGTTATAATGGTGCAGACACACTGGATTGACGCTATGTCTAGTGATCCCTAGAATTCTACATCAAACTCACATATATGATACATGATACATGACACATGACAATGCTTGATGTCGGCTTAATGGGTGTTTGAGATACGGATCACCTCCTGCTTTAAAAGTGAGAAACTGATTGATTTGAAATTATCTTTTTTTTTAAAAAATCCACTCGCCAAATTTCCTTCCTAATGACGTGTCCCTTGCATGAAAAGAAAATCCTTAACATCCACATCACATCATGCATGTCTTATCATCCATCTAGCCACAATAACCGACACAAAACAATGCTATCCTGACATGAGATTCCTCCTCGACAGGAATCTAGAAGCCTGCTTTATAATTCAACATGGGCCTATTATGCCACCGACTCATTCTCACAGCAACTCAGCTTGTCATCCAGAGAATCCTAAGCTAACACCATTTATTTTAAAAAATTTACTTATTTATTTACTTTATAGTCATCACTGATAAAAATTATTATTATATTGAAAAATACTTTTACAAAATCATAAAATCTCTAGCCATTTCTTTATATAAAATTCTACAATATCATGCACCAGGGTGATGATGCTCCCAATCACTAAGGGTTGCAACGCACGATGTATGATGCATGTCCTAAAAATGAAATTGTGCATGTTTACAGTGAAATGTCAGAATGAATTCCTTTGGGACTGGGCGCAATATTGTATTTTAAAAACACTTGTTCTATTTAGAAAAATAAATAGTATTCGTTTAAGTTTCTCTAGATTTCGAGCGTCCGAAAACACTCTTACCACATTTCTTAAGCTTCTAACAACCACAAAATTCAACTATAAATGCTCTGACCTCTACTCGACTTCCTACGCACTAACTTCGGCGCTACTCACTAAGGCGATGCCTGAAGCGATGACGAGGCAGTTCATGACATGACTGCAACCTCGCTCTGCACTAAATCTGAATGCGGTGTCCACCATCAAAACAACAATTGAAGCATCCCAGGGCCCGCCTGCACCAATCACTAGGAGAAAACGGCACGAAGCTACCACGCTTCAAATCTTCCCACCGATACAAATATCATTCTCAGCACAACATCAAGGATAAGCTCACAAGAAAGGTGTCACGACCCACTCTGTGAACCCGTGATCGGTACTAGGGAATGGGTAGGCTTAAGGCCACCGAATCCCGTAGTAAGCCTGACACTTACTAACTCAATCAAATCTCATCTCAAATTAATATTATTAAAGCCATATATTATCTTAATAGTTACATTCTACATAAATACTTCGGTCTGCCAGAAAAATTAAGCGAGACCCGAAACTCATAAAATTTACAACTGATACATCTACTATTACTACTGCGGAGAATCTAAGATTTACCAATTTACATACCAAATCAAATACATCACCCGATGATGAAGGAGTCAGTTCTTGAATAAGAGTCGGGAAGACTAATGATCACGAATCGAAAAAGCAGTAAAAATGAGACTCGCCCCGAGAGTGAGTTAAAATCAAGTAATCTAGAGACTATTGCAGTTTTCACAGAAAATATTAATTATTTGAATCAGTATATCAACCATGCACGTATATACAAATCATATTATAATCATACCATAATAAATAAATAAATAAATAAAATATATTTTTACTTTTACGGGACGAGTGGCTCAGTAGAACCCTAACCCCAAATTCTAGTAGCATTTCGGCTCTCTTAATCCAACAGGTCTGGCGCCCAGAGAGTAAGCTCGATCAGGGTCCTTACCTCCAGCCTGAACACTTGAATTCCAAATAAGCCGGTGCCAAGAGAGCGTTGCTCGATCAGGGACCTTAACTCCGGCAATCAACTGAACTCAGCCCAGAGAGCAATGCTCGATCAGGGCAAACAAATCCATAATAATCTTATCTCCATGATCATTACCTGCGACGGTCCGATGTAACCCACTGGTGGCATGTTCTACGAAAGCCACATTTCCCAAAACGCAATCATCACATTTTAATAAATATCATTGTCTAATGAAATCATTCAACACATATCGAAATAAAGATTAAAAATTTAGGATAAGGCAACGTGCAATTCAGGTTTGAAAAATAATAATATCCTGTATTATTATAACGTTACTAATAATAATATTTATATTATTTTCAATAATTAATAATCAAGTGAAATTATTTATTTTGCGATACTAATAATCATATTAAGCACAAATTCTAAAATAGCATATTAAAATCAGACTTAGCAATAGTGCAATGATTAAATGACTTTAACTCACAGGATTGGGCGACCTCCTAGCTCTGCTCCGGTGCCTCGGTTGGAGCGAGCCGAACAAACGGACAATCTAGTCACGGAAAATAATTTATCAAAATGCTGAAACAATCGATCATTAATCCTAGGTCTAGACTCCTAGGACTGACTATCTAAGAATCTCGACTCGGGAGAATTCTACCGAAAATCTGGCAGAACCTCTCCTACAACACGGACATTACCCCTCATAAAAACGGGTCCAGGACCTACCAGAAAAACAGTTCAAAAATCCAACAATTCAAACAACGGGAGTCGGGTCCCCAAACTTCACTATTTCCCGACTCCGCCACATAGTACAAATACGAGGTAGGCAAACTGACAGACAATTATTTTTGACTCACAAATATCATCAGATACTCAATATAAACCATTAGACACACAATTAAACCAAGAATTCCAAAATTACGGGCCAGAGAAAAATTACCGAGACGCTTGATAGCTCGGTCGACTCGCCTTCAGCCACCGGAGTCCGATCGAAGATCCAAACTCACCATCGGACTCGAAACAACGCGCTGATGGCGATCCCCGCTTCCGATTTTCCGATCTGACACCCGATCATCCGGAGAGATTTGCGAACGATCTTGGCCATCGATTTGCAAACGAAGCCCAATCGCCACGAAATCGGTGCCATTTCGAAGCTTGAGCTGAGCAGAGTCGGGATATGTCCTCCGATCGTCCATAGCTCACCGGAGTTCGCCGAAAAAATCCAAAAATGCCGGCTGCCTCCATTTTCTCTCTCCACCGGATCTTCCGTTTCCAGCCACCAAAACCGACGCCGCTATCGCTAAAAAGAAGCTCTCTTCGAGATGAGCCGATCGCCACCAAGATCGCCCCGGAGGCCGGCCGTAACGGCGCTCGCCGCAAGCCGCCGCCACACGTTCGCTGATTCCGCCGCGCCTCACGGCCGGTCGTCCGGAAGGACACCGCCGGCTAACGCTCTTTCTCTCTCTCTCTCTCTCTCTTCCCTACCGACTCTCTCTCTTCCTCTCTTCTTCCCCTATTCATTTCCTTTCAATATCGACATTTGACCCCTGAACTTTTCCTTATTACATTTTGGTCCCTCCACTTTCTTAGTTACTTACAATCTCATCCTGAAGAATTTTCAAATAACCTTCAAACTCTTCTTTAGCCTTTCAATTAAGCCTCTAAATAATTAATTTGGGCCAAATTAGAATTATGAAAAAATACAATTACAAAAATACCCCTGACCGACATATTTATTTACGAAAATACCAAACTCACAAATTTCCATTAAACCCTCATAATAATAAAATTATACTTTTAATCCTTATTCCAAAATAATCCTCCAATTAAATCTTACACAATTAAATTAAATAATCAATTTCCAACTTAAAATTTAATACTACTAATCAATTATAATACCAATTTTTCCAAAATTCTTTTATAAATATCCTTTACAATTTCTACCATAATTTTCCAATATATAATTTTACTTATATAAATATGCATTTGAAGAAAATTTAAATAACCAAAATATAATCATTTCTCAAATAATTTACTTAATTAATTCTTAAAATTTCAAACTAATTGGATATGGAAAATAATTCATTTAATTGACTAATATTAAAATTTACATTAAATCATTTCAAATTAAACTAAATAAAAATAAAAACTAAAATTAACTTAAATAAAAACTCATTATTAAATATATAAAAATTCTGGGTATTACAAAAGGAATGACAGATTCTTTACAGTGAAAGCTGAGACACTAGAGTCAAAGAAAACAACAAAACAGACTTGATCCTAGCTCCCAGTACCAAAAAAATCTTAACTTAGGTCGAATGAAATCTAAACCTAAGCTCTGATACCAATTTTAAAATTTAATACCACTAGTTAATTAAAATACCAATTTTTTCAAATTCTTTTATAAAAACATGCTTTACAATTTCTTTCAAAATTTTCCAATATATATAATTATATATATATATATATATATATACATTTGGAAAAAAATTAGAATAACCAAAAATATAATTTACTCTTCAAATAATTTACTTAATTAATTTCTTAAAATTTCAAACTAATTGAGTATAGAAAAATAACTCATTTATTCATCTAATACTAAAATTCAAACTTTGCATTTAAATCATTCCAACTAGACCAAATAAAGATAAAATAAAATTAATTTAAATAAAAACTCATTATTAATATAATTATTATTAAATATAAAAATTCCGAGTATTGCAATTGGCATCTCTTAACTAATTAAATCTAATTAAAGAAGGTAAGTCTCAATCGCATGTACTAAAAAAATAGATAAATAATAAATATATTAATATTATATTTTAATATTGAACAATTAATACATATTTGATTATTTAACACTAATAAAATGTTATTTATTTATCAATTTAGTATATAAGTAAAATCATACTTTTAATATTGACAAAATATTTTTAAATAAAAATATTTTTAATTGTTTCAAAAAATAATTATTGATTATGCATATAATGGAAATCTTACCCCTATTACAATCTTTGGTTCTAAAAGGTCGCCATCTTTTGGATAACGGGTCATTTTTTTAAACCGGTTTTCTTCTTCAAACAACAGCAAAAGCGAGATGTCGTATAAGGGAACAATTACTATACAGCACGCTCTGGATGTAGAAAACGACGACGTTGTGAGTCATCTTCAAAATCTTTTTACCATTTCCTTTCTGTGTTTAGCACCCTAATTTCAAAACCATGGAATCAAAAACCACTGAAACTCCGAATCAACAGAAAAATGTTGCAGAAGAATCGCAACTTCGTAAAACCCTAACGAGAATCCTAACTTCAGAGGATGGGAACACACTTGAAAAGCTAAAACCCTACACAGCCCACCTCTCTGCGAAACCCAATCTTCTCATCTCAGTTCTCTCATCAAACACACTCTCCAACAAATCTAACACCCTCTTATCATTCTTTAAATGGTCACAGACCCATCTCTCAGTCACCTCTCTCTCACATCTCCCTCTCATTTCCCTTCTCTCTCACCAGAAACTCTCCGATGCCAAGTCACTCCTCACTGCCTTTATCTCCGCCGACAGGACACATCTCCTCCACCACCACCTCCTCCACTCTCCGTTCAAAAAGGTTCAATCTTTAAGGGTGATTCTTGATACCTCAATTGGTGCGTACGTGTCATGTAATAGACCCCATCATGCTGCTCAAATTTTCAATAGAATGAAAAGGTTACATCTTAAGCCTAATTTGCTTACTCGTAATACTCTTATCAACGCTTTAGTTAGATACCCTTCTAAACCTTCTGTTTGTTTGTCTAAAGCCATTTTTACTAATGTTATTAAGTTTGGTGTTAAGGTTAATACTAAACCTTTTAATTTGTTTGGTTTATGGTTGTTGTATTGAGAATAAGTTATCTGAGGCCATTGGGTTAATTGGGAAAATGAAGGATTTTAGTTGTTTCCCTGATAATGCTAGTTATAATACGATTTTGGATGTTCTATGTAAGAAAGGCAAGCTAAATGAGGCTAGGGATTTGTTGTTAGATATGAAAAACAATGGGTTGTTTCCGGATAGGAATACTTTTAATATTTTGGTTTCGGGGTATTGTAAGTTAGGTTGGTTAAAGGAAGCTGCACAGGTGATTGATGTAATGGCACGGAATAATGTCTTGCCGGATGTTTGGACTTATAATATGTTGATTGGTGGGCTGTGTAAAGATGGGAAGATTGATGGGGCTTTTAGGTTGAGAGATGAGATGGAGAATTTGAAATTATTGCCTGATGTTGTTACGTATACTACGTTGATCAATGGGTGTTTTGAGTATAGTAGTAGTTTAAAGGGTTTTGAATTGATTGACGAGGATGGAAGGGAAGGGAGTGAAGCCTAATGCAGTTACTTATAATGTAGTGGTTAAGTGGTATGTAAAGGAAGGGAAGATGGATAATGCTTTAAATGAACTTAGGAAGATGGATATTGTAAAGCTGGGAAGCTGAGTGAGGCATTCAGGATGATGGATGAAATGAGTAGTAAAGGTTTGAAGATGAACACTTGGACTCTTAATACGATTCTTCATACTCTTTACGGAGCGAGGAAACTTGATGATGCATACAAGGTGCTCTCTAGTGCTAGTAAACGAGGATATTTTGTGGATGAAGTTAGCTATGGCACTTTGATCAAGGGATATTTTAAAGATGGAAAGTCAGTTGAAGCGATGAAGCTTTGGGATGAGATGATATTTTGTGGATGAAGTTAGCTATGGCACTTTGATCAAGGGATATTTTAAAGATGGAAAGTCAGTTGAAGCGATGAAGCTTTGGGATGAGATGAAGGAGAAAGAGATCATTCCAAGCATCAATACATATAGCACTATGATTGGAGGGTTATGCCGTTCTGGAAAAACTGATCAATCCATTGACAAGTTGAATGAGCTTCTAGAGAGTGGCTTGGTCCCTCATCAAACTACATATAATACAATTATTCATGGATATTGCCGAGAGGGGCAAGTTGAGAAAGCATTTCAGTTTCGTAACAAAATGGTTGAGAAGTCATTTAAACCAGATCTGTTTACATGTAATATTCTTCTTCGGGGGCTTTGTACAGAAGGTATGCTTGATAATGCTCTTAAGCTCTTCAACACATGGATTTCAAAGGGAAAAGCTATTGATGCTGTTACCTACAACACGATAATATCAGGCCTTTGCAAAGAAGGCAGATTTGAAGAAGCCTTTGATCTTCTTGCAGAAATGGAAGAGAAGAAGTTAGGGCCTGATTGTTATACATATAATGCAATTCTTTGTGCACTTGCTGATGCAGGTACAATGAAGGAGAAAGAGATCATTCCAAATTCCAAATATCATTGCATATGACATTATGATTGGAGGGTTATGCCGTTCTGGAAAAACTGATCAATCCATTGACAAGTTGAATGACTTCTAGAGAGTGGCTTGGTCCCTGATCAAACCACATATAATACAATTATTCTTGGATATTGCCGAGAGGGGCAAGTTGAGAAAGCATTTCAGTTTCGTAACAAAATGGTTGAGAAGTCATTTAAACCAGATCTGTTTACTTGTAATATTCTTCTTCGGGGGCTTTGTAGAGAAGGTATGCTTGTTAAGGCTCTTAAGCTCTTCAACACATGGATTTCAAAGGGAAAAGCTATTGATGCTGTTACCTACAACACGATAATATCAGGCCTTTGCAAAGAAGGCAGATTTGAAGAAGCCTTTGATCTTCTTGCAGAAATGAAAGAAAAGAAGTTAGGGCCTGATTGTTATACATATAATGCAATTCTTTGTGCACTTGCTGATGCAGGTAGAATGGAGGCTGAGGAGTTCATGTCAAAAATTGTCGAACAGGGAAAATTGCAGGATCAGACCATATCATTAAATAAAAGGAAAACAGAGAGTGGTAGTGAAACTGCTCAAGAATCTGATCCAAATTCTGTTGCATTTTCTGAACAGATTAATGAGCTGTGTACACAAGGGAAATACAAGGATGCAATGCATATGGTTCAAGAATCAACACAGAAGGGCATCACTTTACATAAATCTACCTATATTAGTTTAATGGAGGGACTTATTAAGAGGTGAAAAAGCATATCAAGATCCTGGTTATCGCGGTGAACTTTTCTTGGGCTGTTCTCGATCGTGTAAAAGTGAAGGAAAGTTATACCGTGATATAATGATTATCGAATTTATATAGAATAGGAAAGTACATGAAATTATGAGAAAATTAGCATTCGAATTTATATAGAATAGGAAAGTATATGAAATTATGAGAAAATTAGCATTGAATTAGATTGATCACTAATTAATTATATTAGAATTAAAAATATATTAAATTAAATTAAATATATATAAATATTAAAATAAGATTATATTAATTACTGATTATTTCTAAAGGTATTTTAATTAATTTATATATATATATATATATATATATATATATATATATATATATAAGTAAATTCTATCGGATAATATTTTAAATAACTAAATTGACATAAATAAAATTAGAAGAATAATAATTTTATTAATATATTTTCTCTTCAGTTATGACTGAATAATTTCTTTAAACTAGTTATGATTGAACAATTGTATTTTTATGCAGTTTTATATTTCTGTTTCAAGCTCCAATTACCATATATGGATTTGACATAGATATTAAGTAAGAAAGCATAAATAAATTTGTAAATATAAAATATTATATATATATATATATATATATATATATATATATATATATATATATATATATTAACTTCTGAAATTTAAAAATCTTTTATTGTGTGTCTAATTTTTTGTACATAAAATTTTTATTTTAATATATATTATTTTAACATGTAAAATTTAAATTTATGGATAATTTTATAATTTTTATTAATTTATTAATTAATAAATTACATTTCTAATTAAACACTCATTTTAATTCTAAGAAATAATATATTAATAACAAATTAATTTTATAATTAGATAATAATCATTCTAAAAAGTTGCATATTAATTATATTTTAATATTATATTAATTAAAAATTATTTTTCTAATTAGATAATGATTCTAATTATAGAAAATAATATTTTTAGATATTATATTCACTAATAATCTAATTTTTTAATTATATAATAATTTCTAATTCTAGAAAATAGTAATATCAATTATATTGATAGTACTAATTTATATAATATTAGAATTAGTTAATATATTTTTAAAATAATTTTTATATGTATAAATAAAATTTTTAGAAAATTAAAAATATTTGTTTATTATTTTTTTTAAAATATTATAAATTAATATTAAATATTAAAAAATTATTAATTTATTTATAAATTTAATTTTTTATAATTAAAATAATAATAACAGCAGTATAATAAATTTACTTCAATAAAATTTCTGAGTTCTAAAAATCTCATTCCACACGATTTGTGAGATAAATTTATAATTATTGTTACAGTGAGAAGTCTAGCAATTGGTCAATGTGAAATTATTCTAATATTTGTTGACAAAATGGAGCAGCAATATCTTGAATCAATAATGTCTAATTGTGTGGCCTCTAAATCGGAGGAACTTAGCCTACGATTATGGAATATATTGTACCTCATTTAGAAACTTAAGGAATAATAAATAATAATAAAAATTATTAGAAACTTTCTTATATTAATGAAATTTTTATAGTACTCCAAAAGTTATACAAAATCTTATATTCTAACAATAGTGGATAGACTGAAATATATAAATAAAACTTATCAAAGATCAGGACGCACTACATTTAGTCAAATTTAAAAATTTTTCATTAAGCTTCGTTCAAATAATATAATATATATATAGGGGCAAACCAAATCAGACGAGTGTATGGACAATTATATATTAAAACCGAATTTCTATGTTCAGATTTAATCCAGATATAAAGAGAAATTGAAATATATCAGATAAATAAGTATCTAAATGGGTAGAGCATACAAGTATACATTTATATTTATATAGACACTTTCTTTTTTAATATTCAGATGTATTCGTTTTCTTTATAAGAAGTAGATCCATTTCATTACTAAAAAAATAATCATCAAGTTACAATATACATTATTATAAAGAAAGGGTTTATCTAGCTAAAAGAATAGCTATCCAAAAAATATTATGAACTAACTAAGCATAAAGGCTAGAGAAGAGCGGGACAATTTTTTTATTTTGATAAAAGAAATTTTATGGTGCATGGGTTTTTTTTTAAAATAAACATTTATTTTTATAATTTCCTTTTAAACTCTTAATTTTTTTTTTATATTTATATATTTTTTTATGTTTTAATATTTTGTTAAAAGGAATATAGTAAAAGTATACTTAAAAAATACCTAAAACATATCATTTAGCTTGCATTATCGTTAAATCAGCTAAATGAGATAGATTTTTCATTTTTTTCTTGTATCTTTATGTTTGATATTCATGAATTGAATGATATTATATATTTTACAGTAACTAGTGTGTTTTGATGGTAATAAGAAAAGTGCTTCCAAAAATATATTAAAATACAATTAAAAATATACGAAGATAAAATTAAAATAAAATAAAAAAAGTCTTTTAAAGGTGTCAAAGAAGATAATAGCTTTGTATCTATAGCAACTCTATTTAAGATTTTAAAACAATGAAAAGGTTGATAAGAATTAAGAATAAAGACATACTATTATAACTTTATTAAAAAAATGATATCAAAAGCCAAAAACTTGATGTGTGCTACTTGTGTTAGCTACAATCTAAGGCAGTGTACCTATCGATAAAGTATAGCTAACGGCGAGTACCAAGTGTCGTATTCCCCAAAGAACATGTGAACCTGAATCTACTCAATCTTTTTTGTTATCTAATCATAGAAAAAAAATGGTGTTAATGAATAATTCCTAAATTAACTAATAGCTACTCTAATTGTTGTCGAACTACGTATACTAGGGAATGATTAATTCAAGTAAAGGAATAACCCTTTGGGAATTCTTGTCTCTAAGGAATGGAAATTAAGGGTGGAATTGATTGATTGAATCCAATTTCCGTGGGAAAATCTCTACATAATTAATGCCTTTCTCAAGGACACTAACATCTTAATTTAGATTAATTAGGTTGAAATCTCTTCCTAACTCTAATTACCCAAATTAGCATTATGTATCATTTAACACTATTGAGAGTTGTTAATTCTCAATCCGGTAGAACGAACACCCTATCTCTAGGCGAATTCAATTCTAGGTTGCAAAGAACAATCCAAACCTAAACGTCTTTCTCAAGATCATTCAAATTTCAAAAATCATTCAACAAGATATGAAGAACAAATCAATAAATACTTCCATTGCAAACCAATATTGACAATCAATACATTCAATTCAAAATTGAAATAAAAAAATCCCTAGATAAAGAACCCAAATGGGTTAATAAGTTTAGCTAACCATGTTCATAATCACAACCAACAAGAATTCAATTACAAAAAATGAGTAAAGGTAGAGGAACCCGAATACACCCTTGGATGAGAGTAAATAGCTCCAATTCCTCATGCTCAATCTTGGATCGATTCTTGTTCCTCTTACTCGGATTGAAACCAATCGACAATCCTCGCCAATCTTTGATCTTCGAAGAGAATCCAAGTGAAACCTTGATCCAAGTCTCCTTTTCCCTTAGTTTCAACTCAGAAAACCCTTGACAGAGAAAAATATGAGTTTTGGACGTTCTAACCCTAGCTGCCTCCTTTTTTCTCTTTTCTTTCTTTTAAAATGAATTTGACCAACTGACATGAACATAGCCGTGTTGATGCCCGTGTTCCCAACACGTTCTGGTGTTGATGCCCGTGTTACTCTTTGTGGTCATGCTCCCTAAAAACCTCTTTTTATTTTTGATGTTTGATGCATCCAACACGGCCATGTTGGTGGCCATGTAGGGAACACGACCAGTGTTGAATCCAACACGGCCGTGTTAACCTTCCTCATGGGCATACTTAGCTTGTTTCGGCAGCTTTGACGTCCAATTATGCTCCAATTCTTTCCTTTATCATACTTTGACTTCTTTTGGACCTAATGCACACAAACAGACACATAGGGTGAGTGTTAGGACCAATTCACATCCAAATGTACATAAAATCAATCTTAAAAATCCCATTTACATGTATGTATTTTACGCACATCAAATAACCCCACACTTAGCTCATTGCTTGTCCTCAAGCAATCAAAAGTAAAATAAGGAAAATAAACCACTAAGGAACAACACTTAAACTGACAGACAAGCTAGAGAGCTCCTGCACATATCCTTAACAAGCGTAAGTCAAACAAAAAGAAATGAAGCAATCAATTCAAGTATCACAACCAAGATGCCAATAATTCGTAAGACACTGTCTCAACAAAATTATTCAGAACCAACTCCTCACCAGATTCACTCTAAATCACTCAAAGTGTTTAAAGGGTAATGTTTAATCGCTCAATACATCAACTACTGCATTACTTACTATATGCTTGCTCTTAAATCCTACTCCTACCACTTATGGAAAGTCAACAACCATGTCAAGAGGTCTTTATAAAGGTTGTAATGAGGATTAGATAAGGGTAGGTAAATTTAGTTAGAGTTGAACCTATGGTGTTCTGCAATGAAATACATGACCTGAACACAAGCCACAATGATCACAAGGGGTAAACAATGGACAGTAGTCCAAGGTGGGAAATAGGAATCAAGTCAAAATGTAAACTCCGAGAAGCAATTAAACAATTAGCTTACTTACTTTCTTTCTTTTCATCACCCTTCCCTCTTATTCTTCTTATTATATTTTTTTCTTCTTTTTTTTTTTCTTTTTCATAAGGGAAAAACATGTTCTTTTGGATTGAAGTAAGCTACTACAAGATTCCAACGCTATTCCCAAGACAAATATTCCCAATAAAAATAACTCATATGCAGAATCATAACCCAAAGCAGAATAAAACTAAGTGGCAATGAAATATGATAATAAATGGTGAAAGAGGGGGTTATCTACAGAATCAATAAACGAATGAAGGCTATTTGGCTAGAATGAAAAACCTAAGTGCCTCTATTATACCAAAGTGTTAAACTCTCCTTGTGGCCCTTATAAGCATTACCGAGCAAGTTCTAAAAGTAAAGACAGTAGTAAAAAAATACAAGCATATAAAGTGTATGCTTACAATTTAGGCTCAATTTCTCACAAGTGTGCTTTTGAGTAGGTTCCAAACAAAAATCATCAAAACAGAATTAAATAAACCAAAGCAACTTAGTACAAAACTCAAACTAATTATCTTACATTCTTCTGCAAGACTCAACACTATCGGTTTTACCCGATCACATGGACATAAACAGAATTTCTAAAAGCAAGTCAACAGTAAAAGCATCGAAACAAAGTGAAATTTTTTTAAAATTTTTACAAAAAATTGCACAAAGAATAAACAAATAACTGAGATGTGATAATTGAAATGCGATATATACACTAGAAAAGGATCTGAATTTCATATACAAAACAATAAAACATGAAAGCAAGTGTATATTAATATCACCATCCCACACTTGAAGGACACACTGTCCTCAGTGTACAAAATATAAGAAATTCAAAAGGAAAAAGAAATAATACTGACCTGACTATAGCTCCAGGGTGAAAAGAGGTGCATCATCAAGTATATCAGGAGGCTGGCTGGTCTGTGGTGGAGTGGCTGCTCTCTGAGGGTCGAAAGTAGTCTCACATGCAGGAGCAAAAACCAACTGTAAAAACTAATCACCTAAGTTCACATAATTCAAACAAAAATTAATACCCAAAATGGAAAGAAAAAAAATGAAAACTAAAGAATTAAAATGAAAATAAAAGAAACAAGCTTCTTTAAAGTCATAAGCTGGACTTTATTCTTTTCTTTGAATCAGAAATGGAGCGCTCAATTCACACGCTCCTCCACATCCAGTGACCCTCCAAGGTAATGCTTCAACCTCTGCTTATTAACCTTGAAATTTTCCTTTTTCGGATGATGCACTTCAACCGCACCATAAGGGAAGACTTGCATCACTGTAAATGGCCCCGACCAACGACTCTTCAGCTTCCCTGGAAACAAACTGAGACGAGAGTTAAATAACAACACACTATCTCCTACGTTAAAATCCTTCAAATTTTTTAATCGCTTATCATGCCATTGTTTGGTCTTCACCTTGTAGATTGTTGAATTTTCATAGGCTTGTTGACGCCATTCCTCTAGCTCATTTAGTTGCCACTGCCTTTGTCTACCTGCACTATCCAAATCAAAGTTACACGATTTAAGTGTCCATAACGCTTTATGTTCTAGCTCCACAGGTAAATGACAAACTTTTCCATACACAAGCCTAAAGGGAGTGAACCTTGTAGAAGTCCTATAGGTAGTTCTAAATGCCCATAAAGTATTATCTAGCTTTGTAGTACAATCTTTCCTACTGGCTCCTACAGTCTTCTCTAAAATGTGCTTAAGCCCCCTATTAGTAACCTCTACTTGCCCACTCGTTTGTGGGTGATAAGGCGTGGAGAATCGTTGAGATACTCCATATCTTTTAAGCACTTTCTCAAGTTGAGAATTACAGAAATGGGTTCCCCTATCACTAATTAATGCTCGAGGTGTTCCAAACCTAGAGAATAGTCACTTATAGAACCTCACAACTACCCTAGCATCATTAGTAGGCAAGGCTTGTGCCTCAGGCCATTTAGAAAAATATTCAACATCCACCATTATACACTTGCATCCATACGAAGAAGGAAAAGGACCCATAAAATCAATGCCCCAAACATCAAAAATTTCCAACACTTGTATACTATATTGGGGCATTTCATCTCGGGTAGAAATATTACCTGACCGTTGGCATGCATCACAAACCTAGACATTTGCTCGTGCATCCTAGAAGATAGTAGGCCAATAAAAACCAGCATCCATAACCTTCCTGGCCGTATGGTTTGCGGCTTGGTGTCCACCAACCGGTCCCTCATGACAATGCTTAAGAATTTGAATGATCTCCTCCCCATATACACACCTCTTGATAATTTGATCTGCACAAATTCTAAACAAGAAAGGGTCGTTCCAAATGTAATACTTCAAGTCAGCAAAGAATTTCTTCTTTTACTGGCCCGTCATACCCTTTGGGAGTACCCTTACAGCCAAATAATTTATATAATTAGAAAACCAAGGAATAGCATTTGCCACCTGCATTAAGCATAAGTGCTCATCCGGAAAGAAGTCATCGATCTCTTGCTCATTAAACTCTTACAAGTGCGGGTTCTCTAATCGAGAGAGATGGTTTGCTGCAAGATTTTTAGCTCCTCATTTGTCCTTAATTTCCAAGTCAAATTCCTGTAATAGAAGAACCCAACGAATCAATCTTGGCTTGGAATCATGCGTTGAAAATAAATAACTTAAAGCAGAATGATCCATGTAAACAATTGCCTTTAATAGCACAAGGTAGGAACGGAATTTGTCAAAAGCGAACACGACAGCTATGAGCTCCTTCTCTGTGGTTGTATAGTGTTCTTGGGCATCCGTAAGCGTCTTGCTAGCATAGTAAATAGGCTGGAATTTCTTCTCCTTGCGTTGGCCTAAAACAACTCAAACTGCAAAATCACTAGCATCGCACATAAGCTCAAAGGGCAGCTCCCAATCAAGAGAAAACATGATGGGAGCCGTGGTTAGTTTTTTCTTTAATAACTCAAAAGCTCTTAAACAATCATCATCAAATTCAAAAGGTATATCTTTTACTAGCAATTGAGTTAAAGGCCTAGCAATCTTAGAAAAGTCCTTAATGAACCTTTTATAGAACCCTGCATGCCCTAAGAAACTTCTAACAGCCCTAATCGAAGTAGGGGGAGGTAGTTTACTTATAACTTCCACTTTAGCTTTATCTACTTCCAACCCTGCATGTGACACTTTATGTCCTAAGACTATACCCTCTTGGACCATAAAATGACATTTTTTCCAATTCAACACAAGGTTAGCTTCAATACACCTAGCTAACATCCTTTCCAAATTTTGCAAACAATGGAAAAAAGAGTTACCGAATACAGAGAAGTCATCCATGAAGACCTCCATCGACTCCTCTATCATGTCATGGAAAATGGCCATCATACACCGCTGAAAGGTCGCAGGCGTATTACACAAGCCAAACGACATCCTCCTATACGTAAAAGTGCCATAAGGACAAGTGAATGTCGTCTTCTATTGGTCTTCTGGTGCTATAGAAATCTGAAAATAACCAGAAAAACCGTCAAGGAAATAATAATATTTATGGCCTAAAAGCCTCTTAAGCATTTGTTCGATAAAAGGAAGGGGAAAGTGGTCATTTTGGGTTGCGTCATTCAAGCGTCGGTAGTCTACACAAACCCGAAAGCCCGTTACCGTTCGTGTAGGGATCAGCTCCTCCTTTTCATTTTTCACCACCGTCATTCCCCCTTTCTTGGGAACCACCTGTACAGGACTCACCCAAGCACTGTTAGAAATATGGTAAATTAAACCTGTATCAAGAAGTTTAATTACCTCCTTTTAACCACCTCTTTCATATAAGGGTTCAACCGCCTTTGTGGCTGCACCACCGATTTGAACTCATCCTCTATCAAAATCTTATAAAGGCAGTAACTCGGGTTTATTCCTGGTATGACAATCATCTTATACGCAAATACCTTTGCATACCTTCTCAAAATACACAGTACCATCTCCCTCTCCTCAGGTGTGAGATGAGCGGAAATAATAACCGATAAGTGCTTTGCTTCATCTAGGTAGGCATACATTAAGTGCGTTGGCAACTCTTTTAACTCAAGAATGGGCGGCTCCTCCAAAGAAGGCTTCAGCTTCTTTACTCCTGACCTGTCAAGATCAACAAAACCATCAGTCTTTTCGTCATTAACATCAGCAGCCAATAAGTGCTCTAGCTGCTCCAACACTTGTTCATTGGATAAATTATCCTCATTTTCTTGCATTGCCACTTGCAAAGGATCATCAATCATTATTTCCTGCAATTAAGATTCCACAATATCATTGATAAAATCAATCAAACAGACAGTACCATCATGCTCATATGGGTATCTCAAGGATTTAGTCAAATCAAATGTAATGCTCTCATCATTTACCCTAAGTTCTAGCTTTCCGCTACTAACATCTATAAAAGCTTTAGATGTAGCTAAAAATGGTCTACCTAGGATCAATGGGACATCACTCTCACCATTCATATCCATGACAACAAAATCCACAGGACATATAAATTTATTAACTTTAACTAGCACATCCTCTATAATCCCTTTCGGATACTTAACAGTTCTGTCTGCTAGTTGTATACTCATCCTGGTAGGAGTTAGCTTAGATGTGCTTAGTCCTAACTCCTCAAACAATGAACTAGGCATCAAATTGATGCTAGCTCCCAAATCAGCTAATGCTAGCAATTTCAATTTATCCCCAATCAAACAAGGTATAGTAAAACTCCCTGGATCGCGTCCTTTGACTGGAATCTTGCTCTGAAACACTGCTGAGCATTCTGCATTCAAGATCACCAATCCCAAATCCTCTAACTTCCTCTTGTTGCTTAGGATTTCTTTTAAAAACTTCGCATACTTTGGCATTTGTGAAATAGCTTCAACAAAAGACAAGTTAATCCACAATTGTTTAAAAAGATCTAAAAATTTACCAAATTGCTGATCAACTTTATCCTGCTTGAGTTTTGCAGGATATGGAATGGGAGGTTGGTATGGCCTCAAGGGGATCTTCTTCAAATCCTCCTTCTCTTTAATTGCTCCCTTTTCTTTCTCTTGAGGCTTGTCTTTCTTTTTCGACTCATCCACCTGCACATCAGAATCATCATTAGTGAAAGGCTTAGATGGACTAGGAAGTTCCTTACCTAATCTTAAAGTAATTGCTTTGGCATGCTCCCTTAGATTAGACTCTGTGTTACTTGGAAGCATACCTGGCTGCCTCTCAACCATCATCCTAGACAACTGCCCAATTTGAGTTTCTAAGTTCTGAATTGAAGCTTGTTGATTCCGAAAGGCAGTGTCCGTTTGTTGAAATCTGTTCTCTGAAGTTGCAATGAACTTCGTCATCAACTCTTCTAAGTTAGGTTTCTTCTCTTGACTACCTTCTGGTTGATGGGGAACATAATGCATAGGTTGCTGCGGATGCAACCTCTGATATCCTGGTGGACCTTGGTTATTGGAATTCCTCCACCCTGGGTTGTATGTATTGCTGTAGGGATCATTCTGCTGCCTACTTGCATAATCAATATGCTCAACGTTAGAAACATTAGTAGGCATAGAAGATGCAAACATACCTCCCGCTTTACAATTGGCACTATAATGCGGTCCACCACAGAATTCACATCCGGGCTGAACTGCTTGAACCGACATCTGAAGTTGTTCTATCTTTTTAGAAAGTAGCTCTACTTGTGCCGCCAAGTGTAATATCTGGAGTTTTTATATATTTAATAATGAGTTTTTATTTAAGTTAATTTTAGCTTTATTTTTATTCAGTTTAATTGGAATGATTTAAATACAAATTTTGAATTTTAATGTTAGACAAATAAATGAGTTATTTTTCATATCCAATTAGTTTAATTTTTAAGGAGTTAATTAAGTAAATTATTTGAAGGGTAGATTATATTTTTGGTTATTCTAATTTTTCCCTAATGTATATGTAAATGTATAAATAAAATTATATATATTGTAAAATTATGGTAGAAATTGTAAATGATGTTTTTATAATTTTTTTTTGGAGAAATCGGTATTTTAATTAACTAGTGGTATTAAATTTTAAGTTGAAAAATAATTGGCAAATTGGTTATTTAATTTAATTGTGCGTTAGGACTAAATTGGAAATTTATTTTAGAAAAAGGATTAAAAGTATAATTTTATTTTTATGGGGTTTTAATGGAAATTTGTGAGTTTGGTATTTTTGCAAATAAATATGTTGGTCAGGGGTATTTATGTAATTGTGTATTTTCATAATTCTAATTTGGTCGAAATTAATTAGTTAAGGGCTTAATTGAAAGGATGAAGAAAAGTTTAGGGGTTAAATTGGAATTCTGCAGGATGAAATTGAAAGTAATTAAGAAAGTTGAGGGACTAAATTGTAATAAAAAAAAGTTCAGGGGTCAAATGTCGATATTGAAGAAAGAAAGAAGAGAGTGTCGGGGGAGAGAGAGAAAATCACGTGAAGAAGAAGGAGGAGGGGTGCGTCGTCTAGGCCGGTGGCGGCCGATCCGGGCCTGCGATGTCGGCGGCCGTGGCGGCAAAGTGGCGGGCGTAAGAAATCACAAGAGAGAGACAATGGCCCAAGCCGTCGTTCGGCTTTTCCACCAATCCGGTGGCGATCGGCTCCCCTGAGAGCTTCCTTTGGCGATGGTGGCTTTGGTGGCCGGAGAAGGGAGTTCCAAGTGGTGGCAGCCGTGATTTTCTTGCTTTTTCCGGCAGGATGGACGATCGGAGGACGATCCACTCTCTCACCAAGCTCGAATGGCACTTTCGTGGCGATCGGACCTTGTTTGTGAATCAACGGCCGAGATCGTCCATAAATCTCTCCGGATGATCGGGTGTCGGATTGGAAAATTGAAAGTGGGAATCTTCATCAGCGCGTCGTTTCAAGTCCGATGGTGAGTTCAGATCGTCAATCGGACTCCGGCGGGTGGAGGCGAGTCGACCGAGCAATCTAGCGTCTCAGTAATTTTCTTTGGCCCGTTAATTTTGAAAATTCTTTGATTTAATTTGTGTCTACTGGTTTATGTTGAGTATTTAATGATATTTGTGAGTTAAAAATAATTGTCTGTCTGTTGCCTGCCTCGTGTTTTGTGCTGTGTAGCGGAATCGGGAAAATAGTAAAGTTTGGGGACCCGATTCCAGTTGTTTGGATTGTTGGATAATTGAAGTGCTTTTTTGGCAGGTCCTGGACCCGTTTTGCGGGGGGCAAATGTCCGAGTTGTAGGGGAGATTCTGCCGGATTTTTGGTAGAATTTTCCTGAATCGGGATTCTTAGACAGTCAGTCCTAGGAGCCTAGACCTAGGATTAATGATCGATTGTTTCAGTATTTTGATAAATTATTTTCTATGATTAGATGATCTGTCTATTCGGCTCGCTCCAACCGAGGCACTGGAGCAAAGCTAGGAGGTCCCCCAATTCTGTGAATTAAAGTCATCTAATCATTGCACTATTGCTAAGTCTGATTTTAATATGCTATTTTAGAATTGATGCTTAATATGATTGTTAGTATCGCAATATAAATGATTTCACTTGATTATTAATTATTGAAAATAATATAAATATTATTATTAGTAATGTTATAATAATACAAACGTTATTATTTTTTTCCACACGAATTGCACGTTGCTTTGCCCTAAATTTTTAATCTTTATTTTGATAATGTGTTGAATGATTTCATTAGACCATGATATTTATTAAACGTGATGCTTGCGAGTTGGGAATGTGGCTTTCGTAGAACATGTCACATGATGGGTTACATCAGTACCGCGTGCGCACCGGTAATGATCATGGACAGGTAATAAGATTTTTATGAGTTCGCCCTGGTCGAGCATGGCTCTCTGAGCTGATTTTGAGTAAATTGCGGTAATAAGATTGTTATGAGTTTTGCCCTAGTCGAGCATGGCTCTCTCGGCTAATTTGAGTGAGATGCCGGAGTAAAGGACCCTGGTCGAGTTTCGCTCTCTGGGCGCCGGCTTATTTGAATATTAAGTGACCGGACTAGAGTTAAGGACCCTGGTCGAGCATTGCTCTCTGGGCGCCAGTCTTATTGGATTAAGAGAGCCAAAAGGCTACTAGAATTTGGGGTTAGGGTTCTATTGAGCCACTCGTCCCGTAAACGTAAAAATATTTTTTTTTATGTATTTATTTATTTATTATGGTAATGATTATAATATGGGTTGTATTTACGTGCATGGTTTAATATACTGATTCAAATAATTAATATTTTCTGTGAAGACTGCAATAGTCTCTAGATTATTTGATTTTAACTCACTCTCGAGACTGACAATCTCAATTTATTTATTTTTCAGATGCGTGACTGTTAGTCTTCCCGCGACTCTTATTCAGTAACCCGACTCCTTCATCATCGGGTGATGTATTTGATTTGGTATGTAAATTGGTAAATCTTAGATTCTCCGCAGTAGTAATAGTAGATGTATCAGTTGTAAATTTTCTGAGATTCAGATCTCGCCTAGTTCTTCTGGCAGACCGATTTAATTGTGTAAAATTCAATGTTATTATAAATTATGGCGTTAATAATAGTAAAAGCTGAGATGAGATTTGTTTGAGTTGTGAGTGTCAGGCTTACTACGGGATTCGGTGGCCTTACGCCTACCCATTCCCTAGTGCCGGTCACGGGCCCACGGATGGGGTCGTGACACCAAGGCTGCTGTAGTATCTACCTCAGCCAGATATACAACGGGCTTTGAACCTCTAGCCCGTGGAGTTTGCCACTGATAAGTATTGGTGGCCATCTCTTCTATCAAATCCTGGGCTTGCTCAGGTGTTTTGCTATTGATAGCTCCCCCTGCAGCTGCATTTACCATTTGTCTAGTGGCTGTATTCATGCCACTATAGAATATCTGCATTTGCATCTAGAGAGGAAGACCATGATGTGGGCAACACCTTAACAAGTCCTTGAAGCGCTCCTAGGCTTCGTACATCGATTCTCCTTCACCCTGCACAAAAGAAGATATGTTATTTCGCATTTGAGCAGTCTTAGTAGGAGAAAAATACTTATTCAAAAATTTTTCAGCTAAAGAAGTCCAGGTAGTGATCGTTTTCGATGGCAAGGACTGCAGCCATCTTTTCACTCTATCCCTCAAGGAAAAAGGAAACAGCCTCAATCATATGACATCATCAGTTATTCTATTAATCTTAAAAGTATCACATATTTCTAAGAAGCTGGCGATATGCTCGTTCGGATCTTCGCTCGCCAATCCTCCAAATTGCACCATATTCTGGATCATCCGGATTACATTCGGCTTTATTTCAAAATTATTGGCTGCCACAGGAGGCCTCACTATCCCAGTTTGCGTCCCTGCTAGAGAGGGCCTGGCAAACTCGTACATGGTCCTTTCACCATTACCTCCATTTGCATTGTGGTTCTCCATCTCACTAGTTTCACGAACAGGAATCTCTGCTTCAATCTCCTCCTCTACTGCCTGCATACGCCTCCTTAGCAATCTAAGAGAGCGCTCGGGTTCAGGTAAAGGCTCTGTAAGATTAGGATTAGAGCTCATGGTCATAAACTACCTGAGCACAATAAAGAACAACAACACCAACAAACAGGATAAGAACAAAACTATACACAGAAAACAAATTATAAACAAAAAGAGAAATGACTAGACTAATAAATATTAAAATTTCAATTTAGTTCACAGAAAACCGTTCCATGGCAACGGTGCCAAAAACTTGATGTGTGCTACTTATGTTAGCTACAATCTAAGGCAGTGTACCTATCGATGGAGTATAGCTAATAGCAAGTACCAAGTGTCGTATTCTCCAAAGAACGTGTGAACCTAAATCTACTCAATCTTCTCTGTTATCTAATTAGAGAAAAGAAAATGGTGTTAATGAATAGTTCCTAAATTAACTAATAGCTACTCTAATTGTTGTCGAACTATGTATACTAGGGAATGATTAATTCAAGTAAAGGAATAACCCTTTGAGAATTCTTGTCTCTAAGGAATGGAAACTAAGGGTGGAATTGATTAATTGAATCCAATTTCCGTGGGAAAATCTCTACACAATTAATGCCTTTCTCAAGAACACTAACATCTTAACTTAGATTAATTAGGTTGAAATCTCTTCCTAACTCTAATTACCCAAATTAGCATTATGTACCATTTAACACTATTGAGAGTTGTTAATTCTCAATCCGGTAGAACGAATACCCTATCTCTAAGCGAATTCAATTCTAGGTTGCAAAGGACAATCCAAACCTAAACGTCTTTCTCAAGATCATTCAAATTTCAAAAATCATTCAACAAGATATGAAGAACAAATCAATAAATACTTCCATTGCAAACCAATATTGACAATCAATACATTCAATTCAAAATTGAAGTACAAAAATCCCTAGATAAAGAACCCCAATGGGTTAATAAGTTTAGCTAATCATGTTTATAATCACAACCAACAAGAATTCAATTACAAAAAATGAGTAAAGGTAGAGGAACCTGAATATACCCTTGGATGAGAGTAAATAGCTCCAATTCCTCATGCTTAATCTTAGATCGATTCTTGTTCCTCTTACTCGGATTGAAACCAATCGATAATCCTCACCAATCTTTGATCTTCGAAGAGAATCCAAGTGAAACCTCGATCCAAGTCTCCTTTTCCCTTAGTTTCAACTCAGAAAACCCTTAGATAGAGAAAAAGATGAGTTTTGGACATTCTAACCCTAGCTGCCTCCTTTTTTCTCTTTTCTTTCTTTTAAAATGAATTTGACCAGCTGCCATGAACATGGCCGTGTTGATGCCTGTGTTCCCAACACGTTCTGGTGTTGATGCCCGTGTTACTCTCTATGGTCGTGCTCCCTAAAAACCTCTTTTTATTTTTGATGTTTGATGCATCCAACACGTCCGTGTTGGTGGCCGTAGAACGTTAACCTTCCTCATAGGCATACTTAGCTTGTTTCGAGATGGATGATCTCTTTGAAAGTTCTCGAATTTATTAAAAGATAAAACCATGAGGCTATTGGAGATCATAAAGGATAATATCTTATAAGATCAAATCCTAGGTCATTACGAAGATAATCAATGGGTGTTGTACTATTCTAATTCACAAGCCATTATTCAAATTGTTGTTAATTACTTCCATAATTTGTTCACCAATTTTGATCTTACCTAATTTTAGGATGTGTCTGAAGGTTTACTGCCTTGGACCTTTGAGAAAATAGCTCAACAAATTACTAATCTTATTTATTTGAAAAAAAATTAAAAAAATAATATTTTTTATTTGTTTAGAGAAAGCCCTTAGGTGGGATGGTTTCAACACCAGATTCTTTTAAAAACATTAGAATTTTTTTCAATATCATTTTTTTTAATCTTTCTTTCACCTTTTTAATGGAGAAAATATCTTGCATAGCTTCAACCACATAGTTATTTTGCTGATTTTAAAAATTGAGCATCCTTAGTCTTTGTTACAGCGGGACCATATTAGTCTATATGTTATGTATTACAAAATCATTGGAAATTTTTTAGCTTCAAGATTACAACAGTCCCTTATGCAACTCATTAATTATGCAAAATGTGCTTTTACTAAAGGGTGATCAATAGCGAATAATACTCTTATTTGGTATGAACTAATAGATTCGCTCAAATAACTAAATGTGGCAGACAATATGATTTAGCTCTAAAAGTGGATACGGCCAAAGTTTAAGATTATATAAAATGGGTCTGCATCAAGCATAAGTTACAAGAATTGGGTTTCTCTAAACTATGGATTGGCTGGATCATGGAATGTATTACTACAACGTCTTATTCAGTTAATATTAATGTTTCTCCCACTAGCTACTTTTCTCTGAGTAAAGGATTATGACAAGGTGATTATTATCTTCTAAGCTTTTCATTCTATATGTAGAAGGTTTAGCAAATTTATATCTTCAATCCAACCCGAGGCACTATTTAAGGTCTCAGAATTGCTAAGCAGAATCTTCATGTAAACCATCCTTTATTTTCAAATGATTCTTTACTTTTTTCCAAGCTAATATTTCATTGATCTTTAGACTTAAGGAGTTATTTTAACTTTGTGCCTCTCATAGTGGATAGAAAATTAATACTGCAAATCAACAGTCTTTTTCAGTCCTAATATCCCATTGCAACATCAACTACATATCTTAAAAAATCTTAGTCTTTCTTCTATTGGCCAATAAGATAGATACCTGGATTGCCCTCTTAAATTGGTAGGTTAAAAGAATAGACCTTTTCTTTGACTTGATAGCTAAAGTTCATAAAAAGGTTAATGGTTGGAAGGAGAGACTTCTTTTGCAAGCTAGCACAAGAGTCCTTATTAAATAGTTGCTTGTTTTATCCCCAATTTTCTATAAGTTGCTTTCTCATTCCTGCTAGTTTTTATGAGGAGATTAATTGGAATTTTAATTTCTAGTGGAGTCAAACAGATGAGGAACTAAAGAGTCGTTGGTCATCCTATTCTTGTTTATGTTGTACTAAATCCTACAAAGGGTTTGAGTTTAAGCATATATGACATATTTATTCCAAGCTATATTCTTTTCTAGCTCAAGGTCTTCGAGAAAAACACTTTTCTTCAAGTTTTATTCTTCAAAGCTTTATTGGATTTAACCTCTCATTAGGATGGCGTAGCTTGATGAAAGGTAAAAATATCTATCCCATTCAAAATTGTTCCCGAGTTACGTTCTTGGACCCAAGTTGCCATATTGACCACCCAGTTGTTGCTTAACTCGGTAACTAAGTGTGGAAATTTACTGTAAATCCCTATGCTTTTTAGCCCACTCATGCTTGAGAGATTTTAATTATTCTTTTTAGCCAATTAGATTGTATAGATAAGAAAATTTGCCTACTTTGTTTGGTATTATTATCTTTGCTATAATGCACTAAACCAGTTTACTTCTGGGAAAATCATGGTCTTGATTCAAGGACTTCAAAACATCTTTGAAAACTTTGAAATCCATATAAAAGTAAAGTACTTTTTTAGAGTGTGCTCTTAAATTCCTTGCTTATTGCGTCATTTGTGCCTTCATCTTCTAAATGAATGCCTGAGATGTAAAGAGCATGAGATGGCTAACCATCTCTTCATTTCTTGCTCTTTCTCAGAAAGATTTTAGCATATGTCCTACTTAGGACTATACCCCAGACTTTCTCAGCTTCAGATATGCCATCTATATGCTTTATAATGACAAATGAGCTATGAATTCTAGATCCAACCTAAGATTCTATTTGTTATTTGGCTTTTATTTTATGGCACTTATGGAAGGCAAAAAATGACCACATCTTTAGAGAAGTAGTTCGGATAGGAAGGTCATTTGGCACCTCTCTCAACATTTTCAAGAACTCTAAAGCCTATCGATCCCTAGTAGTGGATAATGATTTTTCAGGTCCTTTCAATATGGTGCATATGTTTGGGTAAATTATATTGGTGATTACTAAATCTTGCACTTTGTAACAAAATAGTACCAAACCATTGATTTGTAACTAAATGGTCACTAAACTTTGATTTTCATAACACCGACGAATTTTTCTTGTAAGTGTAAGGATAAATTACTTAGATGGTCACTAAATTACACACTTTGTAATAAAAACGTACTAAATTTTTTATTTTAAAAGATATATGGGCAGTACCTTTTTATAATAAATCAAAGATTTGGTACCTTTCTATTACAAATTACAAAGTTTGATGACCATCCATTTAACTTACCCTCTAAGTATGCTGGAAAAAATCACTAGAATTATTAAAATCAAGATTTAGCAACCATTTACTTACAAATCAAATGTTTGGTATCTTTTTGTTATAAATTGTCATATGAGCCGATCTGTGGGCCCGTGACTGACGCTAAGGAATAGGTAAGCATAAGCCCATTGAAACCCATAGCAAGCTTGAATAAACAATAACTTAATATTTCATCCACACAATCACAATAGAATTTATATCGGTTCACCAGCAATAATAAAATTAATACATCATCAGGTCATTCACCATGTCGAATAGAAATAATAAGTCTGCATGCAAATACTATAGAGTATCTAGAATTTTACATAATTAGAAATACAAGAAAAATAGTTATGTTACGCTCGAGAAAGGAAAGAGTTGAGCTACCAAAATGAGAGAAACTGCAGATAACCTAATTATCACCTAAAACTCGAGAGTGAGTTAAGATCATATGATCTAAAGTAAATACAACCATCACTATAAAATAATTATTGAAATAAATACATAAATAATTAAAATGCGTGTCATTGTCAATATTTTAGAAAATTTCAATTAATAATTAGAGGAGGAGAATAACAGCAGAATCCTATACTCCAATTCTATCGGCCAATTGACTTTCTTATTTCCAATAAGACTGGCGCCTAGAGAGCAAAGTTCGACTATGGTCTTTAAATCCAGTCCGATCACTTAATTACCAATATAGTTGGTGCTCAAAGAGCGATGCTCGACCATGGTCCTTTTCTCCGGCGAATCATAATTTTAGTAAGCCTAGAGAGTGATGCTCGTCCAGGATACATCATATATATACTACCCGTCACGTGTCTCTAATTTATACCGATACGCATGCGGTCCTAATGTAACTCATCAGGTGGCATGTTCTACTGCCGTCTTATCTCGAGTTATAATACAATCTTAGCATCAATAATATTAAAATAACATAAATCACAGACAATCATAGAATTACTTAGTTTAATATTAAATGTTAAAATTGAATAGCATCGGTTTAAATGAAATTATAGCTATATGCAATATTTATAGTAAATATAATAATAGTGATAAAAACAGTGGCAATTATGATGATGATAATAATAATAATAATAATAATAATAATAATAATAATAATAATAATATAAAGATGATAAAAGAATAGTAATAATAATAATTAAATAACATTGCATTAGATAGTAACATTCACACATGCACCGTTAATTATATAACTTTAACTCATAGTCTTGTTGAATTTTCTTTAGCTGCTCCTACGCTTTTGATGGAGCTGGCTGAACCGTTGGATTATTTATTCATAAAAATAATTCAATAAAAAAAGAATTATAAATAAACCTAGGCCTAGACTTATAGATTTAATTATCTAAGAATCCCGACTTGAAAATTCTATCGAAAATTCAGCAGAACCTTCCATAAAATATAAACATTTATTCCCTGTATAACAGCTCCAGAACCTGCTAAAAGCACTTATAATATTGATCAAATATTTAACAAGAGTCGGATCACCCATATCTGCATCATTAATACCATACTGATAAATTATATAACAAGAGTCTTGTTAATTTATCGAGTCTAAATAAATTTTACTGAGCTAAATATTCAAAGTTCTACGCATCCGAAAAACATCAAGGTCTAAAAGCCGGTACAATCAACAATATCAGAATTCGAATCTGGAGGTGTCTACTGAAGCTTGAGATGCGTGGAGTCCAAATACAAAAATTTTGTAGCCTAATTCTCACTGGAAAATGCCAGATCGAGGTGGAGAAGAATTTGCTCAGGTGTGGCTTGGATGAACTGGAAGCGACTGTTTGACGGCAAGGAGGGGTTGTCCTAAGAATTTGCTCACAAATAATTTAGTAATTTTTTATTATAAAATAAAAACTTAATGACCCCTATATAATTTAGCTGTAAATGTTTATTGCTCAAGGATGGATTAAGATAGACTTTGATGCTGCTACAAGCTTTTCCCTACATTGTGTTAGTGTTAGCTTCATTGCTCAAGATAGTTCAAATTGCATCCTTAGAATTATGACCCAATTTTTATTGTGGTATTCATGATCCTTTTATCATGAAAAGCTTGGCTCTTTGAGATGCTACAAAAGAGATACCTAATGCATCAAGATGATTTTTGAAAGAGATACTCTTAACGCAATTTAATGTGCAAATCATCACACCAGTATGTTTGCCGGAGCAGACATTTTCTTCAACGAGATATGAATATAATTGGTTTTAATTTTGTTTTGTAACCTCTATCTTTGGAAAAAGAAAAAGCAATGAGTTTTCTATTTCAAAATGGGAAGCCATTTCTTTCTAAAATTAGTTTAGTGGTTTCTTTGATCGGTAGAATAATTATATATTATACACCTGAGAATATTACTTTGATGAGCCATGCGAGAGAACCACAATCAAGAGACTTGACACCACATCAAACCCAAAATTTAAGGCATTGGCTCTATGTATCCTTTACTCAGTACTTTTTCATCACACATGAATTCCAACACATTAAGCTAATAAACTTTCGAAATTAAGTACATTTGTAAATAACTATTAAGTTAAAATCACATTTTTTTAAATGAATAAATATAAATTGCACTGCTATGGTAATCCACCTATTGCAAAACCCCTAGAATGAGTTCACTTAAAAAATATTTCTCAATTTAATTTTGGCACAATAATATTTAGACGCTTAAATTTTAATTATTTACTCATTTTAATATTTTTAATTTTTAATTTAATCTAACAAATATTTATATTTTATTTTTTTAATCTTTTAAATTACTTTTATTTTTGGTTTTATCTAATGGATACTTTGTGAAACCCCCATTACATGCTAACCAACAGACATTAACCAGGTAGCATACAAGCGTCGTAGACTATATACTACATGTAGATAGGTCAATATGCAGATTGTTAAGAATCAAGACACAAAGTTATTAACATATAAACATATGATTATACTTAAACATCATTTATTAAGTATTCAAAACATCTTCTTTTGCCTTACAAGGCACAGTTCCATATACATCATATAACTACATACAAATGCATCAGGAGGAGACTCCACAAAACTGGCCCAACCTCACAGAACTGCTAAAAGCTAGACTTCGCATACAACCAACGGATGCACTACTATTTACAAACCTGAAAAGAAAAATTTTGGAGAGGGGTGAGCCTCCAGCTCAGTAAATAAATAATCAACATAATCTATATCACATACACTTAATACAATTTCTACCCAATCACATAACTTACCATGATTCATAATTTAGGCATAAATTCATATCATTCTACTCAATTCATTACAACTATCATAAAATTCAGCGATTATGGTTAGTTCTCATGGCTTGTGGGTCCCCTTTAATGTGCTGCTCCGCCTCATCCTCACCCATCGCACACGTAAGCTGCTCCGCCTCATCCTCACATTATACACTTTTATAGCCTCTCTAGGCTTTAGCCTCCCAAGGCTTTATATATATATATATATATATATATATATATATATATATATATATATATTTCAGGGGAATCCACCATTAACATGCACATATGCACTTAACATCACAATTCAATCATTTCACTTATATCATATTCAAGCAATAACAATTGTTCTACTCAACACCAATCATTTCCATCTCATTCATTCAAACATAAATAATATTAAGCGAACACAACCATTCGTGGAATATTTGATTAAATCTATGAACATAGCAAATATTAACTATTTACTTACTCAAAATACACTTATTCCTTCAGCATAGAAGAACCTCCTTTCTCCACAACTTCCTTTCCAGGCCTTTGAGTACCTGTTAACACATTCATCAATTCACATTTCATGCATATTCCAAATATTCATGTAAATGCTAGTTATAATGCATTACAAGATCATCCCCTTTCTAATTCATAGGTCTAACTCTTCCTCTAAGACTCTCAATTATTGTTTTAATATCATATAAATATTTTTCATCTAGTTATATACCAATTTAACTCAAATTAACATCAAATAAATTGCATAAAACTAATCTCCAACATCTCTGTTTTCTAGATAGAATTTAGTACCAAGGTATATTTATTGCTGGGCAAAATTGGCTTAATACAAAAATCTCGTATTAAATAAACATATCCGTTTATGCGTCTAGTTCCATCTCCAAGAAGAATTACTCAATTCCGACTTCTATAGATTTAATTATCTTCAAATTACTGAGCAAGGGTCATACAGCTAGTTGTACCCGAGCAGAAATCTGTTTGCTCAATTTAAGCAACCAAAACGGCAAAAATAGCAAAATCACAAAACTACAAAGTTATAGAGTACTCTTCAAAATTTCCATAGACACTAATTAAGCTTAATTTGAACTTATATAACCCATGTTATGCCTAAAATACAAAATATCAAGGTTGCTGGAATTTTGACAGTTGTCTATCTTGACATACTTAAACTTAAATCAAGCTTAATCTCTATGCAATCATTCAATACTCTACTAATTCATGATAATCAGACCTTTAATTAATCAATGAGAGCATCAATTGAAGTTTTTCCAATTTGTAATCAAGAACTCTAATGACAAATTAATAACACTCAAGTAATAACTCACCAATTTCAGCTTTTGGGTTGCTAATATGCTTAAATCCTTTAGCTTTAGCTTGGCTCCTTCAATAGTTGGTAAAATCCTATCTTAATCTTAAGTTTTTCTAGGTATTCCACTCTTCTCTCTTATTCCAAATTTTGTGTTTTTGGCCATGTACGAATTTTAAAGAAATGAAGAGGTAAAATGAGCTTGCTCATGGTTCCAATTTCCAAGATTCATCTCTCAATGCCACCACCTACTTAAATTAGTTTTATCATCCTAAATTAATTCTTACTAACCATATATAGGTACTAACTTTAAATTATATCTTTTAAGTCCAATCTATTTACCCAACCTTCAACTATTGGTTCAATTAAGTCTTAAGGCTTAATACACATAACCCAAGTACTTGATCAACTTATCTAAATTAATAATCTAATATCATGCTTCTTATTCTCTGCTTATAATTAATTTATATCTATTCTCATAAAATAAAAATATTATTAATATACCATCATATGTCCAATGATTAAATGTAAATGCACATAACATGTATGATGAGAAAATGCAGGCGTTACATACTTGAACTCTATTAAATGAGAGTATTAAAGCACCTTTATCGTAAAATATTTAAATATAACCGATAATATAAATTGAAATGTCTACTAAATTAGATCAAAAATTAAAATATTAAAGTAATCAAATGATCAAAATTGATTTAGCATTTACTATTTATCTCAACATGAATGTCATAAGGCATTTTATCTATGTGGTTAAAAATTATCAACCATGTCATCTAGTCTTTAGATATTGAAATACATATATGTTGAAATAAATCTAATTCTTTTCATGTAATTTCTTTTTCAATTTTCGAGTTTCATAAAGTATGAATTTGTACAATAGTAATAGTCCCTTTCCCTTTTGGAAGGGTTATATTTGCTTTGTATTTTCATATTTGTCATTTCTGTTTAGTGAAGTAGAATGAACACTCACAATATGAAACTATATTAGTTAAGCCAAACTTTTGTCAAAGACAAAGGGCACCAGATTTCTTGTTGAGTTGCTACAAAGTCACCATTTAGAATCTTCCTTAAAATGATTATTTTATAAATCAATATCTAATGTCTCCAATCTGCCCACCAGTTTACCTATATATACCCACTTGGGCATCTAGTACTTTTATCCAAAATGTGATGATGACTTAATTATGCAATTAAAAATTCCTTGTGGGTACCCAATAATCAACTAATTAAAGTCTTGGGGAACCAATTAATTAATTCCAAACCCTTTTTTTTCCTTACTTAAATTATATAATTTAGCACCTAAACTTCACTAGAATTGACTTCAGCAGTATAAAATTCCAGTAGTACCTTTTTCTGATTCACACAACACTAATCCATTCTTGGGTTTTGAAAGCTACACTTTGTCAGTTTAGTTTTGCATTATGTTAAATTAAAACACTCGAATGGTAGTATGAAATCACTGTTAATGCTTTCAAAATAGTATGCTGCCATTAGAAGTTGGGGCTTGACCATTGTAAGTTGGGTTAGGAGAAGTGGCAGCCAACCTTACCACCCCTTGTGATCGAATTGACATGCTTTTATAGTGCCATACACTTAACATTTTTTTGGCAAAGACTTGGAATGATAAAAACATGTGTTTCGATTTCTTCTTATTCAGAGACAATTATCAATAGATTTCCTGTGAAGAAACTATATTTTAAGGTGTTATGGAATGATCAGTTGGCAAGACTGAGTTTCCTTTCTCAAACAAATGGAATCAAAACTATTTCAGAAAATTGGAATGGAGCACATTTCTTGCAATTGATCATTCCATGGTTGAATAATGCATTTTTCCTTTTTTGAAAATAAAGAAGAAATTGCTTAATTTGAAAACTTCAAACACATCTATTGACCTTCTCAAAAATATTTTAAGTATGGGATAATGAATTTCATTCTCAAATCTTAAAATTAAACCTCATTGAAAAGTGTTTTTAATAATATGGCACTGGAATTTAAAAAAAAAAAAATATTTTGTTTGTATTAAGTTCATTTTTACTTCGATCAAAAGTAGATTATTTACATTCTCCATGAACGAAATAAAAAGAAATCCATTTAATAATAAAGCTAATCTTAATCAAATAATATAAATTCAGAAATAAACATCTGAATGAATCTATTTTCTTAATTAAAGTTTTCAAATATAAAGTATAATGTAAAACAGAATTGCATTATCTATATCAAATTTATATATATATATATATATATATATATATATATATATATATATATATATATATATATATATATTAATGGAGAGAGAGAGAGAGAATCTTTTATAGTTGTGAAAAAAATCTCTATTTGGTGGATGTCTTTACATTTTCTTTTTCTAGAAATTTATTTGATATAGAAACAAGAAGAGAAAGAAAAGAAACCATGTGGTCTGACATAAACCTTCAAAATTAATCCAACTAAGCAATGTGGCGTGGACCTTAATTTTGGGTTAACAACACTAAAGTATTAATGGAAGCCAGTTTGCCAATAATATTGGCATCCCTTAATTAATTAAATCTTATTAAAGAAGGTAAATCTCAAACACATGTATTATAAACAAGTAAATAAAATATAAATATATGAATATTATATTTTGATATTGAACAATTGATATATATTTAATTATTTAACACTAATAAATTTTTATTTATTTATCAATTTAGTATATGAATAAAATTATAGTTTTAATATTGACAATATATTTTTAAATAAAAATTCTTCAATAAAAATAATTATAATATATATGATTATATTAAAACAAATTTGTCTAGGTAAAGTATATATTTTTATTTATATACTAAAATTTATAAAATAATTTATTATCGAATATCAAACTCATACAAAGTCAATCGTATTATTAAATTAGAGCAAAATTTTACTTTTAGCATAAGTTAATTTTAATGCCTAATTAAAATAATTAATAAAAATAATAATTATTATCAACAAATTTAAATATTTTAATCTATTTATATTTACGACAATATTGTTGAATTACATGACAATGCTTGATGTCGGCTTAATGGGTGTTTGAGATACGGATCACCTCCTACTTTAAAAGTGAGAAACTGATTGATTTGAGATTATTTTTTTCTTTCCCTCTTCCACTTAATTTATTTATGAGAGTTTTTCTTTTATATTTAATTTGAATGACAATAAAGAAAAATTATTATGATTTAATCATGGATATTAGATCCTTCTCATCTTTATAAAAAGAATGCATTGCATACCATCCCACCAACAGAATAATAAGACTTTGTGTCTTCACCTTTTTTCTTTTCTTTTCTTTTCCTTTCTGCTGTGTTTCTCTGTTGACAGAACTGCAAGATAACATATCACGTATGCATGATATGCCTGCTTCATAAAGTTTATAATCTTTTGGATTTTGAGAGTGGTGTTTATTTGTTATGGATATCAAATCCGTTCATACACCATTACAGTTTTTAATTAGCCCATAGTGATTTCCACTTCTCATTCAGAATGAAAAGATTAAAAAAACTAAATAATCCATAGGTTTTCACTAATAATATAAATTAATAATTTGTTAATTATGTAGTTATTACAGGGTTTTATTTAATTAAGTATTTATTAGCAAATCAATTAGAAGTATGTGCATTGGGTGAGGTCTATATTAACAAGTAGTACGTTCTAATGTTATGAGAGAGCATCCGGTTATATATTGGAGGGAGTATGGATGGTGGCTTTTGCCAAATTTTTATTTTCACTCAGAAACAGAATAGCGACTGCCTGGTGATGGAAATATAAGCGACAGCCAGTTTTCATTGGCTATATTTAGGGCCAAGAGTTGGCGCTAAATTTAGCAATAAACTTGTGACGACTTAGCAATGGAAATCCTCAAGGGATGGGTTTTCTATTGCTGATTTATGGTGCAAAATATGCAACATGTAGAGGCAATCTTAACAACTGGCAAATGAGTATTTAGCAACATAAATTGGGTATCATTAATTTGCAACCAGATGGGGGCTTCCGTTGTTAAATAGCAATGACTAGAAATGAATAATTGAATTATTACTCATTTTAACTTAAAAATATAA